>NC_134539.1:113575857-114207524 GCF_050624435.1 Tenrec ecaudatus
AGAAAGGAAATGTTTTGAGAATGATGATGGCAATAAATGTACAAATGTGCTTGACACAATGGATGGATGTATGGATTGTGATGAGAGTTGTATGAGTCCCCATAAAATGATTTCTTAAAATAAAAAGAGAGAAAATATTTTGGAAATATGATGGCAACATATATATACAAGTGTGCCTAATACAATTAAATTATGGACTGCTAATATCTGTAAGAGCCCCCAATAAAATGATTAATTTTAATAATAAAATAATTTTTAAAAAAAAGAGTGTGAGGATACAGGTCTATGACCCAAGGGAATCTTGTTTCTTTTTTTCTTTCTTGTTTCTTTTTATGACTAGAACTTGCTTCGATGCTTTGTGAAGTTTCTGGACTTGAGGTTTGTCCATAGGAGACCAACTACAGGAAGTGAGGCGCAAGGCCTCTCTGAGCAGGTGGAAGGAGTGGCTGGATTGGCCTTAGGTCTAAGGCTGTGTTAGTCTGGGTACTTTAGAGAAACAAATCCACAGAAACTCATGTATAACAGAGTTTTATATAAAGGTTAAGTACACATCAAGAAAACATCCCAATCCAGTGCTGCCCAAGTCCACAAGCCCAACATTAACCCATGTCTGACACCAATCTACACAGTCCTCCTCCATCTCACAATGGTGCTGACTGCAGGAGGAAAGCCGAGTCAGTGAACGTGTAAGCATCTCAGCACTGGCAGGGCTCTCCACACAACTGCTCCAGCACCCAGGGCTGCATCAGGGTAGGTCCATGTGGCTTCTCCTCAGGGATGTCTTGCAGGAAGTGAGCCTTGCCAGCTAAAGCAAGGGACTGGCTAAGGCAGCTGCACCCCCTTGTCTGACCATCAGAAAACAAGAGATACAAGAACTAGAAAGGCGAGGCTCACTGAGCCATTTATTCCCTCGCCTTTGAATTAACCCCACGTGTTTATCGGCCAGGTTGGCACAATAACTACCTCAAAGGCGTTGCTAGCACCATGGGCCTAGGGCAAAAGGCTTGCTGGACAAAGTGAGGGCCCGGTTAAGGTAGGTGGGCACTGATCGGGAGGGGCCCGTCTTCTGGGCCATGCGTTTTTCTCTAGCAGTGCTCAGCAGTCTGGGGCCTGCTCAAGAGGGGCCTGCACTCCCCCAGGGTGAGGGATTGAGTAAGAATGAAGTGAAGGAGTATGCAGGTCAAGCTGGAATGGACATGAGGACCAAAGGGGCCAGTGGCCATGGCATAGTGGAGAAGTGGATTGAGACCAACTGGACAAATGAGTCAGGTTGGAAGGAATGGCATGGGGTTCAATGTCAGGAAGAGGGGCTGTCCATGGTGAGTGTGGCCAGAAAGGGGGGAGGGCAACATCTTTGGACATGAGATCAAGGGACAGAGCCCAGGATGTGGGATAGCCCAGCCACCAAGGCCACATAAGAGGAGGATGGGGGCAAAATGAGTGAGAAGGGAGTCATGAGCTCCGTGTTGAAGTCTCTAACAAGAGGGAGCGACTGTGAAGCAGATGGCCAGGGGGCTGAAGTCTGGCTGAAACGGTGTGGACTTGACCTTGAGGAGCAGGGAGGCTGGTCACCCTTCCTCCTGACCCTGAGCTTTCAGAGTGTGAGAAAATGAGCAGCCTGCACTGGAGAGCCCTGCCCAGAAGCCAAGACCTCGGGGGAGGGCCAAGAGTCAGTGGTGGAGGTGGTGAAGGCTGGGTGAATGGGGGGCTAGTGAAGCACACAGGAGGGGTTTGGGTTGTAGGGGTGGGGGAGAAGGGGTTTAGCTAGGGGAGGGCCAGAAGAGCACAGGAGAAGGGGGTTTGGGGATAGTGACTGGTGGCCAGCAGGGCAGGGCCGGCCCAACACAGGCAGGACAAAAGCTGTGGCATCCTCCTGCATCTCTGCGGTCAGCCTGGCCTGGGACCTGGGATCCCAGAACCAGCTACCAGAGGGAGGATTTCAGTACTATCCTTTCAGTCCCAATGGGGTGAGGCCAGTTTCCCTCAACAAGGGGCTCAGGCAGGGGGAATCACCAAACACAATGATGCTTTCTAGAAAAAGAAAAGGCTTATCCTAAGGGGGCCTAGAGTGACCAGAGGACAGGGGCTGCCCGGCCAGAGGCATGAGGTAGGAAAAGGGTAGGGTGACACCATCTTCATCAAGGGCCCAGGACTCCTGAGGAGGCTGGTCTGGGAATCACCATCTCCCTAAGGGTGCCGGCCTGCAAAGTCTGGGTGGGGGTTCATCTTACCCTCCCTCGCCAATCCAGAGGCGCTTCCCAGGCAAGATGCGCCTTCTCGGCCCCCCACTCTGGCTGCCCCTTCTGAACGTGCACGCCCAGCTCCTCTCGAGTCCCCCTTTCCTAACCATGTCCTCGGAAGGTGAGCATGGCTGACACCTTAAGGGGAAACAGGTTCAGACTCGGGGAGGGTTTGTCCCCGGCCACCACGAGGGAGAAGGCAGCAACTGGAAGCTGGAGTGCAAACTCCAGCCTAGATTCCTTTCTTAGTCATCATTGTACTGGGCGCTCTTAGAGACGTCACAACATTCCAAAATTGAAAGGAGCCGAGCACAATTGTACAATTGCTACTACAATCCATTTCAAAACATTTTCTCTGAAGTCTTTGATATCAGCTCCCTTTTATCTCCTCCCCCAGGAACCCTTAGTTATGGATTATTCTATTATTGTGTGTGCATACGCACCCTATCTTACCCCATCCAATATATCCACTCACCTGCAATTCTGTTCTTTGCTCCCGAGTGGGGGTTATACAGCCATTATTGCTATCAGCTCCCCACCCGCCCCCAGACCCAGATGCGACAAGGCTGCAGAGTTCAGTGCTCAATCAGGGGTCAAGTTCAAGTCTTGTATTTCTGGGGCAAGCAACCCTCTTCTACAAGTTGTCAGCTCAAAGCTGTAGGCAACCCGGTCCCTCGTCTTTCTCTCCCAGAGCCCCATTAAATAAACACAGTGGTTTAAAATTTAGGAAAATGCTCAACCTTAACTCCATAGACACTCAGCTCGGGCACTTCGGGCCCCGTACTCATGCAGCCCCTGAAGAACCAGGCAGCACCTTCCAGACAACCAGGCCTTTGGACTCTGTCCTTTCCGAGAGCACGACAGATAAGCCTTCATAGGCTACAAGGGAAGGATTCGGTTTGGAACTCCTACCCATCGGAACCAGACTCCACCAGAGTGGAGGTAGCAGATGAAGGGAACTGCAATATTCCCACGGACATAAGGCGGACTTGGCTCCGTGTGGGAAGCAGCATATGATGACTATGGGGAGAGGGTGGGGAAGTCACTGGACTTTGGCTCAAAGTTCTTGCCTTGGGGGTGCCCATAAGGACTACCATGTATGTGCCATTTCCATACTCTGCCTTTGCAACTAGTTCTGCCTTTGTGAATATTTCTGAAAGTTGTTCCCGATCTTCAACCCTTAATTTGTGTAAACAGTGTCCAGTCACCTAAGTTGTTTACCGGTACAAACCAACAATCTGTGTATTTTGGTCTAAAAAACGGTCATCTACATGTATACATCCTTTTTCTGAACACTCTTAAATTATAGATCATTTGATAAACTAGTGGTAATATCCATAGAACATCCACGGGGAAAATTGGTAATGTTCTTAAAATAAAAAGTGCCTTTGCTGCCACTCCTCCAGCAGGAAGCGATGACTAAAGACATGGGTGTCACACACAGTGAGGAGAAGGCACACAGCCCCAGCTATCAGAAAGGACTGCATTTGGAGCCTTCAGGCCTGTCTTGAAATAAGTAGCCTAAGGCTTCAGCTCAGTTCACATAGAAGCACACCAGCTTATTGACCTAAGAATTGTAAATAATAAAATCCAAACCTGGCAGAGGGAATGGTATCAGAACTTAAACTCTGAACCCCTGGTTTGCCGAAGGCTATGGAGGACAGTAAAACCCATTCAAAGTCCTTCATGCAGACTAAACCTCTGCAGAATCTCCTCGGATGAAGGACCGAGAAAGAGAAAGGCCTTGTATCAGAGTACATTGCAGGGTAACTGCAGTTGTAGCTGTCAAATGTGACACCCTGCCTGATATTGTAACAAAGTATACTTGTCCAGGTTTTAATGTTTTCTGCTCTGTTTTCCAGCGAGGTTTCTTGTTGATGGGCTGTTTGTATTTTGAGTTTTATCTATTTTTCTGTATGTGAAACTCAGGATAAATTAATCCATAGCGACAACTAGATGAGTTGATATTTAGACAAGTACAAAGGAACGTCCTGGAAGTGATGGCGATGGTTGTGCACTGGTATGAGCGTGCCTGAATTATTGAAATGTTTGACAGTAGAAGGGACCAGGTATCAGACATCAAAGAACAAAAAATCATTGTGTGCTCACCTCCATGATACGATCACTGAAGACAAAGTGGGTGCATAAGCAAATGTGGTGACGAAAGCTGATGGTGCCCGGCTCTCAAAAGATAAAGCGTTTGGGGTCTTAAAGGCTTGAAGGTAAATAAGTGGCCATCTAGCTCAGAAGCAACAAAGCCCACATGGAAGAAGCATACCACCCTATGCGATCACAAGGTGTCAAAGGGATCAGGTATCAGGCACCAAGGAACAAAAAATCAAATCATTGTGAATGAAGGGGAGTGCGGAGTGGGGACCCAAGACCCATCTGTAGGCCACTGGACATTCCCTTACAGAAGGGTCTCAGGGAGGAGAGGGGCCAGTCAGGGTATAATGTGGCTATGATAAAACATACAGCTTTCCTCTAGTTCTTAAATGCTCCCTCCCCCACCCCACTATCATGATCCCAGTTCTACCTTACGAATCTGGCAAGACCAAAGGATGTACACTAGTACAGATAGGAACTGGAAACACAGGGAATCCAGGGCGGGTGATCCCTTCAGGACCAGTGGTGATTCTGGGAGAGTAGGTTGGAAAGGGGGAACCGATTACAAGGATCTATGTATGACTTCCTCCCTGGGGGACAGATGGCAGAGGAGTGGGTGAGGGGAGACGTTGGACAGTGCAAGATATGACAAAATAACAATTTGTAAATTATTAAGGGTCCATGGGAGGGAAGGGAAAAATGAGGAGCTGATGCCAGGGGCTTGGGTGGAGAGCAAGTGTTTTTGAGAATGAGGGCAATGAATGTACAAATGTGCTTTGATTAATTCACCTAAGTATGGATTGTGATAATAGTTGTATGAGCCCCAAATAAAACAATTAAAAATGAGATTTGAGCATGTACCATTGAAGGAAAATAACATACAATCATTGTATGTTAGGAAAATAAAGCTTTATAATAGACAGAAAAATAAATACCAAGCTTACGACGACAGGTTGTTTTTTCTCAAACCATGATGTCCCTCTGCCGTTCCTTCTCCAGCTTCCTTTGCTGCTGTGTAAGGCATCGCCAATGTGTTCTTTCTGGGCAATTGGTTTCTTTCTTTTTGGCATTTAAGGACTGCTCATCCTTGCGATCCTGAAGCTTCACTATAACCCGGTACCTTTCCTGCTCATGACTTGCGCTGTTTGGTACGATCAAATCCAGGGAATCCTATTATCTAAGATTACTTCTCTCCAGCTCCGACTTGGTGAGTCTTTTCAGGTCTCTCCTCCCCTTGTTGCGTGTTTCTGCTGCACATGATGGGAGCTTCCTCTCCTACACCCTGTGAATTAGGCAGGGGCTTGCATTTCGTGTCCATTTGTGTTCAACAACTTCACCCACTGATTTAATCTCCCAGAAGCTGGCTCCCTTGCTTTCCCTTCTCCCTCTTGTAGTGAACGTAGGATCCTCCTTTCACCAAAGGTAACACTTGTCTACTGCCTTACTTCACTTTCCCTCGTCCCTTCCCATAACCATCAGTCTGTGTCTTTTGGCACGAACACCTTTCTCTTGACTTTGTAACAATGGCCTCATGCAGTATTTGATCTTTTGTGGCTGACTTAATTTTACCCAGAATGCTCTGTGACGAGGTGCTTCGCAGTCCCACCGTTATTCTCTAATGATGCAGAGCACCCCACTCTGTGTACCGAAGTTTCTCGCTCCATTCTTCCACTCATGGCGTTCAGGCGATTTCCATCTGGCTATGTGCGCAGTGCTGCCATGATCACGGTGTGCACATGCCTGTTCGTGCTCTGGCTCGCATTTCTTTAGGGCACAGAAACCCAGCATGTGGCGGTTCTATATAGGGCCCTTCTTTCAAATTTTCACCAGTGGTGCCCGATCTATTTCACTCACTGAGTCTATTTTGAAGCTGCTTCTCTTCTTTTACTTGAAGTGTTGCTTATTTAAAATTTTTGTTCCACCGTATTTACTTTATTCCTCGGTTGGCTTTTTGACATTTCAGCATTAATTGCCTACACTCTGCATTCACTTCCTGAAGCCGTTTTAACATTTGCTTTTGTCCCCTTGGGTTGCGACCTCACAGTTGGGTGGGCTACATCTTTGGGAGTCCTGTGAGACTCAACTGAGGACACTCCCCTGGAGTGGCCATCTGTGTCTGCTTTCCCCTGGCACCCAGGGCTGCCCCAGCTGAGGCTGTCTTTGAATTCCTGGGAGGAATTCCCACCCACCCCACCCCCAACTTGCATTCAGTTCAGATCACTACAGATTTCCAGAGAGATTTTTACATGCCACTGGGCTACTACATACCCAACTTCCAGGTGACTTCTTTAAGCTTCTGTTTCTCCATCTGAAAGATGGAAAAAACAATACACTACAGGGTTAGTTAGGTTTATATTTGTAAAGCATTTAGTGGAAAGCCTAGCAGAGCAATTGCTCTTATCAATTAGCAAGTGGTCTGACCAACCCCCTGGAAAAAGACATGGTGCTCAGCGAGAGGAAGCCCCTCGGTAGACGGATCGATACAGTGCCTCCACAATGGGTGCAGACATCATTGTGAGGGTGGAGCAGACTGGGCAGTGCTCCTTCTGGTTGTTCCTAAGGTCCCCAGGGACTGGAGCTGACTCTGTAAACACCCACCACCAGCCCCCCGACCACCAGTGGTTTGAGGGAAGGCATGACTTTAGTGGTCTTTTCCCTTCAGCTTTGCTTTTGACTTGAACATAGCGCTGGTTGCAAAACAGGTCCATGAGAGCTGAACGCACAGCTCCTAAAACTTGGGAAATGCAAAACGGGTCCATGAGAGCTTAACGTACAGCTCCTAAAACTTGGGAAGTTGGCTCACTCCTTCATTTGCTGTAGGTATATATATATATGAAGCTCGTGGGAAGACTTGTTGATTTTTAAAGTCCTTGCTGGTAAAATACCCAACAGACATGAGTTTTGGCAAGCAGTGTGAGATGGAAAAATACACACGAATGAGCAGATATAGGGCCCTATCTGGATGCCCCTAGAAACTTTTCAATGGGATGGGAAAAACGGTTGATTTTTAAAAAGCAAGTATTCTATACTTTGAAAAAACTTGCTTTATAGCAGGGAATTACTTGAAAAGTCAGTACAGCTACACATGTGAGGATCTGCTTACCTGAGGGAGTGGGATTGTTTAGTGAGCTGGTTCGACCTAGAACCATTTGTTTCCAGAGAAATAAAGTCAAAACAAAGAAGGGGCAAAAATGTGGATCAGGGGAAATACATTCCTATGATTTAACTTTAATAAGAAATAATCCGCTCGAAAGAACCAGCTCTAAGCCCTGTGAGAGACCATCTTCTCTATACCAGATCTTTTCAATCCACTTTCCCACACACGTCTTGAAGCCGCTTTGTGTTTCTCTCTGTGTGTACACAAGCAAGGCACAGGAGGACACTGTACATGCATTCTATTATTCTTATTAAAAAGCACAAGCTTGATTATGCAGCCTTTCTACAATGATCCACTAACGTGGAGATGGTGATTGTGTCTGGGGATAATAAAATTCCTTTTTTTATATACCGTTTTTTCTCATTGAGAAGCTGTACCAGGAGCCAGTCCATGGTAAAGTCAAGGGGCAGAGAAAAAGAGGAAGATCCACACAGACCATCGCAACAGTGGGCTCACACAAAACACAGTGGTGAGGATGGCATGGCGCCAGGTGTTTCCCTCTGTTGTGCACAGGAACCTAACAAAACCCACCACCGTGCAAACGGAGTGCCAACTCAAACGGAGTGCCTCCAATAGTGTCTTGTTCTGCTTTTGAAGAATAATCATTCTTCACAACTCTTAAGGTAAAGCTGTACATTTACCAAAAAGATAGAAAGTGACAGACAATTGCTGTAATTAAGAATTGGATAGAGAGGGTTGTTTGGAGGATGAATTATGAAAACTTAGTGGTAGCATGAACACCAGTCCAGCTCTCTTTACGCACTGCCCTTGGATGAGTGCTTCCGAGACACTGGGTGGTGTCATCAAAGCCAAATAGAGGCCAACTCCGGAGGGAGAGGTGCCGAGTCCACCCGGTGGCAGAGTCGTATCCACCTCCTGCGGTGCTGCTCAGGCTTGCCTACAAAGGTGCCTCTTCCAGGAGATGGCAATGTTCTTATGGGTCTTCAGACTCAGTCTGGCACTCGACAGAAGCCTTGTTCTTTTAGCACAGTTCATTAAGAGCCCCACGGATCTGAGAGCAGACTAGGAAATGCACCCCCCCAAAGCATTCTGTTCTTCAAAACAGCTTTATGTTAGCATAAAAGTCATGTTTTAGATGACAGACCCTATAAGAAAAGTCCAAATCAATTCCAGACCACGTGAACCACTACAGGTTGTTTGTATCTTCAGTCTCACATGTTATTATTGCTTTATGCCCACGCATGCTTACATTACTTGTTTACACCCAAACTATGGCTGAATGCAGGCCGGCCCGATTCGCCCACATGGCCTCTACTAGCTTTAGGAAGTCTACGTTTTTGAACACAGAGTTCTTAGCTTAGAAACAAAAACAAGGGTTTGAAAACTACCGGATCAGAGATGACGATGATGCCCGCATTGTTTACACAGACATTAGACGTTCGTGGAGTCGTCCACCTGTCTTGGCCATTAGCCAGGTTTTCACCAAGATTTAAAGCAACCCAGGAAAGAGAGTGAAATAACACAGAGGAGGCATCGTTTTCAAATGTCACATTTAATGTTTTCACCACTGTACTTCAAATCTACATTGTACAAGTGACCAGTAAGTGTGCCACGGTAATTGACCAACCTCTGAGATTGTACCTTTCACACCAGTGTCTTCTTGGGCTCTTTTTGATACTAAACACGTTTCTCACTCAAGTGAATTGAAATGCTTCAGTTGGGTTGATTCTCAGGAGCCTCATAAAAAAAAACAAACAAAGATATTGCACCATCTTTGTTTAGTAATTCAATGTTGGTTTCTTTCACAGCAAATAATTACTTCATTGAAGTTAAAACTTCCAAACATAACTTATTAAGAGTCTTCAAATTCAGCTCGGATCACTCAGGATGAAAGTCTCTGCTAAATACAGATAACTTACAATAACTTTGACAGTTAGTTGTCCATAACACACACCAAGGTTTCCCTAGGCCAATTGTAAGACGATCCATCAGTATACCTTGTACAGGTGAAAAACAATCTTCAATTTTCTTGTCTTTTTTTTAATATAAAAGTTGGAAGGGACATTCAAGTTTCAAGTCTCCACATTGAACTTAAAAAAAAAAATCATCATCATCATCATCAGCATGTGGAGGCAAACAAGCCAAGTTGTTTAACTCCAGGAGGTAGAGGCCTTCAATTTGTGTTCATATGTACATATGCACAGAAGAACTCAGTGTTCCAGCAGAAAGAGAGTTTGTCAGACAGTAATGAGTTGTTGACGACTGTGACCTTTCCAGCCCCCCAGCTCTGTCTCAGGACACAGACACAGTTGACATCACTCCCTATGTGCCTTTTTGTGGGTGGCTTTAGTTTTTTTGAATCTGTTTTTAAATATTTTTTTTCCAAAAAAAAAAAACAAAAAAAAAAACCAAGTTTTTATTAAACTGTCCAGTGCAGGAAAAGTCTCACAAAATTTCACAGACCTAAAATGTGCAAGCTAGTTCTCTGTGTACAGCGATCGATGTTGGGATTCTTTTGAAATTAGTCCAGAAATGAACTATTTACACACATGAAAGATGCATGCCTTGGGGTTCTTTTATGTAAGAAAGAGCAGAAAAACTTCTAATAAAAATAGATTAAATATATATATATATATTTATACTGGGGAAGGGAGGGAAAAAAAGTTTCATCTCTCCTAGTCACAAACGCATTCTCTCTACCCAAAACATTTGATTTGAGACAGCACACCCCACCATCATGGTGCCAAGGAAGCTAGTCATAGGGCCTGATCATGAGGTGGCATGCCGTGACCCTTCCCCCAGGACAGCCATGACCAGCTCCAGGATTGGTCGCAGACAAGGTCTCTACATGTTTTAGTTTTAGAAAACCCCAAATCTTCAGGAATGGCTCAAATATCAAAATGTATGACTGTCATGTGTGTTTATGTGTGTGTGTGAACAATCTCACTTCATTAAGAAAAAAAAAAAGAACAAAGAAACAAACAAACCAAAAAAAAAAAAAAAACCCAACAGAAACATAAAACCCCAGACTCCCAAATTTGGTTCAATTCTCTTTTGTTCTGCGTGAGCCATACAGCCGCACTGAATTCATACAACATGTGCAACTCTGGGAAAAATAGGTCCCTAAAAGCACAACCACTTTACAAGATTAAAAGTCTAGTAACACTTCTAAATATTATTCATATCATACAAGTAGTGGTTGTTAATTTAAAACTTCATTAGTAAAATTACAGTACAAGCATGATTAACCTCCAGAATTGCAAATCCCAGACTCCAGTGGAAAGCTACATTACATCTTCAGTAGTACATAATCTCTTCCACCGTCACTCCCACACCAGGGGCGAGGGGGGCATCTCGGACGGCTGGGCCACAGTGGAACTGGAAGGAGAGGAGAGAGATGGTGAGATCAGGGGTGCTGCAGGGGGGTCTCAGGGTAGCCCACTAAGATAACCATGAAAGTGGGCCTGGTCTGGGACGCTTGGTTCTCTTAACTTCTCCAAAGCGGCAGTTGTTTCAAAATCATTAAAGATCTGCCTCGATAGTGTTGTTGGACAGCGGCTAATCAGAGAGGACGTGATGGGAATGGGAAAATGCCAGCACCTTCTATGTCCATCTTTCCAGGAATTTTTGGAAGCCCCTGGATTCATCAGCTCGGAAACTACTTGCTATTGACTAGCTGCGAGGGACTGAGCTAGCTCCTTAATCTTTCTACGTATCCTCAGCTGACAAGGGACAGTGTGATTTCCAGGCCAGTGTGCTGAATACATAGAGATAATATTTATAAAGTGATCTGCACAGTATCTACTATAGAAAAGAGAACATAGCAATTACAAATAATAACATCTATAACCAATCAGGGAAAACGACATTAACGGATGCAGCATGAGATGAGCCATTTAAATTCTGCCTCTGAAAACCCAGGCACTTAATTGGAGAGCTATTTCCAATGGGTCTCATAAGATCCTTCTATCATGTTTTAATGGACTAGACTGGCTAACAGTTATCATTTATTACCCACAGAGCTATATTACCCATTACCAAACACCCCATGAGGATGTGTAATGTTGCTAAGGAGACTCTGAATTTTGAAGGGTGTGTGTAAGTGATTTGCACCCCCAGGGCCCAGGAAAATGAAGGACCTGCACATGAGAAGTGACTGGCTCTGAAAGGGGAAAGTAGAAAAACAAAATCATTTACAGCCACAGGGAGGTAAAAAGGGCAACTTAATGCTTTCTACAGAAAGATATAAGAAATGCAAGGCACGTGATTTAAAAAATTCTAAAAAATCCTGACTTCTGCTCAACAACTTCCATGCAGGAGAAGTAAAAGGACTGTGAGGGTGGGCGGAGGACAGAGAAGCAGGGAGACGGGGAAGAGCAGAGGGCAGGCGGCCACGGAAGGGGGACAGAGCACGGCCGTCATCCAGTTATCGCTTCACAGACCCGAATCCACCTTTCTTTGTGCTTGCATTTTGAGACACTGAAGCCTGACGCTGGCTGAACACGGTTCGCTTTGGCCACCTGGGTTGATGTGAGCTTTTGCCAGTAGAGGGCGCTGCAAGGCAGCGCTTGATAGTTAGGGACCAGATGCTGGTGTTCTTAGGCCCTGTCAAGGCTCTCTGCAGTGCAGCAAGCCTCCCTGGAGGACCAGCGCCACGCGGCTGGCATATTTCCTCATCCTTTTCCACTGTGGGTCCTGTGGCAGCCCTAACCTGTCCTGGTTGGGCGGGAAGACTTCTAAGTTCCTTGTTCACACTGCTTGGCCTAGACTAGAGGGAGAGGCTGCGTTCTGCATTTGCTTTATCAAGAACCTCCAAAGATTTTTTCTTGGACCCTTCTAGTAGTTAATTATTTTTCTAATCAACAGCTTCTGTTACTAAAAATTCCGTTCTTACTACTGGTGTAGCTATCCTATGAACTGGGCCCTAACTGACATGAGTTCTGGGAGAAGAGATCAAGAAAGGGAAGGACAAAGAGATAACAAGGCCGAGGGCCACTGGGACTCAAAGTGGGTTCGCAGTTCTTACACCTCCAAACAGGCCGCACCTGGAGTCCACCTTTAAAAAAGAGGCACTGTCTTGCTGGCAGCTATTACTGTAACCCCAGGGGCCGGGATGTGGTGAAGCCTGAGGTGACCCTGGGTTGACTTCAAGGTAGGTGGCTGCTACACCCCCGGCTACAGCAGGAGCCCCAGCGTACTGGGGTCTTTCCCACTGTGTAAACTGGACCTTTCATCTGTGCTATCTAGTCTACACAACTTGGATAGGCAGATTAACAAACATCACAGAGGCGCCCTTGAATTCAAACAGCAACGGCAGAAGCACACTCCCATAGTTACCTAATAAAGCTCTTAAAAGCAGCAGACTGGGGGTTGATGCAGAGAGGCACTCGGTTCCCTTTCTGCTGCTCCAAAATGAACTGGTGGATGATTTCTGCAGAGCAAAGGCACACCATGTAATCCATGTCCGCCCGCCCGCCCGCAGGCCGGCCGGGAGCAGCGGGCGCTCACAGCGTCTCCCACCAACACACAAGCCGCCGACCGGGCTGCACCAGACACAACGACCCGGAAACCAAGGTCACTGGGACGGCCAAATGCTGGCAACAGCAGCAGCAGCAACAACAAAAACGCAACCAAACTAAACCCAAACCAGCCCTTCCATGACACAAACCAGAATTCCATCGGTGGCTGTGAAATGGCCTACGAACTGGAGGGTGATTCTCCCAAACTTGGCACTGTGGGTGATCACAGTCTTTTAAAAGAACACTTAAAAAAAGCACTCAGAATTTGGCTGTCTGTACCCCTCACTCCCACCCCACCAGGACATTTTACAATTGAACTACCAGAAATTCCTTCCTCTTATCATTACCCAAGAAATGACCCCAGGGCCTGGGTCTCCTCCTCCTTTACACCTTGCCTGTGATATAAAAGGAGCGCGTAGTCTCCATTCTGTGACAGTACATCAAGGTGGAGGCCCCCAGCCAATAGACTGCTTTGAAAACAATAACCCAATGCGCAGTCCTCGACTTGACCTTCCCCTGGATGTAATATTACATCAGCCTTTTTATAGCATTTACAGCTTCTTTGGCATGTGTGCCTTGGACAAACAGCTACATGCAAGATGATGAATTAAAGCTACGGAGGTGCTCTGGGCACCAGTCAGCGCTCAGAGTGGACCAGAGCAGAAAAAGCTACTGGTCATCGTGCCCGGCCAGAGGCCAGGAAGATACTCACCTTTAACCTGTCGAACAGAACTGAGGTTCTTCTCAAAAGTGTCATCAAATTTGGGGTTGGTGACGGGCTCAAAGTCACTGGTATAAACTCTTCCAGTCGAGGTGGAAAAGCAACATTTACACATACAGGTGTGATAGCGGAGCCGCCCTTCATCTAGGTAGGGGTGGGCTAAGGCATCCTTAGCGGATATTCGTTTGGACTGAAATCAGATCAAGAGACCAACAAACGTCAACACTACAGATACACGTAACTGTCCACACAGGGTCTTCTTAAGGCACAGTACCCGCTTTACACGGCTCACAGGTAACGGACAGCACATCCTGTGTACAATGGGCTCAGTGAATGTAGAGGTGGGTGACACACCGGGAGAAGGAGCTTCGCCACCCAGGCCTGTGAGGCACCGAGGGCCATCCTGCTCGCATGTGGGACAGCATCTACCCCGAGCCAGATGTACACACACTCAGAGATGACAAATACCACGACCTTTAAAAATGCAGTGCACTTTGAAAGGAGTACGTTTACATTTTAAATAACAGCCCATATATTCTAAATATGTCCCATGCTTCTGTTCTCTTAGAATACCAAACAGACCGGGGCAGAAGCACGTCTGGAAGCTGGAGCGTGAGTGAGGCAGCGGGTCTCGGTGAGGAGGCTGCTCCCGCCACCTGGCTCAGGGTGTAGCCTGGGCTGGGGTCGGGGTCTCCTCGCACTTTGGATCTTAATTGCTAGTACACCAATTTCAGGTTTACATCGCCATACATGTTTTTTGAACTCATTATTCATTTTTGAACAAAAGAAAAAATGCCTCCTACTGAGATTAGTGGACATATAAATACTACTGAGAGGAGGTGGGTTTTAAAGATGGATTCAAGAGTACAGTGGGACAACAACTGAGACTTTGCCACTATTTCATCACCACCGTGCACTTCACATAAAACACATACTCTCTCTCTCTCATCCTAAATAATCTAAAAACAAGTGGGCCATCCTCACTGGCTCTGACCCCGCAAATAATAAAATGCCTATCTACGGAATCTAACATTTCAGGAAGCTGAGGGTGAATGTGCGGTAAAAGGTTTTTAAGTGTTTTCCCACCCATGGCTATGGCATGGCTTATGTTTGGATGTTCTAAGCCCACCAACATGGATTGCACTACAGGGTTGGACTAAGAGATGCTTTAGAGAGAGAAAGCATAGTAACACCTTGGGCTCCAGTGTTCAGCTTTCTTTTATTTCTCAGAACAAATGAATGGCTCCTGAAAACTTTACTAGTGCTTAAGCTGAAAAACACACTAACTTTAACATGAATTAAAAATAACTTTTTTGGTAACCAGGTTACAAAATAAGATGCGAAACACCAGGGCAAGTCACAGCATTGCCACCAGGGGTCTAGTTCTGACCCGGGCGAGCTTACACCCATGAGAAGCACCTCGTGCTCTGGGGTCGGTCGCAGACACGCTGTCTCACACTTGTCTGAGTTTCGTTAGGTCAAATCAAAACACGTGACTGGCTTCCCAGGGGATCAGGTGAGCCAGCTGCCTTCAAGGCAGAGATGTCAGTGACTGGTTTTCAGTTCTGATGGACTTTCTAACAGGACACAGGGCAGGAATAGGGGCCTCATATGAAGAAGGGTTACAGAAACAGAAAATTGCACTGATGAGAGAAAGCCGAGGGAGGCTGCACCCAGGCATCTTTTCTCATCACGGCAACACCCCTGAGTATGCTTCTAGGGTAGCCAGAGCTGCCCGGCGAGATTCACTGCGAGACTGCGTCCTGTCCAGCCTGCTGCAGACTTCTTTTTCCTCCCTAAACTCAAAAGCAACCCCTAAGGGACACAATTTGTGTCCCTCAAAGATGTTAAAACTCTCATTTTGATAGGGTGCAGGTGGAAGGATGCAGAATTCCTCAGGGGAAGAGTTAAAAAGATGGAGGACATGCCAAGAAGCAACCACTTCACATTTTAATAATTTTAGTTAATAGTGGTCTCTATGGGTTTTACAGCAGTACTTCTGGATTCACCTTGGTATTCCTTGTAGCCGTGTTCAGTTTTAATAGTAAGCATGTGATTTTACATCAGGAGCCTTGGTCAGGTGCTCAACTGAAAGACTGGTAGCTCGAGCCCACTCGGTGGCTCTGTGTGAGAAAGACCTGACTGCTGGGTGGGGGGGACATTAGGGACAGCCGACCTGCCCCTGTGGACTGGCTTCCAAAGGGCTCAGGACAATGAGCCATCTCCTCGGGATCAGGCAAAACACCACCCTACAAGGCACCACCCTTTCAAGGATGGAGACAGGTTCAGGCCCTGCAGCTGCAGCTCCTACCCCCTCCCTCCTTGATTCTCCTCTGGACCAGCTTAAAAACCTGCTCTCCACCACAGGTAGGCGCGACTGCACGGACTCCTTGCTGGAGCCCGTGAATCTCTCCCGAGAGTGTAAAATACACTTCTCCTTTCCCTCCCCTCTGGCCGCTGCGGCAAACCTAACTCTGACTCTCTGCTTCTGTGGAGATTACAGACCCCAGACTGCCATGGAGGAAGCTCGACTCTTTCACACGTAGTTGCTGTGTGAAACTACGATTTAAGACATAGGAGTCCTGCGATGCCTCCATGCAAGATGCTTCTGTGGACCAATTACAGGTTACCCTAGAGTTATAATGGCTTTAGGTGCTGCTGAGTTCATTGTAAGTCAGTTCTGACATAAGTCAAGCACCTTGTTTTCTTTTCTTGTTTTAATGTTTTCAGTACCATTGCCTTTTACTATCATTACCGTTGGACATAGGATTTCCATTTGTCTTTGGGGGTGTGCATGTGAAAGATACCATACCAAGTTATGCACTGACTGTAGTGTTTATCATAGATGCACAAAACCAAAGAGCGGGTGGCTATAAAGGCTGTCTGTATTTAGTAACTCGAAAATGCTGTAAACCAGGGCAGCCTGTATCAGGACTAAACACTTGTAAAAAGATACTCATACCTTCTTCCAGAGTTTCCTGTATTGTAAAAATAATGCTGGCCAAAAAAAGGATTATCCAGGTTTATACAAGTTTTGGATTTTCTCACAAAAAGTCTAGTTATTTTCAATTAATTAATTAATTTTTTTAACTAGGGGTGTTGGCTTACAGGACTGCAAAAGCCCCTCATGCATCACCATAATGAAAAACCAGGAAAATGAAATTTAACATTAAGATCTTACTAACATAGGTGGATTAATAAATATGATTTGGCTATCAGGACCACACTTTTAATATAAACAAGCTCTTCATGAGCCATTAGTAAACAGCTAAAACAAAAGATCCACAAGTATGACTCGTATGCGACTGTTAAAAGTAGGAGACATGTCCTTAAAAGACAATGGTGATGTCTTTGTCAGTGGAAAAAGTAGATAATCTTGTCTAAAAGTAAAAGTGTTCTAACAGTGCTATAATATGAAAGAAGCAATAAAACAAACAAACAAGAACAATCCCACTGAGTTGATGTAGAACTGCCCGGCAGTCTCCATGGCTGTAAACCATCCTGGAAGCACATCTTTCTGCTGTGGAGGGCTGGTGACTTAGAACCGCCCACCTTCTAGTTAACGGCTGAGGACTCTACTGTGACAGCAAGGGCTCTCAAAGACGCAATAGAGTGGGCTCAGTGTTGACACGTCTACTTACAAAGAAAGAAGCAAGCTTATATATTGCTATGTGGGTGTTATAAATGAAGTAACAGTAGAATTTGAGGGTTTTTTCCTTATGAAACAAAGAAGGTGTTTTATACTCATATTACAGAGTCCCCCTTTTCAGCAAAATATTCTATTAACTCTGAGTTTTTGGCACATTCTTAAAAAAAAAAAGGAAAACAATGAGTTTTTGTTCAAACACCTAGTAATTAATATTTACTGCTGGCGGTCCCTAGGTGGCGCAAACGGCTTGCACTAGACTGCTCAGCAAAAGGTTCACGTCAAAAAGGAGACCAGATAGAGGGGTTTAGGAGAGGAGATGGGTTAATTAGGGTAGTACCGATGAAGAACACAGCTTTCCCCCAGATCCTGGATGCTTCCTCCCCCCAACTACCATGATCCGAATTCTACCTTGCAGGCCTGGATAGGGCAGAGGTTGTACACTGGTACATATGAGGGCTGGAGGTACAGGGAATCCAGGGTGGACGATACCTTCAGGACCAAGGGTGTGAGGGACGATGCTGGGAGAGTGGAGGGTGAGTGGGTTGGAAAGGGGGAACTGATTACAAGGATCCACATGTGACCTCCTCCCTGGGAGATGGACGGCAGAGAAGAGGGGGAAGGGAGACTCCGGATAGGGCAAGATATGACAAAATAACGATGTATAAATTACCAAGGGCACATGAGGGAGGGGGGAAAGGGGAGGGAGGGGGAAAAAAAAAAAGAGGACCTGATGCAAGGGGCTTAAGTGGAGAGCAAATGCCTTGAGAATGATTGGGGCAGGGAATGTATGGATTGTGATAAGAGTTGTATGAGTCCCTAATAAAATGTAAAAAAAAGAAAAGAGGAGAAAAAATGATTAGGGCAAAGACTGTACAGATGTGCTTTATACAATTGATGTATGTATATGTATGAACTGTGATAAGAATTGTATGAGCCCCAATAAATTGTTAAAAAAAAAAGGAGACCAGAGAGCTCCTGGGCTTTGCTTGGGCAGTTCTAGTCTGTAACGCCTGGGATTGCCTTGATTTGGTTAGAGTCAGTTCAATGGCAACTAACAACTTAGTGCTGTACTCAGAAAGAATTACTAGCAGCTACTTAATGCTTTTAGATACTTTTGACTTTGAGTCCTACCTCCCATTCATACACTGTCTCCTCTGACAACAGTGCACTCAGGATAGTTCAATTGCAGGTCCAGTCAACTTTCCTGGATGGCTATTACATAACACAGGGCTTTATTCCCTGACCTTATAAAAGGCTGGATAGACGGCAACAAATGTACAAATGTGCTTGACACTATGGATAGATGTATGGGTTGTGATAAGAGCTATATGAGGCCTCAATAAAATGATTGAAAAAAAAGAAAAAAAAAGAGGAAGGGTACTAAAGTAATTAGTATTATATTCTCTAGATATCTGACTAGCCCAACATTGTAATGAGAGCTGTCCTGTTAATAAGTTTTTTCTTTTTTTTTGTTAATAAGTTTTAAAAACCCAGCTTTCCAGTGATCAATATAAATAAGTAAAATGGGTTAATATAAGTATATTGTATTCTTCTCAAGGTAAGAGAAACATTCTGTTCAGGGACACCGTTTTTATTTATATATTGACAGTTTTTTTTTAAAACGGAAAAAAACCCTAATTTCTTAGTTTAAATACAATTGTTAGTTGACATTTATAATGCATTTTGTGAAGTAATTTAAAAACGCTTCACGGTTTCAAGGGACTGATGGATTAAATCTAAAAAAAGCAATCATTTATTCTACCAAACCCTCTCTAATATTGTGTTAATAAAAAGATCCAGAGTCCATGAATCCTATTATCTCCTGGTGGTTTCTGCTCCCCCCTTAGAGCTGCCTAAAAGACCTGCGACAAGTTAAAGATCAGAGCAGAGTCGTCCGTGAGGAACAGCAGAGGACTGCAGTAAAGGCCTGGGTCCTGTCCGCCTGACTACAGTCATCAGGGCATAAACGCATGCGTAGAGCTGTTGCCACCACCTCCAACAGACGCCTGTTCAGCTAACCTCAGGAGCTGGCTGAGCCGGGCTTTGCAGAAGGTTTCAGCCCAGAAGCAGGCCAGTTCATGGCAGAAGAGTAACAAAACACGGTTTAATTTCCTCAGATTAAAAGGACTAACCAAACTGATGTAATCATCGCTGGTGTGCTATCTTTAACGGAACCAAACAGACACAAGCACACCTCCCTGCTTTCTTCTTTAACCATACAGTGCCATTCCGCCTCACAGCGAGTCTACAGACCTAGGGTCTCCCAGGCGGTACTAATCTTCACAGGAGCAGACAGCCTCATCTGGAGGCGGTGGGTTTGAAGCAGCCATCGACTCTGGTCAGCAGTCCAAGGCTTACCCACAGCACCACCAGGGCCTCCCCCACAATGTCTTACCTTTTAAAGTGAAAATGCAGCTATTATCATTGTTTTTAATCACTTTATTGGGGACACTTACAGCTCTTATCACATCCATCCACTGTGTCAAACAAATTCATACAGATGCCGCCACCATCATTTTCAATTTACTTGAGCCTTGGTATCCGCTCATTTCCTCCCTCCCTCCTTCATGAACCCTTGATATTTTAAAAACTGTTATTTTTTGAGTCTTTTTTCTTTTAAAAATCATTTTATTGGGGGAATCATACAACTCTTATCACAATCCACACATCCATCCATGTGTCAAGCACATTTGCACATTTGTTGCCATCATCATTCTCAAAACGTTTGCTTTCTACTTGAGCCCTTGGTATGAGCTCCTCATTTTCCCTTCCCTCCCTCACCATTGATAATTTATAAATTATTAATTTATGTCTTACACCAACTGCCTGTCTCCCTTCACCCACTTTTCTGTTGTCCACCCCCCTGGGAGGGGATTATATGCTGATCATTGTGCTTGGTTTCCTCTTTCTCCCCCCACCTCCCCTTTCCCCTCCTGGTATGGCTACTCTCATGATTGGTCCTGAGGGGCTTAGCTGCCCTGGACTCCCTGTGTTTCCAGCTCTGATCTGGAGCCAGATTTCGAGGGATACCGAAAATGTAGTGATTTTAAGTTCACCAAGACTCTATCTTCCTTCTTACCAAATACATTTACTTCTTCTTATAGCTAAATTTAATTTGTAACTAGGACCACACCAGAAATTTCATTTGATTAGGAACGGCAATGCCACTGCTAAGGAATGAGGACTGTACTTGGCACGTGTGGGCGATCTCAGGAAGAGAGGCTTGCTCTGGGACTTCTGAAGTCGCTGCCTTAAAGGCGTGGCTGGAACCTTAAGAAGCTTGGGTCCTTCGAGAAAGTGAATGTCGCCTAGGAAGGATTTGGTAGAGGAGAATTAGATTCTGGCTTCCTACTCTAAGTAGAACTAACAAGAGTAAAACATTTCTGACATATAAGTGAATTTTAACCCTAGGACCTTGGGCAAACAGAAATTCTGGCACCTGTATTTTATAGAGCTGAACTACACACAAGAGGGCCTTCTGTATTACCACGACCACCAGGGGCCGGCGAAAATGAGCTTGTCAAGGACGACAAAACAGCAAACTGTTAGATTCAAAACCACTAGCACATCAAGCTGATTAGTGGTCACAACGATCCTAAACTACATGGAGACTGCGAGCAAGAGCTGTCCTTTTGCTTTGCTTTCGTTACCACCAAGCACTTCACATACAACGGCACGCACGCACGCACGCACACACACAGACACCGGGAAAACCCCACCTCATTTTGTACTCTTAGGGCCTTCAAATACTAAGATCTTGACCACTTCTCATAAAACCTTTTATGCTGATTTTATTGTGCTGCGGAGGAAGGTAGTATTGAGTTTCGTGAAAATCATAACCAGGTGAGAAAGTTACTGTCTTCTGATCATGACCAGTGGAAACTTTCTATCTCTGCTCGTTCTGTGTAACCGCAAACACGAAGAGCTGGACTGAAGGTACAATTAGCAGCATGCCCCAGAAGAATCAAGTCCCCAAATGATATTTGCAAAAGCTGCCAGTTAAGCACCCCGAGATCACACATTTCCTTACGCAGCATGTTGGCAGGTCTCATCAAACAATTTTACATTTGTTTATCCAAGGATTTGACTTAAGTTTGGTGTCAAACTCCTTTTATGAATCTTAAGATAAATAAGAAGAGACAGTCCCTTCTATTAAGCTCATGTGTGTTAGTCATCAAATTTCTGTGTAACAAGTGAGCACGACACACATCCCATTATGGTCTGAGGTTTATTTTTTGTCATTGCTCGTCTAATCAAATCTGTGACTTTTCTCTAAGAAAGTCATTAAGAAAGAAAAATACACACTACTTACTGGATCAAAGACCAACATCCTGCACAGGAGATGAACAGCTTCGTGTGTAGCCTGGCTTGACAGGGTATAAAGTACAGGCAGAGATGGCTGCAAGGAGGGAAAGAGAAGGTCAAATATTTAAGTGAGTCCTGAGTACACGCATACATGCAACACCGTTCCATTATGACCCAGTAACTCCCCAGGCTCAGGAGGAACGGGAACAGAGCCTTCGTGTTCCTCCTGCTCACCAGTCTTCAATCTTACACTCCATGCGAACACACTGTAGGCCACTGCACAGAGTGTAGGACAGATGAAGAGGAATCCTGTAGAAAATATGGTGTTTCCATTAGCTTTATCCCTTAGATTCTGTGGGTAAGCATGCTTTGGAACGAGAGGAGAAAGGACCTTGGCCATCTTCAAAGTAAGTAGGGTGAACTGTCTTATAGCAACCTGACCAAAGGTTGTTGAAATACTTGATCCAAAGGAGCCCACAGTGGTCAGACGCTAGCTCCGGGTTTGTGGGACACCCTCACAGCACCATTTTCAAGATGTACGTGCGGATGGTGAGTCATCTTTGGCTAGTCCTCTCTCTGGCACTCGAGTGGGCATTTGCACTTCGGTGCGACATCAGTATAGTCTATTAACAGGAGCGAAGCGTGAGGTGTGTAAGAGAGGGCGGGACAATAATATGCGAATTTCAGGTCTGGGAAAAGCAGACTACTCTTACTGGCCAAAATGCCTCCACGTAGGCAACTCTTCCCATCACTCTGGTGACGCCGCCCCTCGTTTTCTATTTATGGTGAAGCATATCATTGCTTAGGGAGAAACTTGGCGTGAGCATTAAAAAACTTGGTTCAAGGGTGGAGGGAAGGTGGTGGGGAAAGGGGGAACTGATTACAGAGATCTACATATAACCTCCTCTCTGGGGGACAGACAACAGAAAAGTGGGTAAAGGGAGCCGTCAGATTGTGTAAGATATGATAAAATAATACTAATTTATAAATTATCAAGGGTTCATGAGGGAGGGGAAGCAAGGAGCGAGGAGAAAAATGAGGAGCTGATGCCAGGGGCTTAGGTGGAGAGCAAATGTTTTGAGAATGATGAGGGCAGCGAATGTACAAATGTGCTGTACACAATTGATGTACGTAAGGATTGTGGTAAGAGTTGTATGAACCCCCAATAAAATGATTTAAAAACGTGGTTCAAGTTCTAACACTGTCGTTACTACGCTTGGGAAAGCCACTTGACGATGGATTGGTTGTCTCACGTACTGACTATAGACTGCACCAAATGGACCTCCTTTTTTGCCAACATCATAAATCATATATGTATTTAAAACTACTGTAATTAGGTCACGGGTTACAGAGCAGACCCTAGTATTACATTCAACATGAATACACACGCTGATTCAACTCATCTGCTGCAACCCCCTCAATGCACCGTCCTGTATCCTAGCTCCTTCCTGTTGTCATTTCTCTTTTCTTTCCTAACCCTCTGCATTTTGTCCTTGGGTAAATGCTACCTTTTTTTTTTTTTTTTTAATCACAATTGTCTGATTAGTCGAGTGAGGTGGTGAGTTCTGTTCCAGACACAAAGGGCAGGACCACCGTCCTGGGGCTCCTAGCAGTCTTTAGCACTGATGGTCACAACATGCACCCGGTGGCAAGCCTTGGACTGGGCGTAGGGAAATAGACATGTAAACACGCGGTGCCACTGGCCAATGAACACAGAGAGAACAAACTGGGAGAGTCAACGTTTTAAGACTTGAAGGTGACTGGAAATGGGATGTGGTAAGCAGGGGAGTTTGCAAAAACCAACCGAGTAAATGTCAAGGCTACCTGGTGCTTTTAAATGATTACTTCTTTTTCAAATTTCTGATTTACGGAAGTGCATCCCGCCAAGTGCACAGAACGTAAGGCCAAGAGAGTGATGATGTCAACACATAATTAATCCCATCAAACTGCACATAAGAAAAATGTGGAAAGGGAAAATGTTTTGTAATACATTATTTTACCACAATTAAAAATTAAAAGGCTAGGTTTCACTTCAATCTAGAATAGTCATATGCTTTCTTGTTTTCTACATTTATATGCATGTTACAAAGAGCCAGTTCTGTTGTGCCAGGAGCGCTCCAGCAAGGTACCCATTACTGAGCGAGAGGCCAGCCCTGGCACCCCCGGAAAGAGGAAGTGCTCCAGAGGCTGTTCCCTAACTCGGCCCTTCCCCTCTAAGCCACCGGCCTTTGTCTGTGAAGCCAGCCTGGGTGCAGAATACCAGGGACAGAGAAGAAGTTTATATTTTTTATCATGTCCAATAGAATAAATTTGCATAAGAAAGGATATTTAGAGAAAAAGTGCCTTAAACATTTCTGTTTAGCAGTTAGTTTCCCCCAACATTCATACACACTCCACTTTTTTCCTCTTCAAAATGCGTCAGGTTCATTTTCTGTCTGGTTGGCAGGTCTGCTAAGTCACGTAGCATTGTAGGCATGAGCAGCGGCCACTGTGAGCCACCAGGACGGGCCACGCTATGTTACAAAGGACGCTCGGTTCAGTGCCGGTGGTTAGTAGTCAGGAAATGAGACCAGGAAGGCCTTCTGTCACGATATGCCAGTCACCATAAGGCAACTGCAGAGTGCTGGTCACCACGGGTCATGCTAGTGTTCACCGTAACACCCAGGCAAGAAGTCTCCTTAATTGGGTATGCAAAATGCAGAGACCACAGGTGACCCTATGACACAGGAAGTGTATTCTCTGGCAAACTTTCACTATTAAACATTAAGTAATGGCTCCCATGGAACACAAACAATTTTTGTTCCAGCAAAAAAATGATCTATTTCAGACACAATTAGCAGGGAGCAACAAGAGGAAACCGTGTAACATACGCACAAAGGGACTGAGGGCGATACCAGAAGTTCAATCCTTTGGGCACCCCGGCGGGCTCCGGGATGGGCAGCCGGGCTAGCATCTCTTAACACTACACAAGTAGGGTTCGCCTGCCTCACAGCTGGGGGCCACGTACGAGACAGGTCTGGACCATGACACGTGGGTAGCAGCATTCTAGGAAGCTTACCGGGAAAGCGTTTGCTGATAAGAAGCGCAAACATTACCAGTGCTGTCTCCCATCCCTTCCCTCCTCCCTTCTCTTGTTTTGAATGTGGATTATGATTTCCGGACAAGCCAGAGCTCTTTGCCACCAGGAAGTGACAAGGAAGAAGGTATAAGGGTCAACATTCTAGAGATAACAGAGAAAGAAGAAAAGAGGCAAAAACCTGGACGCTTGATGACATAGCTGAGCAGCTAGGGCAGCTCCAGAACGTCTACCTCTGGAGTTTGTGGCAGGAGGAAAAATGGACTCATTTCTATACGCTGCTGTAGCAAGGTGTTTACAAGTTATTTTATTACGTGAAACAACACATTCCGCAGCAATCCGGTAGCTTCCGGACACGTTTTTCATGAAGTGATTTGAGAATGCTCTTTCTGGGAGTATTGCTATGCTAGTAGAATGTAGCCCGGGACCACAGGACCCATCTTTGCCTGTACAGGGAGACCGTCTGGAGGAGAGGAGAGGGGAGGGGAGGGGAGGGGAGGAGGGGAGGGGAGGGGAGGAGGGGAGGGGAGGGGAGGAGAGGAGAGGAGAGGAGAGGAGAGGAGAGGAGAGGAGAGGAGAGGAGAGGAGAGGAGAGGAGAGGAGAGGAGAGGAGAGGAGAGCCAGACACAAGCATCGTTTGAGCTCCTGAGTCCAGCAGGGCCTGAAGTTAGCTGTAGCTCCAGACTTTTCTGTTACATGAGCCAGAATGCTCCCTTCTTGGCTTTCTCTAGTTTGACCTGAGTCTCACTGGAGAGAGTCCTGATAGATCACCTGGAACTACGTGTACTAAGCAACCAACACAAGTAAGTTAGAATCTAAAACTCCCAGAACAGAGCAAATTAGCGACTCCTCCTGTATATGCATACGTACAGTTTTTTAAAGTCCCAATAAGTAATGCTTTCTGCTCGAACAAACCCATGCGAATAAGCGCAGGGGAAATACTGCTGGAGAAAGATGCTCAGATTAATTCAGGAGAGATTGGGGCACAGTACTTGAGAGACTTTCTGGAAATTTTCCTTTTACAAGTATTCACACAGTACTTGAGAATATAAAAGTCAAAATAAAAAGACAGACAACAAGGAAACTTGTGAAGGCAGAGTAACATACTGACATGAGCACAGGTTTTTAAGAGCTGACACTGGGTTAGGAGCTTAAGGATTCGTATTTAACCTCTTCAATCTTCTTCCATCTATGAAAGGGAACACTATGGGACATCAGGCTGTTGGTGCAAGGGTTCAATGAGTGAATGCACAATTAATGCTCACCATAATATCTCACACATTGCAAACTCCTAATTATTGTTGTTAAGAGAGTGGGACTTTCCACCTAACTTTGAGCAGCCAAGTAAATGAAACTATGTGAAAGAAGCTTAGTTTTCTCTTTCTAGCCCAACCAAATAACTTATGTTGAATATTTAGAAGTATTCCTCAGGAGTTCAATCTTAAGTCTTATACTACGTAATTCAGGATACAGATAGGAAGATAACTTCTTGTCCGTTTGGAGACCTCCAATTATCTTACGTAGTTTCCTGCGGACTTCTGAGAGCCTTTGCTAAAGTTAGAGAGGTTCTTTCTGTGTGGATGTATTTGAATTTTGGGTAAATACATGTAAACGTGTTATGTACATCTCATTCTGTCTTATTCGTAAACTTAACAGGAATTCCATACAACGCTTTTCTGTAGTTTTGGGTAAAGAACATTTATCATGTGAAGGATTTTTCAGATGAGATAATCATGATTATTCTAATTAAAAATGCCACGATTCATTGTTGTTGGGCCACCCTTGCATTCCTGGGGTAAAGCCCGCGTTCATATGAACTGCTTTAAAAAGTCCCACGTTCTATCTACTGTTTTAGATTGAGAAATTTATCCTATTACAAAGGGAGACTTTATCAGAAAAATGGAATTAAAGATATGCTTGAACTGAGGACAGGTAGCATAGGATAACAGGTAAGATAAAAATCAACTAACCAATCACAAAGTGACCATTAGCATTCATTATAATAATGCTTACCATTTACTAAGCTCGTGGTGTGGATCAAGCACACTGCATTGTTTGACATACAGTATCTCCTCATCACCATCACCACCTACTGAAGTACCACGCTTATGCCATGACAGATGAACGACTCAGGCACACAGAGAGGTCAGGTACTTTGCCTAAAGTCACATATTGAGAATTTACACTCAAGCAACTTCCAAAATGCTGTGCAATGCAGACAGCCTGAGTCCGACACCAGAAAACACAAATTGAGTGAATGTCACAAAACAGTCATGATGCACAGAGCTACATCAGAGATGTGAATAGTATATAGCAAGCTTTTAAAGTTGCACGTATATATTTGAAAACCAAATAAACTAGTGTGGAGGTGTGTGTTTTTCAATCTCAGCTGTAACAGTTAAACCATGAATGGCAATATTCTCAAGAAACTGCTAGCAGGCTAACAAGAGGTGTCCTGGTCCGTAGGAGGGAAAAATGCTGAATCTCAGCAGTAGCTGAAGTAATAACCTTTAAGGTCTTGCTGATGACTGTCGAGAACACTAATGGTAAAAAGACCAACTAATCAATGCAGGCTAACACTGAAGCTTTAGGGGGAATAAAAGAACCAAGCAATACACCAGGTTCGGCTACATTCATGGATATACACTAGGCATAAACTTACTTTATGCAAACATACTTGGGTTAATGTTCAAAGATGACAAAACTTCAGAAGACTACCTCCAACACTGGATAAAAGTAGACTAAAAATAAGGTGGCCTTTAAAGTCTGTGCTAATGGTTTTTGAAGACTCCTGGTGGCACTCTGCGCAGGTGCTGAGCGGCTAACTGAAAGTTGGCAGTTCAAGCCCACCACAGGGCATTGATAAATCAACAATCATGGAGGCACAGTAGTTAAAGCTTTTCATCAAAAGGGCAGCTGAACTCATAAGCTGCTTTATGAGAGGAAGATATGGCAGTCTGCCTCCATAACGATACGCATCTCAAAAAACCTTTGGGGGCAGTTTTGTTCCATCCCACAGGATCCCTATGAGTTGAAACTGACTTGATACCAGTGTTTAAAATTGTTTTTCCTTATAGATAACTAGTTTAATGTTCTGATGCTGGCTCATCGTTAGAACATACACAGCCTACCACATAGTACCTTTCTCTAAGTTAAGACTTACTGTGCTCCTCTCCGGGTGCTCAGGTCCAAATGATTTCTAGTTCTAAACTAAATGTACAAGAAGGATGTGAGGGTCAGGGATCTATTTAAAGTATGCACATCTGTATATCAGCTCTGGGGATTGTAGAAGATAACACATTGATGTCTGTGGAAATGGAGGCTCGGCATCACACCAGAACTACAGAGAAGGAACTGCAAGAGGGCAAAGCTTTGTCCAAATGGAAGCAATGAGAGTCACACATAGCTTGTCATTTGGTACCATCGATTAGATCAGCGGTTCTCAACCTGTGGGTCGTGACCCTTTGGGGGTTGTTTGAATGACCCTTTCACAGAGATCATCTGATTCACAACAGAAGCAAAATGACAGTTATGAAGCAGCAACGAAAATAATTTTATGGTTAGGGGTCACCACCACATGAGGAACTGTATTAAAGGGTCGCGGCATTATGAAGGTTCAGAACCACTGAATTAGATCATCTAAATGCTCAATCATGGTAAAACCCAAGAAACGCAGTTGCCCAGCCTTCTTGCTCAGGTCTTCTCTGTCCCACGTGCTCCAGGAAATGAATGTCCTTTCCTCACTCTTGACATCATCAAGCTGTTTTGTCAGTAAGAGAATAGGCAAATTGCTTGTAAAAACCCAGCAGGGTGGAGATCTCCACCATCCTCTCTCGGCAGCGAGGTGGCTGGCGGCATGTAATACTGATCAGTGCAAATCTGGCAACCTCTCATCAGCCCTCCTTCTCTAACAAGATGCACATGATTCTGAGCTAGTGGCAAGAGGATAAAAGTAACAGCTTCACAGGCTTGCTGGAATATAAGACCCTCAGGTATGTGGGCTCAGTAGGCAGAAGGCAAATTCTTGATGTGCATGAGTTACATAATGGCACTGAGGTTGTTCCGCCCCACCCCAGTCACTTTCCCTATCTAAATCGATAAAACAAGATACAAGGCCAGGAGTCGCTCATTAGCAAAAGGGCCACCAAAGTACGAGCTTTCTTCTACGGCACTGCACGGGCCATATTGTCTTACGCATTTATGATCAAGACACCAAACACAAGAACCCCGGCTCCCCGCAACAACTGACCAGTGATATGTTCGAAGAACATTCTTCGAGTTGAAGGGAGATTCTGCCCAGATGGTTACCCGACACGGACACCACCCCCGTATGTGTTTATGAGGTACACCAGCAGACAACCCCCACCCCGCTTACCTGTTTATGAGGACCCCTGAGTATGTGTGCCTTAGCGCCTTCACAAGCTGTCCTCATTGCTTCCAGTGATGGTGTGCCCAAGAGATCCGTGATCAAGTCCAACTGCAAGAAAACACACAATGGAGAAGATGTATAGTAGTCCCTCACTAACACCCCCTATCATTATTCTCGGATCACAGCTGTACAGATGGAGACCAAATCAGGTGAAAAAAATGTAAATCAATTTCCAGATTCATTGATGGGAGTCCTTTTGGAAGTCACCTTCTGTAGTATTTACACAAAGAAAAAAACCATCTGATAAAAATATAGAAAACTCCAATAGAAAGTAAATGTTTAGAAAAGAATGATGCTAACAAATGTACCAATTGCTGTATGGATGGATATAAGAGCTGTAAGAGCTCCCAATAAAATGATCTTTAAATATATATGCTATTTGAGCCTGGCAGTCTAAGGCTAGAGTAATTTAGATGCCTGAATCTGCCAACCCTGTGTCGTGGAAACGTAGTCTCATAACATAATCCTTGTTGATGGCTAATAACTGTTATTTTCAAACAGTGATTGAATGGATTCTGATATTTCAAATGGATTTAAGCTCATTGTGCAGTTAATCCACAAATCAAACAGTTGTGATTTAATAAATACTCAATGTTCACACCTGAAATCTCTGCATTTGGCCAGTGCACACTGTTTATGTTCAAGTCAAGGCTAGAAATCTCTAACACTGGCAGAAAAAAGCCGCAGTACCTAGAAAATTAAGAAGCTGCCTAAGGTCACACTTTAGCTAGCATGGCCCAATAAAAGAGACTAATAAAAGCAACTATCTTGGAAACAAGTCGTTGTAGGTAGCAAACTATCTAAACAATTTTCCCTAGTGCTACCACTGTTGTAACTTCACAGCACAATCAGTAATAACATTTCATTCTGATAGCTAGAGAATACTTTCCCCTGGTTCTGTGGTTGCTGAACATTGGACGCTCTTTTCTGCACCGATCTAAGCCATGGGGTGGCCGTCAACATCACTGCCGCCTAGGGTAATGGGGTCCTTGAGATGCTTGCATTCAGCAGAAGCAAAGACCTCTAGCCACAGGACAAAGGGCGTTGGTGACACTTTGGGACCTCACTAAAGGCAGGAAGAAAATGTCTGACTGTGGAAACATGCAGAAAGTTCCCTGAGATGGGTCAAAGTCATGGATGAGAAGCAGTGAACAAGGACTCCTAGTACTACCGTAGCTGAGACATTTGTATCTGAGAGATACAGAGGAAATGCTACAAAATCATTACCCCACTGAGAGAAGGTAGATTCTTTCTATTCTCTATCTCAGTTGCTCACCCCAAATACAGGTAGATATTTAGGGGCTCTCCTTCACTGGCATGGCAGCCTGGCAAACTCAAGATCGATGTATTTCTAGAGAAAATGCAATATGCGAATCCTTTAGCTGTTCTACACCTCTTTCAGCCTTTCAGCAGAAATCTGAGATATTTGTGGCATACAGAGGACTGAAATACTTCCCTACTTTATACTTCAGCTTCTCTGTGTATAAATAGGAAGAGACCCTAAGACCACCACTCTTGAGTTGATTCTGACTCACAGTGATCGCAAAGGACAAAGTGAAGCTGCCTCCTGGGGCCTCCAACGCTGTCAGCGTCATGGGATCATACCGCAGCATTTTTCTCCTGTGGAGCAGCTGCTGGGTTTGAACCTCTCACTACCTTTGAGTTTAGCAGCTGAGTACTTGGCCAGTGAGCCACCGGAACTCGCTATGTGAGGTTCTACCGTCATTCACTTTATAGAATGATCAGACATGACAGTCTCACAGATAACTGAAGTGAGTTGAGCTCTATTTTCTTTCTTTTTTAAAAATTATTTTCCGGCAAATTAGTGTCCACACGTGCTCTTTCTTCATGATTGTGAAATGATGTCATCAATGTCACCAAAATACTTTCCTCACGTGCTTCTATTCACGCCTTCATGACCTGTTCATTTCTTTCCTTCCCAAATGTTGTACATCACACTTGAAGCAATGAAGAATTCTTAAATTCCATTGAACCTTCATCCACAGAAAAGACGTCTATGATGTAATTCTTGGTTCCACCTGAAAGTTGTAGCCCCTGTGGCTTTTTCATAGCTCTTCTTCTTGATAAAATTTTGATGACCTTTATGTATCTTCAAAGCTCAGACTTTTTGTATCTTGAAGAGTCCAGCTGTGGGGCCCTTGGGCTCCACTGACGAAACCCAGCCACATGGCTGAAGCTGGATAGTGCATTCTCCTCACTCCACAATCGCACTGAAATGGCTGGACTTTATTTTTTACATTTAGAATATAGTGTAAAAAAAAAAAAAGAATGACCAGCAAACGATCCCTGAACTAACTACAAGCTTATCTCTTGTGAAAATAAAAAAAAAAAGAATACAGTGTAGTTTCTTTTTTTCAGTGTAGTTTCTTAAAACCACATATATTTACACGGAAATATATAATAGACTATATCTCTCAATGTGAACAGTAAAGGCAGATGTGTTAGTTTGGGCTGACTACAAAAACAAATTCATAGATACTCATGCATATAAGAAAGTTTCATATAAAAGAGTAATCATATATTGAGAAAACATCCCAGCCCAGTCCGGATCAAGTCCATTAGTCCAATCTTAGCCCGTATGTCCGATACCAGTCTGTAAATTCCTCTTCAGACTCACGCAACACATGCAATGATGCTGAATGCAGGAAGATCACAGGCCAGGGGTGGAAAGTCTGTGGATCCATTGGTGGTGGAAGCATCTCAGTGCTGGTGTGGGCCTCCATGTGGCTCTTCCAACTCCAGGGCTCTGGCTTAATCAGCGTAGCTCCATGTAGCTTGTCAGCAGGAATACGAAGCAGAGAAAGCGTATCTGGCCTCCAGTGAGCTATTTATCTCCATATAGGGTCATCAAGCTGCGACCTGATAGACAGGTTAAGCTCCACCCCTTCACTCTTAATAGTCTCAAGTTGACACCAGATAATGTAACTACCACAGCATGGATTTTGGTTGTATGAAGGGCTTTATGATTATTGCAATTTGACTTCTCTAAGCATTCTCTGAATGACATTATTTTTAAAAGAAATAATTTTGATGTAACCAAGAGGAATTACTAAAACCCTGATAGGGACTGAATATGATAGTGAGTCAGGAGGAAAGTCAAAGGAAATAGAGGAAAGAGCTAAGAGGCAAAGGGCATTTATAGAGGTCTAAATAAAGACATGTACATACGCACATATATTTATATATGATGGGAAATAGATCTATGTGCATATATTTATAGGTTTAATATTAAGGTAGAGAAGGACATTGGGCTTCCACTCAAGTACTCCCTCAATGCAAGAATACTCTCTTCTATTAAAGTGGCATTCTATGATGCTCACCTTCCCGACACAACCACTGAAGACAAAGCGGGTGAATAAGCAAATGTGGTGAAATCAGCTGATGGTGCCCAGCTATGAAAAGAGGTAGCATCTGGGGTCTTAAAAGCTTGAAGGTAAACAAGCAGTCACCTAGCTCAGAAGCAACAAAGCCCACATGGAAGAAGCACACCAGCCTGTGTGATCACAAGGTGCCGAAGGGATCAGTTATCAGACATAAAAGAACAAAAAATCCTATCATTGTGTGCTCACCTCCATGATACGATCGCTGAAGACAAATGGGTGCATAAGCAAATTATGGTGAAGAAAGCTGATGGTGCTCGGCTATCAAAAGATAGAGCGTCTGTGGTTTTAAAGACTTGAAGGTAAACATGTGGCCATCTAGCTCAGAAGCAACAAAGCCCACACCAGCCTGTGCGATCACGAGGTGTCGAAGGGATCAGGTATCAAGCATCAGCAGAACAAAAAATCTTACCATAGTGAATGAGGGGGGTAGTGTGGATTGGAGATCCAAAGCCCATTTGAGGGCCACTGGACATTCCCTTACAAAAGGGTCTTGGGGAGGAGACGAGCCGAGCCAGTCATGGTGCTATGTAGCAATGATGAAGCATACAACTTTCTTCTAGTTCCTAAATGCTTCCTCTCCCCCCGCCCCCACTATCATGATCCCAATTCTATCTTGCAAGTCTGGCTAGACCAGAGGATGGACACTGGTACAAATAGGAACTGGAAACACACGGAATCCAGGGCGGATGATCCCTTCAGGACCAGTAGTGTGAGTGGCAATACTGGGTGGGTGGGTTAGAAAGGGGGAACCGATTACAAGGATCTACATGTGACCTCCTCCCAGGGGGACGGACAACAGAAAAAAATGGGTGAAAAGAGACGTCGGACAGGACAAGATATGAAAAAATAATAAATTATAAATTATCAAGGGTTCATGAGGGAGGGGGGAGCAGGGATAGAGGGGAAAAATGAGGAGCTGATGTCAGGGGCTTAGTGGAGAGCAAATGTTTTGAGAATGATGAGGGCAATGAATGTACAAATGTACTTTATACAATAGATGTATGAATGTTGTATGAGCCCCTAATAAAACGATTTAAAAAAAAAGAATTTTGAAGTTTTCTAGAAATTGAAGAAAGTGAATATTGTCAATAGCATCTAAATTTTAGTGGTTAACTATGCGCACCTGATAATTTTCTTTCACCAGGGTCAATTTTTAAGCATAAGTGTGCGTGCGTGTGTGTGTGGGGGGGGGTTTGAATGAATTAAAACCCCCAGGCAAACAGCTGCAGTGAGGCTGACTCCGCCTCCTGGCGACCACGTGTCAGAAAGCAGCTGTGTCCCACAGGGTTGGCAGAGGCAGGTTTTTCTGAATCCGATTGACAGGCCTTTCTTTCGAGGAGGCCCTGAGTGGACTCAAAGCTTCAGCCTGTTGCTTAGCACCACTTAGTTGGCTCCAACTTTGAGCAGCCTTAGTTTAATCCACAAGCAGAGAAATCATTTTAAGTGTTCGCCACTGCCTATGTAGTTTCTAACACACTAGTTAACAATTTGTAGAAAGCATGAAAGAGAAGATTCCATTGGTCACTGGCATGCACTTGTAAAGATACGCACCAGTCAGTGTGGCCTTTCCAGACACTCATCAAAGGCCTCCACACAGTTGTCCTCACACTTAGATAAAATCCAAAGTCCTAATCAGGTCTAACAGGGTCAGGCTTGACTTTCTGACCTTGCCTCCTACTCATTCTTCCTCGGGCCTGCTTGCCCAGCCACAGGGCCTTGCCAGTCTTCAAATAGGCCCCCGCTGTACCTGCCTCACAGGCTGGTTATCCTATGGCTGCAGTAGGAAACCAATATTTCTAACACCTTTCTCAGGCTATATTGGCCAAACATTTAATTAACTCACCCCTAATGTGCTGGCTGGAACTGCGTCTTTTCAGTAGGCGTGTGTGCTGTTAGCGGCTATTGATGATTTGTGGGCTTCATATGGCCCGTGGGCCAGCCATTCCCATCCCTGCTCTATGGCAATCTTGCTCCTCAACACATTAGTTGCTCCCTCAAATGTTTTTCCTCAGATAACACTTTAACAGTGCTCCCTCCACCTACTATCATTATCCCCATTTCTTTTTAAAGTTTTTCTTTTGTAGAATTTACCATGAGTTCAGTTATGTTTATTTGTATAAATGCTTATTTTCTGTGTCATGTGAAAGTTTCAGAAAGGCAGGGACTGACTTTGTTTTACTTACCACACCCCCCACACCCCCCTCAGAACTGAGGGCATTTACTGAGTGGTAGGCTGCACTTTCACCTTCATTGAACCTGCAGAATAGTCACCAAGACAATCTGAGAGCAAATGGAAATCAGGGAACTGAGAGGGGCAGTCATTTTGTGCAAGATGAACAGCTGGGTAACAGCTGGGTAAGTGGCAGGGCTAGGTTTTGGCTGTCACCAATGTGACGCCCCAGTCTGAGCCCATCACCACTGCTCCTAGCTAAGCAATTCTGTTAAGCAAGCGATTAAGAACTATCCCATGAAAACGTCCTTATGAATGAGTTAACTATCCTGTAGGTGGATAAAGTGCCAGGGAAACCCTCCTAAAGCGACACTCCATTCAGCTTTTGACCGTCTCCGTCATATTAAGATACTTGAATAGCTTAATAAAAATGCTCACCATCCTTTCTAAATGTTCACATCTTAAACCAGCAGTCAGAATTTATACTCGAAGCACAAAGTAAATACATTAAGGCACCAAACACATTTTCAAGTCAGAGCCATTCGGCTCGACAGAACCCGGGCCCTCGCACAGCGGAAGGTTCGGCCTGTGCAATCTGGTACAGCAGGGGCTGCGGCCATGCACCAGTGCATGCAGTGAAAGCTGACATCCTAATATGCTTGTAAGTTACAAAATGAATCTCTCTGTAATCTTCAACTTCATAAAATCCTGCATTTTAAGTGAACCCGAATTTGCTGAAAGCAAATTAGTACAACGAATAATAAACTCAAGGCATGTGTGCAGGATGGGTTTCACCTACAAATCCGTCACAGACCTGAAAGCTGCAAAAGCCTACAGTAAAAATCGTACCTGCTGAATGGGGCTCTGTGCCTGAAACAATATTCTTCGTCCCAGCAGTTCGGCAAAGATACAACCGACAGACCAGATGTCAATAGCATTGCTGTAATGTCGGCTGCCCATCAGGATTTCCGGAGCCCGGTAATACTGAGTAACAACTTCCTGAGTCATATGACGGGATTCATCTAATTCTTCCACTCTGGCCAATCCAAAATCACAAATCTAAATAGAAAAAGTGACCCAAACACCATCAAATCAATACATCTAGAAACACGAAAATTAAAACAAGCCCCCCACCCCCACTCTTGCTAGATTGCATAACTCTTTTTAAGGCTGGCTTATGGAGGGAGGTGGAAGTTAAGAGCAGACCAGGTTTATGGATTATTCACAGCCATGGTTCTCATCCTTCCTGATGCCGCCACCGTTTCATACAGTTCCCCATGTGGTGGTGACCCTCACCAACCAGAAAATTATTTCCGTTGCTACTTCATAACTGCAATTTTACTACTATTATGAATCGGGCGACCTCTGTGAAAGGATCATTTGACCCCAAAAGGAGTTGCGACCGACAGCAAAACTCACCTGTACAGGTGACCCTTGAACACAGGACTAAACTGCCAAGTCCATTAATACATGGATTAAAAAAAATCATTGTGTGAAACCAATGGTGTATTGTGTACCACAGTAAAAAGTGACCTCTCAGGGATCTCCCGAGTGTAATACCATAAACCCCTGAATATGAAGTGCCAATGATGTTTGAGGTGCTCTTAGGAAGGCAGGAGTCGCGACATTCCAAGCAAAAATGGAGCGGATTGATAATGTCCCCTCTTAGATCAAGGTCCGCCGCTGCAGATGCCCCCATTCAAAATAAGGGAACCCAGAGAAATGAACATTGTAAAAAACCAAACCGAAACAAGAAACCGGAGAGAGAGAAGGACATTTGAGGAGCTGGTGATGCAGCTGTGCCAGAAGGCACTAAAATCTTGTCATTTTTGAAAAATAATTTATCTGTATTGAAAATGCAGCTTTTTGGTGCAGCACATAACACATTTACAACATCCAAAATATACGCTAATTGACTGTGTTATCAGTAATTAAAAAGTTATCTAGTCCACAGTGGACTTTTAAGTAGTTAAGTTGTGGGGGTGTCAAAAGCTATATATCGATTTAAGCCTCTAGTCCCTGCACTGCTCAAGGATCAGGGAAATCTATTTAAAATACTGATCCACACTATAATGTCAAAATGCGGTACATTGAAGAATGCCAAGTGCTGCTAGTTTATGCTTCCGGTATTTAGCAGAGAGCCAGTTCTGCCCGTGACAGCATGCTAAAATCTAGACAAATAGCCATCTCTAAGAAAGACGGTTTAATTTCGGTTCAGATTGAGAAATAAATATTTTCTTGCAATTTCTACTTCACTGAAAAGTATTCAAGGTTGCAAGGTGATTTGTTACAAACACCCTTAGCAACGACGGGTGCTCAGCTCAGGGAATTAAGATGCTCCTGATACTGGGCCACCCAGACAGAACACAACCCTGGGAGCACAGGGTGAGAGAAGACGGTGAAGGCCATCGCACCAGATTTCAAATTTTAATCTCAAAAGCTCCTGTGTTCTTTTTGTCACTCAGTATTATAGCGGCCAATGATGAGAGACCACTTTTTATCTGTCTTCCAAGCTGAGGTTGGAACATAAAATTTTACTTGGTTAAACAAAATAAAAATCTGGAAACCATTACTTGAAAGGAATTACGACTGTCCTCTGATTTTTGGCAATGCTGTCTTACAGCTAATATGCCTGGTCACACCAAATGGATTCATGTGCACGCAATGAAAAATCAGTGGAAACAGTCTTTAAAAGTTAAAAAATGAAGAATTTCTAGACCACAGAGGAAAAGCATTTTTTAAAAAGGCATCCAAAGGCTGGTGTTTTAAGAATATACAGGTCTATTATTTGGCATTGACATTTTGAGTTATCTTTTAAAGGCAAACCAAATCACAGAAAATAACTTAACCACCCCTTTCCTAACTTTGATGTCCCCCCAAATTACGTACTTTGCCTGTATAGGCAACACATTTGCCATATAAAATAACATTGATGTAAAAAAGCAATATTTTGTCATAATTATCATTGATGGATTTGTACATTCAGGAAGGAAGATTCACTACCCAGTGGCCCTCTCCTCTCACTGACATTTCCAGTTCTAAGGAGCAAACTCTCAGGTTGTTCTGATTGGCACAGTGTTACAATGACACTACAACAAACAACTGGGACTTCGGGCATTTGACGGCATCGAGCCCCAGACTCCTCAAAAGCCTTTTGTGAACATGTTCAACCAACACCCAACATATCAGGACACGGAATAATTGTCTTCAGTGAGCCAGTTCTAGAGCATGAACTCCAGGAGCAGTTACTTTAGTGGCTCATGGGGACAATGCATTTCTCGGTGGAGACAAGGCTTAACTACAATTCAGCTACTTTCATTAAAATAAGAAAAACTATCTTTCAAGAGGTAAAACAGGAACATGCCTCTTCAGTAGTGCAATAAAGGGAGAATTTTTACTCAGTAAGCAACACAATCTAATAATTTTAAAGAGAATTGTCCCATAGTTCCGAGAGCATTTAAAACAAAAAATGAAATTCATTTATAGAACTTTTAAGCTCAGCTCAACTGTCTATAACTAATGTTGTTACTATTGTTAAGTGCCATTGAGTGAGCTCCGACTACTTGTCCCAACCTTATGTTCAACAGAACCAAACCTTGACCAGTCCTGCGCCAATCTTTCCCTCTCAATCTCACTACTGTGCCTTTGTCTGAGCCCATCTCACTGAAGGTATTTCTATTTTTTTAAGATCCTCTACTTTACCAAGCATGATACCCTTCTCCAGGGATCATTATTTCTTGATTACATGTCCAACATGGATGAAAAGAAGTCCTGCCATCCTCACTTCTAAAGTGTGTTCTGGTTGTACTTTGTTCAAGACAGACTTGTTGGTCTTGTAGTCCACGGTACAAACATTCTGCTTCAACAGTTTGGTTCAAAGACATCAATTCTTCATCAGTCTTTCTAGACATTCTGCAGTTTCCCATGCATATGAAGCCATTGCTTTAGTCGATGGCTTAAGTCAGACACACTTTAGTCCTCAGAGTGACATCTTTTAATACAGAGTACTTTTTAATACTTTAAAAGAAATCTTTAGCGGCAGATTTGCTCAATATAATGAATCATCTGAGTTCCAGACTGCTGCTTCCATGAGCCGTAATTGTGACTCAAATAAAATAAAATCCCCACAACTCCCATCTGTTTATTGTGGTGCTCCAAGTTCTTCCTGTTGAAGGATACTCCATCAAGTCTGTAGTAATCAATAATGGTAGTTAAAATAAAACATTTTATTGTGCTTCATGTGGGAGTCAAAATAGCAAAATAGTTGTTTATACAATCAATTAACTCCACCGCAAACCTGCAATGTATCAGCATTCTGTTTTCTTCCTTTGTTGCCCATATTCATTTGTCTGGTTTCCCTGTCCCTAATTGTCTTCTCATCTTTCATTCTGAGCAAATATTGCCCCTTTGATCTTGTATACAGGGGATTACCCCTACTCCCCCACTTACTCCCCTCAAAAAAAGGGGAAAAGCTCCTCTGGGCCCAGGTTTCATAGCATGCATTTTTCCCACTAGGAGAGCACTGAGCAACTCTCTGAGTTAGTGCACCCAGTGGCATCACCTTGGAAGGTTCTCTCTGGTCACAATGAATTTTTTTGTAAAAGCAGTTTTGCTCAAACCTTGTTTTTGATTTAAGAGAACAGCATGCGGCTCTGAAATTTTGTTTTCTATTTGGTAAAAATGCCACAGAAACGGTTGTGATGTTGAGCACTGCTTACAAGGACAGTGCTATGGGAAAAACTCAAATGTATGAGCGTTTTTCTCATTTCAAAAACAGTGAAATGTCGATTGATGACAAACCTTGGTCTAAACTTCCATCAACTTCCCAAACAAAGCTGTTAACAAAATTTGTGCATTTGTGCTCGAAGACCGCTGACGGCTCAGTGAAAAGCGGGGGAAGTACTCTGGACTATCTTGGAGCTTGGTTCAGTGAATGTTAATGGCAGATTGGGGAATGAGAAGGGTGGCTTCAAAACTTGTGCCTCGGGTTCTGACTGATCAGGAAAGTGAGTGTTAAGTGGAAACATGCTGGGCTTTGAAAGAACAGCTCTGAAGTGACCCAGACCCTTTCCCCAAGGTCAACACTGGCAACAAGACATGGTACCATTCTTACGACCCTGAAAGTAAACATCAATCAAGCCAGTGGAAGACGCCACTGTCACCTCGTTCCCCCCAAAAGCTCGTCAAATGAAATCAGAGATTAAGACGACGCTCTTTTGTTTTTTTGATGCGAGAGGGATAGTGCATTTGGAGTTCATTCCACCAGGTCAGACTGTTAATCAAGCTCTCTATTTAGAGGTTCTGGAAAGATTACATAACAGTGTGTGACCAAAAAAAAGAGTCCAATTTGTGGCAGATGGGGTACTGGTTTTGCCACAACAATGTACCTGTGCCAGCTTTGGGCAAAAACCAGCATGCTCCTCTTGCCTCAACTTTCTCACCTGACCTCGCTGTGCAACTTTTTTTTTTGCAACTTCTTTTTGATTCCACAAATGAAGAGAGACATGAAAGGACAACGATTTGATAATGTAGGAGAGGAGGTGAAGAAAAAAATGAGGGATGTGCTGTCAACCATCCAAACACATGAGTTTGGAAAATGTTCCAAGAATGGAGTTGCGGATCTGACAACTGCATTAAGTGTAATGGACAGTACTGTGAAGGTGGTAAGGATAGCTAGGGGCGGCAGCATGATTTTTTCGGGGTGGGGGGTGTGTTACCTCCTTGTACATAGTTAATTGTTCTGCGGACGACATTCTTCATGGGCTTTATAATCCTATTCATTATTTGTCTAAGAGGTGGTCTCTAGTTTCAGGTCAGAAGGCTTTCTCAAGGTAAGGGCTCCAGGGTTCCTATAGGTTTTTTACGCATTCTAACTGGGACTTCCTCTTTGCGGCGTTAAGAGTGGTTGTAGGTAGTAGCTGGGTGCCATCGAGTCCTACTGGTATCAGAGTTGAGGGTGGCTGAAGTCTGTGAGGATCATCAGACCTTTGGACTAATCACTTCCTTGACTATTTTGGTTTTCTTCATTCTCCTTTGCTTCAGCAGGGAAGAAACCAACAGCGACTTCTTAGATGGCCACCCAGAGACCCCCAGATGCTACTCCCCAGAGTAGGATGTAGAGCATAATCTTTAAGAATGGTGTTTTGCCAACTGACCTATATGCCCCACAAGATGACAGTCTTGAATTTCAAGCCTAGTGATCAGTTCTGATGTCTGTTTCTACAACTGTGCCACCTCCCCATGTGCTCCGAGTGTGTGTGGAACATCTACACATCTCATGCTATTGAGTCAATTCTGACTTAACGAGCCTACAGGACAGAGTAGAACTGCCCCTGTGGGTTTCTAAGACTACAAATCTTTACTGGAGTAGAAAGCCTCATTTCCACCCTCCCCACCAGCTGGTAGTTTCAAACTGCTGACCTTGTGGTTAACAGCCTAATGGGTGGCACAGTATGTCACCAATGCTCCTGTCAATTGTAATAGGAGCAGAAAGCCTCATCTTTCTCCCTCAGAGCAGCTGGTGGTTTTGAACTGTGATTAGCAGCCCAATTTCTAATCCATTATTCTACTAGGGATCATTTGTAGGTAGGAATATCTACCACCATACCCATATGGTGTACTCATGTAGTACCTTTCTCATGTATTTGGCATGAACACTTACTTACAAATCTACTCAGCTATTATTCCCGCTACTATTGCTGTGGGAGGAATATGGTACAGCATTGCCCACAGTTGCTTATTTTTATATACCTTTCAGTGACTTCCTTTGCCTTGGTCAAGACAGGTTGAATTCACCCAAAATTGTGTATTGGCTTTTCCTTCACACAATGTGTCTTTAGTGACGACTGCTTATTGTTAACCATAAAATAATGTTTTGTCTGGGTGTAAATGTATTCTTCACTTTTTATAGTTGAGGTCTTGTACAGTCTGTCCTTTGGCGATATATTTCACTTAGCATAGTGTCTTTCAGATACATCCATGTTGTCAGCTGTTTCATGGATTTAATATTCTTTTTAAATTATTGTCTAGTGCTGCATTAAGGCACAGATCACAAATTGGGTTGCTAACCCCAAGGTCAGCAGTCTGAAACTACCAGCTTCATCTCAGGAGAGCGATGGGAGTTTCTACTCCCTACAAAGTTAGTCTTAGTCTCAGAAACTCACAGGTGCAGCTCTACACTGTCCTGTAGTTGCTATGGATCAGATCTGACTTGAGGGCAGGGAGTCAGTTTGGTTTGAGTGCTGCACTGTATGCACAGATGACAAATTGCTCATCCATCACCTGGCGATGGACATTGAGGTTGTTTTCATTTTATGCTGAGAATCGTGCTGTGATGAGCATGGGTGTGCAGGTAGGTCGAGGTGTCTCACTGCCCTTATTTCTCTAGAACATATATCTAGGAGTGGGATTAATGAGGTGTATGATTCTCTCTCGTTTTAGCTTTTTAAGCAAGTGCAACCTCATTTTCCGTAGCGGCTGTACCATTTTTGCAGCTCCATCAGCAGAGTATTAGAGTTCCAGTGTCACCACGTCCCAACCAGCATTTGTTCTCTTCATTTGGAATCAGAGCCATTTTTACTGGGTGGGACCATTCGAGTTGTAATTTGCATCTCCCTAGTGGGTAATAAAGGAGTTGTAGTTGTGTTGTGGGTTATGTTTAGGGTGCTGAACACAAGGTCTGCAGTTCGAACTCACCAGCAATTACGAGGGAAAAAAGATGAGGCTTTCTGGTCCTGAAAATATTTATAGGTTTGGCAATCTAAAGGGGCAGTTTTACTGTCTTGTAAGGGCCGCTATGAGTCAGAGTCGATTCGACAGTCATGAGCTTGTGTTTTTGTTTTTAATGGCCAATGACAGTGCTGTCAGGTGGTGTTGCCCTGGTGGTGCTGTCAGGTCAGCGTTGACTGGCTAACCGCAAGGCTGGTGGCTCCTCGGGAGCAAGGTGAGGCTGTCCGCTTGCAGAGAGGTTTATAGTTTAGGAAACCTTACAAAGGGTTACTGAGTCAGAATTGACTTGACAGCTGCGGGTTTGCAAAGACTAATGATCACGAGCAGCTTCTCATTGTTAGTCTGCATATCCTCTCCATGCCTTTAATCCGTTTTTAAATTGGATTGTTTACTTTTTCATTACGTTTTCTATAAAATTTAGAGATTAGATCTCCAAATTCCCCATCCTCCAATTTTTAGAATTTTGTTTCTTACTCTTTTTGATGAGCTTAAATATTGAATTTTTGGAGATTTGGTTCATCTTCTGCGTTTGTATGTTCTCGGCTGTGTTTGATACTGTGTTCATGCCTTATATGAGGACACTTAGCACTGTCCCCACGTGTTCTTGCGTGATCTTCACACTTCCGGGTTTTACGCTGGAGCCTTTGGCCCTGGCGTGGCCGACTTCATTAGTTCCAGAGCAGGCCGGCACGGGACAGTTCTTTCCTTTTCATGTACATCAGCTGAAATGTCAACAACATCTACTGTACAGAGAAGTACCACATTGTAGAAGCTCATGAAATCCTTGGACTTTAAAATGTTTCTTCAGATGACTCAGCTCTAGAAAGATACTTATCTCAATGTCTATGCTGAAACTCTATTTTAGGGGTTTTGCCCAGACACCCCTCAGGAAGAGGTGGGTAACACAATGTGGATTTTGCTATTTGTTAGCCCTTCTAGGAAAAGATAGTGGAAGGGTGGTAGTAAAGTTGAAACTGGTAACTTGAGAGTTTGGGGCTACTAATGATAATTAATCAATTAAAATTCTAAGTAATAATTGAGGAATGGTTATTCTATTTTGAGAAAGTGTTCGACATCTGCGTACATTAGTTTCTTACTTAGCATTGTCACTATTATATGCAGGAAATCTTCTTTGAAAACAAACTTTTCCCCTCATACCAATACTAGTTTGCTGGGCTTCCAATGTGTTTCTTTTGAAACACACACGCACACACACCCCTCTTCCATCACTGAAGGAAAGTCGCCTTTTCTTCTTTCAGCGGCATTGTGATTCCAATTCCCAAACCACATGCAGACTATCAGGAAGAAACGTGAGCCAAGACTACAAAAGTTACTAGAGACAGCGAGGCACTCTCTCTGAGTCAGAATCAACTCGCTGGCAGTCAATTTGGTTTTGGTTTGTGTACTCTTGGGCAAAGTAGTTGAAATAAATTTTCTTTCACAAAAACATGTTCTTAAAATCTGCCTTGGCATTCTGAATTTATTCCTCCTTTTTCTTCAGACAGTGAACTACACGGAATAACTACCTTTAGAACACAGTTGCTGTTCACAAGGAGATTCCCTGGCTTAATGTCTCGATGTAAAATGCCAGCTGAATGGAGATATTTCAAACCTGAAATGACAGACAGATTTAATTGCAGATACTTAGTTTCTTTTACTCAAGCAATGACTCGGGAAAAATCTTAGAAGGAAACAGAGCAGGAGATTGAACATTGTCCCTTAAATAACTACCCAATGAACATTATAAACATTATTAGACTTAGTTCCATCTAAAAAAACCAATTTTGCTACAGTAAATTAAAATGTCCCCAAAGGTTTGTACACTACAGAGACAATATCTACACTTCAGGAGAGTATTTAGTTTTAACACAGAGAAGGCACTGGAGTTAAGACAGACTCAACCTACATCCGTGAGTTGCTCATCACTGTGGCTACAAGCAGCTCCCTACGGATTGCACCTCTCACTCTAAACCTGCTCCAACAATGGGAGGTCCAGCAAAAGGGGTTTTCTCCGGGAATCTTCTCACTGCCCAGGTCTGGCAGATGATTTTCCAGCACGAGAATCAAGAGGATAATTAATCACTTTTTAAGTATATTTGACATCTTAAAAGACTGGAGGCTTCAGTACTACTAGATAAAGGTCACAGCCTCAAGGTTGAATCTTCTTTGAATAGAAAGCAGCAAATGACATTTAATAAAAAAAAAAAAATCAAGTGCAAAGGAGTTAATATATTCCCCTCTACCACCACCTCAGGATAGCAAGGCTATCAGAGGGGAGCATTCTAGTTTTGCTTATGTGTCTTAATCCTCTGGGAGATGGGCATAACTGGTGGCCAGAAAGTGGAGCCGTCAACATAATTCCAAATCACTCTCAATCAAGTCAACGCACTTTAATGAGAGCTTATTTAGATGGCTCTACAGGTCTCCTCCACCTGCTTTGGTTTTAAAGGTCATTTTGTTTCTCTAGAGTTGGACTTGGGTATACCAGGCAACAGCGACAAGGCTCCCTGACTGCTGGCCTATAGGATAGCTGTCATCCATAGGAGATAGAGCTACTCTTCAATCTAGTCACTTGATACCACACGCTCCTACTCTGTCAAGCACTAAAGACTGCTTAATGGAACCTTTTGTGACAAACCACTCCTACTATTTACTCCCCCAGTCACCCTAAATAATTAATCTACTCTCCTGTCTCATGAATTAGCCAGGCAAGGCTCTGCTATCACCAAATAAATAAGAACCATATGGCTGCCCTTAAAAGCCACCTTTAACATCAAATACAGCCTTTACTAAATATACCTTGACCAAAAGATAAAAAGGCTCAGGCACAGAAGAAAATCTTAGAAGGTCAGATTAGTTAAAGTTTAAACAAAAAGCAAAACATTTCATTTATATAGTCACACTGCTTTTTTTTCTTCATAAAGAAAACCTTACCTCGTAAAATCTGATAAAGAAAAACTTTGACATGATCTGAGCTGAGTGGCTGAGGAGAGACGATAATTTTATGTAGGTCACTCTGCATCAATTCTGTGACAACGTATCTGAAGGCTTTAAGTTAAGGAGCAAGTTCGCATGAAGTCGGTGCTCAGGCTAAAATAAGCAACTTCTGTTCTCTGGAGGGGTGTGTCCATACAGCATGGTGGAGGGGACAATGCCAGCCCTGACAGGACAGAGCTCTGAAAAACTAAATGCTTTACCTGCTCAAAAATAGATGGTAGAAGTAAACAACTGGCCTGAAATAAGCATTATAAATGAAAAAGACAAAGGCAAAACACTTTGACAAAGTATTAAGAACAAACAAACAACAGAATGTCCAGGTGAACCTGATCTGGCTGGCGGTCTCACATCTCTCTAACATGGATGACAAGATGGCTGATGTTCCCTCATAAGTAATGAGGTACACAGAAATGTGGAAAATGGTTATTTTGGCCATCATCTCAGAAATGTGATGATTTTGTTGACTTTTCATACATTCAAGATGCTGTCATTTAGGAAAAGTCGAGCTATGCTCCGTACTCCATTGCTGTGTCCTCAGGGCTTGGTTCAATCAACATAGGGCAGAGGATCAAAGATTTCAGGGAGCCATGGAGATGAATTCAGAACTTTTGTGAAGTCTTTGAGATATTAAAGAATCATCTTTTTCTACATCAATAAAATACATTCCTGTTTTGCCCGGCCTACAGTTCAGAATTCACTTATGTTGAGGAGAAGTTTATGATTTAAGTATAGCTTTCTGTACAACGAGATGAGGCTCTTAACTTGAGATGTTCCCACCAGGCTCACAGTTCTTTTGATAGCTTGCTAGTGTTACATCCTTTCTGAACAAAGGACCAAGGCATCATTGGTGTGCCCGGTGCAAATGACACCAGACTGCCCCACCCCCACAAAAAAAAAAGGCCTAAAAATCCACACAAGACCAGAGTGTATTAGCCAGGCTGCAGTGTGGTTTGGTGTGATCCTGCATAGTTCTTCAGATTTAACCTTCCTTCGTCGGGAGAGATTATAGAGTCTCTACAAAGAGCAACCCATCTGGAACCAACCCTGTAGAACACCTCTAAATCTACCTAGTCCTCTATCACCTACAATTGAAAGAAGGCGAGGCCATCTCATGGGGCCGCTGTAGCACTTACGTGAAATGAAACATTGACAGAGCAAACGAACCGACTACCCAGATTCTAAATTAACATATGGCCCTATCTACTTTATCCATGAGCGGACTTCAAAAGTTCATTCATCCTTGTCTTGGGTCCCATTAACTTTTTTAAACACTCTCCTTATCTATCCCATTACCCACCCTTCCTTCCATCCATGAATTTAACCTTTGTTTGGGGTACTGCTTGGCACTCTTCTGCAAAGACTTTCCATGGCATATAAAGCAAAACTCCTTATAGGGCCATAAGTGATCTGGTGCAAATGCAATTTCCATGGCTTCTCCTGCCACTTCATCTTTGAACAAGCTAAGCATATTCTAACCCTAGGCACGGCATTGCTCTCGCTGCCAAGATTGCACTTCCAAAGATGTCTCCAGGCATGCCTTGTTTTGTCATGCTTTGCTTTATTGTGATACATTTCAAAATAAATTTTAGTTTTGTGACCTCCCTGCTTTAGCAAATCATTCGGCATCATTTTTCAAGGGGATGTGGTCACCTGGTGTAAACATCATTTGTGTAAGTACAAGAAGGGGAAATTCATGTGACTCACTTTATAGCGGTGGCATGGAAGTGAACCAGCAATCTCGCTGTGATCTTCCTGTACTTAAATCTCACTTCCTTGGTATTTTTGCTCACCTTCCAATGTTGCCCACCTTGACCATCCAGTCACTAACTGCACACCCCATCCAGTCACTAACTGCCAACCTGTAACACACACCTTTTTCTATTTCCCTGATGTATTTGTTTTCTAATACTGTTTGCTTGTTCCTCCAAAATTCCTCCTCAAAGCAAAAGGTTTCTATTTTGTTTGCCAAGTGTACCCATTCTCAGAACGATTGCTGAGTAGATCTCCCATGGACCCTAGTAGTACAAAGAATGAAGTACTTGGCTACTAACTGAAAGATTGGCAGGGTAAACCCAACAAGCAATGAAAAGAAAGATCGGTGACATGCTTGTGAAAAGAGCCCAAGAGGAGCCAATGGTGCGGTGTGAGGGCGCGCATGCGCACCGACTCAATACCGAGCTCGACCATTAATCATGTTCTAGTTTTGTTCCCTGCATCTCTTTTCATTGAAAGAGAGGAGAGGGAGGGTTGGAGTAATTAAAATGATCTAGTAAGGGGCAGGGCAAACAAGATTGACAAATTTTTTAATTGCTAAAATACACGATAAGACTAAAAATTTTATGAAAAAAAGGAATTTAAAGATAATGGAACATTTCCACAAACTTTGAAAAGGTGCCTCATATATAAAACTTATCAAAGTATAATCATTAAAAAAACTTTATGGTAGGAAACTGAGAGCTATAAAGAAGCAAAAGAATATAAAAATTACCCAGAATCCCCTTTGTGAAACTATAACATTTTGACAAAAATGTTATGTACATCTGTATGTATATTTAACAACAAAATTGAGGTTATGATATACCCACAGCTTTGCTGCCTATTTTAATTATTTATTAAAAAGAAATGCTTAACTTGGCATTTAATATTTTAATAAAGCAGGGTTTTTATGATTCAGTGTTCTATGATTATAGAGGTATTTAAGGCTTTGGTATTATTTTTCATTTAATGAAACATCATTGAAAGTGTAAGTTCTATAAAAAATTCTAAATAATCTTGATAAGCAACATAAGCACATACAGGTAAAAAAGCATTGTTATAAAATCAAAGAAGCTTTTATTAAACAAAATAATGTTTAAAATGTGAAATTACTGTTTCTCAGTAGATCTTCCATCTAGGTCTGCACACATCTGAAGATGGTATTTCTATCCCTTTAAACCAGCAGTTCTCAACCTGTGGGTGGCAACCACTTTGGGGGTGGAATGACCTTTTCCCAGGGGTCACCTGATTCATAATAGTAGCAAAATTACAGTGATGAAGTAGCAACATAAGTAATTTTATGGTTGGGGGGGAGGCGTCACCACAACATGAGGGACTGTATTAGAGGGTCGCAGCATGAGGAAGGTTGAGAACCGCTGCGTTAGACCTTCCTTGAAGAATTCTGTGCACTGTGATTTTCATGAAGCCAAAATGGCAGTTTTAGTAACATCAGGTCTCAGAGTGTGCTCCGTTTACATATTCTTTCATTCCAGGGAACAAAAAAAAGTCGGAAAGGACAAAATCAGGGCCATAGGGTAGAAAGTAGATGGAGCACAATTCTCAATGAGGTTCTCTCGTAGGACAGATCTTGCACCTCTTGAAGAATAAGCAAGCACATTGTGGTGGAGGGAAAAGATCGCTCACTGCAACTCTCCTAGCCTGGCTCATCAATGTGGCTTTGAAAGGGCTAACAGCCCCTTAAAACTCATCTGCGTCCTTTGACAAAAATCATCAAGAGGAACCATTTAGAATCAATCCCTCCCACCCCACCCCACCTCCCTCCCTGCAAAAAAACCCCCAAACTGTTGCTAAAACATTGTGGGCTGATTCTAAATCCCCCTCTGAAGCTACTATTTTGCTTGGACCTTTTTTCTGGAAGGTATGCTAAGGAGATTAAGAAAAGTGTATTAATGAAAGGACTCGTCTGTAGCCATTCACCGATATAAAAGACAGGTTTAAACATGTTTCATTTGGAAGAATCATGTATGTATGAACCCAGTTAATACTTTTTGACTTAACTTCATGTATTTTTTTAAAAAATCATTTTGTTGGGGGCTCTTACAATTCGTATCACAATCCATACATTCATCGTGTCAGCACATTTGTACATACTGCCATCACCATTCTCAAAACATTTTCTTTCTACTTGAGCCCTTGGTATCAGCTCACGTTTCCCCCCTCCCTCTTTCACACTCCCTTCCTCAAGAATGCTTGATAATGTATAAATTATTTCTTCATGCCTTACACTGACCGATGTCTCCCTTTACCCACGTTTATGTTGCATGTCCCCCTGGGAGGGGGTTATATGTAAATCAATGTGATCAGTTCCCCCTTTTTTCCTCTTTCCCTTACTCTCCTGGTATTGTGACTCTCATTATTGGTCCTGAAGAGTTTATCTGTCCTGGATTTCCTGTTTTTCCAGCTCTTATCTGTTCCCGTGTACCTCCTCTGGTTTAGCGGGATTTATAAGGTAGAATTGGGATCATGATAGTGGGGGGAGGAAGCATTTAAGAACTAGAGAAAGGGGAATGAACAAGAGAAAAGTAGGACACTGTAAGACATGACAAAATAATAATGTATAAATTATCAAGGGTTCATGAGGGAGGGATGGGGGAGGGAAGAGAAAAATGAGGCACTGATACCAAGGGTTCAAGTAGAAAGAAAATGTCCTGAGAATGATGATGGCAACAAATGTGCTTGACACAATGGATGTAAGTATGGATTGTGATAAGAGTTGTACGAGACCCCAATAAAATGATTAACAACAACAACAAAGAACTTGAGGAAAGTTGTGTATTTCATTGGCGCTACAATGCATCCTGACTGGCTCGCCTCCTCCCCAGGAACCTTCTGTATGGGAATGTCCAGTTGCCTACAGATGGGCTTTGGGTCTCCACTCTGCACCCCACAACCTTCATGTCTTTATGGGAATCTGGTTATTTAAAAATGATAAAGAACTTCAAATAGAATTATGGTGTTGATGTATATTTAAGGCTTTGTGTACACACATAATATAAATGGACAAGTTCTGGAATCTGATCTGAGTTTAATTTTTTAGTTTAGCCATTTACTGACTTTATTATTTTGAACTTTAATTTCATTTCCCAAGCCAGTTTTCTCATCTGTAAAAATATATATCAAACTCATCTCTCAAAAACAAAACAAAAAACCCTCATCTCTCTGTTATAAATCTATTGTGAGGGCTACAGAAGGAATACAATGTCGTTAGCCAAGTACTGATCAGATACTTAAATACTGTATACACTAGGATATAAGCTGACCCAATTATCAGCCGAGGCACCTAATTTTACCACAAGAACTGCATACAAAACATGCTGAAAAACTTGGCTCATACATGAGTACATACAGTAATAATAAATGCTAACTATCACTCATGGTAAGCTAAACATACTTCCCAAAGGTACTGAACATGTCTCAATCTCCTTTATGAACATTTTTCAATCTTTCTTGGTGATCTTTATTAATGTTCATTAAGTTTCTCCCCCTCATCTTATCATTGAAGCAATCTTAGATCAATCGCTGTAAGAAATTTAGAAAGTACAAATCAATAAGAACAATTAAAGTAAAATCCACCCCCCTAATCTCACAATAACTATTGCTAATTATCTGGCATATCTGCATGTAATCTTTTTTTTTTCCTTTTCTATGTAATCAGAAAATACAAAATTTAAAAATACATTAAGCAGGGTAATATTGTAGGTTAAAAAAAGCGCTCATCAGTATCTATCTTCCCATGGTACTGTACAATGTTTTACATAGTTTTAAGCGCTCAAATAAAACTGTTTTGGGTAAATACCCTTTATGTGCATGTCACAATGGAGGCATGCGTCTCTCTGCTGGATGCTTAGGTGACTCCTGCTTCACTATGATGTACTCTGTGGGAGTGCTTAGAGCTTTTTAGGGGTGACCTAGAAATATTGCTTCGTGAAGGACTCTCTTGATTTAATCCATTTTTTCTGGGGGGCGGGGGGAACCTCCAATCTTCTGTCTTGGAAGGCACAGGGGCCAGGATTGGCAGGGTTCTGTGTAAATGAGGGAAGGGTTCAAAGCTGGCATAGCTCGGCTCAGCTCAGCATGCTGTCTCCAGGAGACAAACGTCCAGTTTACTGCAAGGCAAGATGATCTGGGTATTTGACTACTTCTTATACAAGTCTGCACGCTAGCTACACCCCAAGTTTGAGGTTCCCAATGAGTCCAATTTCTGAGCCTTTTTGATGTTCTGTGACCAGAACTAATCTGTTTCTGGGTTCCAATTAGTGCCAGCTGAGACCCTCACCCTTCCTAGTTGACAGTACACATTTATGTTCCACTCGCTTGTTCTCAGGATGAAAGGAGTTTGTGTTTACTGGCCACACCGAGGTGCGAGTATGGGAGAGACAGGAGATCATTCCTGTTCCTTACTCAGTTTTCTACTAAGACAGGAGTTATTTTTATGAGCTCTTCACAATGTTAAAGCGATGAACCCTCTTGTATACATTTCCCGGCACCAGGAAGTCTTCATCACAGGACAGGGACAAGAAAAGCAAAACCCCCATGGTGATTCGCTAGAGTAAACCTTAATCGGAAGTCTGCTTCTTGAGCTGTAGCCAGAGCTACCAGAGGACAGACACCCAGGAACACTGCACAGTAAACAAAGATGGAGGAGGGAACACCACCACCCCAACAACTTCACAAACGCCATCACGTGTTCCTGATTGGAGGTTTTACACAGGAACACTACAAATCCTACAGGAAGAGTCTGAAGAGCTGTTGTCTATAAGGGATGTCAATCATGACTGCTGAGTATACTGACAGCTTTGTTTTTTCTCTTGTTGTTGTTCCTACCGGGATATGCAAAGTTCTAGCATGACTGTGAAGAGATATTCCTTCCGACTTACGTAGTTACAAAAAACGCCAGCCAAGCCCTGATGCCAACATCTTTACTGTTAGCAGTAACAGTTGGTATGCTTGCAAGCAGCAGAGGAAAAAAACCCTCTTAATTTCCAAGTTATCAGGTTGAATTCATAGTGCTGGCACTTGGAAAATCTTGCTTTGACTCATTAGAAGAAGAAATTGATTTAAAAAAGACGCAAACAGTGAATAAATATGAAATAATGTCATATGCTTTCTTCAAAAGCGACAACATTTCCAAAGAAGGGGGAAAGGAAAACATCATCTGGCTGGAACGGTACTGTTCTGACCACCAATTTTATAACCAATTGCTCATTCCGAACAAACAGCCCGATACTTCACTTAGCATTATGAAACACGAGTTTCCTGAGCTGGGTGTTGCCCACCCTGCGTCTATTGGTCAGAGCCATTTAAACCGACAGCATCAGGCCTTTTTGACCACCAAGTATGACGGTCTCCTAGGATTCAGAAAGTAAAAAGGGCAGGGTTCCCTATGCGCACAGATAAAGTATCACCAGACACGGAAACTCTGACTTATGGATTAGAATGCTTGAAATGAAGGCAGAGCACAATTTCAAACGGCAAGTCAATTCCTCCACACCACGGCCCCATGAAGATAAACCGTCACAAAATGAAAACCTCCTGCTACACACAAATTACTAGATTGTCATGTTATTGCCCTTGGGTTCTGCGAACTCGGAAAACCTTTCCTCCAACCTTCAATTATAATAGTGAAGAGAGCGGAGCACAGCGTTCCTTTTGAAGCTGCCCTTCTTGAGAAACTGGCAAGTTGGGTTAAAAGGGACTGGGGGAAGGTTAGCAACCTCTAGCTTAACTTAATCAAGAAAGTTCATGGAAAAACCACAGAAAACTCCTGCCCACTTTGACCACTTTCTGCAACTGGCATCCACCTGTTCCATTTTACCTTGGCAGATAGGAGATAGGTGCCTTTCAATCCACAAAAGAGTAAAAAACGTAGAATGCAGAAGTTTTGCCAACAGTACCTTTGTAGAGTGTAAGCTCTATCAAGCTTTAGCTTAGCAAAATAAAATTCTCGCGAGCACGTGCTTTCTCATTCCACACTCATATATGAAGTACCATCTATACTCGAGTATAGCCAACCCGAATATCAGCCAACGCACTTAATTTTACCACAAAAACGGCATTTTAAAAATGTGCTGAAAACGGCTTAAACACGAGTATATACGGTAATTCCTCTTTTACTGAAAATGGGACAACCAGGCCAACCTTTTAAAAGTTGATTCTTTGGAAAATATACCACCTGATTTTCAAGTTTTAACAATTATGGCTGCAAAAGTTTAGAAGCCACACACACCACTTTATGAAAAGGGTTCTGCTTTGCTCCAGCACAAATCCTCTGAAGTCTCAATCCCCAGCATAATGTCTCCCAGATGTCTCAACTAGTTGCCATGCCAACTAAAGCAGCTTAGATTAAATGAGGGCCTGGAAAGGCACCTGCATCACTCCAGGTCTATTGCGCATTAAATAAAGCTCTCTTGACAGGGACTCAGAGGTGCCATTAACCCGAACAGCAGCTATCTGATTATTGTGTCTGAGCAGTCATTTAATGAGGGTCTCTAAACAAGAGTAAAAACAGGAAGCTCTTTCCCTTTGCTGGTCCTTTTAAATGGGACAGCCTCTCCAACAGCTGGTGCACCCACTGGGTCAACGACTCTGCCATGGCCTTTTAAGTTACCGTTTGGCACAGTTAAAATACAGAGCCAAAGTTAGGGCTTTCAGGAGACTATTAGCAGATTAACCATTTTCCCCTATTGAAACTCATCATTAAAAACATGATCGTTAAAAACACACTGTGCATGGTATGTCAACCTCAGAGTGATTTGAGCACCACTGCTGTAAGATAAATTGCTGCTGATTGCAGCAATTAGTTAAGGAGCTCCATGAAATATGAATTTGAAAATGTACTGATTTCCTTAAAAAATGAATGATGTAAATGAATAATATAAATGCAGAGAGGGGCATGGTGACTGATGTCTTGGATCACCAAGAGAAACAACAGTGCCCTGTGTTGCTTTAAGGACCAAACTTTAAAAAGTAATTTTTGGGGGATAACATTTTTATCTCCTTTGTAACAGGTTAAAAAAGAATCCTCTTGCTGTTTTCTAAAATATTATTAGTCACTGGAGAATGTCATTTAACGAAAGCACATTTGACACAGAGATGTGAGGCAATTTAACCACGGTCAGATCTCTTTGTAAAGGGCCAGGATTAGTTCTGGTTTCCTGAGCCCCAGTCCAGTGCTCTCTCTAGCCCACCAAGCTGCTTCCTATAGGACATTGATTTTTCAAGCCTATCATTCCCATCTTTTAACTAATCACCAACTTGTAGACTCCTTTGAAATAAGTGAAAGGTGCATTAACTCTGGCCTACGAGGTGAAAAGGGGGTGGTGTGTGTGTGTACACATACCCATGTATACCCTTTAAGGGCCCTGGGTGGTACAAATGGTTAAGGGCAGACTACTAATCACAAGGCTGGCACTGCCCCGGAGCCACCTGGGAGAAAGGCTTGATGATCAGTTAAGGGCATTGCGGGTCCTGGGAAAGGGCAGTTCTACTCGGAAACACCTGAGGGCACCCTACTGAAGCGTGAAAGCAGTTTTTAAAAACAATGTATCCATGCTCCATTTACTCCTCATACCACCTTATTTGTAACTACTCCAATTTAAGGGGAGGTAAAGTTAAGCTTCAGGACACATAACCTGGGCTCAAACCTGGGTTTTAAGCATTCTACAGTCTGACAGTTTTAATAATTCTTCATGAACTCGTTGCCTTGTTGGAGAAAATGAAATTCACCAGTGACATTACTAATCTGTTGTAAACAATAACCAGGTTTTAAGCAAAAATCAGGAATAAAACACTGTATCACATACTTGACGTAGCTTTTAGAACCCCATTCCTTATTGAGTTTTCAAAAAAAGAAGTTACTCTCAATTTTCAAAAACTATTTTGAGTAGTAACCTGTGCCAACGCTATGCCACTAGCATGGAACCATTCCGACACAATGACCTATGTACAGGGTTTCTGAGACTGGAACTCTTTATGGGGAGCCTCATCCTTCTCCTGTAGAGTGACCTGATGGGTTTGAACCACTGACCTATGGTTAGCAGCACAACATTTACCCCTTAGCATTACTTGGGTCCCTCAGCACCATTCCAGGCACTGGGAATGCAGTGGTACCCCAGACACACTCCCTGGGTTCACAGCCTAACAAGACAGAGACAACTAAATAAGCCACGACAACAGACTCACTCAAAGATTACTATAACGTTTTGGCTATTAATCTCCTAAGGCCCCTTAGGCACGGCTTTGGAATTGGATGAGGCGGATGCCCAGTACAGAAACCAACAGGAATAAGAAAAACAAAGAAGATCAAACAAGACAGGCTCTTGTAATCAAGACAGATTCTGACTTAATTAGAGATGTCAGAAATCTACTAAATTCCTATAGCCAAGGACTTAAACCTTTCATTTAAACATGTAGTAAGAATCCAAAGATTATTTCTTTAGTTCCTACTAAATTTCTAAATTAGATGCACACACTAACTGGGAATGTATTTGTCTCTTCATAAACACTCAGATCCACACTAATATTTGGTTTCCTAAAATGGATCATCCTTTTAAAGCACATGAGAACTAATAAAAATTAAAGCTACTAATGTTTATGGAGTGCTTGCTAGGGGCCAGGCACTCTTCTGAACACTTGATTCATTGTTTCCAGCACCCGAATTTCAAGTCTTAGTTCCCAAAGTTTGCTGCAAGGTTATTCTGTTTGCTAGAAAGCATTTTGAGCCTACTACGTGTCATTTTAATGCAGGCCACCTCATCTCAACCTTATAACATGACTGTTCCCCTGCAATAGCAGGGAAGCCACGTCAGGCTGACAGATCACATAATACCAGTATCATTGGCTAAAATTTAAAAATAGGAAAATTAATTTAAAACAAGGTAAATATGTTTTCTCTCAAATGCTTGTAAGCCATGTTTTTTTTTATTTAAGTCATGTTTTTTGTTCCATCTTCCCAGCTTTCACTTTATCCCAGCATCATTCCTTTGTTTCCTTTAGGCAAATATAAATCTGCATTTGACAATCCAATAAGCATTCATTGGCCTTGTACCTATGAATGAAATAGCGGAATGGCTAGGTACGTGGCTGCTAACCGAAAGACTGGCAGTTAGACCCCGCCAGCCAATCGCACAGGGAAAAGGCTTGGCACTTTGCTCCCGTAAACATTACCGTCTTATGGGGCAGTTCAGTATAGATTTGCTATAAGTTTCTGACCCATAGGTTTGCTAAGTGTCATGATCAGCTTCTTGAATAGGTTCATATGTCTCATTGCCTTTTTATATGTATGACAGAAACTTTAAATATATATATATATATATCTTTCATTTATAAAAGTCCCCTCCATCATTTAAGAAATTCTCATAAAATATACCCAAACAAACCAAACTGACTGACACTGAGTTGATTCTGAATCACAGTGACTCTGTAGGACAGGGGAGAACACTCCCCAACTGTAAATCTTCACAGGCACAGGAGGCCTCATCTTTCTCCTGCGACACAGCTGGTGGGTTCGATCCACTGATCTTGCGGTTAGCAACACAACACATAACACGCTATACCACCAGGACTCCTACTCATAAAATCTGAGTACATTTATTTAATAGGCACCCCGCAGATGATTGTGGGGATGAGGGTAAGCGAGGAAATGAAGGTTAGGTGAGGGGCCTTAGTATGGGGGAAGGGGAGGATTCTGTCCAAACTAGGGACTGCTAGAAATAAAGGAGAGGCTTTTGGTGAGAGGACAAAGTTGCAAAGACTTTGGGAATCATTGGGTATGCTTTTTCTACGAAATGGAATCTGCAAAAGTTGTGCTTGTCTTTGTTTACCTTTGAATGAGGAAGGTTTTTCTTTTCTGACTTTTACAACACTGAATTTTAAAATAACAGAAGCACCTCACCATGACTGGCTTACAAATGCAATTCTAACCATGTGACATTCTTTAGATTTCAGGTGGGTGGCTGAGTCACCAATGCAGTCCCCCAAATCTAATATGCAGGCTATTCCAACAGACTCCCAGGAAGGAAGGGTTTGATGGAGGACAAAGATCAGAGCATGAAGCTGCAAGAAATATGGAATTTCCAAAAAACAAAGAAGAGAGTTGGGAACATCAGAATAAATAAAAAAGTTATCAAAGCTCAGAACTAAAAATAGGTTTGTAAATTTTTCTTTTAATATAAAAACAATCATGGGTATGAAGATTAGGAAACTAATGCCAAACGTGGAAGCCAACTACATCCTGAGGCCTGATAAGCCTCCCCTGGCCTCTTGTTCCAGGGAAAACTAATTTGTACCACAATCAATATTTGTTTAAACTGACTCGATACTGCTGCTTCATTTCAGGAAGTCATTTCAGAACACATGATAATCAACCTCATGCCCACTGTCAAAGGCAATTCTGCAGAAAAAGCTACACAATCACCACAGAAACAAATGCCAACATCAAATTCCGACCTTCATTTACGAGTCAAGATGTTTGAGTCGTGTACTGTTTTGGGGAAGTCATGACTACTCAGGCGGTCTCAGAGCTGCAGGGCTGAGGCCAACAGCATCTTTGTTTAACCATCATCATTAGCATCAGTAAATACTGACTGGGCACCGAGCTGGTATCGAGGGCATGCAAATTCACTGACAAGGCTGAGAGGGAAGATTGATGAGTGCAAGCCAACAGCCAAGCGGTTAGAAAAAGACTGAGGCAGATGTGTGGAAATTAGTAGAGAAGACGAGAAGGAAGCGAAGATCTTACTATATACCCGGACACAGAAGCTTCGCTGAGACAAAGATAAAGAAGGGCTGAGATTTATTTGCAAGTTTTCTGTGTACTAGGCACCCAGCTTTAAAATTATTTTGCTTCTATATTCCCTTACAAAAGCCCTGGTGGGTGAGTGGTAACTGTAAGATTGGCAGTTAGTGGTCTGCTCCAATAAATAATTAGTCTTGGAGATTGTATATAGATTCCAATGAGTCCGAATGAGGTAGACCAGCGGTTCTCAACCTGTGGGTCGAGACCCCTTGGGGGTGAAACGACCCTTTCACAGGGGTCGCCCAATTCATAACAGTAACAAAATTACAGCTATGAAGCAGCAATGAAAATAATTTGATGGGTGGGGGGTCAGCACACGAGGCACTGTATGAAAGGGTTGGGGCACGAGGAAGGTTGAAAACCACTGAGACGGATGGTAGTGAGTTTACTCCTAATTATTCAAGCCCTTCGTCCTACTTTGACCCCTATTTACCAAGTGACTGCAGAGGCTTAGAGAGGTGAAGGAACTAGGCAGAGATAATAGGGAGTAGGCAACAGCGATGTAGCAGGTGTTCCTAATTTGTATTCCATTCTCCAGATGATGATGTAAACTTCAGAGCCATAAAATAGTACCAAAAAAGTCTGAAATAGAAGGGGAAAGGTCAGAAAGTTAATTAGGCTATGGAAGCATTAAAAAATTAAAAAAGACCAGGGTTACAATCCCCAACTCTGCCACGTCTGAAGGTGAACAAATGCAAAATAATGCCTATGTTAAGGGTTACTACCAGGATTGAGGTAATGTCTGGGAATCACATATAAGTGCCTGGCATTCAGGGACCAGGGTGCTGCCAATATCATCCTCATTAAGGGGAGAAGGCAGGGTACAGTTGATTACACATCAATATGCCACATACTGTGGTACACATTAATTCATTTATTCTCTCCAACAACCCTGTAAAGATACTATCTCCATTTTATAGTTGAGAAAATGGAGGCTCATGAAAGAATATCAAATAACTTTTCTAAGATAAAGTAGCTGGTAAGTGTGTGTGAGGTGGGAGAGGGGTCGGGACTGCCCCAAATTAAAGTCCATGAATTACCCCCACCAAGTATTAATGTTCTGATTTCTTACCAATATTTGAAGTTCAGGGATGGTAATGGATTGAAAGGATATGAATATGAAAAAGAATAAAAACCCGGCAACCAACCAAAAAAAATCTCTTTTAAACAATTGTGATCTTAAAAGTGACAGGACTGCTGGAAGAAAAAGAAGCATTTTATGTTTCTTCCTGAGTTTTTTTTTTTGAGGGGGGGGTACACATCAAAAATTTGAGTCATGATTCCTTTAAATTTCATTCATGAAATTAGAACATCTTTGCTTAGACTTGAAAAAGTTTTCTACTGGGCATTTTTTTTTACTTGAAAGCTTGAAGGTTGGTTTGGGGAAAGAACAGAAACTCAAGGGAACAATTCAAAGTGCTGATCTCCATGAAACTTCTAGACCAGGGGATCCTCAAACTTTTTAAACAGGGGGCCAGTTCACTGTCCCTCAGACCCGTTGGAGGGCCAGACAATAGTTTTTTTAAAAAACTACTAACAAATTCCTATGCACACTACACATATCTAATTTTGAAGTAAAAAAATAAACTGGCAAAAACACCAGGCGGGATGGATAAATGTCCTTGGTGGGCCGCATGTGGCCCGCGGGCCGTAGTTTGAGAACGCCTGTTCTAGACCCTCTGTACAGCAAGGTCCTGGTTTTGGTAAAGGCAAAGGGCTTCTAGTAACTTGGAAGGGTTTCTCCTTCTTGAGCTCAAGGTGGTAAATATTGGCTATAGGATTAGTATCCCATAACTGATTAATATTCCAGAAGGTAACACCTATAAAGAATAAAAATTTTTAAATTAAAAATTTGCTTGGTTTAGGAAAAATGCCACTGTGACTTAATCTGATTTTCTACAATTTAGTTCTCTTGCCACCTATAAGTGATGTATCAATAAAAGAAAAAGGCTCTCAATTTAACACTGAACTATTAAACCCATTTTATCAACTGCATAATGAAGTTCTCTTGAATAATATTCAACGATACTGGGCATATATTATGTAGAGAGCCAAGTGATAGGACAATAGCACACAAATAAATTGTACTCTCACTAAAATCCAGACTTGTGCCAGTAAGCTGTGGATCTGTAAGTTCCCTGGGGTACTGCTCTCAAACAAATGTAGTTAGTAGCGGGAGACTCAGCTGGTCTATGAAGTAGCTAAGAGACCCACAGCTTCCCCCTATCCTCCAATTAAGACAGGTCTGATATATTTAGCAGCTTCTGAAACCTCTGGGTCTTTCTGTAACACATGCCTCCTGGTGTCTACCAAGTTTAAAAAATATAAATACAGCTAGAACAGTGAATATGACAAAAAGATCTAATAAAGAGAGTCCCATGAGTGCCTCTAAAGCTCTCACACCTTTGTTAAGTATGTCACGAGGCTAATAATCAGAGGGCTAACCAGAAGGTTAAGCAGTTCAGGAGAAGGATAATAGAGTTGTGAGGCTTTTCAAAACCTTAAATTAGGTGTGGCTTGGTTGTTATTCAATATTACTCTCAAATAGTTGGGAGGCCTGTTAGTATTTCGTTCCCACCAGCTGGGACATTATATATATTTCTAATAGAGAGGTGAAAAGACTTGATTCAGGCTTTAGAGTTTTTAAGCTTCACCTGGAACACAGGTGTTTCAAAGACCTGGCGCGAACAAGTTGCTCTAACTATAGCAACTGTCTTCAAAGCAGATGGGAGTAAAAAAAAAAAACTTCCAATTGTGAGCTGGCGCTTTCAACATTCCTTCTAAAACCACCCCTGGGTTTACCAACGCAGCAAAGCCAAGGTCATCTGTATGCAGCAGGAAGGGCTCTCAAATGAAGGGGAAAAAGACTACTGACTACTTATTACAAGACACAGAAAGGGGTAGGAGTGGAGGTGGGGGCGCTTCTTGGGATCTCAGGCTGGAGGAGTAAATGGTTTCACATCCTTATGAGAAGGCTTGCTACAGGCACTGGAGCAGTGTAAATGGTAAAGTTCTGGACTACTAATCAGAAACCTAGGTGCCTTGTAATCTGGTGATCTACTTCCAAGAGGTCTGTTTTGAGAATCTTACAGAGCAATTTTGCTTTGCACACAAGGGTGAGTCAGGAGTTGGAGTTGTCTCCACAGCACCAGAGACAACGGGAAAACCAACAGGAAAGATAATACAGAAGCTGCCTGGGAAGAAGGCTTGAAGGTGCTAGTCAGCAACCATTCTGAACTATTGAAGTTGTGTAAGTGAGCAAATTTAGGGTGGTGTTTTGTGAAGAAAATGACCAATTAGGTGAAAACTCTAACTACAGTTCACAACTGATTCTCTGACCTGTTCAACTACACTGAAGGCTGAGAGCACATTCAATGTCCCAAGAGCAATGAACTACAGCAAGTTGTTAATGACATATTAAGAGCTACTAGGTAGGTGAATACAGGCATGTGACTGGTTTTGTTGCACTGGGAGAAAATGGAGATGCCATTATGTCAAATTATTTCCCACAGGATGGACAAAAACTTTGGAAAGCAATAGTAATCCCTACTCTCTTTATTGACTTCAGATAATAAAAACTTGGGAAAAAATTCTGGACAGAAACAAATGCTAAACCAAATTATTAAATATTTATCAAGTGAGCTCCATGTGGACCCCAGATTTACAATGTCTTTAACGTTTCTTATCATTGCTAACCATAAGGAGAGTCGGGTGACTTTTCAAAGGGACACAGTAAATCTGCGTTTGAATAAACTGCAGACACCCGCCATGCATCTGTAAGCGCGCGCTGCCATTTAAGACATGCGGAAGGAAATACACGATAGGCACGAATTCTGGAACCCTGCCCTTCCTGTTGAAAGGACAAAGTCCCACAACTATAAATCCCCCTTCCCTCTTTTTTTCTCCATGTAAGGTGAGATACACAGAGCAAGGAAATGTTAACCTAGATTGCAGATAGGTAACTGCCTGATCGGAAATAGAAATGAGGGCATTAAATAGCACGGCTAATGAAAATCTGGTTTATGGACACGGTGGATCTCAAACAATGCTCTTTCCATGTGAAAGAAACAGCAATACACGGTGGATCTCAAACAATGCTCTTTCCATGTGAAAGAAACAGCAATGCATCACGGAAAGAGAGCTGCGTTCTCTTGTAACAAACGGTCAGCTCTAAATCTCATCATCTGTGCAACAAGAAGCCTGGTGCCTTTGCAACTAGGATAAAATCAGTGCATGCTTCAATTAGAATCGCTGGCCTTTTCTGAAGCATCCCAATGCTTCTCCATAGAAATCAATGGAATAAAAGGTCACGTTGTAAAAATGTTGGAACACAACAATTTCATTCCCAAAGGCAAATTCTTTTTGTTTTTCCTTTAAAGTAACTCATTTGTTGTACAGGCTGTCAAAAATTAAAACTACCTCAACTGCAATTTAAGACCAAAAAAAAAAATCAATTCTACCACTGCAAAAGAAGAACAGGTGAAGCACTGCTGTCCTACATATTCCGTCATGGTTGAATCCTTGTCAGCATGTGTGCAACCAAACAGAACGATATCCTAGAGAAAAGGATGCTTCGAATCTCAGGTCTCTTCTGCCCTGGAGAAGGCGCCTTGAAGGCAGGCTCTGTGTTGGTGAGATGGAGCGGGTCAGCGCCTGGGAAGGCCCAGTCTTCCATCAACAAAACCTTCTCAAGCAATAGGGGCCAAAGCCCGAGCAGCCAAAGACTAGAACCAAGAGTCACTATCCTGAATAATAAGAAATGCGAAAGTGGAGTCTCTACCTAGATTAAAAACATTTTATTCCTCTGATTTTTTGTTGTTGTTAAAGGACAGTTTCTTTAAAGCATCTCTTAATTCACATGGTAAAGGATACACATATCATTCACACACACACACACACACACACACACCTTTAGCAAATATAACAAATCTTGCTGCACATAGACTGAGCCTTCAGATTATACCCACTGGTCCTTCCTTTATAGGACTGAAAAATTTTCTTGTATGTCCAGACAATCTGGTTGCAAATGTCCTTGTGCCCAAAAGAATTTGAGAGCAATTGCTTTGTGGTCTCTTGTAACCCCGGGCATGACTGGTCATTACGAGATAAGAGCAGATTACTAGCAGTGGTATTGACCGCCTCAGTCTCTTTCTGAAGGGGGGGTAAGCCTCTCCACATGACTTGCTGCAGATGCTTCCTGGCCCAGCCAGCGCTGCCACCAGGAACCTGGGTTAGTTCATTTTTAGCTGGAGCTTTTTAAACAAAGTTAATAAAAGGAACAGATGTAAAGGACAGAGAAGATTCAGAGAACAAGAACTGGGGATGAGGAAGGAACTAAGAAAGGTACGCCAGAGGAGTCTTGCTGAGAAGAACTAGTGGTCCATTTAAAGCCAGCTCCTACCCTAAAACAAAACTATGTGCATACTTCCGACTCAATTTTTCTTTCAACTATTTCTTGAAGGACTCCCCCCACTTTTACTCAAACGTCTTGAAGGACCCCCATTCACACTCACTCATTTAGAAAACAGTGATACCTAGGATTTGTAAGACAAATGCTAGGTGGTTTTGGAAATGCAAAGAAACCCCTGGGGTTTCATCCTAAAGGGTCACTTTAAGTCAGAATTGACTTGATGATAATAAGTCTGGTTTGATTTTGGTCTTATAAGAAAAACTTCTTTATGTGTTATAGACACACTTTTGGAAGAAACAAAACCCAAGCCTACTGCACTGAGTTGGGAATCAATATCCTCATAAATATTCAAAGTCACCAAATGCTTCCAAATTTAGCCACCACTATTCACAAATCTTTGAAGTTTCACCTACTTTATTCATGAAGTCATAGATGAGAATTTATGTGCCAAGAATTATACTAAAAGCTAGGGGCTGGAAGCACATGTACATGCCCAGAACATTGCTGACCCTCCGTGTCCCGTTACTCTTTCATAACTATTTACTCAAAATCCCTAAGTTTGAATGCTTTTCAAGGGACCTGGCCTACTCGCTCTGTGCTGGAATTGCTTTCTCCTTCCATCCGTTAAAGCCTGTCCTGGTGACTTTGGGGTCTTCTCCCCAGACTCAATCATTTGCTCTGTTCTCCTTTCACCAATCTGTATACCCATGATTGCCTCTTGGTTGCCAGTCGGGTCCTTGTTAAGTTTTAAAAGCACACTTCCAATTTTGCCATTCTTCTCCCCCCAAAAATCTTTCCCTAGGTCCCAACAGCCTACTAAATCAACATCCATTTCCTTAGTTCAGCATTAGGGCTTTCCATGGCTTGGCCAGAGTCAGCTTAGTATCTCATTATTCATGCATGCTACACTCCAACTAACTGGATGGTTTACCATTCCTCAAAGATGTTCCTGGTATTTGCTCCCTCCATCGGGAATGTCCATGTTCCTCCACAAATGCTGTATGTCCAAGTACTTTCCAATCTGTTATCTGAAAGGTCTTTTTCTCCTTCTTGTTTGCTCTGCCCCAAGTAATTACTTCTCCCTTTAAAATCCCAACTCATCTTGGTCCATACTCTTCTGGGACACACCCTTGGCTTCTAGGATGTAAGTATCTCTATACATCTATCTCCCCACAGGCTGTGTTCTCCTAAGGGAGAGGCGGCAGAGCAGACGAGTTAAGAGTGGCCCAGTGGGCCCAGACAGCCTGGCCTCAAATCTCAGCTCTCTTTTCCAGCAAAGTTACCTTACACAGGTTATTTACCTCCATGAACTAGCTTCACCTGTGGTGCCTGACATATACATTTTTAAAAAGAAAAAACTCATTCTTGTAATCACCACAGTGATTAACATAATGTCATAGGTACAAGAGCGCTGAATCAATGACAAATACACAGCAGTATAGAATGTTTGTTTGGCTGAATGAATAAGACATGAACGAAGCAGTGAATAGGTCAGGGGGTTTGCCTTTCTATCTTAGGATTCTGGGGGTAAAGGATCCAGGACTGGTGACAGTGGGTAAGTGAAAATGTTTATTTTAAATCATCAAATACGTTAAAAAAACCCAGCATGGAAACTAATGTGGGCGAGTATTAATTAGACCCCCAATACTTTCAGGGTACTAGGTTCCTTCTATTATCATGTTGTTCAACCTATATAACAATACTAATTAATATGACTATAGTTCCAGTAGACGACAAACAAGGAGCCCTGGAGGCATAGTGGTTAAAGGAAAGGCTACCAACCACATGCTTGTTGGGAGGAAGAGGAGGCAATCCACTTCCACAAAGATTTACACCCTTAGAAACCATATAGGGCAGCTCTACTCCGTCCTATAGCACCATTCTGAGTTGGAATTGACTAAAAGCAATGGGTTTGGATTTCATGAGGCAGAACCCCTCCCCTGGTGGTGTCGTCGTTTAACGCTTTTTTGGCTGTCAACCAAAAACTGGTGGTCAGAACCCACCAGCAGCTCTCCAGGAGAAATGCGGTAGCCTGCCACTGCAAGGGTCTTAGAGGGTTGTCAGGAGCCGGAACGGACTCAATGGCACACAGCCAACAACAAAAACACATGTCAGGCATGGGCCTAGGTACTGGGAATATACGTGAGCAAGAGAGACAAGCCTCTGGCTCTGGGGATCCAGTTGATGCTTATGTTTGTGGAATAATGAGGGGGAAATTCTTACAATTTAGAAATTTTCACAGCTGCCAGTACCTACATCAACTTATAGTCGCCCCTGGCCTTCTCTTCCCACCTCCCAAGACAATTTTGTTACAGAAAGGTAACCCCCCCCCCACTTTTTTTGGCTTGTTTTCTATGACTCTTTATAGATTCTTTGAGGGCTATGAAGCTGTTACATTCAACAGACCATGCATCATTGTATACTCTTAAATGAAACATCTTACGCACACACAATGCATTAAGTTCCATATCTGGGGATTACTGCCTACCAAGGACCCTTAATTAGCAAAACCTGACATGTGGGTAACCACACTGCCTTTGAGACAGATTTGTTTGAACACTGCCTGCACAGGTCAAACCTGTCATCCAAACAGGAGTACATCGGAGAGACAAAGGAGGCACTTAGTAATTACACCAGACATCGGGGAAGACAGGACTCTCCAGGCCAAAAGGGATGTGGTCACTCCATTAAACGTATGAGGGGAGAGGGTACAAAACAACCCCCCCTGGAATTGTGCTAGGTGGAGCAAAGCTTTCGTTGTGCCCATTTTCCCTGCTAGGCCAGCATTGGGCAACCAGCTCTGAGTTAGTGCACCCAGTGGTGTCGCTTAGGAAGGTTCCAGCGAATTTTTTCATAAAAGCCATTTTGCTCAATCCTTGTTTTTTGTGATGACCAATTTAAGGGAACAGCGCTGCGGCTGTGAAACATTGTTTTCTGCTCGGGGAAAAATTCTACAGAAACTGTTGTGGTTGTTGGACACAGCTGAGTAAAGGGGAACTTTTCTCATTTAAAAAAAGGTGCAATGTCAATGGATGAAAAACCTCATCCAGGACTTCTGTCAACTTCCTGAATGGTCGAAAATGTCAACTTGTAGTGCATTTGGAGTTCATCCTACCAGGTCAGACTGTTCATCAAGCTTTCTATTTGGAAGTTCTGAGAAGACTGCATAACAGTGTGCAAACAAAAAGGCTTGATTTATGGCAGACGGACTGGTTTTGCCACCATGACAATGCACCTTGCTCATGTGGCCATCTCAGTGTGCTAGTTTTGGCAAAAAAACTGCATGCCTCTCTTGCTACGCTCACCTCACCACCTGACCTCACTCTGTGCGACTTCTTTCTGTTGCCGTAAATGAAGAGGGGCATGAAAGGACGGTGATTTGATGATGTAGAAGAAGTGAAGAAAAAAATTTAGGGAGTTGCTCTCGGCCATCCAAACACGAGTTTGAAAAATGTTTCCAAGAGTGGAATTTCAGATTTGACAAATGCATTAAGTGGAATGGAAAGTACTTTGAAGGTGATATAAACATAGAGCTTGGGAAAAAATTCCTTTTGGGGGTGGGGTGGTGGGGTGAGGGCAGCCCCTGGTACATTTCCATGGGTTTTAACTGTAATCGGTTCCTCACCTCAGCCCAGTACCACCACACCTGTTCTTGTCCATGAGCTGCGAGGATTAATTTCTCATCCAGTAGGTATTCAGTGCATTCTGGTGAAGGGTCTCTAACGTACATTGTGCTGAGTCCAGAACCATGAGTGAGGTATGACCAACACTGTTTTTAATCAAACCATTAGAACTGGCTTCTCTTGAAATACATTACAGTAGACTTGAAGGGATTGTCAAACTCTATTTTTTGTTTTCATTGTGCAACCCGCTTCAGTGCCTTAAGCCCACCAGGTAAAACCAGGCAATGGTTCGGGGTTACAGTTTGCTTTGTCATGGGACACTGTGGTCAAACTTTTTTTATGCAGTTTCAAAACGAAACTCAGAATTGCCAAATGAAAATGTAGTACTTTAAAACACATTACAACTTAAGAGTCAGAAAAGTACATGAAGATTTCTTTTAAAATCTATGTATAAGGCATCAAACGGACCTAAGCGACTTGAAAGGTTAGATGGGACCTTTAGGGAGGTGGTGAGTTTCATGATCACGGGGGAAGAACAACTGAGAAAAGGGAGGTGAGAATGGCTGCACGACTCAGGAAATGTAACCCACTGTGCAAGTGGGACATACACGGACTCGGTGTTTGTTCTCAATGATAAAAAACAAACAAACAAATTATATTAAGAGTAATAAACCATAAACACAAAATACTTGAGGCACAAAGTGACCATAATGAATTAGTTAACTATTTAGTGAAGAGAACAAAAATCTCCCTGGTACTTATTAAACTCACCCATATTCCCCAACTTACATGAAAACACTACCTCCCCACAATCGGCCCTTGTGTAGTAAAAGGTCAACTTTAAGCTGTCCATAGCCTGCACATTCTCAAGGTCTTTAGTCTGCCCTTAAATATCTGCCCCAAACGGGTGGTTTTGTATATCTGAGATGTTGATATACTCCAGAGAGTTTATGCTAACAATGTGATTTATGACGAGCACATGTGTTTACTGGGGCCCTAGGTCACATTGTATCTGTCTGACCTTTTGGGGAGAATCCACATACCAGCTCAAAAATAGCTAAGGTCGGGCATTCCAAGCCTACGTGGCTTACCCACCACGAAAGCCCTAAATGCCCATGTTCAGGTGCTCATTCCTGGCTGGCAGTCCCTGTACATATCCCAGATCAATGCTGGATCTCACTAGCAGAAGGCAACTAACTGTAAAATCACGCACCTTTTCCTTGTTTTAATCTGTAACCTTTCATCGTTATACCCTACAATCACAAGCACAATGGCTTTTCTGAGTTCTCTGTGTCCTTCAAGTGAATCACTATGGTGGACTTGGTGATGCCCAGCACAACCAAGAATACAGTAAAATCCTTAATAAATGAGATCGATCCATTTATTTCGAGGTTTGGTGTCGGCAACTCTGCTTCCAAAGAGGCAGAAATAAGAATGCCTTCTACGATGCGGATGCCCTCCCACCAGCTAAACTTGCTAAGCAGATGCACAGAGTACTTCTGTTGAAAGAAATAAGGGCCCATCATTGCCATCAGAGCCTTCCTTTTCTTCTGTGAGGACCCAGGCAGTTTTCAAGAAGTCTACGAAATAGAAGTTCCCACCACTGACACACTATTGTTGTGTTGCCATCGAGTTAACTGATTCGTGGCCAGCCCATGAGCTACATACAGAGTGGAATTGCTCCCCAGTGGAAGCACATCCCTAGGCAGGTACTTTCGTCCATGGTACTGCTGTGTGGCTGGGAACTGCCAACCGTTTGGATGAACAGGGAACTGCAAATTGCTTCTGCCACTTAGGGACATTACTAACCTATAGTTCTGGCGAAGGAAACTTTAAAAAATTATCCCACCCTTTATACTTTTTTGGTTGTTGTTAAAAAATGTCATGTCTCCTAAGACCACCCACCCTCAAGTTTGAGGATTCACTAGAAAGACTCACAGGAGCCAAGAAAGCTATTATATTTATGGGTACAGTTTATTACAGCAAAAGAACAGCCAAAGAAGCAAAGGGAAAAAAGGTGAATTCCACAGGGTGGAATCCAGGAGAAAATAAACACAAGGTTCGAGTTATCTTCTCTCCCACTGGGATCACATGGGAGCACTTAACCCTTGTAGCAAACCACGGAACTCACATGAGCCTTTATGTGCATGGCCTGTCAAGCAGCTATGCAATGTCTGGGTGACTGAGATAGTTCGGTTTATTGTGCTGACTAGGCCAATAGGAACATGTGGGTGGAATTTAATCAAAGGTTGCAGCTTGATTGGAGGATGACCAAAATAAATAAAGACAGCTGGCATTCCATCTCCTTTTTGCTCCCTGGTGATTGGACCAGTGTGCTGCAGCTTTAGCTAGTTCTCTGCCTCAACCTGTGTGCTAAACTGCCTGTGGGCCAAGCCAACCAGTGGATCGTATTTCTATAGCTTGAGGCTCCTCTTGAGACTCGCTTCACCAAGCTGCTAATGCATACATAGCTAGAGATTGAGGCTGCGGCAGTGCTTGAGTCCAAGATCCCATGGGGCCTACTTTGCTAAGCTTCTGAATTACTGCCTGCTGCTTGCAGGCAGACTCTGCCGGCCTGCTTCCCCGACCTTGGACCCGGCAGCCCTTCTGAGTTGAAGGACTTCCAGTAAATTAACTGTTCCACAAAAGTGACTTGAACTGAGTCCTCTGTACTGCTGTGCAGACTAATTAGCTGTTATGTTCCTTCTCGCTGTATAAATCTATCCTCTTATATCTACATAAAATCACAAATGTTTTAGTTTTGTTTCTCTAGAGAACCCTGCCTAACACAGTGACATAGTTTCTACTATAGGGAGTTCTCTCAAGAAGCCATATTGGTACAGTAATGGCCCAGGGCTTCATGTGAACAAAAATAGGTGATCATCTGAAATCACAGTGTTAGCATAACTAGCTGATCTGGCCAAGTTTTTGAAAGATAGTCTTATCAGTCAAGAGAGTCAGGGAAGTCTTTTATTTGGAATGGGGAAGATGAATACCCAAGTCTTTTAAGTCTTTTTCCCTTCAGGAAATGCCTAAGTGTCCCCCATGTCTAAGAAAGTTAGCAAAGATGATAGCTGAGTATGAAATTACCTACCACCTTGAAAGAATGAGGTTTTAATTTATATCATTACTGAATCTGTAAAACCTTCGAATTATGACAATGGTTTCCATTCTGAGTAACAAGCCTAAAATGTTAATTAAAAACCCCACAAAGAAGAAACTGCACTATCATGAGCTCATCACTTACATCGTTTAGGATTCCTCATCTTAGACAAAGTTTAAATGTGGGATGGTAAATGGTGACACTGCCTAAGCATAAGCATATCAGGTGGGCTCCCCTGTATCCCAGTGGCCTCCGTGCAGTTTCAGGAGCTATTACCAGGGCAGTTTACAGATCATTACCGCCCAAGATAGTAAGCACGCAACTTCAAACATTCATAGTAGTAATATGAGAATTTGAAAGCTTCTATCTGAAGAAAATCTTCTAAGTAGTAGTTGAGATAGAACTATGAGGCGAGGCCGCCTGGCCTTGAGCCTCAATCCCAACACATACAGCCTCTGTGACCGTGGGCAAGTTTTGTACTTTTTACCCCTCAATTTCCACTTTTGTAAAATGGGAACTTTTGTAGCACCTTTCCTCAGAGTTGTTCTCCTTTTTAAAAAAATAGTGATTAAATAAACTCCTATGTGTAAAACACCTGGATCTATGCCTAGTGTATTGTAGAACTATTTAGGTATAATGGCTATTATCATTACCATTACCACCAGAGTGCCAAGAACATCTAGTTTATGTTAGCTTGCTAACTTTCCTCTATGCCCAAGTGGCAGAACAATGTTATCTTCTTGACTGACAGGCACTTGACTGAGTCCTGATGCAACACTAGTTTCATGTACGGCATGGACATGCTATACCCCAGCCCATTAGGCTGTGTGGGGACTAAATACCGGTTCAGAAGTTCTGTTTCATGGTATTGCCACACAGGACACATGGACAATAAGGAGCTCTGTCAGAATGTTTTGGGTTTCACAAATTACCTAGTACCAAGTATTCACGGACTCCTGTGAAACTGGTATTTATTGTACTTCAAGTTATGAACCCCACGGGGGCAACAAGAACAAATTAAGAAAACATGACCCCCTTCTTCCATTCCCTGGTTAGGATACATTTCTTCAAAATAGTCGATGTGCGGAGGCTGGAGGATGTCAAGGGCAGAGAGTACCTGAGAAAAGAAAAACATGTCAGAGTCACAGAACTGAAAGAAAACTAAATGCAACATTAGAAATACAATCAACACTTCTATCTGCATAACGATTAAAGTCCGAGTTTCAATTTTCCACTGAAATTAAGGAACACTATCCACCAAGAAATCCATAGTACCATTGGCTCCCTACCTGCAGGTCTTGTTTCCTGGGCTCCACATGCAAGGATTCAACCACCCATGGAGCACAAAGGTTCAGGGGCAGAGTAATTAACTAGTCAATGGCTAAGAGGGAATACAGGGTGTTATTTATAGTATTTATATCATATTGTACATTACAAATAATCCACACATGATTTAAGTATATGGAGGTTATGTGTATATTATATGCAAATACTAAGCCAATCTATGTGAGGCACTTGAATGTCCTCAGATTTTGGTATCCCCAGGGGTCTTGGCATCACATCCCCAAGGATGTGAGGATACTAGCAAAGACTACACTAAGCATTATGACAATTCGATCTAAACAAAGATGGGAGGTAGCTGTATTATATACAACATGAACAGAAGAGTGTTGGACAGAAGTGCACTATTTAACAATCAGTATTGCTATATGAGACAGTGGGAATCCATAGCCACCCTTCATTCCTTCATCCCGCTGTACAATAAATGCACACCAGGCGCTTTCTACCTGGCTGGCATTATGCTAGGCTCTCCAATTATATGGGGGAACAAAACCTCATCTTTTAACTAGGGGAGAGTCAGGCATCAAACAAGTTCTTACACTGACATATAATCCCTATTATTATGAAGAGGAAGAGCAAATAGTACTACTATGAGATGTGAAGGCTGAGTAGGAGTGCCTCAGGTGATATAAATATATCAAGTTAAGAACCAGGCAAGTTCTAGACACAGAAAAACCAGCACTTCTGGAACTGTGGGTGCGAATAAAACAACCTGGGATAAAACAGGAGAGGAAGGCAAGGGATACACATCACATAAAAATCCTTTAAATGATGTTAAGCATTTTATTCCAAGTGAAATAAAACCAAGAGAGGGAGGGAGGTAGGGAGGAAGAGAGAGAGAGAGAGAGAGAGAGAGAGAGAGAGAGAGAGAGAGAGAGAGAGAGAGAGAGAGAGAGAGAGAGAGAGAAATCAGTAGGGTGAAATAAAAGTCTAAGACACCAAAATTCAGTTCTTTATAAGAGCAGCATACTACCACTGTAACTCTTGCACCTAAACAGAACAAGTAAACCTTCCTCCCTTTCCAGCTGTCCAACCACTGTTTTTAAAGTCCCACCTACTATGTCAACTCTCAGATTCTGAAGCTATCTTTCAGAAACATAAAGCTCATTGGACATGAAAGGAGGTATAAGAGGAAAGAAACCATGTGGAATAAAGCTCAATGTTTCTGATGTTTAGCTTGGTTTCTCCCTGAATTTTATTGCTCACACTTTAAAAGATTTTTTTAATGGGACATTTGAGACATACAATATCAGAGAGAATAGTACAAAGAACACCCATGTACTCAACAGCTGGCTTTAACAGTTATTCACATGTGGCCATTCTGGCTCAACTCTACTTTCTGCTCTACTGATACAATGAAACCTAGAATTTCAACCACACTCACTTCAGTTGTGTATCCTGTAAAACCCAAAACCTTCACAAATATTTTTTTATACCACCAAATAGTCAGGGGTTCATCAACTTCCCAACTACCTTCATCATTTCCAAGTTTGTCAGTTTGAGAAACCTGGTTCATTTGTAGTGGAAATGGAAAAGAGTGTCCTCTGGAGTTTCTCCCAAGAGAAATTATCATGAAAGATAAATTGTTTCCATTTTTTAATAAAGCTGGTGTCATGCATTCACACACATTTAGCTCTCATTATGGGACAGAACCATTTCACACATGAATATTTAACGCGTGAGGGAGGCAGTTAGAAATTAGTATTTTACTTGACATCTTTCGGACTCCCAAACTCTGTATCTGAGCCACATACATCCGGCCTTGGAGGGGAAACAGAATGCACTGAGTGACAGCGTCCATTAGCCAGAGCTATTTCTCACTTCAAATCTATCTGCTATAATTAGAGGTTATCGAGAGGAAAGTGACAACCATACATTTTAAACCGTGATAAAAAAGGAGGTTTCCTTACTCCATATTTGATGAGGCTTTCTGGTGAAAAGCCACACACAGCAAGGCTAGGCATTTGGTTGTGATTGTTCGCTTCCAAGGTAAAATGTTCCTGTCTGGAATTCTCTGAAGGCTTGTTTCAGTATATTATTCTTTCCATGTCAAATATTTATTGGAGGATACTCTTCCTGTGTTTCCAGGTGACAAGAGTGGTATTCAATCAGCAGGAAGGATTGAGGAATCACAGAAGGGATGTAAACAGTTTCAAATTCCAGACTTCCATGCCCGACTCTCCATTGGAACAGCCCTGTTTAAACCCCAACATTCTTTGTGGGCCTAAAGTATGTGAGACTGGCTTTACGTGTAACGAGGTCTCAAGTCAAGCCTACTAGAGTCAAACCAAAGGACCCCAATATCGCTAGCTCTTAGGCAAGCAGCATTGTGTAATTAAAAAAATGAACTGCTGCTGTATCCTTCTAAGACCCATCATCATTGTCTCAGCAGTTTTCAAAGCCTAAGAATGGGGCAAACGGTCATCATGGATGGATAGTGGTGAGAACTGAATGCCATGAACAGAAGGAGGCAGGGAAAACTCACCACAAGGAAGGGTAGCGTTTGCTCAGGGATAGAGCTCAGAAGGCAGAAAGGGACAGGGAAAAGGGAAAAGGGAAGTGGTGAACGCAAGGAGGAAGTGGAAAACAGCTGTTACCCTGTGGGAATTGCAATCAATGTCACAAAACGTGTATGAAATGTCACCTGGAAAACCAATTTGCTCAGCAGACTTTCACCCAAATCACAATTAAAGAAAAAAGAAACACACAACCCCAAGCCTCATTATGGTAGATGCCTTTTAGAATTTTAACCTCCATAATGTTAAGATTATACCCTGGTTACTATATGCTTGTTACATGATTAGCAAACGGCTTACGCTTCTGTTAGCTCTCAATCAATCAACGAAACAATGTACTGCTGTGAATAGCCTGCGACAAACATAACAGAAAGTCAACTATTTCTTTAAACCTTCTATTTCCTGAGTTTCTACCAGGAACCAAGGCGGTGTTGTGCTTGGTTCCAAGCTGGGCCGCTCACTGCAATACAAGCAGTTGGAAACCACCAGGCTCTCTGAGGGAGAAAGACGAGGCTCTCTGAAGCCATAGAGAGTTATGGGCTTGGAAATAAATCCCCCAGAGGCAGTTCTACTCCGAGTCAGTCAGAATCAACCTGACGGCATGAAAAACTGAGGATTCAAAGTCAAGAAGGCATTGACAGGGACTCCAGTTAAGCCCCGAAGGAGCTCTGATAGCACACAGTTAAGCGCTCATCTACAAACGGAAATATTGGTGGTTAGAATCTACCCAGCACCCCTGCGAGAGAAAGGCCTGGCAATCTCCTCCTGTGGAGCAGGGGTTCTCAACCTTCCTATTGCCTCGACTCTTTAAAACGCTTCCTCGTGTTGTGGGGACCCCCACCTCAACCCAAAATTATTTTTGTACTTCATAACTGTAATTTTGCTACTGTAATAAATTAGGCAACCCCTGTGATAGGGTCCTTTGACCCCTCAAAGGGGTCGTGACTCACAGGTTGAGAAGCAGGCCTGTAGAGCCTGCAGCTTAGAAAACCCTATGGGACAGTTCTTGCACCTGATCACATGGAAGTCAGGTGAGTTTGAATCAACGTGACTGCACCCAACAATATGTAAGTTCCATTTTTAACAAAGGGTACCCCACACCCACCACCAATCTTCTCTCATTGGAACAGACACAAAGTCTTTAAGGTAGAGGCTTACATTCTTTTACTATTAAAAAAAAGTTGTAACATGGTCAAGGACACAATTTAAGTGTACAATTTAATAAAATTTTACTTAGTCATACATACACACATCCCTACCCTTACCGATGCAACCACAACCCAGATGAAAAAGCCTAAAAATCATTTTCAACATTCCAGACAGTCCCCTTAACCCCTTTCAGTCAAAATCCACGCATGTTCTGAGGTTACCACTATTCTCAGTGGTCCAGGCTTTTCAATGGTGCTCAATATACGTCATAATGTTTTGCATCACATTAATGAAAAATACACCACCATGCATGTACCCATAGTAATGTGGCCGTTAGGTTGTTTCCACCCCCGCCCTCCCCTGTTCTCCACTTATTTTTTATAAACTACTATGGTCCTTCTTGTCCATCTTTCAGTGAACACATGCATTCATTTTTTCCTGCCCTTGGGTAAGTGTGTCTTTAGCTGTAATAGAGAGCATTTGTTTTTCAAGTGGTTTAATAAATGTATGTCCCAAACAACAATGGACGGAGTTTCACCTGTTTCACATCCTTGCCAACGCTTGCTATTTTCAAGTCTTTTAAAATTTTAGTCATTCTGATGCAGTGGTATCTCATTGTGGTTTAAATTTACAAATTCTTTTCCTGACAATGACTTTGAACACTTCTTAATATGCTTCAAAGCCACATTTGGTTATCTTTTTTTGTCAAATTTGTATTTAAGTCTTCTATTGACGAGTAAAACATCTTCGTTGAAATTATAGGATGTATGATGGTTAGAGGCCGAAGGGCATCTAGGAAAAGCCTTTATTTCTAAATGTCTTCCTCAAACATCAAACACTTAAAAAATGTTCTACACTAAGTACAAATTTTGAAAACAAGTTTTCTTATAAGAAACATGTGTGACGTTTGTTTATTCTCTGAATGATATTTTTTGATAAATAGTTCTTTATCTTATTGGAATTATTAATGATTTACTTGTCAACCAGTTAAAAAATCTTGACTTATCTCAGAATTATGAAGTTTCCTCCTGTTTTATTCTAGAAGCTGCATTGTTTTTCATGAATGATTAGTGAACCTAAATTTTAAATGCAGTGAGAATCTGCCTAGTGCCACACACTTTAGGCACACAGCAAACAAAACCCAGTGTGCTGGAAAGCAGGCAGTCTCTATGCTCTGTCGCAGAGAACCGTTAGAATAACCAGTTCCTGCAGCCAAACAGCACGTCTGCATTCAGAAAAGGTATCACTTTGGTACGATTTTCTATCCAACTTACGAGCTGAAAGAGGCTTTGCTTGAGTTAAGTCAGACTATAAAAAGGAATATATGTTTTTGTTTTTTTTGGGGGGGGGGTCTCCTTTACCTCTTCTTTACCCCATTCCAGCTCTATCCAGCATACACTATAACTTAAGTTGGGGGAAAGTAACCCTCAACGACAGGAGAGATCACTGAGACGCTGAGACTTTTTCCTGCCAGTCTAATCCTTTCACTAAGTCACTCACTCACTCTCCACACAGACTGACTACCCACTGTGTACTCAGTGCTCTTGGCTAAGGACAAGACAAAGCTCAAGATCTGTCGTGCAGAGATTTGTGAAAGCCTAAACTGATGTAAAACTTGTGCTTATGTGCATTTTGTCGAGAGAGGGTTCATATGGTTCATTAACTTCTCAAAGGATCAGGTGAAAAACTCAGCCTTGATTTTCCCCAGGCCAGCGCAGTGGGTTTGTGTATATGGGCACACATACACTAGTGCAAAGGAGGGTAAGGTAGAGAGAGCAGTATGCCCGCTTTAAAGTAGAGCAGAGATTAATGAGACACTCGTGGTCAGGCTGAAAGAGCCCAATCTTTAGGAAGTGAAACCCATTTCTGTTTTCCCCAATTGACTGTGTGAAGGAGAACCTATCCTTTAAGGTGATGTGGTGCCTACATCTTACACCGTGTAATTCACTGACAATAAGAAGACATTCAAATTATATGTTTCAAATTAAAACCCGACCTTCACATACATTGGCTAGATTAATCCTTCTAAATGCCGTTTCCATTGTGGCATTCCTCGCTTCTCCCTCCATCCATGCAAATCTTAATCTCACACATTTCATCGTAAATGTTCCTTCTCTATGAGCCTCATGTCCACAATTTGGGTTCCAGAATTTATCTGAGAATCTTCAAAAATGTTACCACTACATCAGCCTCCACCCCACGGGCTCCAGTTTGGTAAGGTCTATGGTGAGATCCATGGGCTTGCTTTTCTAAGGCTCTCCTACAAAACTTCCAGGCTTAGCTGCCCTGCTCTTTCCTGTGTATACAGGAGACTGCCCCTGTTTAAGCATGTTTAAGCATGCCTACAGGCTTCCCCTAGCATTTCCCCCACAGTTGTTTATCACATACCAACATCATTTAGAGTCCTAGAAGCCAGTTTCAGTGTTACTTGGCCATACGGGATATGCACAATAAAAGTTTACTAAATTAATGAAAACGGGCCCTATTGCTGAACAGAATTAGGCGCTAATCTCCTTCCACTTTGACCTCAAAATTCCCTCTCTGTAAAGTAGGGATCCTAAGCCCTAACTGGCAAGCTTTGTTAGGCTTCCATGAATATACATAAAGCGTCCAGCTAAAACAAGACTTTGTTTTAAACCTTTGTTTTGATGTGTCACCGTGCTCTGTACCCAAGACAGGGTTAAACACTACCTGTAGTGGCCTTGCTGCAATCAACCCCAGGGGCCTCCTCGGAGGCGGCGGGCATTCCACACACCCCAGGGATGCTTTCCGAGCTAGATCTCACAGCTTAGCAGAAATTTAGGAAGCATAAAATAGTGGTGCCAGGCCACCTTCACCTCCAACTAGCTGCTTCTTTGGTGAACATTTGTACATGTCCACAGACATTCATTCCAAGCACTCTCATATGTCAGAATTCATGAACTTCAAACAGCGGCTCTTATGCTGCTCTTATTTTATTTAACTGGTGTAATTTTCAAGAATTTGGTGCTTCTTTGCTTCCACCACTCTGCCCTGCCTTTGTAACTTAGTTACTCCATAGCCCTGAGTAGTGAGCAAAGATAGCAACACAGATGGACAGTAGTCTTACATCAGCCCTCCTTTGTGGAAGAGGCCAGGACCAGACTGAACATTAAATAAACTCTTCAAACTCTTAGTGATGTCCTGGAGTCAGCTTTAGATATTCCTTCTCTATGGGTGCCCATTACGGTCTATATGGGAGTCTCCTATCATGTACATCCAATTGTGCACACTTTAATATTCGAGTGGTACTCAGGCAAACTGGAAACAAGTTACTAAGCAAGCACTAGACATCACTCTAATTCACCTCTAAAATCGAGTCATAAGCTAGTAAGCCACACACATTCACTCACACATTCTCACATTGCCATGTAGTTCCAATGAATTTTTTTTTAAGTTTACAAGAAAAAATTTCAGGAAGGGTAACAACAAATCAATAAACTGCAATATGACAAACAAGAAACTTCAAATAAACTATACTGGAAGTTTAATATTCTTTTTTTAATTTTTAAAATATTCTTAATTTTACCAAATATGTCAAGCATCTCACATTTCTCTCTTAATATGAAACTCAAGGTTGGCAAATACATTTTTGGCCTCACAAGAAATTGATCTTTTTTTGTTTCAGGAATTAAGACACCATACGCATGATTTGTGTGGTAAAAAGAAGCCACAGAAAAATGTTACCGGTTAACATTTTAAATTCAGCATTGAGTCCATAGAGAAGCTAATCTTAACCACAATGAGTTTACCCGCCCAAGCCCTGACATCTCTAAACACAGACGGAAATACAGCCAGCATTGTTTTAAGGGGCTAGACTGATTTCTTGGTATTTTTTTTTTTTTTTAGGAAAAAGTGGTTTCCCACATCTCTAACTAACTCCTGGCTAAAAACAGTAAGAGATTAAAAAAATAAGATGAGTCCAGGGGCCAATTATTTCTACTTTTAAACCAGTCAACAGACAACACAGTATATACTCCATTTTAGATTGAATATTGTTCTTCAGTTAAATATTTGGCTTTGCACCAACCAATATTTATTTGTCAATCAACAAATCTTAGAATTCATTTACGTACATTTGCTCATTATTCAAGCACAAAAAGGGTCTAATTTGCCTGAAGTTTCTAAGACCCCTAATAATAACCTGTTTTGGTTTCTTTATATCTTATGCCCTACAAATGTATGCTCCTTTTTCATGGGCTTTTAAAAATATTTAGTGGTGTATATTCTTAGAATTACAAAAGACATATTCAGATGGACATATGGTGTGTATACAATTCAAGTCAAGTTGAAACTTAATAGGCTCAGCGTTTCCTAATTTGGAAATTAGGCCTTGAGCAAATTCATAACTTCATTTTCAAACCTCCATATAAAATTTTGAAATACTGGGCTCCCTGGTGACTCTAACATGCTTCTAAGTTTGAAAACCGCTGACCTCGGGTGTGAAAATTTAAGCTAGACAAAGAGTGTATATAGATAGGTAGGTAAGATATCTTAGATAGATAGATAGTCATTTCGGAAGTATAGAAACCCTGGATAATAGAAGGTTTTCAAGGCTTTGTATATCTTTATGACAGCAGATAGCTTCATCTTTCTCCCACTGACCTTGGGTTTGAACGACCAACCTTGGAGTCAGCAGCTCAACACTTACCTGACACGTGTGGAGTGAAAGCATAGGTATTTATCCCACGATCCCACTAATGCAAGTGCTCCCTGATTTTTAGAGTTCCATATAAAACTGTAGCCAACTTCCAAATTTCACTTACATCTACTTCTTTTAACCCTTTCTTGCTAACTGGGTCGGTTAAAGAAGCAGGTAAGTAGTTTGCCCCCCTCCCCCACACACACACCAATTTCACTTACATTATCATGTTTAAAAAAACACAACATCTTCAATTCCCGGAAGACCCTTTTGCAAGAGACCAGATTCTGGAAGACGTTGGGCATCTTTTTGAGTGCTACTCTCTTTCCATCTCTTGGATCTGTTACTGACCTAAAGCAGCAGCATTTGAAGGGGGAGGAAGGGGGGAAGTGAAAAAGAGAAATCAATTTCAGACTTTCTATAAAGATCATGACATATCTTTATCTTAAAACATTTTTATACTAAAAATCCACTTAGTAATGCATATGATGTGTCGATGAGAAAGATAAAATAACACAAACAGCAAAAGTACACCCCCTATAATAAAAGAACTTTAGGCTAATTTATCCACCATTTTCTTTCTTTTTTAAATTCACGTCTAAATTTCTGTAAGCATTTACCCTTTTCTAATTTAACACTATACCTAAGAAAAGACGGTAACTGAGTAAATCAGTGATCACTTTTAAAGATAGAGATTTTAAAGCCAAACAAAAAAGCGGGAAAGCAGCACAGACCATTAAGTAACACGACCATGAAATTGGTTTTATCCCTCAGTTTTCAAAACCATTTTCATTCTGAAGATATCACATTTAGTAAGAGAGAGCCACATTTGGCAAACTGGTTTTCCATGAATTAACCAAGAGCCTTATTTTCCCTCCTTACACTCATTATACTCATTGTTGTTATAAAATTTACTCCTGACAATATTTATTTTGGTAGTGTGATAGATTAATTGTGCCAACCTGTTCAATAGGAATATCTGGGATTAATCAGGTTGCAGTTTGATTGGAGGGCAAAGAGATGCATGGCTCTGCAAGGCCCACCCCTCTTTCTCTTGTCCTCTGGTGATTGATAGGAGCATGCTGGAGCTGCGTGCTGCTGTTCTAGCTAGCTGACTGCCTCAACTGGCAAGCTACACTACCTGTGGGCAAGCCAATCGTGGATCATATCGCTAGAACTTGAGGCTCCTTTGAAACCTGCTTCACTATATTGCTGGGGCACACATTGCTTTTAACCTTGAGGCTGGAAGATTCTGTCACCAATATCCCATCCTGGCCTGCTTTGCTAAGTGCCTGAGTTACTGACTGTTGGTGGTCCACCTTGCTGTTTGCTGCCTGTGGGCAGATTCTGCTTGCCTTACCCCAGGGAGGACTATGCTGTCTGCTTCCTTGACCTTGGACCCAGCAGCCCACATAAGTTGAAGGACTTCCAGTCTATTAACTGTTCCACAGAAGTGAGCTGAACTGAACCCTCTGTATTGCTGTGTGGACTAATTCGCTGTTATATTCCTTCTTGCTGTATAAACCTATCTATCTATCTATCTATCTATCTATCCATCTATCTATCCATCTATCTATCCATCCGCACATCTAATCATACGTGTCCTGGTTTTGTTTCTCTAGAGAACCCTGCCTAACAGTTTTCTGTCTTCCATTATTTTCTAGTGCTGTTTCAGCCTTGGCTATCTCTACCAGATTTGTTTCATCTATAAGTTTAAATCTATGTGTTGTCAATGCTGTTAAAGTTTGAAAGGAAACTGACAGGAGATCTCTGTAACAGATATAAGAAATCGTCAAAATGAATCGCTGGGGTTGTGCTTTATGCACGCGTGGGTTTATTCCAAACAAAATGCATCCCCTACCCCCCGACCAAAATGTTGTTTTAAAAAGGTTGGCAGCCATTGAGTGGCTGCAGACAAATTTTCTGAGCAATAAACTTGTCTTAATCTTGTTAGGATGCCTTCAAATAATAAAAAGAAAGAAAGGAAAGGAAATAATCAAAAGCCAATCAAACAGTAGCTTCTGGAGGGATCTGTTGGGCCAGTTAAATTTAAGGCAGAGAAATTGGCACAAAAGGCTATAGTGACTGTTTTTCAATTGGTAGATTTTCTAAGAGGACACAGGACGATCACAGAGAAAGTTTACAAAAAATGCAAACTGCACCAGTAAGCAAGCAAGCCCCAAGGAATGTTTTCCTATTACAACCAATGTACCTGTTACGCATTCTCCAAGGGTACCAAGGGCTGTCCTAGAGAATTTCACTGGGGAACCTTATTCCATCCACATTCTAGTCCCTCTCTTGTCCCTTCAGTTTTTCTGTTCCCCAAATTCTAATGACATTTAAAGAGCTTGAATCCCTCAAGGGAGCCAAGACTGCCATTTTCTGTGTTGTAAATTGAAGAGTGGAGAATTCTTTGGAGAAGGTTAGAGAGACCACCTTCAGAAGTACACAGATCAGGTGGACATCACTTATGCTGAAAACAATAACTTCCCATTTTGATAATTTTCCTCATGGAGCTTATAGCAATACTTTTGGCTTAGAGCACTAGAAACTATATAAAACTGGAGTCCAATATGGTTAATTATTCAGTTAACTATAATGTCTTCAGCTTGTCCAGACAAAAATTAAGATACCATGACAAAATGTATGGATGTAGGGATTGTGATAAGTTGTATGAGCCCCCAATAAAATTACTTTTTTTAAAAAGGCAATACAAATCTATAAAAAAAATTAAGACACCTATCAAATTGCTTTCATGAAAGCAAAGCATTCCTATCATCTATCTACCTAGATAACCACATTGAATTTTTTCCTGAATACCGTATCTTCCTTAACAATGTACCATAGTGGTTCATTTTCCAAGTACTTATGAAAACTTAAAATAATGCATTCTAGTATTTTTAAACAGCATGAGGATTCTATTTTCTTCTACTCACTAAAAACTGGTCAAGCAGTATGATCATTCTTTTCAAAGTTCTGAAAAGCTTGACATGTAATTCAATTAGGCTAGGAGATCTACTACTATTTCTGACTTGCTTACAAAACCCCAACCAAACCTACCACACAGCTGCTAACTCATTTAGACAAAGCAAAATAGGGGGCAAATGTTACATATTCTATTCAGGCTATTAATATACAAAGTCTTTCCCCCTATTTAAATTTCTGACTCTGTGACCATGTAATGAAATAGCAAGAAAGGAAAATTCCAGATCTCACAGTGTCTTCACAGTTGTTCTTCAGCTGACTTCATTCTAGGAGGTTACTTAGGCGCTTCATTGTCTTATAAGCCACTGCGATCTTCAATTAGTGCAGGTCAGCCATTCTGCAGAGAGTCCTCATTTTAGGTCTGCCTACTATTTTTTCCTATCACAGAAGTGATGTTGTCTCAATGAGGTTATACTCCAACTGCAAACACAGTCACCAGGTCCATCCTGATTTAACCCTCCTTAAGTCAGGGTAGCCCTGCCCCTGTGGGTTTCTGAGACTAGATTTTTACAGGAGTAGAAATCCTCATCTTTCTCTCATGGAGCTGCTGGTGGTTTTAACTGCTAACCTGGTGATTAGTAGCCCAATGTGTAACCCACTTCATCACTAGGGGTGTATAATGTTAATGTGTCCCAGTACTGATAGTTTTTGCCCAAATCAATTATTACCGATGATTGTCAAATAGTATAATTTTTATATCTCTACCAACTATTTTCAAAAACATCACACACTACCATCTGCTCTACTCATTAATTCTTACTGATCTTGACCCTATTGTGATGCGGAAGGAGCCTTTGACAGAAGCCCACTCCCAGCAATACTTGACAACAGCTCAAGGTTAGTCACCGGGTGCCTTGTAATGTCTTAGGGTAAAGTCATAAAGCGAATTTTATTCGAGTTTTTATTTTGTTATTCATGCAAAAGCCAGTCATGCCTGTGGCTGGTAACAATGTAACTCTAATGACTGTGAGTGGCAGTTCAGTAATTTCACGCCATGTTGAGTTTGTTCGCTCTTAACTTGGGGTAGCAGATGCGTTAGTTCAGCACAAACAGTACCACCCAGCACAGATAAGTGTGGAAGCATGGTACACAGGAACACTTTCTTTCATTTTCCTTGTTACTGAGAGGCTGACTGTGCTGAGTTTCTCTGCTGCCGCAATACTCTGGTTATTGCAACTGCACTGGTTCATGAAGCTCCAGCTGCAGCGATAATGAACACCACTGAGGGCAATTTTCCTCGTTTCAGGAAAAAAGAGGGAGCTCACATTGACCTATAATTCACTTGCTGGTCAGTGACATGCTCTCTTAAATACCGGGTTCCTTAAATAAAACAAGCACATCTGTCATTTCATCTGATTACCTTCTTAAATGTTCAAATTACACAAACAGGTGTTTATTTCCTACAATTTAATGCTTGATTCTGAAAATGTTAAAAATTAAAATGTTAAGGGTTGTGAGAAAGAATTCTTTCCTAATTTCTGTCCCGAGTGCATCAGTTCTCCTCTGCACTTAAATACAAGGCTAATGGTTTCTGTTGTTTTTCCAAACAGACTCACAAACCACCCTTCGGCAACAGACAGAGCTGGTCAAGAGTGTGCTACCCAAACAGTAAGTTTTGGATTTGGTGTGGTCATTTTGTAGGTGGGTGGTGGTGGTTGTTTTAAATTCCAGGAAACTGACCATTGCCACAAATCTGTTTAAATTACCAACTGACAAGGAGAAGAATGGAATGGAGGGTGAAATGTATCCCTGGGGATACTTTGCCAGGCAGTAGAATGTCACATTCCAAACAAACTCACTGCCATCAAGCTGAATCATAACAACCTTGTAGCACACGTTAGCGCTGTCTCTGTGAATGTCCAAGACTAACTCTGTGCCGGAGTAGAATCCTTAAAGCAACTGGTGGTTTCAAACTGCCGGCTTTGTAGTTAGCAGCCTAATGCGTAACCACTAAGTCACCAGGGCTTCTCAAATGTCACATTAGAACACCTTAAATTAGTGTACTATTCAGCAGGAAAGGAACCTCAGTGGTGAAGTGATCACAGTATGTGGCTGCTACCTAAAGACAGTGGTTCAAACCCACCAGCCATGTTTGGGGAGAGAGATGAGGCAAGCTACTTCTAAAATGATTACGGCCTAGAAACAAACGCCACAGGGGCAGTTCTATATGCAGAAGGGCTGCTATGAGTTAAAATTACCTCTCCAGTAGCTGGTTCGGTTTAGTCAGAAAGAATCACCAAGAAATCACATACACCTCACTCTTATGTGAAGAATCTTTTCTACAGCATGTGTTGGGAGTTTTAATTTCTAACGCAGCTCACTGGCATTTTAAGTCATTTTCAAAGCACAGAGATCCTGTACAAGGTTTCCTACACTGTAAATCTTTACTAGAATAGACAGCCTCACCTTTCTTCCAAAGAAGAGCTGGTGGGTTTGAAATGCCAACCTTGTGGTTACCAGCCCACTGCCTAATTCATAGCACCCTAGGTTTTGACTGCTCAGGAATGCTAACACACATAGAACAACAGCTTTTAGATGGATCAGGTATTTTAAAGACGGTTGGGCCAAGACTGACCACTGTTGTGATAGTTACTGAAGTTGGGGGTCTCTTATAGCTCAGCATTTTCAACTTAAACAGACATCTTGGTCTCGACAAGTTTTCGGCTCCACATGCGCCCCAAAGTTACACAAAGACAGGGTCAGTCTTTTAATCTTAAAGCAAGATCAAAGCAAATGAATACTATTTAGTGGAACAAATCATTATCAGGACTAAGTCTTAGATTTACACCAACACAAAACTGAGAGCAAAGTCTAATAAAAAGAGTGACTTCTAAGGGACCTGTTGCTGGGCTAGTTTGGGTCACGGCAGACAGGGAAGTAAAAGAAAGTTGTAGCACCTGTTTGGGGGTAATTTTGATAATTTCCTCAAAGGACACAGGTTAATCAAAAGGACTTATCAGGAAGTAGTTCTTAAAAAATTGAAACCTGCATTGGTGAGAAAAAGGTCAGGAAAATTGGGCCAAGAAATTGGTTTTCACGAAGATAAAGCATCTGCTCCTTGGTTGAGGGTGGCAAGGGCCCTTGGGGAAATTTCGCTGAGAACCTTTACTGTTCCACACAACAGTCCTGAACTTGCCCTTTCAGATTCCTTTGTTTCCCAAATTGAAAGAACACTTAAAAAAAACATGATGTGGGTCTCTAAAGGATACCAAAACTGCTATTTTGATGTGCAAACTAAATAGCACATAATTCTTTGGGGGAAGGAATTGGAGAGATACAAACATGACCTTTGGAAATGTGAAGACCTAGATGAAGATATACTAAGAAACAATAGCTTTATGTCTATACTTTTATGATGATTTCTATGATTTTGCAGCAATATTTTTGACGTACCATCACACAGTTTATAAGGAGACTGCTTTAACTTAGATTAAGAAAATCAGGTTCTTTTAATTCTATTCATGTGAAGGTGCCACAGCAATCCTCTACTTTTTGCTATACATACAATTACTATGTCAACAGTACCAACAGAGTACACATTTCAGTAATACTCTGCTAAGGAGAAGCTAAATACTTAGATTGCCTTCACATTTTTAAATTTTGTAAGTTTTCACTTGTATTTAGATAAATCTGCTTAAGAAAACAATAGCATGCTATAACACAAAATTGTGACAATCGATGTCTAGAAAAATGTATTAACTTTGTAAAAATATTATTAAAAGCAGTAAGCAACTGTATTTAGAGCATAAACGTGCTAGGTATCCTTGACCTCCTCCAACACACAAAAAAACCAGGTCCCTCTCCATTTTTCATATTTATGTAATTTGTCCTATTAATTTAAATTTGTCCTATTAATTTAAGAGGTTACTTTCCTATTCTTTCCAAGTTATTTATAAAATTGATCATTAAATGTTGACCGGATACTATAAGGAAAAGGTGTTAGACAATAGCTAACAGAGCAGTGAAATAGTGTATTTTCTCCCATTCTCCCAACATATCAATACTGATCAGAAGCAAAACATCTAAAATTAAATGTGAATTTATCATCTGCGTTTAAAATATGTGTTTACTCTGGTCTGTGCACACAGGGGGGTGTGTGTACATCCTGGTCTGTGCACAAAGTTACCAGGTGACAGGACATCAGTGATCATTCCAATCAGACAATGTAGATGAAAAGTAGTTTTATGCTAATTCTTGTGGTTTCAGAATTCTGTGATGTTTTTTCAGACCAGGAATCCATTAGACCTATCCTTATTGCAGCTGCAGGGAGGATGGGGAGACTCACTGGTGCAGTCTTAGTTACGGTCACGCCTCTGTGTGTGCAGACTGACCTGCTGGAAGGAGAGCTGCTGTAAAGTCTTGTCAATGGAAATCTTTTCATGTTAGAGGGCGAACATGACACAATCCAGTCTGCTAAGTCTAGTAAGTGGTATGGCCCACTAGCCACAGATCTATGAATACTGCATGGGAAAGAAAACCAGATGCAATGCAGGAAAGGTAGCTAAGCAGAGCCACAAAGGAACAGAATTCACAGTTGCATGTTCCCTGTTACATCTTAACTTAGTGTGGCAAGAAGAGGTGCAAAGGGTAACCAAAGCTAAAACCAAAACCAAAACCTATGTGCCCATTAAAAAGTTACTGAGGAATATGAGCTACAAAAAAATCAATGCATGGCAATTTTTATTACACATTAAGCTTATAATGATAGAAAACACCAAATGAAAGAAAAGAGTAGTTTTATTTACATAGCAGATTGATAACGGCGTGGCTTTGCATTTGTGTGAATTTTAATGAATCAAGAGGCAGTAAGTTCACAGCAGAAGGTAAAAAATGTTCCTAAGTGCCACAAGGAATACTGTACTTAATATTATTTTAGTGGTTAACATTTTCTTAATTACCTTATATAAGCTCCAATATGCTATTAGATAAAAAAGTGAACTGAACCAATCAATGCGAAAAATGCATTTTTGAAATTAAAAGGAAATTATGAATATGACTAAAAATTATGGTTAGAAATAAAATGTTCTTTCTGAGAGAAATATTTAAGTATATTTAAGTGATAATACATGCAATTTGGGATTTGTTTCAAGATATGTCAACAATGATGACAACAAAGAGCAGTTGAAACAAATTAAGCAAACCTTGCCAAGTACTGAATCGGAGTGATAGGGATAATAAGCTTTTAGTACATAGAAAAAATAATGCATTTTGAAAAATATTAAAAATAAAAAGGTGAAACTTATGATTATCTCAAGATAATTTTACATAAAAAACCCAACACTGATAAGAGATGTAAGAGCCCTCAATAAAAGAATTTAATATTTAAAAGAACTAGCCCCCAAATATATATATATTATATATATATAATATATATATATATCCAACACTTAGGAGTAAAGCTAGCAAAAACTGTCTAAGACTTCTATGCAGAAAAAGATCCAAAACCATTATGGAGGAGATTTAAAGGATTAACACATGGCACATACACACCACGTTCACAGACTGGATTCAACGTGGTAAAAACATTCCTCCCAAAATGATTCCTTCCAGCTCCAATCAAAACCTCAACATATTTTGTTTGTGGAAGCAGACACACTAGTTCTGGAAGTTGTATGGGTATGCAAAACATGAAAACAACAACTATGAAGAACTGGGTGGGGAAAGTACTGTACCAGAACTGCGGCATGATCAAATGAGACCGAGGAAGCCTGAAGCTCACGCCGACAAGGCCCTTTCTAAAGAGTAGGCAGAGACAGCACTCTGAATTTGAATTATTAGCTTCCTAAACTGTGAATTGATAAATTCCCTTTGTAAAAAAGTAAACAATAAAAATAGGTAAAATGATTAAAACAATGTGATCTGCTACAAGGAATGATAAATAGACCTATGATATGACCCATAAAAGATCCTTACATCTACAAGGTTAAAATAAAATAAAATTAAAAAAAGATCCTTACATCTATGGAACATTTAGCCTAAAGGGAGCCCTGAAAAACAGTGGAGCTAGGCCACTATTGCCCTAAGCTCCCAACCCTTCTGTCTCTACACTGCTCTATTATCATGCAAATCACTTTGGGTGGGTGGGTGGGGACCTAGGGGTCCTCACACTTTTAAAACACTGTCCCTCAGACGCGTTGGAGGACCAGACTATAGTTTTAAAAAAACCAAAACTATGAACAAATTCCTCTGCACACTGCACATATCTTATTTTGAAGTAAAAAAACAAACGGGGCAAAAACACCCAGCGGGTGGGATAAATGTCCTTGGTGGGCCGAATGTGGCCCGCAGGCCGCAGTTTGTGGACCCCTTTGTCAATAGAGGGAGACTGCGAGACTGGCGGGCTTCCTGCCTATTTCTGGTCACCTTGGCAACACTCTGCCCACCCAGTAGCATTGCCCGTCCTATGGGAACAGCTTAATCTAGTTTGCAATTGTCTGGGCACTTGTAGTGATACTTGCAGCACCATTATATTTCCTACCCCCACCCCACATACCAACACCTGCAGGACGGTGCCTTCTCTTGAAATACTAATTTCAGCTGCACAGGGCTCTAAAAACCCAAACTCACTGCCGTCATAGTAACCCTTTGGGGCATATAACTGCTCCAGCTAGTAGTAGTTGGATTTAGTTGGCAGAGTAGTTGGATTTAATCATTCCAACCCTTTCTCTTCATAGTTATTTGAAAATAATTGCTACTTTCATGGTGTTCCGTTCTTGTCTTTTCTGTTACCTATAAAGCGGTTCTAAATAACTGGTGGTTCCTTCTGCCTTGATCAGATCTTGAGTCTTTCTGGTGTAAAGTACTGGAGCAATTCAAGATCCATATGAAAAAACAACATGAACCTTCACTTCTCCTTTGCACCACGTACCCCAAGTGTGTGAAAAGCAAAGACATACAACTTTTAGAGAGTAACACATAGGAGAGTACTTTCAAGATGTTGGGTGTAGAGAAATATTTTTAATCATTGTATTGGGGCCTCTTACAACTCTTACAACAATCTATACATCAATTGTATCAAGCACATTTGTGCAAACGTTGCCATCATTTCCTAAACATTTTCTTTCTGTTTGAGCTCTTGGCATTAACTCCTCTTTTTACCCTCCATCCCCCACCCTCGTGAATCCTTGATAAATTATAAATTATTATTTTCATATCTTATACCAACCGCTATCTCTCTTCACCCACATTTTGGTTGTTCTTCCCTGGGTTGAGGGTGGTGGTGGTGGTTATACATTGATCATTGAATTCCATTCTCTTTCTCCCCCACCCTTAAAAAAAATCATTTTATTGGGGGCTCTTATCACAATCCATACATAGTGTCAAGTATATTTTTACATATGTTGCCATCATCATTTTCAAAACATATTCTACTTGAGCTCTTAGTTTCCGCTCATTTCCCCCCTCTTCCACCCAACCAGTCACCCTTCACCCACTTTTCTTTCGTCCATCCCCCTGGGGGAAGGGTTATGTGTCAATTGTGATTATTTTCCCCTTTCTACCCCCCACCTCCCTCTTCCCCTCCTGGTATCACTGCTCTGAATTATCGGTCCTAAGGGGTTCATCTGTCCTGGATTTCCTGTGTTGTGAGCTCTTATCTGTACCAGTGTACATGCTCTGATCTAGCAGGACTTGTAAGGTAGAATTGGGGTCATGACAGTGGGTGGGGGGCCCAGTAAAGAACTAGAGCAGTGGTTCTCAACCTGCCTGCGACTCAATACAGTTCCTCATATTGTGGTGATCCCAACTATAAAATTATTTTCATTGCTACTTCATAACTGTAATTTTGCTAGTTATGAATCGTAATAGAAATATTTGATATGTAGGATGTATTTTCATTGTTACAAATTGAATATAATGAAAGCATAGTAATTAATCACAAAAATAATATCATCATATATTGTGAAATATTTATTTCTAATTACAAATAAAGGAAATTTTGTCTTGAAGCATGGTGTAGCCTGGGTAAAGTCTTCACGCTGGGTACTGGTATGTGGTAGTATCTAAATGTAGGCAGACTTGCCTGGAGATGGATAGAGGAGCCTGGAGATGGATAGAGGAGTGGTGTCTTGGTTCCTAAGACCATCGGAAATGTGTTTTCTGATGGTCTTAGGCGACCCCTGGGAAAGGGTCACTCAATAACACCCCCCAAAGGGGTCGTGACCCACAGGTTGAGAACTGAACTAGAGGAAAGTTATATGTTTCATTGGTGTTATACTAGTGCACCCTGACTGACTGATCTCATCCTCATGTCCCTTCTGTAAGGAGATGTCCGACTGTCTACAGATGGGCTTTGGTTTGCCACTCTGCCCTCCCCCTCATTCAAATCAATATGGATTTTTGTCCTGGGTCTTTGATGCCTGATATCTGATCCCTTTGATACCTCATGATGACATAGTGCTTCTTCCATGTGGGCTTTACTGCTTTTCAGCTAGATGGCCACTTGTTTATCTTCACGCCTTTAAGTCCTCAGACACTTTATCTTTTGATAGCCAGGCACTATCCGCTTTCTTCACCACATTAGCTTATGCACCCATTTTGTCTTAGGCAATTGTGTCAGGGAAGATGAGCATCCCAGAATGCTGGTTATTAAAACAAAGTGCTCTTGTGTTAAGGGAGTACTTGAGAGGAGACCCAATGTCCATCTGCTGCCTTACTACTTAACAAATAAATATATGTACATAGATGTTACCCTATTATATAAAATGTATTTACATATGTACATATCTGTATTTAGACCTCTAGAAGTGTCCTTTGCCTCCTAGTTATTTCCTTCCTCTTGTCCCACTATCATGTTCGGCTTTCATTCAGAGAAGTATTTTTTAAATTGGATCCCCCCACCCACAACAAAAAGAAAAGAAAGCACTGCATACGTGAATAAAACAGAAGGCCCAGTGCTCAACAACATAAGAAACAAAGGACACTGATCTAGATATATATAGAATTCCTACAAGTCCATTTTTAAAAGGTGCTCAACTAGGCATTTGGCAAATGAGGATAATCTAAATAGGCAATAAAATGTGGGAAAGGATCCTAACCTTCATTAGTCATCTGGGGAAATAAATATTAAAACCATAGTGAGATAGTGGTGCTACATAATCACCAGAATGGGTAATATTTGTAGAAATCTGACACCACCAAATGTTCTGTGAATATGCAGTGTGATTGGCAATTCTTATCCACTGCTAATAAGAGTGGGTTTTCATTGGTGCGAGCACATTGGAAGACAGGTGGATCTTATCAGCTAAATTGAAGATATGTATACTTTATGACCCAGCACTCTGACTCCAAGATAAACATACAAGTAGCTTCAAAACAGCAATATCTGTAATATCCCCAAATTGAAGGCAACTCAAATATCCAAATAGTGAAATGGAAACAAAAATTATTATATATTCATCCAATGAAATACTTTACAGCAATTAAAATGAACTACTGCTGCATACAACACAGATGAATCTGAAAAACATAATTTTTGAACAAAAGAAACCAAACACAAATAAGTACATGTGGTTAAGATTTTATTTATACAATATTAAAATTATAAGCAAAGTTCTTTAAAAAGTTTGAGGACGTACAAAAGTTAGAATTCTGGTAATCACTGGGGAAGGGTGGGCGTGGAAGGATCTTACTGCTGCAACACCAACTTCTCACTTGGACGTTGGTTACACAGGTGTATACTTTACGAGAAATCACTGAGCTGCACATTTGATATTGGGTTATGTTTCTCTTGTCATCTAATTAAAGAGTTTTTTTTAAAAGCAGCTCACTCAGTTGAGTTTTCCAGCAATAGAAAGCACTTTAGCTTAAACTCTATATAATGCATACATTTAAAGGAGGAGGATCACCAATTAGTATTCGTAGAGACGTATTTGCTCCAATAGCTCAAAAAGATTTTGTAATGTCCTGCCCTGAGCCACTGGCTCATTCTATTAAGAGAAGTGTACTATAGTTTCTTTCTTATGCTTTGGTCGAATTCCAAAGGAATTTGCTTGCTTTAAAAAAATAAATGTTTCTTCATCATGACACAAAAATATGCTATTAAGAAGCATTCCACAGGAGAGAGTGCTGTCAGCAGAATTTAGGATAACAGTCCCACCCCTAATCTAATCACTGCTCACATCTCCTAACTTCTTCCACTGTGAGGGAAACTGCTGAAACAGCTACAATACCTAGATGTGCTTCAGCTTTTTAATTAGTTAGCCTTTTAAAAATAACCAAAACCCAAAATATTAGACAAACAAAACAGGAGGCAAGACTTCCAGCTGGAGCAAGCAGAGAGGTCAGCAAATCCTCTCCTCCACAAACAACTATAAAACTGGACAAAGCTGTCAAAACAACCATTTTAGGGCTAGTACTCTTATTAGGTGCTGATTATTATTATTGGAGCTTATATTATTATAATAACTTATTATTTAGTTCCAACATGTAGTAGCCCTATATACAACAAAGAAATTACTAACATCAAACAAGTTTAAAAGTATTTATGTAAGGAGTGGAGAGGTTTGAGGAGCCGGCCCCAATCCCAACTACTACGTGGACACCTGTCCGTCCCTGCAAAAGAATTTATTTCGAAGGATAGCATTGAATCTGCAGCTCTGGGAGAGGGACATATCTGACTGGAGCACACGGGAGCAGTTGAAGGGGGAGGAGAGAGTGGAGAACATCCTGGCCCACCAGGTCTTGAGGACGATGTTTCCAATTAGAGCAGCCAGTCCACAGAGAGGACCACATGGCCAGCCCTACTATGAGACATGACATCCCTGACTGACTCATAGCCCTACAGGGGACAACACCGGAGACACAGTGTGGGACTTGTGCACGATCTGATACTGCCACACTGAGGCAAAACACTAAGGGGTCGACAGAACAGCAAGGGAACGGAGCAGCGAGGTCCCCAGCGAATGCTAAAGGTGGACTTTGGGGCCAGGGAGTGGTGCCCCAACAGACTGGACTGGAAAACAGTCCTTGAACTAACTACAAGCTTTTCTTTCTTGTTGTATTTTGTGGTTTTTTGTATATTGTTGCCTGGTTTTGCAGTCTTGTTTTTGTGCATGTTATTATCTCCGCAGGTCTGTCTAAATAAGATAGGCTGGATAAACAATCTGGAGGAGCAAACAATAGGACCGACAGTTCCAGGGGGACATGGGAAAGGGGGAGATGGTAGGAAAGGTAGTGATGTTAGGAAACCCAGGGACAAGGAAACAACAAGTGATCCAAATTGGTGATAAGGAGGGTGTAAGAGGCCTGATAGGGCGTGATCAAGGGTAATGTAACCAAACTCAAATGAAGACTGAGCATGATAGTGGGACAAGAGCAAAGTCAAAGGAAATACAGGAAAGAGCTAGGAGGCAAAGGACATTTATAGAGGTCTAAGTAAAGGCATGTACATATGTAAATATATTTATATGAGGATGGGGAAATAGGTCTATGTGCATATATTTATAAATTTAGTATTAAGATAGCAGAAGGACAGTGGGCCTCTACTCAAGCACTCCCTCAATGCAAGAATACTTTCTTCTATTAAATTAGCATTCTATGATGCTCACCTTCCCGACACAATCGCTGAAGACAAAGCGGGTAAATAAGCAAATGTGGTGAAGAAAGCTGATGGTGCCCAGCTATCAAAAGATATAGAGTCTGGGGTCTTAAAAGTTTGAAGGTAAACAAGTGGCCATGTAGCTCAGAAGCAACAAAGCCCACATGGAAGAAACACACCAGCCTGTGTGATCACGAGGTGTCAAAGAGATCAGTTATCAGGCATCAAAGAACAAAAATCAAATCATTGTTAGCTCACCTACCTGACATGCTTCACTGAAGACAAATGGGTGCATAAGCAAATGTGGCGAAGAAAGCTGATGGTGCCCGGCTATCAAAAGATATAGCGTCTGGGGTCTTAAAGGCTTGAAGGTAAACAAGTGGCCGGCCATCTAGCTCAGAAGCAACAAAGCCTACATGAAAGAAGCACACCAACCTGTGTGATCATGAGGTGTTGAAGGGATCAGTTATCAGGCATCATCAGAACAAAAAATCTTATCATAGTGAATGAGTGGGGGAGTGCAGAGGGGAGACCCAAAGCCCATTTGTAGGGCACTGGACATCCCCTTACAGAAGGGTCTCGGGGAGGAGACGAGCCAGTGAGGGTGCTATGTAGCAATGATGAAGCATACAACTTTCCTCTAGTTCCTAAATGCTTCCTCCCCTTCCCCCTCCCATCATGATCCCAATTCCACCTTACAAATCTGGCTATGTACACTGGTACAGATAGGAACTAGAAACAAAGGGACTCCTGGGTGGATGATCCCTTCAAGACCAGTGGTGTGAGTGGCGATACTGGAAGGGTAGATGGAGCGTGGGTTAGAAAGGGGGAACCTAATACAAGTATCTACATGTGACCTTTTCCCTGGGGGACGGACAACAGAAAAGTGGGTAAAGGGAGACATCGGATAGTGCAAGATATGACAAAATAATAATTTATAAATTATCAAGGGTTCATGAGAGAGGGGAGAGTGGGAAGGGAGGGACAACATGAGCTGATGCCAGGAGCTTAGGTGGAAAGCAAATGTTTTGAGAATGATGAGGGCAATGTATGTACAGATGTGCTTTATACAATTTAAGTACGTATGGATTGTGGTAAGAGCTCCTAATAAAATGATTGACCAAATAAACTTTTAAAATCAAATTAAAAAGTATTTATGTATGGAAAATTGCTGAACTTTAGGCAAGAACAGTCAGAATTGGAGGCACTGTTGCCTAGGGTGCAACCCCAATCCTATTACCCACACAGTCCGTGTTCTACTGAGCAGGGCTGGCCAGGAAAACCAGCAGAATGTGAGAAATCCTTACTCACTGGTACTGACAATCACAGGATCACAAAAAAAGAGGGGAAAGTACAGGGAGAGTCAGCAGCGCGACTAGCTGAGGTTAATTTCCCAGTTAGGGAGAGGGTTGGACTAACAAGGAGATTCTGGATATGACAGAGCCATAAGGGGCTAGATAAACTTTCTACACATCCATGGCTGACTGGGAGGTTGCCCACTCATGAAAGAGAGAACCAAGAGTGCTCAGCAAAAATGAAAAACTGGGGTACGCTTGAAAATGGAATGAGCTCCATAAACTACACATGTATTGATCAATAATCAGTCTTAACAGTTGGGACTAATTGAGCACAGCTTTTGACCAATCACTGGCTGTCTGCTAAATTATGTAGAGAGTGGGCGAAACATTCAAGTTACTATTTAAAATATGCAGAAACTTGAATGCTACTCACCAAGAAAGAAAGTGGTTCTGTATACTAAATCCAAATGAGTTACTACAAATACACAGAACAGCAACCAGGGCAGCATTCAACAGCAGTAGGAAATCAGGTCTGGAGCTGCTATGATATAAATTCAAACTCACTGCCATCAAGTCAATTCTGACTCAAGATGACCTTACAGGATAGAGGAGAAATGCCCCTTTGGGTTTCTGAAATTGTACATTTTTACAAGACTACAAATCTATAATTTCACTTTTCTCCCACAGATCATCTGGTGGGTCTGAACTGCTGACCTTGCGGTTAGCAGTTCCATGTGCCACCAAGGCTTCTTTTGCTATTACAAAAAAAAAAAAAGGAAAACTCACTGCCATTGAGTCAATGTTGACTATTAGCAACCCTGCAGGACCTGCCTCTGTGAGTTTGCAAGACTATAACTCTTTATAAAGGAGTGAAAGCCCCTTTCTCCCCCTTATTTCTCCTTCTGAGTGGGGAGTGCAACAGTTTTCAACCTTCCTAATTCCCCAACCCTTTCATACAGTTCCTAATGTTATGGTGACCCAGGAGCTATATGATTGTTTTTGATGCTACTTCATAACTGTCATTTTGCTACTGTTATGAATTGGGGGACCCCTGTGAAAGAGTCATTCAACCCGCCAAAGGGGTTGCAACCCACAGGTTGAGAACAGCTGGGCTAGTGGTTTCGAACTGCCAATCTTGTGGATCACAGCCCAACTTATAACCACTAAGCCACCAGGCTTCCTGCCTCTTACTACTATATACCACTTAATGTATCCAAGTTTTAAAAAATTTTATTAAAACAATAAAAACTACAAGACATAAACAGAAAACGATGATACATTGGGGGCAGTCACTTGAAAACTATTTGTGGATGGGCTCAGATGTTGAATTCATTAGACAAAGACTTTAAAAGCAGTTATTATGAATGTTTTCAAAGAAATAAAGGAAATAATATTTAAAACATTACAGAAAATGGAGATAATGGTTTAATACATGGGGAATCTTAATATAGAAATATAATTCTAGAGCTGAAAAGCACAATAATAGAAATTAAAAATAAGCAAGATTGGCTCAATAGATCTGAAATTGCAAAATCAAGTAACCTGAAGATAGATCAACAATAGTTAAATAATCTCAAAGGAAGGAAAAGAAATTAAAAATTATTATTATATACTTTTATTGAGCTCTTTACATCTATCACAATCCTTACATTCATCCAGTGTCAAGCACATTTGCACATATGCTGCCATTATCATTTTAAAAGCATTCTCTTCCCACTTGAGCCCCTGATATCAGCTCCCCATTTCTTCCCCCTCCCTCCCCAACCTACCCTCCCAAGCAAAAATCGTTTTCAGATTTTTTGTTCTTTGATGCCTGATACCTGATCCTTTCGACACCTCATGATACACAGGTTGGTGTGCTTCTTCCATGTGGGTTTTGTTACTTCTGTGCTAGATGCATCCAAGAACAAAAATAATAATGTGCTCCCCTTTCTGATACAAGCGCCGGAGACAAATCGGTGCATAAGCAAAGGTGGTGAAGAAAGCTGATGGTGCCTGGCTATCAAAAGATATAGTGTCTGGGGTCTTAAAGGCTTGAAGGTAAACAAGCAGCCATGTAGCTCAGAAGCAACAAAGCCCACATGCAATAAGCAAACCAGCCTGTGTGATCACGGGGTGTCAATGGGATCAGTTATCAGGCATTAAAGAAGAAAAAAATCAAATCCTTGTGAATAAGGGGAAGTGCAGACTGGGGATCCAAAGCCCATCTGTAGGCAACTGGACATCTCCTTAGATAAGGGTTGTGGGGAGGAGATGAGCCAGTCAGGGTGCAGTGTAGCACCGATGAAACGTATAGCTTTCCTTGAGTTCTTAAATGCTTCCTTACTATCCACTATCATGATCCCAGTTCTACCTTACAAATCTGGCTAGATCAGAGGATGTACAATTGTACAGATAGGAACTGGAAATCCAGGACAGATGATCCCTTCAGGACCAGTGGTGAGAGTGGCGATACTGGGAAGGTGGAAGGAAGGTGGGGTAGTAAAGGGGAACCGATTACAAGGATGTACATGTGACCTCCTCCCTGGGGGGGTCGGACAAAATAAAAGTGAGTGAAGGGAGACGTTGGACAGTGTAAGATATGATAAAATAATTATAATTTATAAATTACCAAGGGTTCATGAGGGATGGGGGAGAGGGGAGGGAGGGAAAAAATGAGGAGCTGATACTAAGGGCTCAAGTAGAAAGGAAATGTTTTGAGAATGATGAGGGCAACAAATGTACAAATGTGCTTAACACACAATAGATGTATGGATTGTGATTAGAGTTGTACAAGCCCCCAATAAAATAATTTTTTAAAAGTTTTCAGATAACATTGAGTGTACCAATACACATGTAATGGTTGTCCTAGAAGGAATAAGAAAAAGGACATTAAAATATATGAAGATATCTAAAGTGAATCAGAGGCATATACAGAGGTACCTCCCCCCAAAACTAGAATATTTTTCAAAGCTATGTATTTAAATTCCTTTTACAATACAACCTTATCACCTTCAAAGTACTTACTCCCCATTACACTGACACATCTGTCAAGTCTGCAATTGCATTCTTGGAAACATTTTCAAGCTCATCTGTTTGGATTATTGACAGCTTATCTCTCATTTTCTTTCTTCACCTCTTCTATGTCATCAAATGACTGTCCTTTCATGTCTCTCCTCATTTGAGCAAACAAAAGAAGTCACAAGGAGTGAGGTCAGGTGAGTAAGATGAGTGGGGCAAAAGAGGCATGCTGTTTATTGCCCAAAAGCGGCACCCTGAGACAGCTGCATAAGCAGCAGGTGCATTGTCATGGTGGCAAAATCAGTCCACCGTGTGCCACAAATCAGGCCTTTTTTGTCACACAGTTATGCAATCTTTTCAGAATCTCTAAATAGAAAGCTTGACTAGCAGTCTAACCTGGTAGGATGAACTCCAAATGCACTATGAGTCAGCATTTTTGTCTGTTCAGGAAGTTGACAGATGTTCAAAATGAGGTTTGTCACCAATGACATTTCACGTCTTTTAAAACAATAAAACCACTCATATACCCGAGTTTTTTCCATAGCACTGTCCTTGTAAGCTGTGTTCAACATCACAATTTCTGTGGCATTTTCCCGGAAGAAACAAAATTTCACAGCCACACGCTGTTCTCTTAAATTGACAATCAAAAAAAAAAAAAAAAGAAGAAAGAAAGAGATTCAAATGAAACTGCTTTCATGAAAAAATTCACTGTGACCAAAGAACCTTCCCAGGCGATGCCACTGGGTACACTAACTCTGAGTTGCTTGATGTCTGTCTAGTGGGGAAAATGTGTTTTGTTGTTGTTTGAGGGAGCGGGGGCGTGTGTTAACTTCTCATATAAACCATGAATGGATTTTAGACTTTTCCTTAATTCTAGCCCCAATCTAAAAACAATTAGTTCTTGTGATGTGACCCTCATGACAAGCTCACTGAAGATCTGGGTGTACAGGAAGTATGGCGAAGAAACTAATGGAGTCTGGCTATCAGGAAGAATAGTGACTGTGATCTTAAAAGGCTTATTTTCAAAGAGGCAGCTATCTAAAATGAGGTGTCAACTAAGTTCACGTGGAAGAAGCACACCAGCCTGTATGATCAAATAATTGCAAATAATACAATCCAAATCTAAAGGACTGAATGGAATCAGAGCTCCAATTGTGACCAACTTGTTTACAGAAGGCTGTGGGTGACAGGGGAAGCCCAAAACCCATCCGCAGGGAGCCCAAAATCAATCTACACGTGGATTGAGCCTCCGGTCATAGTTGAGCGATGTGAACATTATAAAGTCAGGTGTGACAGAGTTAAGTCAAATGTAGTATCCTGTGATTTCCCTTTTGAATAGCCTGTTGACGTGAATGCATAGGAAGGTAGACCGTGGCATGTGCTCTTAAGGTTAACCCGTAACTCCCTGTCATTGGAACTCTCATGTGATCCACTTAAATGGAACATTTTCTGTTTAGTTTTTCAACTGAGGGTTTTAACTGTTTTACTTTGTTATTCTCATTCGGTTTTTGTTGCTGCTGCTGTTGACTTGTTTTTTAATGTTATTCAGCATACGAAATACAGGACAGGTAGATCTCTAGAGAGAGCAACTGGATTAAGGGTTCCTTGGGGGTGTGGCCAACGGGAAGCTAGTAACAATGAGAACAAGAAATGTAGAAAATGTTCTAAAACTGATTGTGGTGGTGGTTGGGTGGCATGACACATGAATTATTCACCAATAAAACTGTCGTGGGGGATAGAGTGGCTGAAAATTTCCCAAATCTGATGAACAACCTCAATGGACAGATACAAGGTGCTTAATAACAAGTGTAAAAAAGAGATCCATACCTACATACTTCTCAGTCAAACATAGATCTAAGACAGGGAAACTCCCGAAAGCAGCAAGAGTAAAATGACATGATCAATAAATGACTTTAAAAGAAATAATGGAGGCTAGGAGGCAATGGAATGACTTAGGGTGCATATAAATGAAAAATTTGAGATCTAATCCCTTCCTTAAATAACAAAAATTTATCCTACAGAAAGCAAAATGAAAACATAACAAGCAGAAACTAAGAACATTTGTTCACAGCTGACCTGCCTTAAAAGAATTCCTAGAGTCAAAGGAAGTGACTCCAGAAGGCAATTCAAATCCACAGCATGAAAGAAAACGCTCTAGATGACTGGCTCTACAGGGCAGAACAGAACTGCCCCACAGAATTTCCAAGGCTTTCATTTTTATGGAAAAAGAGAGCCACATTTTCTCCCCGTGGGTTCAAACTGCCCACCTGCCAGTTAGCAGCTGAGCACTTTCATTACCGTACCACCGGGACTCCTGATATCACATTCAGATGTAATAGATATGACAACAGCACCAGGAGAGGGAGTGTGGCTCTATCAAAACAAGGGTTGGGTATTTTACCCAAGTTTATCTGAAATAGGTTGAGATGCATTAATATGTTTACGGAATTCTCTAGATTAGTAAAACATGATTTTAATATACAAAAATAAAGTTTTTATTTAAAAAATCAGCATATGCCTTAAAATGGCAAATGAAAAAATACTTAAACAAAAAACAATAAAAATAGACATAAAAAGAACAAATAGGCAAACATGAATTCAATCAATAACTACAATAAATATGAGCTATACAATCAAAAGGCAGCGGTTGTCTGAGTAAAAAAAGAAAGCAAGATTCAACTACATGCTGAATCCAAAGGGCACATTTTAGAGTTAAATAATGAAAATTAAAATTAAAAAAAAATAGGCTGAAGTGAAAGGATGGAAAAATAAGTACCATACAAACAGTGACTATAAAAGGGCTGGAGAAGTTGTGTTAACATAGACAAAATAGATTTCAAGGCAAGGACTATTAATTGAGACAATATGAGGCGTTTCATAATGACAAAAGGTTAAAGCGTCAGGAATAGAACAATTGTAAATATATATATAACTAAAATCAGAACTCCAAAATAAATCAAAAGTTGGCAGAAATTCAGAAAGACTATTAAATGATTATATTTGAAGATTTTAATGTCATACTCCCAAAGATAGAACTAAATAAGCAAGATATACAAAGTTTGAACACTACTAACTATTTAATCTAAGGGATATTTACAGAACAACCTAACAAAAAGCAAAGTAAGCATTCTTTTCAAACATACCTGAACACTCTCTAGGAAGTTCAAATCTCAGGACAAAACCCAAGTTTCAGTAAGTTAAAAAACAATGAAATTAGTCAAGTATGCTTTTCTACTCACAACAGAATCAAACTACAAATAGTGGAAAGAAAAATACCTGGGAAACCCCTAATATTAGGAAATTAAACAATATACTTCTAAATAACCCAGAGGTCAAAGAAATCAAGAGGAAAATTAGAAAATGTTTTGAAAAGACTGAGTGGAGTGCGACTCGGAGAGACTTCTTTATATAGTGTTTCCTAGGCTATAAATCTCTACAGGTAGTCTCACCTTGTCCAACAGAGTTGTTGGTGGTTTTAAACTGCAGACTGCTTAACTAAGAGCACCACCAGGTCAATGAACTAAAGAAAGTTCTCAATAATATATAAGCTTTCAGCAAAAGAAACTAGAAAAAGAGTAAATTAAACCAAAGGAAGAAAATAAGATAAAAATATAAGCCAGTAAATTAAGCAAAAACAAATCAAGAAAAGCAATGAAATACTCCTCATGAATGTCAATGCAAAAAGGTAGAGGAACTACTTTTACCCTAGTGGCCTCTTCCTTGGTTCTTAGGAGATTAAGACTTGGAATAACTGGGATGTCTTCCAGGACACACTGGAGGATCCTCACTAGCAAGTGGGAGCTAGCCAGTCCTAATTTGGGAGAACAATATCAAGTAGTTTCAGAAGGAATGATTTAGGGAACATCCAAGACTGGCCATTAAGAGCCCAAAGAAAATGGGGAGCTGGTATCAAAGGCTCAAGTGGGAAGAGAATGCTTTGAAAATGATGTGTAAATGTGCCTGACACATTGGAGGAATGTATGGATTGTGATGAGATGGAAGAGCTCCCAGAAAGAGTATTTAAAAAGAAAAAGCGCCCAGAGAACTAGGAGAATGAGAAGTCCTTTGAGACGCACCTAGTTTCATGGTGGGCACCTTCCTGGATCTCTCCAGTACAGCTCTTCCTTAAGATCCTGACAGTTTAAGTATGTCTTCCATGGAGTCTATATGGAAACTCTATATCCATCCATTCACCTCTGACTTGATAGCAGTGGGTTTGGTTTTGGGGGTTTTAACATTCTTCAATATAAAGAACTGTCGACAGTGGACTTATCTGATGTGATTAAGAAAAGCACAAACTGCACAAGTAAAAATAATGGGACCTCATACAAATGAAAACTTTAGATAAAAAAGCTATGACGCAGAACATCTGCCAGACTCTAATAATCAAAAGTGCATAAAACTTAACAAAAAGACAAATAATTCTGTAATTAAATGGGCTGAGGATTTAGACATTTCACTGAAGAGTATATCCAAACAGACCCGACATAAAAGGATGCTCAGCACCACAACCAAAACCACATGAGTTATCACCTCACCCCAACAATAACCAAGTTTTAAAAGAAAACACAAAACAACAAATGCCACAAAAATGCGGAAAGATTGGAACCTCACACACAGCTAAAGGGATTGTAAAACGGTTCAACCACAAGGGAGAGTGCTAGGGCGCTTCCTTGGAAAGTTGGAAATAGAAACGCCCTACCATCCAGCAATCCCCCTACTATGTGCACTTCTTACAAAAATAGGCACTGTGATGCAAATCCATATGGACACCCACGTTTATCACAGTACTACACACAAAAGAGAAAAGATGGAACGAAATCTCAATACCCATCAATGGAGAAGTGGCTAAACTATCATATGTACACCCAATGGAATACCACACAACATTAAAGATCAAGGAGTCTGGGAAATACATCATAACATAGATGAGCCTGGAGGGTTTTATGCTGAGTGAAATTAGCTAATGAGTCACAATAGGACAAGTCCTACATATCTGTGGCAATCAGCCTTGGGAGCTGGAGGTCAGATGTGATCTCCATGCCGTTTCCCCAACAAAGTGCACGGCATTAGGAAAGGAGAAATGGCAACAGCGAACACACGAAGACATGGATGGGATAAGTGATAGTATAATGAGGGGATTGCAATGGATGAGCGGAAACAAATTGTGAATAAATTGTTGAATGTAGAAGTGTTGCTTGTAAACTTTTAGGTTATTCATAAACTTAAAAATAAGAAAGAAAATCAAATGCACAAAACAAAATTTCTTATTGTAACCAGTTTAATCAAAGTATCTTTTACAGTATTCTTAATTTTTTTGTAGTCTGGTTTCTAAATTTGAATTAAACATTATCAATTTCATGACTTCTCACTGTAATTTTGCCTACTTTGGTCTTTTCCAAGATTCTTTTGTAATTAACTAGGGGATGTAGAATTGAACAAAATTCTAGATTTAGCTTTGGTAGTCCAATGCTCTGGATAACTGGTAACGAGGGTTATTCGTGTCTTTCAATTAGTATAGTTTTTGTAGTACGTATTCCATTTTTTTATTTTCCTGTTTTTGTTATTCATTTTTAACATTATTATACCATAACCGGAGAGTACTGTATATACTTAAAATATTCATGCTGGAAATATTTACTATTTATGTAAACATTCAAATATATGTATTTAAAATAAAGTACATGTTCCTATTTCCTTTCATTCCCTCAAAAATGTATCTTCCTATATTGCCAAGGAAAGCAATATAGTTTTGGCTTATTTGAACTAAAATCCTTTTTGAGAGATACTGTGTCCTACTCAAGTTATTATGGTATGTATCTCTTGTACTTATCAGTGTTCATTTCCTATGCTTTCTTATTATTTTATCAGGAATACAATTTTCTGGCATGCTGTGTAAGAAACATCTCAGTTTTACAAAGGAAGTTTGGAATATAGACTAAGCATTTTCATTATATAGGAACTAAACAATATTTTCAAATGATAATGTCCAGGAAGATAATATGTTGTTAATGCAAATACAGAACACTACACATTAGAATTCAAGTGAGGATAAGTTCTGAATATACAGAAATGGCCTACAAATTCTTAATATATTTGGGTTATGTTTCCAACAAATATGAAGAGTGGGGGGAGTGCAAGTTATTAGTTTATGTATTTCATACTAGGCTACTGATTCATAACATAGATGCTTTAGATGAAAGCTATGTTTTTGAAAACATTGTACCAGCAACTATTATAATTTACTCCCTGAAAAATTATAATAAAAACCGTAATGAAGGAAATGAAATAAATCGCCCACAATAACAATATAATAAAACCCTGCAAACAATTCCCCACCCCCACCCACCCCAGAACAAGTACTGCTATTCTGACACAGCATTCTAGCCTTGGCTCTGGTACTGAAGCCTGCTGGCCCAGGCAGAGAGCAGAACGGCTCTAAATGAGTAGAGTGATCATAATCAGCTAACAATGATCCATCTGGGGAAATAAAGGAGGGTGGGCTCAAAAGCTGCAAGCAAGAGATAACAAGGGCTTTCTCCCCATGGCCTTTGGGTGAATCACCTGTTCCTCTATGGCTCACTTAATAAAGGGTTGGGGAGGCTTGGGCTGCCCAAACACCTGGCAAGGGTATGTCTATCTGTTGACTGATGCCCCACCCCTAAACCCCCAATTCATTTTTACCAGCAAATGACACCTGCAACTCTTCGAAGGGGAAAGACTATTTTCCTCCATTTGAAAGGCCAGTTCATTACTTGGTGGGAAAGAGATGAAGGTGCCATCCCAGGTTTAGAACTAAAGGATCCCAGTCTTTTTTTAATCAAACAATAATTAAAATTGTACATAACTAGCTTAAAATAAATAGAGATCACATAATTACGAACTATATAATTGCAGGTAAAGAGCGGTATGACTGGGAGGGGGTTGCTTCAGCCGCAGCTCGCTCATTAGCCAAGGTGGAGAAGCCAGCTGTTATACCCAGGCTAGAATTTCAGGTGTATGTTACACGTTAGTAAGATTCTCAATCCTCCTCCTTTGGGATATGAATTTAAAAGACAATGTTGAGTAGAAGGAGGTATCTTTTGTTTCAGCTATGATAGAAACCTGGAACCTAAGGGGGGCAATCAAAGGGAGTCATGTAGCATGTGCTGAATACAGGAAACCGGTCTCCTGTTGAGCCTTTGAGAGGAACTGCCTCCTAACAGCCAACCATTTAACGAATGGAGAGCTAATTCAATGGTTCCACAGTGTCAATGGTGGGGATCAGAGAAGGTGGGCACACAAAACAAAAACCTAAGATGAATTTGGAGCTGGAATAGCATCAGTTTGGTCTTTAAGTTTCCTTCCTGACCTTCTGGGTTGCCACCCCTTTGGGGGTCGAACGACCTTCACAGGGGTCACCTGATTCATAACAGTAGCAAATTTAGTTATGAAACAGCAACGAAAATAATGTAGTGGTTGGAGGGGGCTACTACAACATGAGGAACTGTATTAAAGGGTCGCGGCATTAGGAAGGTTGACCACTATCAACTGCTACCAAGTTACTTCCACGCTGACCCTGGTCTCTTGACTCCTGGAGAGCCTTGCTCTGCTTGTTGTCAACTTCACCTCAGGAAGACTTAAAACTATCGAGGAGGATATGAAATACTGGTCCACTTGCAAAAAAAAAAAAGTCTTATCTGAAAAGGACTATCTCCAGAATCCAGAACTGGTAACTAAACCCTAAGCCACAAATCAGAAGAATACCGTATAGACTTGTGTATATGCCAAGTTTCCCAGCACACTTTTAAATGGTTTTTGTGGTTAAAGTAGGTGCCTCCGCTGATATTCGGGTCGGCTTATACTCTAGTATATGCGATAAGTAACTGCCAGATCTTAAGAAAGAGGCTGGGGTCACAGGCTTTCTACTTCTCTCCCAAGAAGTGATCTCTGCCCTGCTTTTAGAGAACACAGTAGGTTTAGGTGAATATTATGGTGGTGTGAACCCCAGGCAGAAAACTAACTTTTCACTAGACCAAGGCTCAACAGGGAATCTTTTCTGTGGAAAAGGAATTCTGAAATGTTTAATTTGTTAAGCAGAAACTACATCAAATATACTATATTCAATATAGAAATAAAGTGAGAACAGACTGATGGAACTGTTGGCAAAATTAGCAGGTGACGTGGTCAAAGTAAGTTCCTGAAAGAGTTTATAAAGCCAAAAACAATTTCCCTTGGGAATTTAATCTAAATGGGCATTCTTTACATTTTCAAATAACAAAAACTCAAATCAGATCAACAAAAACCAACCAACCAAACAAACAAGACCTCAGTCAGCTCTTAAGCAATATATGTGACTAAACTTACGAGACGATTCCATACCCGCTTCCCAAAGTATGTCTTTGGAGCTCGGTTTCAAGAGTTCACCACTGAAGTTAGCCACAATAATCCTAAGTGAGTGACATGGTACTGAGTCTACAGCATTAGGAACAGAGAAGCCTTCTGTGATGCTCACCCACCTGACATGATCGCTGAAGACAAGTGGGTGCATAAGCAAATGTGAAGAAAGCTGATAGTGCCCAGCTACCAAAAGATATAGTATCAGGGGTCTTAAAGGCTAGACGTTAAACAAGGGCCACCTAGCAGAGAAGCAACCAGCCCACATGGAAGAAGCACACCAGCCTGTGTGATCATGAGGTATCTACCTTATGGTAACAGGAACCAAAAGACACCCCTCCACCCGACCCCCCCAAAAAAAACCACATTGTTGAGAACGAGGTGGGTCAGAGCACAAACCCCAAACCAATCTATAAACAATAGAACATCCGCTCACAGAAGGGTCACAAGGAAGGGGTAAGTCAACCAGGGTGCAGTACAGCATGGATGAAACACACAACATTCCTCTGGCTCTTTGAGGCTTCCTCACCCCCAACTATCATGACCCCTGTCCTGCCTTTCAGCCTTTCAGTTCTGGCTAGACCAGTGCATGCACACAGGTACAGATAAGCGCTCATGGCACATGGAATCCAGGTCAGATAAACCCCTCAGGTTCAGAAAAGGGAGTAGCAATACAGGAGGGTAGGGGGATGGTGGGAGAAGGGAGGGGGAACCGATTGCAATGATCGATGCATTAAACCCCACCCAGGGAGATGAACAACAGGAATGTGGGTGAAAGGAGACAGCATTCGGTGTAAGATATGAAAACAACAATAATTTATCATTTATCAAGGGGTCACGAGGTCAGGAGGGGAGTTAGGGAAGGAACAAAGAGGAGCTGATACCAGGGGCTCAAGTAGAAAGTAAATGTTAAGAAAATGTGATGACAACATATGTACAGATATGCTTGATACAACTGATGTATGGAATGTTATAAGAGCCCCAAATAAAATGATTTTTTTAAAAAAGAACAGATAGGCCAATATAATTGAAAATCCAGAAATAAATCTATACATTTATGGCCAATTAATTACAACAAGGTTGCCAAGTTTAGCCAATGGGAAAAGAATAGTCTTTTCAACCATTGTTCTTGGACTTCCACAAGCAGAAAAATAAAGTTGGGCTCCTACTTCATGCCATATACAAAAAGCAGTTCAACATGGATCAACAACATATACATATGCCAAAACTATAAAACGTCATATAGGGGTAGATACTCAAGGTCTTGTATTTGGCATGAAAACCTAGATATGAACCCCAAAGCACAAACAAAAGAAAATTGGATACAATGGATTATAACAAAGTACGTTTTTAACAAAGTGTACATCAAAGGACATTATCAAAAAAGTTAAAAGATAAAACCTACTGAATGGAATAAAATGTTTGGAAATCATGTAACTAATAAGCATTTAGTACTCAGAAAATGTAAAATAATAGGGGGAGGGGGGCATCTAAAAGTTTGTGGGAAACAACCATTTATCTTTTCATTACATTTTTCATGAAGGTTTTAAAAGCTCTCTCATACAACTCAACAGCAAATGGCAAACAACCCTGTCACACAGGAAAAAGACATGAATAAAACACTTCTTCAAGGAAGAAATGACTGAAAGCACATGAATAGATGCACGGTATCACCTGCCATTGCTTTCACCTACCATTGCCATTTTTGTTAGTAGTAGTTGTGAAATGCAAATGAAAACTATGATTAGAGGGAACCGATCACAATGATCGACATATAACCCCTTCCCTGGGGGACGAACAACAGAAAAGTGAGTGAAGGGAGACAGCAGTAGGCAAAGGTTATCAGGGGTTGGTAGGGGGCAGAGGACATAGTGTGTACAACTTAACAGGTATAGTTTCCGTTTGGGGTAATGAAAAGTCTTAGAACTAAAGAGTGATCACAGCTGTACAGCATTGCGAATACTATTGAATTGTACACTTTAAAGTAGCTAAATTTTATGATGTCTATAGTACCACAATGTAATATTTAGAAATGTCTATTATTGACACTGATTTTTATCCAGTGATAACCAGTTAAAAATGTATCTAAGTGTATTTCCAAATTCATTATCTGTCAATAAGTGCAAGCGTGTGCACGCACACACACATTTGGCCCTATAAGAATTATTAAAACATTTAGTGGTTATCTGAAGCAGCTGCTCTTAGCTTCATATGTGGCTGAATACAATTTTCACTCACACTGTAAACTGGAAAACAGGAGTGCATCCACATCTCAGAGAGTGAGTGCAAACAGATTTCAACCCAGGGTAAAGGGTATGAAATACATGGTTGCTAGCACATTGATTTCTCTTACACTTCCGGAGAGCAACCTACACAACCCATGTCACTCTTCAAAAACATTTACAACATTGTAAAATTTCAAGAAACACAGGAGTCAAATGTAACAAAACGAAGCTCCCCTCCTGTCTCCAGTGAACTTTTCTTGTGATTCCCCCTGAGAGGGAGGGAGGGAGGGAGGGAGGGAGGGGCTGTCTGGAAAAGGACAGCGCTTCCAAGATTGAAGGATGAGAACCACTGGAAAACCATTCATTTTTACGTCACAGGGTAAGTGGGCACCCAACTATGAGCTACTCACCACCAAGTAGTGCATGATAATGAGACACAAACAGAAAAATGATGGATGATCAAAGTAATTTTTGCAAATGAAACTTTTTGAGATACTTGTAGATTCACATGCAGTTGAGTAATAGAGATTCCATGTGCCTTTACCCAATTCCTCCAATGATAACATCTACCAAAACTACCCATCCTAGTACAAGATCAATCAGAATACTGACAATCATACAGTCACAAGGGTCTTGTCACATTGCCCTTAACAGGTATCTCCGTTTCCTTTTTAAAGTCATCCCACTCTCCAATTTTCATAAAGTCTTACACAAGGTAGTTTAATAGACCTTCGGGTCATGGTTTTTGTAACCTGGAATGATACAAAATGACCCAACAAAGTCAGGAACTCAAAATGGGATGCATTACTAAGCAAGTAGAGAACGCTGAAAGCACAATGGTTAAGTGCCCAGTTACTAGCCAAAAGGTTGGCAGTTCAAACCTCCCAGCCACTCTGCAGGAGAAAGACGTGGCAGTCTGCTTCCATAAATATTACTGACATGGAAACCTTATGGAAAAGGTCTACTCTGTCCTATATGGTTCCCTGTATGTTGGAATAAACTCAACAGCAATGGGGTTTGTATTTGATTTTCACTACAAGTTCTAAAAATTATTTTTATGTAATGGAAATAAACACTTTGTTGTAGAGTTTGAACCAGTAACCTTCCAGTTAGCAGCCAAGTATTTTAACAAGTGTAACCTGGGCTCCTATGGTAAGTAGACCAACGATAAAAAATGGACAGAATAGGAACTACACGGTGCCCAGCTACCACTACACCTACTGCTCTGAAAAGGGTCACAGTAGAAAGTCTAGATAGAATGGGAGAATAATGTGGAACAATGCTCAAAATAATTCAAATGACCAGGCTTACTGGTAGGACAGAGATTAGTGGAATCTGAGATCATCCTCAGGCCTGGCACTGAGCTCACACCAGTGCCTAATTTCCAGCCAGACAGGTTTCTAAGGGGAACAGTAACACCAGTATGCGCTCCTAAGAACAAACCATTTGAGATCAAAAGGGCAGCATTTATGCATGGACAAAGGTCAGAAGGGTTAGAAACGAGGAGGGATGGCACCAGGAAGCACAGGGAGGATGTGAAATAAAGATAGTACATTGTGGGTATGCAATCATGGACATGAAACAAAATATTATGAATGGTTGAATGGAAAACTGATCTATTCTGTAAACCTTGACACTATTTACAAGAAAAGTTAGAAAAGAGAAGTGGGTAAAATAAATAACATACTATTAAGCTATCAATGTGTCGAAGGGAAAGAAAATCAAGAGTGAAATCACAAATTTGAGTAAATGAAACTGCAACATACCAAAATGTATGTGATGCAACAAAGGCAGAAGGGGAAATGGGCAAAAGATTTGAAAACTTTATAAAAGATATGCAAATTGTTATTAAGTATATGTAAAAATGCTCCATACTACTAGTTCAAGAAATACAAGTTAAAACTGCAATGATATTCCAATTCACAAGAATGGCTAACATTAAAAAACAGCTCCAACAGCTAATTCAATGAGCATGTGGAGCTGCTTGCTGGTGGGAATGGAAAACGGTGGACACTTACAAGCAATGTGGCAGTCACCTTATAAAGCTAAACTCACAGAGTGGGGAGGGAGAAAAGAGGAGCTGATACCAAGGGTTCAATAGAAAGCAAATGATTCGAAAATAATGATGGCGACATATGTACATATATTCTTGATACAATTAATTTATGGATTGTTATGACAGCTGTTAAGAGCCCCCAATAAAATGATCTTTTAATTTTAAAAAAAAAGCTAAACATATACATAACACATGACCTAGGAATTGGTCGCGTATATATTTATTTACCCAAGATCAATGAAAAGGATAAACATACAGTTTTCATAGGACTATTCCTAGCAGCATTATTCATAATAGCCAAAAACATGATCTAGTGCCAAACAACTGATCGACAGATAATTTTTTTTACTATATTTGTACTATAGAATGAGTCGATACAAAGAAATTATTATTCATCTAGCTCAGAAGCACACACGGAAGAAGCACACCAGCCTGTGTGATCACGAGGTGTTGAAGGGATCAGGTATCAGGCATCATCAGAACGAAAAAATCTTACCGTAGTGAATGAGTGGGGGAGTGCGGGATGGAGACCCAAACCCCATTTGTAGGCCACTGGATATCTCCTTACAGAAGGGTCTTGGGGAGGAGACACGCCAGTCAGGGTGCGATATAGCAACAATGAAAAATACAACTTTCCTCTAGTTCCTAAATGCTTCCTCTCCCCCGCCCCCACTATCATGATCCCAATTTTATCTTGCAAGTCTGGCTAGACCAGAGAATGTACACTGGTACAGATAGGAACTGGAAACAAAGGGACTCTTGGGTGGATGATCCCTTCAGGACCAGTGGTGAGAGTAGGGATACTGGGAGGGTGGGTTGGAAAGGGGGAACCGATTACAAGGATCTACATGTGACCTCCTCCCTGGGGGATGGACAACAGAAAAGTGGGTGAAGGGAGACTTTGACAGGGCAAGATATGACAAAATAATAATTTATAAATTATCAAGGGTTCATGAGGGAGTGGGGTTGCGAGGAGGGAGGAGAAAAATGAGAACCTGATGCCAGGGGCTTAAGTGGAGAGCAAATGCTTTGCTAATGATGAGGGCAATGAATGTAAATGTGTGCTTTACACAATTGATTCATGTACAATTGTGATAAGAGTTGTCTGCCCCTAATAAAGCAATTAAAAAAATTAATTCACACCAACATAGAGGGACCTCGAGAAATATGTTAAGTCAAACAAGTCAAACATCAAAAGCTACGTGTATGCTATGATGGATCCTACTTAGTTGAACCACTGGCAAAGATACACTTATGGAGACAGAAAGTAATCAAAAGTTGCCTGGGATTGCACTTGAAAGGAGGGAACCAACCTCAAAGGAACAGTAGCAGTTTTACATCTTGACTGAAGTAGTAACTGCACATTTGCATGTAACTAACAAAATTAATCAAATTGCACACTTAGAACAGGTGAACTCTATTGTATATAAACAAAATCTTAGTTTGAAAAAATACACAATTGGAAAACAAAAAGAAATGGTACTTCACCTCACTAATAAAAGAAATGAAGCTTAAACCATGAGCTATTATTTTTTTCCAGAGACTTGGCAAATTTTTTACTACTAAAGAAAGGTGTTAATTAGTACAATATTTCTGGAGAGATTGTTCATTTAAAAATGAGTGGACCTTTTGACTTAGCAAATCTCTTCCTAGAATTTGTACCACAGAATCCGACAAGTTAAATAAGACTATGTTCACCGGAACCCTGCTAGCACTGCCAGGGAAGCACTGAATGGCTAACTTCAAGGTCGGAGTTCAAACCTACTAGTTGCTTCTAGCAGATAGGGCTATGTGCTCCCATGAAAACAGACAGCTTCGGAGATCTCCAGAGGGTTCCTAAGAGTCAGGATACGCTTGCTGGCAGTGTGGTAACAAGAATAGTGTTGGGAACTATTCATAAGAGAAAAATAATTAGAAGCCTCCAGTATCTTCAATAATAAGTGACTGGTTAAATAAAAAAAGAGCCATCCAATTAAATATGATGTGGCTTATACTGTGTGTGTCTTCATGGGTGTACAAGGATAAACAGTGTTAGTTCCCTTCCTCTTGCAAGCATTGTATGCAGATAGCCTTCACAAAATGTCCACTTTGTACTTGGGAGAACTGTTACACATTACTGACAAATAACTACCTTTTCAGTACCTGTCTGTGTACTTCTGCTCCTGTAAATAGTTACAATTTCAGAAACCCACAGGGGTCGCTCTGAGTCAGCATTGACTTAACCCCAGTGAGTTTGGGTTTCGGGGCGGGGATGGGGGGTATATGAAAGAAACTTTGGTGGCACAGAGGTTAAGTGCTCAGCTGCCAATCAAAAGCTTGATTCAAACCCATCAGTCATTCTCTCTGCAGGAGAGACATGGCACTCAGTGTGGCTTGAAAGCCCTCTATCCTATAAGTCAGAATCAACTCAATGGCAGTAGGTTTGGTTGGGGGGCAGGAGGTGGGTGTGGGTACATGAGGCTATATTTTCTGCCTAATTCTTAAGATGATTAATGAAAGCCCAAAAAAGGGCCTTTGGCCATCACTCAGTGTTATCACAAAAGATCTGACCATTAGAAAACGTGAGCAACAATTTCATTGCAAGAGCGTGTGCTGACTCAAAAATTGAATTAGTTATTTTAATAATTTACTTACAGGGTGCTCTGTGGTAGATAAAGACTAACAGAAGGTTCTGGGATATACTTTTTAAGACTCTATTATCTGGCTCCCAGTTCCGTATAAAAAAATGGCAGTGTTGGATCAGGTCATTTGTAGTTCTGAGGAAAATTAGTTTATTAAAAACCAGTCAACATTGTAAAAATAGTATAGAATTGACAAACACAAAGTGAAAAGAAACAAACTATTATCAACTAATATGGTGTGTCACTTGTAAACAATCACTAAAAAAAAAAAAAGGAGTAATAGATCTTTGTGGATTTAAACCCCGGCAATAGTCACCATACCAAATACAGAAACTCCACCAGTCCATTGGACTAGTAAAAACAGGACTGACAACAGAAAAGGTATGAGTTTGACTGGCTTCCTCGTTGCTAAATTTTAAAGCCAGTTATCTTACTTGAAGGTAAAAATGTATAAGTAGCTGTCATTATAACTGGATCAGCACCAGGTAATATGTCTAATATTTCCCACAACTAATTCAAACAACAAAGAATATTAACACAGTACTGCTTACTAGTGGTAAGTAATTTACCATGACTGCTTTAAAGCAACAGTAATTCCTAACCCAACGGTCCCGATTATCAAATCAAGTAAGGATGGTTCATTGATAAAACTGAAATATAGATATGACAAAACAACGATGTATAAATTACCAAGGGCATATGAGGGAGGGGGGAAGGGGGAGGGAGGAGGGGAAAAAAAGAGGACCTGATGCAAGGGGCTTAAGTGGAGAGCACATGCCTTGAGAATGATTGGGGCAGGGAATGTATGGATTGTGGTAAGAGTTGTATGAGTCCCTAATAAAATGTAAAAGAAGAAAAGAGAAAAAAATGATTAGGGCAAAGACTGTACAGATGTGCTTTATACAATTGATGTATGTATATATATGAACTGTGAAAAGAATTGTATGAGCCCCAATAAATTGTTAAAATTAAAAAAAAAACTGAAATATAACACGAGATTCACCTAACAAATAGAACCATATCTAACAAATTTGCCCTACAACTTAGCATATCTCTCAGCTCCCCCCATCTCCCTCTGCTGTGGGAAGATATAGCTATCAGCACACTTTAATGCAAACAAGAGTAAATAACCTATACAAAATTTATCCAAGTTGGACCACAGAGAGGCGATGTAAGTTTTCTTGTTTAATGCCTAACCAAACAAAGCAGGTTAAACACACACACAGCGAAACTCATTGATTAAACCTTAATAAAGGAAACAATTACATTTAGGAGCATGGCTAATTACAAATATCATTAGCATGATTTTTTTAAACCTCCATAATCGAATCCAGTAAAACTATTGCTATAAGAGTATTTTGTGTGTAGTTGCCTTTAGTTAGAGATTACACAATAAACAGAACTGGCAATATGGACCCTGAACCTTGGTGTCTCATTATTAAGTTATATCCTGGACCAAAATGAAATAAATACAAGCTATTGGCTCAAAGTTCCCTTAGAGGGAAGAATAAGACTCCCTAGTATGACGCTGAGCTGGAGATGACGGGGACAGGCATGTGCTGCTGCTGCACATGAGACAGCCAGACAAAACAAAGCATGAGAAGCAAGGGCAAAGTGCCATCCCATCACTGTTTAGACCCTCCGTGTCTTACTTAGGGCAGAGAGAAGGTCGTGCCTCTGGTCTCCTGACGGAAGAGGAAATGATACTTCATCTACCAATAGTAAGTCCCGACCACCAGTGGCTTGCTTGTAAAAGTAAATTAAAAAAATGTTTAAGTCTCATTTGTTTACTGAGGAAAATGAAGGTGTGTCCGTATGGCTCCCCTCTTCTCTCTGCTAGTTGGAAGTAGAGCTAGGACTCAGAAAGGAGAAAGGCGGTCCACAGAGAGGTTGCTGTACTATTTACAATCCCAACACAGATGGTTGACAGCCATTTGCTTCTCCTTCAACACTAGAGATCCGATGCTACAATGCAGGAAGATGAAAAAGTGCAAGATGGCTGATTGAACTGTGGGGTGGTATGATGTCTGGAAAAACCTCCCATTTCCAAAAAACTTAAATCTATACCAGCTGACTCTGTATTTTCTAGGGTTAGTTCTGTTCAACTAGGCCCAAACTAGTATATATTGCACTTTTTCCTCATGGGTAACATGATAATTTTACACAATAGGCTGTCCTACAATAGACTGTAGGGCTTATACTTTTTGTCATTACCTTAAAAAATAAATTCCCCTCCCCTACCAAAAAAATAGCAAGTCAGTATGAAGTCCAGAATACTAATTGTTTAATCTTCTGAATTCAGGTATGTAGATACCATTATTTTTAAACTTTTAAATAAGTGCTATGTTCTTGACCTACAAAAGAATGTCTGGGCTGACAGTCTCTTGAAGCTTTAATCAGGGATGCACATTACACTTCATTATTGAGCTCTGAGCCCTTGCATCAGGAAGTGAGACTTGGAAAGAGAACCGTATAGGAAATGTCCAAATTGTTAGATTCTCCACTTTCGTTTCACAATTTCAAAATAAGTTCAACACTTAGAATCTAACACAATTTAAAAGGACAGGAGAACATGTTTGGGGAGAAGATGACTTTTCCATATGAGCCAGCTATTTTAGAAAAAATCCCAGAACATATTTGCAGCCAGAATCTGATTTTTAAATGTAACTTTAAGGATTGACATACAGTTTCCTTCATAAAATTGAATACACTAAAAGATACATCAGAGCAAGGGTTGCCTGACATCCTGGAGGAAGAATATAATTAATCACGCTTCAACTATATTTATTTTGTAATTGCAGAAATTTGATCATAGACCACTCCATAACCTGATTATGAGGCGAATTTTATTGACACCTTTACTGGATTTATAAGAAAGTCTCTGAGGATTGGAATGTATTAAAATACAAGCTTTGGTTCAAAATTCCATTAGACAAAGACTGTAACTCCCTATTCTACTACAATCCGGAGCAGCAGGATCCCTGCCTCCAGAAATGATTTTGAAAAGCACACCTTTTTAAAAAGATAGCTTTTCTTCCACAACTCTATGAATTACAGTCTGAAAATTCAGAAAATAAAAGGTTCTCACTCATTCACTCACTCACTGCCACTAAATCAGTTCTGACTTATGGAGACCCTATATATAAAACTGTCCCTATGGGTTTTGAGACTGCAACTCTTGTAAAAGCTTCATCTTTCTCCCAGGGAACCACTGGCGGTTTCAGATTGCTAACCTTTCAGTTAGCAAGCACCCAACACGTGACCCACTACCACAGTTAAAGCACTGTAACCCCACCTATGTATCTGTTGTTAATCTGAATTAGGAATAGACTCAATCTGTCTGTGAATCTGATATTCAAGAAACTCCTTCCTAGGGTTCAGGCCTTTGTCCTGATTGACAACCTTCTCAGGTAGAGGGGTGCTGCACTGCCAACAGGAGCTAGACCAGAAGGACAGAACAGGAGGGGCAGCGACAGTAGTCTAATGTGACACGTGACAGCACCAAACCTATCTCCCCATGTCCTCTTCCAGGAAGACAACTCTTTTCTATCACTTATAACCAAACCGGCCAACAGAAGCAGCTACTATGTATGCCTCCCCAGTACGCCTTCCATCTTGTTCCGGTAGGCAGACCTCACTCACCCCCTACTCAGAAAAGCTTCTCAGAAATTTGAAAAACTGGGAGATGAGGGAAGCCCCTCTCCTTTCGTGGTTATGGAAGAGCTGTAAGGATGTGGGCTAAGAGCTGCCTCACCGTCCCCCTGCCTTGCAAGGCAAGGGGAGCAGAAAGTGTTTTTCTTTTAATGACAATTTACATAGCATGACAGAATGAAGAGTTAAGAGTCCTGATAATCTTGCATTTTACATAGTGCTCATGTTAGTTATACTCATAGCCATCTCAGGTCTGGGTGTGTGAGCCAAATCTCACAGTTACCTTTACTTGGTACTGGTTTTACCTGCATAAAAATAGTAGCTTTTGTCTACCCTTTCCTTCACCCCACAGATCATTAAACATTGTCATTTGCCCTGAAAGCAGTGGTTCTTAACCTTCCTAATGCCATGACCCTTTAATACAGTTCCTCATGTGGCGGCGACCCCCCAACCATAGAATTATTTTCACTGCTCCTTTGTAACTATAATTTTGCTACTGTTATCAATCGGGTGACCCTGGTGAAAGGGTCGTTCGACTCCCAAAGGGGTCACCACCCACAGGTTGAGAACCACTGCCCTAAAGCAAACTCTTAAGACATGGATCTGTTTAAAATAATCCTTTTTTAATATCTTATTCTTTGATGACTGGCCTAACATTATAACGTGGGCGCAAATTTTTTTGGTCAAGAACCCACACCTACTGGTATGCAAGTTTTAGACTTAGCAAAATATTAAAGTATCGTTGAATTAATAATGAGCAACTTACAAATATGTCCACAAAAGTTATTTCACCCGACACAACGGCTGGAGCCAAAGGGGGTGAACAAGTAAATGTGGTGAAGAAAGCTGATGGTGCCCGGCTATCAAAAGAGATAGTGACTGGGGTCTTAAAGGCTTGAAGATAAACAAGCAGCCATCTAGCTCAGAAGCAACAAAGTCCACATGGAAGAACACACCAGCCTATGTGATTGAGTGGTCCCGAAGGGATCAGTTACCAGGCATCAAAGAACAAAAAAATCATATCATTGACTGCACACCTCCATGAAAGGATCGCTGAAGACAAATGGGTGCATAAGCAAATGTGGTGAAGAAAGCTGATGGTGCCCGGCTATCAAAAGAGATAGTGTCTGGGGTCTTAAAGGCTTGAAGGTGAACAAGCGGCCATCTAGCTCAGAAGCAAAAAAGCCCACATGGAAGAAGCACACCGGCCAGTGCGATCACGAGGTGCCAAGGGACCAGGTATAAGGCATCATGCAAAAAAAAAACAACAAAGATATATGTATGTGTATGTATGTGTATATATATATATATATATATATATATATATATATATATACACACATACCATATTAAATGAAGGGGGAGGTGCAGAGTGGAGACCCAAGGCCCAAGTGTCGGCCAATGGAGATCCCCTCATAGAGGGGTTTAGGAGAGGAGATGGGTTAATTAAGGTGCGAGGTAGTACTGATGAAGGACACAGCTTTCCCCCAGATCCTGGATGCTTCCTCCCCCCAACTACCATGATCCGAATTCTACCTTGCAGGGCTGGATAGGGAAGAGGCTGTACACTGGTTCATATGAGGGCTGGAGACACAGGGAATCTAGGGTGGATGATACCTTCAAGACCAAGGGTGTGAGGGGCGATGCTGGGAGAGTGGAGGGTGAGTGGGTTGGAAAGGGGGAACTGATTACAAGGATCCACATGTGATCTCTTCCCTGGGAGAGGGACAGTAAAGAAGGGGGGGAGGGGAGACTCCGGATAGGGCAAGATATGACAAAATAACGATGCATAAATTACCAAGGGCACATGAGGGAGGGGGGAGAGGGGAGGGAGGTGAAAAAAAGAGGACCTATGCAAAGGGCTTAAGTGGAGAGCAAATGCTTTGAGAATGATTGGGGCAGGGAATGTATGGATGTGCTTTATACAATTAATGTATGCATATGTATGGATTGTGATAAGAGTTCTATGAGTCCCTAATAAAATGTAAAAAAAGAAAAGAGGAGAAAAAAATGAATAGGAAAAAGAATGTACAGATGTGCTTTATACAACTGATGTATGTATATGTATGGACTGTGATAAGAGTTGTATGAGCCCCTAATAAATTGTTTAGAAAAAAAGTTATTTCAGAGGTCCAAAAGAAAAGGGCAGCTCTATTGAGGTGTGTTGCTCTTGCTTTTCAGATTCTTAGGATAGAAACCATCTAACATGAATTTTCAAAGTACTAGGGTGGTTTTGGTTTTGTTTGGAGGAGCATTTTCACTCAGAAATCTTAAGAGACCCAATATAGTAAAAACTAGAAAGTTCTGAAAAATTATGATCACTTCAGGGAGCTTAATTTCACTTGACATGAACAAAAACAAATCATTTTACTTGCTCAGAAGTTATTAAATATCCTGTGACGAGAATATAATGGTTCCGAGCAAAACCTGTGAATCAATCATGCTCTATTAAAAGCATAACTGCCTGCTTCTGCTAGCCTTGTTATTAAGCAATAGCCATTTTTGGAGCCTGTCTTGTCAGTCTTTTTTTATAGCCGTCAGGATGAAAGTCTAATGTGTTATAATGCAGATCATATCCTGACGTCGGCAGTCTGACAGTGGAATATGGCCTGACACAATGTTCATCAATTATTAACATTGGGAGAAACCATTATTAATGAGACACCAATAAATTAGCTGAACAAATGAAATAAATGAGCAGTGAGGGCTCTTTGATTTGCCTTTTTCATGGGAAGGAGCGCTACTTTGGTTTTCCACGCTGGAAGACTGCACAGAGGGGGCGGCAGACTTGCCCTGGGTCACACAGAGTACGCGGCAGGACTGGGTGGGGTTAGAGTCGTGCCTGCTTCTCTCTGACTCCAGAGTCCTCCAGTGGCACAAAACTTTCCCACCGCACCTTCCAACAGAGACCCCCCCCTTTGACCACAATTACATGTCATGGAATTGTCCCGTTTTATCATAAATTGCTCCGCTTGGTATTCCTGTGGAGAGAGTTATGGGGAAGATGCAATGAGGACATGGGAGAGTTAATAAGGCCCGCCCACAAAAGCTCTACTTTTAGAAATGCTATTATATATAGATCAGCCTACTTCAGGAGCACTCAATTTTGGTTTCATTAAGTATGTATATACTTCAGAGCCAGAACTATATTTAAGGAACCCATTGTATATTTCTCTTCAGCATCTGGGTACAAGAATGTTTCAAAGAAAGCCAGCCCTGTTTCATGAATGTATATGCCCCTTCTCTCAGTGTCCCTCTGCCTGACCCAGCTAACTTATTCATAAATTGGGAAAGAGCAGATCTGAGAAACCTTGTTTAGGCAAATCTTAAAATATAATTCAAGCCAACCATTTCTTTATAACCACGTCTACGTACATGAGGGTAAGGCACACTCCGGTTTGTTTGTTTCAGTAGCAGCTACTGGATCCTTGCTACAGGAGGGGTCTTGGTGTGCAGTGGGGTATAAGCAAGGGTCACTAACCAAGAGGCCACCAGTTTAAGCTTGCAGGCTGTTTATCCCCTAGAAGACGCAGCAGTCTGCCGCTCCCATAAAGATGTGCAGCCCTACTCTGTCCTATAGGCTGCGGAAGGGGTGAGTCCCCTCAAAAGCAGTGGTGGTGGTCACTTGTTGCAGAGTCAGTCTGGGCGTATGGGAAGGATTTACTAATGTAAACCTGGACAGGGACTAGAGGTAGGGGGGTGGGGGAGCTGTTTTATACAATACATATTCACTGAGCTTGATGCCAGGATGTCCTTAGTGAGAGAAACCCTAAAATTCTATTCCAAATTATTTCCACAGGTAACAGGAATGAGAAAAGTAACTCAAAGGATGGTTTCCTCTAAAGAGAAAATTCATCAAAATGGAAGGATTACCACACACTGGATAAATGGCCTAGACCACCGGGTCTGTTTTTGATGTAAAGTAACATGTGTATCCCTAAGTTTTATGAAATTCCTTATATATCATGTTATACTTCAGTGCTCTAAATTCTTTTCTGAATCCAAGCACATAGGCCCTTCTTACCTTGCCTCCCACCACTACCACCACGCTCGGACCCTGCCCACCCCGTCCTCTTTGCATTAAAACAGGAACCATATGACCCAAAACCAAAAACAACAGGCTATCCAGGCAGAGGAAAATTCTACTTCTTATCATCTGAGACAAAGAAAAGGCTGCTGGGCAGGTGCTGCATTTCACCAATCCAGGGAGGCCAGGCCCTTTGGCAGAAGATTTGAGGAAAATGTGTAAACTATTAGTTCTAATGATTCCCAGGTCTGTCTTGTCCAACCAGGGGTGCCCACCTGGCAAAGGTTCAAAAGATGAGACAATGGAATTCTGGAGACAGAAGCCAGGCTGGTTGACAAAGGCTTTTTGTTTTAGAAGATATGTACCAAGCTCACAACTAAAAAGAATGGCGAAGATGGGGGCATTGCCCAGTATGATCAGTTTTGCTTGGATTACATGTCACAAAATCTGCACTGTGTCTTCTGGGACACATCAAAGGGGAATTAATGAGGTCTCTCAACAGGAAAGGAAATGGCCCCAGAACAGAGTCTTGCTACTTTCTTTTTAGAGTGAGCTATAAGAAATTGGGCACAATTTTTAAAGGAGAATGTTTTACATCTGTGGGAATAACTCTTTATATCACAGATATTTTAGAATTATTGAAATGTAACTGACTATGTAAGTGGGAGAAGTTATTTTACATTTCATAAAAGGAAGCAATACTTAAAATGATCTGCTCCCCCAAAAATAACTGATATGAGGGAGGGGGGAGCAAAGAGGGAGGGGAAAATGTTCTGAGAATGATGATGGCAACAAATGTACACATGTGCTGGACACAATGGATGGATGGATGGACTGTGATAAGAGTTGCATGAGCCCCCAATAAAATGATTTTTAAAAGTCAACTGTTTAATGCACAATAATGATAACACAGAATAGGGGTTTTAAATGGTTTTAGCTACCTAGTGCTTCTGTAACAAAAACATCACAAGCAGATGGCTCTAATAACTGAGGGCTATCTTCTCTCAGTTTAGGAGGCTAAGTCACTGCCATCGAGTCAATTCCAACTCACAGGAGGCTACGAGTCTGAAGTTAGGGTGACGGTATTTGAGGTAGTCTCTGAGTGTAGTGGTTCGGGGGGGATGACTGTTGTCTCTTTCTAGTTTCTCTTTCTTGGTTCCTTGGAGAGCTCATGTGGCATCTGTCTGCCTCCCAAGCTTGGCTTGCTTTTCCTTTTATTATTAATTTCAAAAGAAATATACTTAAAACACTCTATACTAACACTACCTTATTAGTATTATAAAGAAAACTCATTCACAAAAAGGTTTATAACCACAGATACAGGGGTTACAATTCACAACATGTATCTGGGGTGGGGTGGCAGATAGGTACACACAATACATAACACATGTAGAAGTAAAAGAGTTTAGGGCTGGAAAGGAAAAATAGATACATCTTGTTATAAGACTCTTCTACTCGACATAAGGTAGTATAATATCAACTGAAGGTAACTTGTGATGAGAGAAAGATACTATGAGCACTAAAAGAGCGCTGGTGGTGTGTGGTTCTCATCTGGGCGGCAATCCCCATCTTTGCCAGTTTGAAATCACCAGTAGCTCCCCTGGAGAAAGACTGGGCTTTCCGCTCCCACAAACAGTTACATTGTCAGAAACCATGTGTGTGTGTGGGGGTGGGGAGATCACTATGAGTCAGCATTGACTCAACGGCAGTGAGTTTTAAAGCCTATGAACCCTAAACAGAAGATGAGGCTTTCCACCCCCAGAGATTTATAGTCTCAAAATAAATAAATATTTAGAGTCTCAGAAACACAGGGGTTCACTATATATTAGAATTGACTGGGTGGTAATGAGTTTTAATTGTTACTGAGTTCTTTTGGGTAAGGTGACCAGACAGCCCGTGTTTTGGCGGGACAGTCCCGATTTTTAACAATTTGTCCTGCAGCGTTTTTAAAAAGTCCCGACTTTTTGAAAGAATGCACGACAAGCTAGGGAATGGTGGGAGAACAGGAAGGGAATATACGGTTTTCAGCTGCCATGTGGCTATTTCGTCAGGATGAGTTTTATATTATTTTTGTTAATTTTATAATGGTAAACTTTAATAACAAATAACTGGTGAGAACTGAATATGGAGATCTTTTTATCAAAGTTCGCATTGTTGATCAGTTAGAATTCAACCATCATTGCTTGGACTTAATGAACAATGGCATTTTTTGGCATTGGAAAGGACGAAAACATCTTGTAACTGTTTCTCAGACAATACACATCGTACTGCGTGCTAGTGCTAGTTAAACAAGTGATGTCAACAAATCAGCTATTCTGATAATTTAGGTTAGTAATTTACTTATTTCATAAATACATAAATTTTCTTGAATTTAGCAGACAGTACTTGTGTTATTTATTTTATAGTGGTGGCAAAAAATCTAGTGCCGGCCTTGAAAGTGACACAACTTATATTATGGCAAATTCAGAAAAAAAAAATAATACAAGTTAGTATTGTTATTATTTAAAAAAATATATAGGATTAAAAGTAAAATAATTTTAACATAGTTACTTTATAAAAATCAAATTTATTTATATAAAGAACAATAAAATATGTTCATGTAATTATGTACCTACTTGCTGTGTTTTAAGCAACGCCTATAATAATTCATAATATAATTTTTAAAAATTTTAGTTTTTAACATAATGAGTAATAATAGAGGATGCAAATTCAACAATGATCTAAGAAGTGAATTTCCTTTTATTAAAAAAACAAAAGCGATTACATGGTAAAATGTGAGAAATGTAATGGTGAATTTTCTATTTCGCACGGCAAAAAGAATGATATTTCAAAGCACTTGGAGACACAGCAACATAAAAGATACTTAAATACTGCTGCATCTTCCTCCAAAATACAGGCTTTTTTTTTTCCCCCAGAAAACAACTTAGGGAGACAAAGAAAAGAAATTAGCATTAGCAGAAGGACTTATGTCTTTTCATGCTATTAATCACAATCATTCCTTCAGATATACCGACTGTACATCACAAGTTAGTCAACAGAAAATCTGCCTGTGCTAGAACAAAATCCGAGGCAATTGTGTGTAATGTGCTTTCCCCATATGCACTTTCAGAATCAAACAAAAACCTAGGAATATTACTTTCATATCCATATATCTGATGCATCTAATCAGAAGCATATAAAGTTATTTCCAACCATTATTAGATTTTTTTATTTCCTTTCTGTGCCCGGTGAAACTTCTGAAATAATTTTCAGTTCCATTATTAATATTTTGGAAAAAACAATTTAAAACAAAATGATTGCATATTATGCAGACAACATGAACCCAAATTTTGGAGGAAAAGTGAGAAGAGGTACAAATAATATTTTTTATAAATTAAACAAAAACCTTAAAACATTATTGGTGTTGGTTGTGCAGCGCACATAATACATAATGCCATTCAAACAGCTGCTGATTTGTTGCCCATAGATGTGGAAAATATTGTTATTAAAATATATTCTTATTTCTATATGTACCCTGTGCACAGTGAAATGCTTGAGGAATTTTGTGAAACTGAGGAAGTAGAATGTCAGAAAATACTTGGATATGGTAAAACGCACTGGTTAGCTCTTTTGCCAGCTGTCGAAAGAATTTTGAAAATATACGATCCTTTGAAATCCTACTTTCTATAGGATAAATGTTCTAGAATTTTAGAAGTTTTTTGAAAAAGAATCTTCAAAATTTGGCTAGAGTTTGTACTCAATCAAGCAGCTTTTTGTCAAAATGCTATAAAACTTATTGAAGTGACAAAATTTCGGTAATCGAAGTAGCAAATGAAGTTAATCATTTAAAATTTCAGTGTCAAGAGTGGTTAGAAAATAATTTTCTTCCGTTAACTATTCGCAATAGTATAAGTGAGCTAGAAGAAGTTGCAATAAATCGTGCAGGTATCATGAATCACGTTAAAAAGGTCTATAGTAACTGCATAGATTATATAGAAGAGTGGACGGTACATTACAATGATATTGAACATTTTCATTGGATTACATTAAAACAAGAACTTAATTGGAATGATGTGCAAAAATCATTCGATCATATTACTCAAAATTTCCCATACAGTAATATTTCTGAAAATGATCTTTTTAATGGAATATTATTATTAAAAATATATATTGATAAGGAAAAGGTTAAATTAGAAAAAAATCACAAAAGAGAACAAATGGTTAGAAATATTTCATTTTGAAACAAACCATGTTCCATACAATAATGCACTAAAAATTGTGGAATATGCGCTGTCCTTACCAGGAACTAATGCTGCAACTGAATGCGTTTTTTCTATGGTAAATAAAGTGTGGACATCAGAAAAATCACAATTAAGTGTTGAGACTTTAAAAGCCATTTTATGTGTGAAATATAATTTAACAAATTCTTGTGAAAAATTTCATGACCTTTTAAAAACGACAGCAATCTACTAAAAAAATTCACTTACATGAGAAATATGCCAAATAATAAAATAATACTATACATAATTTTTAATGTATTGTATTTGCAAATTGTACTTATATTGAAATTTAAAATATCTATATTACAATACTATTTTTGTATTCCATGAAAATTTTTGTTGCTCAATATTGACCAAATTTTAAATCAAGAACCACCTACCCACACCCCGGTCAATGGTGTCCCGCTTTAACAATGTTAAAATACGGTCACCTTAATCTTACCAGAGATCCTGTCCATCCATGGGTGAATGGTTAAAAAAAAGTTATGACCTATCCTGTAATAGCACACCTGTTAGTTGGTGTTGAGTCTGCACAGACTCATGGCAGCAAGAGAACACAACTGCGCCTAGGCCGAGCCGAGCTTCAGAATCACTGACCGGCTTGCATCCATTCGTGTGGCCATTGTGTATTCTGTGTGCCTTGCAACCTGTCAGACAATATTCGATCAGGATCCAGAGAGTTTTCATTGGCTAATTTTCACAAGAAAATTGCCGGCCTTTCTTCCTAGTCGGTCATAGAGTGGATGCTCCACAGAAATTTGACCACAAAGGATGCTGCTGCTGGCATTTCAATGCCAGTGATATACTTTCCAGTATCATAGCAACATGCAAGCCATCATAGTATGACAGACAGATCAGTGATGGGCTAGCTACGACTTAGCAATAAGAAGGACTAAACTATTGATTCAAGCACAACATGGTACATATCTCAATAGATTTATGCTGCAGGAGAGAAGCCAGATGAAAGTTAATTTTATATAATTCTAATATATATAAATTTCTAGAAAATACAAACTAATTTAAAGTAATGAAAGAATCCTGGAAATCGGGGTGGAGGCATAGAAGGGAAAATTTACAAAAGGATTGAGTGATTTAAAAAAATATATGTTCCATTGGGGGGGGTTAAAATAAATAAGTATGTTCCGTATCTTTACTGCGATGATGGCTTCACAAGGGGGAAAAACCTTACACAAGAGCTTCAAAAAGTTTGTAGATAATGGAACTAAAAGAAAATGGATTTTTTCCATGCACTTTTTGAAGTCCCCTGTGTGCACAAGTATATCAAATATTACACTTTAAATAAGTGCAGTTTGTTGTATTCAATTCTATTTCATAAAGTTGCTTCAGTAACCTTAACTTGTTTCCTTTGTCACAACTGGCTCCACGTGCACTGTGAGAAGACCCGGAGGACGACTTAGGGCAGTCTAGCCTTCCTGGAGGGCTGAGTCTGGATTCTGGTGGATGGGGGGAGGGAGTAAAACTCATTTTAAAAAGGATTTAACTATGAAAAATAGTTCAAAAACTGATTGGAGTAATGATTTTACATTTCTTCCTGATATGACTGAACTATTGAGTTGTAGGATATGTGGATTATGTGGCAATAAAATGTTGAGTAGTTTTTAAATCCTGGATTCTGAATATGTAAGAAAGGAGACAGAAGTAGAAGATCAGAGTTTAAATAATTCATTTGAATTTGAAGTACCAGTGTAAGCTCTGGACATTATTTCATCTTTAAAAAATTCTCTAGTGAGAAAGGCTAGAAAAAATGGGCAAACAAAAGCAATAAGTACCTGCAGTCTGCAGAGGTCTTTGGGGAAATGACTTTTTCTAGCTCTGAAGTAGGAGACAAACAGGATGAGCCCACACCCTGTCTTCTATCGGGACTACCAGGGTACTAGCATTACGCTGAAAAGACTAGGGGGCACACGCTGACCAAAGAGACTATAACTTACACATTCATTCAATGACTGCAGTCAACTGAAAATGCTGACTATGTTTCAATTTGTAAACAGATAAGCTTAGTGAGCCATTGTTAGAAGATACTAGTGAACCAATTCATTATTCTGGAAAAGGCATGTAAAAGAAATTGTATGCTTGTCCTGCCCTTTCTGTATAAACTGCACCTACCACCAAGAAATTAAAGATTAACTTTTATTTTAAAGAAAAGACCAAGACCCTGTGGTTAGCAATCCAATACACAAACAACCATGTCACCAGGGCTCCTTGGATCCGTTCCCCATATTTTCCCCCACCTCCCCCTTACCTTCCTGGTATCACTACTCTCAATATTGGTCCTAAGGAGTTTATCTGCCCTGGATTCCCTGTGTTTCCAGCTATTATCTGTACCCGTGCATACGCTCTAGTCTAGCCAGATTTGTAAGGTAGAATTGGAGTCATGATAGGGGGGTCAATGGGGCTAGGTGGGGAGGTAGCACTAAAGAAAGAGGAAAATTGTAAGTTTCGTCACTGCTATACTGCACCCTGACTGGCTCGTCTCTTCCTTATTACCCTTCTGTAAGGGGATGTCCAATTGTCTAAAGATGAGCTTTGGGTCTCCACTCTGTAATCCCACCCCGCCCCCTCATTCATATTGATATGATTTTTTTGTTTTTTTAATGATTTTTTTGTTGTGGGTCTTTGATGCCTGATACCTAATCCCATCAACACCTCATGATCACAGGGGCTGGTGTGCTTCATCCACATGGACTTTGTTGCTTCTTAGCTAGATGGCCACTTGTTAACCTTCAAGCCTTTAAGACCCCAGATATTATATCTTTTGATAGCTGAGCACCATCAGCTTTCTTCACCACATTTGCTCATGCACTCACTTTGTCTTCAGTGGTTGTGTTGGGGAGGTGAGCATCACAGAATGCCACGTTAATAGAACAAAGTGTTCTTGCATTGAGGGAGTACTTGAGTAGAGGCCCAATGTCCATAAGCTACCTTAATGCTTAATGTATAAACTATATGTACATATGTACATGCCTGTATTTAACCTCTATAAATGTCCTTTGCCTCCTAGTTCTTTTCTAAATTTCTTGTTTCCCCTCTTGTCCCACCATCATGTTTGGCCTTCATTTGGGTGTCAGCAATTCCTCTCAGCTACATTGTCCTTGATCAAGCCCCACCAGATATCCTATGCTCTCCTTGCCACCAATTTTGGATCACTAGTTATTCCCTTATCCCTGCTTTTGTTGACACACACCCCTTTCTTTCCCCTGCCTCCCCCGCCCCCATGTCCTTATAGAATCTTGGTCCTGTTGTTTTCTCTTCCAGATTGTTTATCCCACCTATCTTATCTAGATAAACATGCAGACAATATAAGCACAAAAACAAGACAGAAAAAAACAACAAAAAGGAAAGCCTATACATTGTTTATTGACCTTTAGGGGTGTTTTCTGGTCAAGTCTGATGGGGTGCCATGCCCTGGCCCCCAAATCTATTTTTGGTATTCCCTGGGGACTTCATTGCTTTGCTCCACAGAAATGGACTGTTACATGCAATTTCTAGGAATAGTTATTAAGTAAACTAACAAGTTGAGGGGCTAGGGGAAGGGTAACTAGGTGACTGGGAACACAGATCACAGAAGAAAACTTTGTAATCTATTAAAGATTTTACTTGTTTAAAAACATTCATTTTTAAAGATTATATACTAAAATATCTCACTGCCATCGAGTCAATATAGACTCATAGAGGCCCTACAGGGAAGTATAGAATTGCTGCTTTGGTTTTCCAATAATGTAACTTTTTATGGGATTTCCTTGCATTTCTCCTGGGGAGCTGCTGAGCTTGTGGGTAGCAACCCAACATAAAACCACGACCCCACCGGGGGTTTTCTGAAATTCTAGAACACGGAGCGGCAAATGCCTTCTAAAGTGACTTGAAAGCATTCCGTTCAGTGAATAAAAGTGACAACTTATTGATAGAGCCTCAGAAGGGATATTTGCTATGAATATCAAGTAAATGCTTCCAAGTAATCAATACTACATCACAAGAATGCAGCAGACATTTAAAGGCAAGACAGTACAACTAGGTAAGCACTCCAGTCCGGTGCTCTGATCTTAACAAAAAACCCAACGCCACTGAGTCTACTGTGACTCACAGCAACTACGCCTGGGGTTTCCCAAAGGTGGCTTTCTCCAGGTGTAGAAAACAGCCTTTTCTCCCGAGGAATGGCAACTCTTTCATATCGATGACCTTGGACTAGCAGCCCAACTCATAATCACTACGCCATCAGGGTGCCTGAGTCCAGAATGTTCTAAAACACACTCTAAATATTCTTCTAGAATAAACCTGAGAAACAGAAATATATGCTTTTCCTTCTTTTGTAGTCTGCTGCTATTGGTTGCTGGGCCCTGTTTGTGTATGTACACACTGTTGCGTCTGCCAGCCAATCCAATTCAGTGAGGGTTTCTCGGGCCTTCTCCTTTAAATTTAGCTACTTATTTTGTGCATGATGTTTTGAAAAAATATCTTCTGGAGAAATGAAAGTACTAGACGATGTCAAGGAGTCCATATAGAAAAAGAATGTTTGGAAATGGATTATGGTAGCAATTATACAATTTTACTTGATGTGATTGAAGTATTGAATGATTTATGTATTATATTCCAATTCATAATAATAATAAAACACACTAGAAACCTCCTTTTGTGAATAGGTGGAAACTTTACTCTGTGAATGTCAGTCAGAAAAAAATTGCTAACAGAATAAAGGGGGGGGGGCCACAAAAAATATGCAAGTATTCTTACATAATCAGAGAAATTTAAAATCTTGGCAATTTAAAAAGGCAATTTTCCCAGCCATGCTTTCTTTGCTCAGTCATATACTGAATTTTAATGCACTGAAATTGATTTGTGCAGCACGCACAATTTTTTAAAACACACAAAATACAATGGTACAGGACTTCTAGCCCTGTTGACAAATATAGTCAGACAATTCAGAAGCCTTTACCTTCATCACTAAATCTTTTGACAGTTCAGAGGCTGAGTGGGTTCTATTCCTGGCTCTCTGTCTGACTATCAGACTCTGGGTACAACACTTAATGAGGGCGCTCAAAAGTTCATGGGGAAATTCCATTACCTTTCATTTCCAATGTTTCTATGAGCTTTCTGAACACCTCTTATTTTCTAATTCAAGAAGCCTTCCTTTACCCTCAAAAGCCAATAAACAGGCTATCAAGTAAGTGTGAGTTGCAAAATTTACTAACTACCTACAATGGATTAAACCTTTTCCCATACACATTTAATCCTGAGTCACAGATGAGGAATCCTGGTGGGACAGGTTGGGCTACTAACCACAAGGTCAATAGGCAGAAAGCACCAGCCACCACTCTACCGTTGCTCTTGTAAAAATTAGTCTCGAAAATCCACAGGGGCAGTTCCATCCTGATTTTTAAGGTCGGTGTGAGCCAAAATTGACTTGTGGCAGTGATTTTTGTGTGTGCATGTTTTTTTTTAATTGATGGCTATTTGGATTGTTACTAGGTTACAAATAAAATTGCTATAGACATCTATGTATAAGTCTGCATGTACATGTTTTCCATTTCTTTTCAGCAAATATCCAGGTCTAAGAGATAATATGGTAGGTGTACATATAACTTTTAAAGAAATTACCGCACTGTTTTTTTTTCTTTTAAAATTCATTTTATTGGGGGCTCGTACAACTCTTATCAAAATCCATATATCCATCCATTGTGTCAAGCACATTTGTACATTTGTTGCCATCCTCATTCTCAAAACATTTTGTTTCTACTTGAGCCCTTGGTACAAATCATTTCTCCCCCTCCCTCCCTGTGCCCTCCTCCCTCATGATGCCTTGATAATTTATAAATTATTATTATTTTGTCCTGTCTTACACTGTCCAACGTCTCCCTTCACCCACTTTTCTGTTGTCCGTCCCCAAGGGAGGGGGAATCGTCTGTCCTGCATTCCCTGTGTTTCCAGTTCCTATCTGTACCAGTGTACATCCTCTGGTCTAGTCAGATTTGTAAGGTAGAATTGGGCTCATGATAGTGGGAGAAAGGAAGCATTAAAGAACTAGAGGACAGTTGTATGTTTCATCATTGCTACACTGCATCCTGACTGGCTCGTCTCCTCCCCGCGACCCTTCTGTAAGGGGATGTCCAGTTACCTTCAGATGGGCTTTGGGTCTCCACTCCGCACTCCCCCTCATTCACGATATGATTTTTTGTTCTTTGATGCCTGATACCTGATCCCTTCAGCACCTAGTGATTACACAGGCTGGTGTGCTTTGTTGCTTCTGAGCTAGATGGCTGCTTGTTTATCTTCAAGTCTTTAAGACCCCATATGTTATATCTTTTGACAGCCAGGCAGCATCAGCTTTCTTCACCATATTTGCTTATGCACTCGCTTTGTCTTCAGCGGTTGTGTTGGGAAGGTAAGCATCATGGAATGCCAGTTTAATAGAACTAAGTGTTCTTTTCTTGAGGGAGTACTTGAATGGAGGCCTGATGTCCATCTGCTACCTTAATACTAATCCTATAAATATATGCATAGATCTATTTCCCCATCATACATAAATGTATTTACAAATTTACATGCCTTTATTTAGACCTCTATAAATGTCCTTTGCCTCTTAGTTCTTTCCTCTAATTCCTTTTACTTTCCTCTTGTCCCACTATCATGCTCAGCCTTCATTTGGGTTTCAGTAATTTCTATGACATTGCCTTTGATCAAGCCTTACCAGGCCTCTTTTTCACCCTCCTTGCCACTGATTTTGGATCACTTGTTGTTCCCTTGTCCCTGGCTTTGTTAACACCCACTTCCCTTCCTCGACCTCCCCATCTCCCACGTCCCCCTGAATGAGATAGATAATAATATGCACAAAGACAGAGTAAAACAATGCAACAATAACAAAACCAATGACCAAAAAAAAGAAGAGAAATAGTCCAAGGTCTGTTTGTTGACCTGTAGCACCACACTTTTTCAAAGTGGCTTCCCATCCCTCCGCACCCCTCTCCACTAATAGTGTGCTTTCGTTCCTCCATATTCTCACAGAGCGTTAACATGGTCAGTTGGTTTACTTTAACGTTAGACATCTTAACCAGCATATAGTGCTATTTCACTGTGGCTTTAATTTGCACTTTTCTCTTTTCTATCCTGTCCTATAAGATTGCTAGGAGTCAGACTTGACCCGGTGACAGCGAGTTTGGTTTGGTTTCCACAGATAAGAAACCTTTCTAAAAGGGAGGGCAGGAAGGTTCTCGGAGTCACACAACCACCAAGTGCAAGTCTGAGATGAGAAGCCAGGTAACTGCCTCTGTGTCTAGTACTAAACACACTACACTTAGCCTTATTCCTCTAAGCCTTGGTCTTCTCAAATGCTCCCCTTCTCAGGAATGAACCACACAGTCCTAACCAGCTATCCACATTTGTTGTACGTGGCAGGCTATGATTATCCGTAGTTCCAGAGAAAGCCGGAGACCACTCACAGCTCTGAAACTTTCTCTTTGTCGCTGCCAATCTATTCTCTTCATATCTGTATATTATTTATGGTCATGAGCATTTTCATGGCTATTTGATAATATGAAAATCCCGCCTCTGAAGAGAAAGGTGAAACAATTGTACACTCTGCAGAATGGTCAGTGAGATCTATAACAATGCCTGTGTTCATGAGTCATGGACATTTTGATTAAACTTGAAAGGCACCTTTACCTCTTGTGATCGAGAGTGAACATGAGTAAAAAGGGGGAGCTGATACCAAGGGCTCAAGTAGAAAGTAAATGTTTAGAAAATAATGATGGCAACATCTGTACAAATATGCTTGATACAACTGATGTATGGATTGTTATAAGAGCTGTAAGAGCCCCCAACACAATGATCTTTGGAAGAAAAAAAAGAGTTAAAGGCAACACAGGTAGATACTATGTCACATGCAATCCTGCAATAACATTCATAGCAACACTCTGTTAAGTGGACACACTGATAGTCCAGTTTCAGGATGCTAGGGCATATGGCGCTGCAAACCAGGCTTGGCAGAGGCTATTTCCATATATGTATTTTGGGGGTAAGTCTTTTTTGAATTGGCAGTTCGGAAATATGTGCTGCAAATACAGCCATGACTGTACTAGAGCATTCAGAGCATGTGCAAACTTCTCAGATATAATCATAAGGGAGTCAGTTGCTAGGGCTGAGGGCTCAGGACCATAGTCTCAGGGTGCACCCGACAACGGGATAAAAGTCTTACAATGCTCTACATCTTTACAAGTAATAACTGGGGTCTTCAGAATTGGTGAGCAGCTGTCTAAGGTAACTATTGGTCTCGTCCTGTAGAATGAAAAGTAAAGAAAATCAAAGACACAAATAATTAGTCCAAAGGATTAATGGGGCCACATGAACCCTAGCCTCCACCACCCAGAGATAAGAATAACTAGATGATGCCTGGCGACCACCACTGGCCACTCTTAAAGGACCACAATAAAGAATTTTGGATATGGAGAAAATGAAATAAAACTCAAAATCATAAATATATAGATAGATAGATAGATAGATAGATATAGATATATATGCAGCACATATATGTGTGTGTGTGTGTATACACACATATATATATCAGGATTATTGGTTGGTAAAGACTGGTGGAACCACCCAAGACAGTGGCCCTTTAGTCACCCTAAAATGACTTCAGACCTAGAATTAAACTCACTGCTATGGCTCAAATTTCAGCCAAAGAAGGTCAACAATATCAGGGAGATATGCACGTACAGAATCAAAGGCGCAGCATTAGCCCAGGGATAAAGCCCAGAAGGTAAGAAAGCTGAAGGGAAATGAAAACACAAGGGAAAAGTAGAATGGGGAATGCAATCAATGCTATGAAATAAAACATGTAGAAATATTGAATGGAAAACCAATTTACTCTATAAACCTTCACACCTCCCCCACCAAAAACCTCCAAAAGTCAAAATACACGTCACATAAAGTAATGATTAATTACTACCAAACTAGTACCAAGTGTGCCTTCTAACAATAACACCTATCAGAATCTTTGGTGTAACTTTTTAAAAAACAGGTGCGCCTACCTCCAGAGTGTCGGGTTAGCAGGAAGGGGCTGGAAAACGAAGGCACACCCTGCAGGGTTAACAAAGGGTTAAATGCCATGTTGTAAATTTGTCCTAATCCAGCACAGTAACCTTTTCCTTTCAGGTAACCTCCTATCAATAACACTTAAAATCATATTCTTCTTTATTCCAAAAGCATGCATCTAGTTAAAAGGCAATAAAAATATCCACAGTCAAATTCAAGTGTTAACTAAATTAGAGTGATAAATATGCTAATATAGAAATTCAACAAATATTCATCAATCACCTACAAGTTTCTATTAGCATCGTCACACACAAAGGAGACAGACACCACAAAGGGGACAGAGCCTTTCAATCTAGTAACTGAAGAAAACAAGTAAGACGAGATTCATAAATCAAGCCTCTTCACTGGTGCCACCTAATTCCGAAAACAAATGGAAGGTTTAACACAAGACGATGTTCTACATGTCCAAGGAGGTCTAGGTCCAGTAATGACACGAGGTAAGTAGATTTAATAGAACCATGGAAGGGGGCTCTTTTCCTCGGCTTATTTCTAAATCATCTGACTATTATAACCCAACAGAAAAAGTCTCCACATACACTATTTTCATGACCAACCAGAAACACTTTTTAGAAAGGGCCACAATAGAAACCTTAATACTAAACTAAACAATATAGCCCATTTTAATGGCTAAAAATCCCCTCCCTAAATGACAATTTAGATCTAGCTTTTAGGGTAAATGAGAAAATTCTAAGATGTGCACCTGCATAAGTTATGTTACTTAGTCATTACAAACATGTTATTTTCTCAATGTTTACATTTCAAAGCCTTTACATTCAAAAGCCCTCTACCCAATTCAAAATTGACAGCCTTTAGTGAAGACAAATAAACCTTTTTTGACCATCAACTTTAGAGGTCAACATGAAATTCAGCTTCTCAATTTCAGCTCACAATCCAGGTTGATCCAGTAATAAGAAGAGCTGCAGGAAACACAGGGGACTCTGCTTCCCTTTTAACCCCACCTACCCTTTTCCCAATCTCCTATTCACAAGGGCAGAGAGGGATACGGGTTGCAGACAAAGGGGAAGTGATAAGAACTGGAAGATGGTACTGTGTTGCAGAAACTCATAATTAAGCATCTAGGGCTTAGGAACATTCACTTTGCCAAATATTTTCTTGCAATTCAGGTAACTGAAATGCATTTTACATGCTACCTAGGCAGTTTTTAGTTTCTTTTCTTTTTAATAGTGAATAACGTTGATCGCAAGGGATGAGTGGAATCAGAATGTGTATGAAATCAATGTAAAACTGTGGTTGCCTGTGTAAATCTTTGTCTAATTCATAAGTTTAAAAAAAGCTAAGAATGTTTTGCTTTTTAAATTAGGGGAAGAAGTCAGCCTTACTTAACATGTTGCAGATGCAAATTTTTGGGACTGCCAAGGGGTAAGGATAGAAGCATTACCTAACTCTCAGAGATGAGAAGTAGAAACGCACCCCAACATATGTTCCTGACGGGTGATTTGCTTAAGCGGCACAGAATTTGCTTGGAGATGTCAATATCAAATGCAAACCTGATCACAGGTAACTTCCAAATCAACATAGGATCTGATTACCGTTGCTCTCCAAGTATACACATCACTGATCCAAGCGAAGGACAAAAACCCAGAAGCATCAGTTAAGGCTCAGGTTAAAGCTCGAAGGTAAGCTTTATTCAATTGTGCTCTGCTAAAGAAAAGATTTTCCTCAATTTTTCCCGTTTTGCTGTTGTGTTATTTTTGTTTGGGGGAGGAGGTGTGAACATGATTCATTTGACTTTGTACCTCCTCAAGAAAGTATGACCACTATCCCTTATTTAAATACCCAGGTCTAAAAGCAAAACTGATTACTCAAGAAGCCAAGCTCCTTGAATAAAAAGCGTGCAACTAAAAATGCCAGATGGTGGCCACTTGCCACCACCAACCGGTACAAAAGGGATCCCAGTAGGTAGAGAGAAAATTGTGGAACAAAACTTAAAACCATACATATGGTTATATAGGTAAAGACCAGACTCACTGATTAGAGACTGGTAAAGTCCCTGAAATTAAAAGCCTTAGTTGCCCTTCAGTGCTGGAAATGAACTCACCCATGTTGTTCAATTTGCAGTCAGACAATAGACAGGTCTACATGGGGAACAATAACACTGACACCTTAATCAACCATATGAGAATGAAAGGGCGATGACAAAGCTCAGAGGGTTGGAAGAGGAGGAGGAATGGAAACAGGAAACACAGGGAGCAAGTGGAGTAAGTACTGTTACGTTGTGAGGATTGCAATCAGTGACTTGAAATATATATGATGTGTTGAATGGAAAACTGATTTGATCTGACTTACAAACCTTCACCATTTGAGAGAGAGAGAGAGAAGGGTGGAGAGGATGCTCCACACCAAATACTGAGCTGAATGATTTCTGAGTCTCACACTGTCATTTTATATGCACCATCTCACTGAATTTCCAGGAAGTCTGCAAATGAATGCAAAATAAAATGAAAAGTGGGTGTGGCTGGTGATCAGGGCACCCACCAGCTATAAGAACAATGCGTTAGTCCTGGCATAAGGAGATAATAAACCAAAACCAAACCCAGTTGACTCACAGTGACCCCTATCGAGGGCTTCCAACACTATCAATCTTTATGAGAGCAGAAAGTCTGGTCTTGTTCTTGCAAGGAGGTAATACCAAGTAATAAAATGTCCGAGTACCACACTCCAAAAAGTCCTCTATGGGTTCCTACACCAGGGAACCCCATTCAATTTGTTACCAGATTATGCAGGTTTTACTTATTCTATGAATTTGTTTTGAAAGAGTAACAACCTATAAATTAGCACATAATCCAACTAAGAGACCAGAAATGTAAACATTATTATTAAAAATGGCAACATAATCTATTTTACATGATAATCAAAGGGGAATTTTACAGTCATTTTGTTTGAATGCTTGAGGGGGCAAAGGCATGTTATTTCATGAACTTTTCTAATAATTATACTTTCATTTCCTTCTACCATTCAGCTGTTTTACCCAAAATAATCACATATGATTTCTGGGATAAGAAACTTATATACAATACTTTCTAGATTGACTCAGTACACTACTTTATCATTTCAGCTGACTGAACAGAGATATTAATAAGCTTCCTTAAAGGCCACTTTCTCTGATCATTTTCAGCTTTTAAATAACAAATGTACACTTTAAGGTAGAATATTTTTATTATGGGAGTGAGAGGGGGAAAAAAGAGGAGCTGATACCAAGGGGTCAAGTAGAAAGAAAATGTTTTGGAAATGTTGATGGTAAGTGTGCCCAGTACAATTGAATAATGGATTGTTATATTATTTATAAGAGCTCCCCAATAAAATGATTAATAAATAAAAAGAGAAAAAAAAGAATATTTTTATTTAAAAAAAAAACAACACTTTGTTCCAGCTGTTTACCCTCAACCCTGTTGCCATTCCTTCCCTTCCTTTACCACGCCTGGCGATCAGCAAAGTGTTAACATGGGGGAAGAAAGTACTAGCTTACAAGGGGGAGATGGGTAAAAACTTATGAAAAGAGAACAAACTACTAGGAGACTTGAAAAATTGTTGAATATAAAAATGATTATCTATCTGCTCTGTAAACTCCTCTAGTTCACAATATAATTTTCTTTGTTTAAAAAAATTCTGTTCCAGCACAAAATGCCTGAGAAAGAACTGGAATTTTCTGTGACCTGTATTTGTTAAACAGAACTTCCTTCAAAGTGGACGGCCCCGTAACAGTAACGCAACGCAAGACTTACAATCTGAAGTTCGTGTATCCTCTCCAGTATGAATGAATTATAACGAGCACTGGCAAGAAGCTGAAGCTTCCAGATGTTCTTATTCATTTCCTCCACATTAATGCAAGCAAGGTCTAATAATGTCTCTGCAAACTGATCGAGATGTGCCTAATTTCCTCTCTAAATTAACGTCCTAGGTTAACCGATAGTACCAGGTGTCTAATAGAATTAGAAATTATAATTGAAGGTATTTTAAGACAGCAAATTCTTAGAAATGACTTTCATCGCCAAGGCAAACAGGAATGATGGGGGGAGTTTGTACCTGATATAAGAGAAGTGGGACACAAATATAGGTTTTAAAAGGTGGGGGGGGGGGTTGGGGAGAGAGGTACAAACAAAGCAAAGCACCAAGAAGAGTAAACAATTTTTTTAAAGCTGGCATTACAAACATTACATGGGTATAATTTTATTTATACCTCTGACTGAATACAATTCTTAGTCAATCATACTACACTACTACTTCAGAGGCAGAGGAAATCAAGAACGCAAACTAAGAATGTGTGAGATGAGTCAACAGCACTTTGGTCTCAAAGTGGTTAGACCAGAGGGCAGGGCTTTGAATAAAATGCACGCAGCAAGGATCTCAGCCCTCTCCACCCCACTTCTTTCCTTCCCCTGTTCTGTAAACTAAAGGTCCACTCACTGCATTTTAGTCGTATCACCAACCTACCTCCAATCTAAAACACACATGCTGATGCACAGAAACATACTGTATATACTCGTGTATAGAGTTCTCCAGCACATTTTTAATGCAGTTTGGTGGTAAAATTAAGTGCCTCGGCTGATATTCAGGTGGGCTTATACTCAAGTATATATGGTAGGTAACTTTCTTTTTACCTTCTCAGGCAGGCAGCCAACCTAGAGAAAAGCACCTTTTCTGTTAAAAAAGGATACAACTCGCTCATATTATTTCAGTTCAATAGTAACTCTCTTGTAAAATCATCCCACATCTGAATTACCATTTACTTAAAAAGCCCAGTGATTCTAAATGAGAACAAAAATTAAAAGAGCTCGCAATCCTTTTGAGGCCAACCACTCGGGCCACCCCTATGTCAGCAAAACAGAATTCTCCTCCCCTCATTTAAGATACATCTGAAAGGCAGAACATAAAAACAGTTTTACTTCATTTCTTTCAATCTGCTGCTTTCGCCACCTGAGAAAGCTTGTTTTTAAAAGACACTGTGTTGGTGGTTTTAAGCCTCAGCTGTGTTCTGCTCCATTCTGAAACAGATGGAAAGCTAACGAGGACACACACAGCACATGCGCTTTTAAAAAGTAAAGCATCTCAGGAAGGGGAGAAAAGAGGCGCAGAAAAGTTCTGATGAAGTTGGGAACAGGGGGTTTGAAAATGAGTCCGACCCCAAAGGTACGGTGAAAGAGTGTGAATTCCTCAACTTAAGGAGGCTGCACATTTGACTATGCTTTACAGCAATCAACAAACAAGAGGAAACACTTTACGAACAGGAATTGTCCCTCAAATGTCCAATTCTGTAAAACGAGAGAGTGTGCGCTCAATGTCACTTTTGTTGCTGTGGAGCAGGATTCCTGCCTCAAGGCAACTCTGAACAAATGGTGCCTGGCTCTGCTAGATCCCTGTGATGCACCGAGGTAGACTTGGACCATCATGAACCAAAAGGTCATCATTGGCTCGTTTTTGGAAACAAATCACTGGGATTTCTTCCTACTTAAGACTGCACGATCCCTGGAATCTGTTCAGCATCAAAACAACACACAGTCTCTTAGGATCGATGGGAGAACACCTGAAGGGCACCGATCCAGAACTGAGCTGGGTCCCTCTGATGGATGGCCGGAATTCTACCACTGAACCACTAACGTCTTATGTGGGCTCAACAGGTACATCAAAGTACCAAGAGCATCTCTCAGAGAGGAACTTGAGGCACACATTTTGTAGCAGTGATGTCTATGCAATACTATGACATTGCCATCAAACAAGTTATTCTTTCTTGATAAATATTTACTTTCATTTATTATATATGTGCTAGAAGAAACCTCAATTGATTACGAAAGGATTTCAAAAAGTATGTGGGAAAATTCTACTATATTGTAATTCCCTATCCCATAAACTTTTTTGAAACCCTCTCACCCTTGCATTTAATTCAGAATTTCTAGAAACTACTAACACAGTCTATTTAGTGGTGAACCTTTTACAAAAGTAGTTGCTAGTTTCACATAAATCACTTTAGAAGAGGTTTCTATTGGAATAAGATTGGAGTCAGCTGTCCAGATCAGTTTAATGCTGAGTGCCTGTTTGCGTGTGCTTAAAAAAAACGGATGTCTGCCAGATCATTTAAAATACACAGGCTAATACAGCCAGCGTAATGATCACTGTAAAACTGTACCATCTCGCATGAAACGTTAGGGTGCCACCAAGACTAATAAGTGTGCCATTATTTGAAGTAGCACCAAAAAAGAAAAACAAATACTGCTCATGGATATAATAGGGTGTAAAAGATGCTCTGGTTTGGGAGGTGTTAAAATGAAATATGCATATAGAAAACATGTGAAACAGCCTCCACTAAGCACCATGCTGTCCTATCTTCTTTGATCTGTGCCTTCTCCGTCACTCCAACCTGTGCTCTTCAAGAGGGGTTCTCACCTTCCTTTTCACCCAACGACTTTCCACTTCTCCCAATCTGCACGTCTTCAGTAGGTCAAAGTAGAGTAGGCAGAATGGCTGTTAGTTCATAAAATCAGCTTCTTCATTGGACGCCCAGATCCTTTCAGATCTTTTTCTTGTTATAGGGCAGGTATAAAACAGCTACAAAATAACTACGTCACTACCACAGAAAGAGAGACTTAAAGCAATTTGGAAATACAACACACACACAGTCATAAAGGTCATTTGGGAAACTACCCCCACTTTTTCATTTTAAAAATAGTGACCCAGAGGCAAAAACGACTCTTGATGTTCCAGACACCAGGCTTGTTTCCAAGAAAATTCTACATATCCCATAATTTTAAAATGTGCTAAGATTTAGAATTAGGATCTAAATCTCCACTTGCCCCAAGGTCCTCTGAAGATTATAAGGCAGGTAATACTTTAATCATACTTTAATCCCTCCTTAAATATGACCAGCCCAGGCAATGTAGCAAACACCAAATAAAATTATTTTTAACTTCAGCATGTTGAATTAGCTTTAACAGCTTTAAAAGCTATTCCTTTCTTCTCCTGAAAACTACCAGCAAATTAAACTTTAACAGTCCTGGCTAAAAGCTTAACATTTCAAGATTTCTTATAAAGATTTTAAGAACTCAGTTCTATAAACTTTGTTGTTTTTAGTTGCCACTGGTTCCGACTAGTAGTAAACTACGTGCAACAGAACAAATACTGCCTGGCCCTGCGCCATGCCAGCCTCACAGCTGTCCCCACGTTGAGCCCAATGTTGCAGCCACTATGTCAACCCATCTCTCTCCGGGTCTTTCTTCCTCTTTTTTGCTGTGAACCTCTACTTTATCAAAGGGATGTGTTTCCCTCAGATTCATATTAAAAACTCAAATGATATTGCAATATCACAAAAGAAGTGAAACTTTCATAACTAGCGTTGAACTATGTTAACAAAAGTTTATCTCTAAGGCAACATAATAAGAGGTTAAAGTTAAAGGCAGTGGACGTGAATACTGGAAGGGTGTAAGATAGGAAAATAATAATTTATCAAGGGTTCACAAGTGGGGGGGGGGTTGACACCAAGAGCTCAAATAGAAAGAAAACATTTTGAAAATGATGATGGCAACAAAAGTACAAATGCGCTTGATTCAACTGATATATGAATTATTATAAGAGCTTTAAGAGCCTCCAATAAAATGACATATATCTGTATCTGCCTTCCAACCCAAGGAAGGTGCTCATCTTCTGTCACTCGACTGGACAATGATCCACTACTATTCACAATGTTTCCACTGGCCAATTTTTAGAAGTACATTGCCAGAATATACTTCCTTCCCAGACTGTCTTAGTTTGGAAGCACTAAAAATATGACTGGGGAAGAATGGCCTCCTCCAACTAGAGTCAACCTTAATGAGAGAGAAAGGCTTTCAGGATCTTCTTTTGCAGATGATGCACAGGTCAAAATGAGAGGAAACAGCTGCACCCATCAATAATCAGAATACTGAGTAAGCAAAGTATGAATTAAAGAAAATTGGAAATTGTAAACAGTGAAATGGAATACTTGGTGATCAATATTCTAGGCATTAGTATGCTGAAATTGACCATTCTGAATCACACCATAGTATGGCTGCTAGGAGGTGGAACTGACTCAATGGCACCTGACAACAACATTATGCTGGGTGTGACAAATTGATGATGAACAGCATCACATTCACTATCAAAAAGAACACTTCAAGATCCTGAGATGCGATGTAGTGATAGGACAATATCCATATTCCTTCAGGAAGACCAGCTAGTAAGACTACAATTTAAATCTATGAGCCAACAACTAATACCAAAGATGAAAATTTTACTAACCTCTGCCGTCTGAAATAGATAAAATGTGCAAACATGCTGCATTGATATTTACTGGCACTTGAAATGCAAAAGTTGAAAATTGTGAAGAATCAGCTGTCGGAAAATATTACCTTAGTGATAGAAATTACATCGATCACATTGCAGGATTTTGCAAGAACAACTTATTCACCAGAAATACTGTTTTTCATTAACTTAAGTGGCTAAACATATTGGCCTCACAGGATGGAAAGCATAAAATTAAAATTGACTACCTCTGGAGAAAGAAAAGCTCAATATCTTTATTTCAAAATTGAAGCAAGTCAATGAGAGCCAAAATATGAGCTTGGGTATGTGCAGTCATTTAGGCCATGTCAAGAGCAGGTTTAAAGTACTAAGCACTAATGCCCAAAGACCAGGCCAGGTAAGGGATGAGATCAACAACATGAAACATAACCAGTCATTAAAAAGACAGAAAAGAAAAAAATATGTGTCAAAAGAAGACTTTGAAAATTACTCTTACACACAGAGTGGCTAAAATAAATGGGAGAAATAAAGAGCTGAACAAAGATTTCAGTGGCAGGTCAAGAAGACAAAGTATTATAATAAAATGTGCAAAGAACTACAGTTAGAAAACCAAAATGGATTAATGCATTCACCATTTTTAAAGCTAAAAGAATGGAAGGAAAAAAATTCAAGCTTCAACTACCATATTTAAGGATTCTGTGGACAAAATACTGAATGATGCAGCAAGCACCGAGAGAAGATGGAAGGAACAGAATCAATGTATCAAAAAGAACTGGCTGGTATTCAAGCATCTCATATGACCAAGATTGCATATGATCAGGAATAAATGGTACTATGAAGAAAGTTCAAGAAGCACAGGAGGCAAGAGAGAAAATCAAAGTTCCAGGAACTGACCTAATAGCAATAAACTGTTGTTAATGCTGGAAGCATTTAATCAGCTATGCCAAGAAATTTGGAAGACAGTTACATGATCAACCAACTGGAAGAGTTCCTAATTTCATGCTGATTCCAAAGAAAAATGCTTCAACAGAATGTGGAAATTATCCAGCAATATTATTAATGCCACATATGCAAGTAAAATTAAGCAGGAGCTATTTCTTAAATGGGCTGAATGAATAGTACATCAACAGGGAACTGTCAGAAAGTCAAGCTGGATTCAGAAAATGTGGAACAATGTATATCATTACTAATGTCAGATGCATTTGGGCTAAGGAGACATTAGCAGAAAGGTGAATTATAATGAGCTATGGATAACAATGCAAAAAGTAGTTATTCCAGAACACTGTGCTCACGCAGAACACATACACAGACCAAGAGCCCATCATTGGAACATAACAGGGTGGTGGTTCATGGTTTGATATCAGGAAAGGTGTGCATGAGGGCTGTACCCACTTATCACACGTGTTCAGTCTGTATACGGAAGGAGACAGCCTAAGGATTGGGAAAAGGCTCATCACCAACCTGTGACTTGCAAGTGATATAACCCTGCTTGTTCAAAGTAAAGAGAACTTGAAGCACTTATTGCTGAAGATAGAAGACTGGACTACACACCTCCACATAAAGAAACAAAAATCCTCCCAAGTAGACCAATATGCAACATCATGATAATCAAAGAAAGAAGTAAAGCAGAAACGAAAAAATTGAAGTTGTCAAGGATTTCATTTTATTTGGATCCACAATCAATATTCATGGAATCAGCAGCCAAGAAATCAAAAGAAATAAGGCATTCAGTAACACTGTCGCCAAAAACCTCTTTACGTGTTACACTAGAAAGATGACGTTTCAGGTGCATCTGACTCAAGACTTCATTTTTTCAATCATCTCAGATGCAGGCAAAAGCTCGACAACCGGTAAGGAAGCTCAAAGATATCTCTAAATTATGGTGTGGGGTTTGAATATTAAATATCCTGGAGGCTGCAAGAAGAATGGAAACAACTGTCTTGGAAGAAGTCCGGAAGGCTCTATGGAGGTGAGGGTAGTGAGGAGGGACCAACCCCTGGCGAAAGACATCATGCTTGGTAAAGGGCCAGCAAAAAAAAAGAGGAAGACCCTGGACAAAAGGGGGGACATAGTGGCTACAACAATGGCCTCAAACGGAGCAATGACTGTGTAGACGGAACAGGACTAGGTAGTGTTTTGTCTTGTTATAATAAAAGGTTGCTATGAGTCTAAAATCAATTCAACAGCAACACGTGTTCTAAGAAGAATTATAAAAATGTACACACCAACTTATTATATAAACACACACACACACACACTCACTCACTGTCATCAACTCAATCCTGACACATAACAACCCCGTAGGACAGGGCAGAATTGCCCCAGTGAGTTTCTGAGATTGCAACTCTTTAAGGGAGTAGAAAATCCCTTCCCAGTCTTTCCCCTGGTGGTTTCAAACTGCTGAACTTAAAGTTTGCAGACCATAGAATAACTACTGAACCACCAGGACTCCTTACCAATATCATATCTCTATGCTCTTGCCTTTTCTAGATGTTTCTGACAAGTGTGGTCATACAATACTTTTCCTTTTGTGTCTGATTTATAAGGATATGGCTTTTAAATGGTACCATGTGGTCAGTATTGAACTTCAAGTGTTAAATTCCCAAGCCCTGAGATTAAGAAGCAAAAAAAAAAAAACAAAAAAAACCTGACTAGAATCATTACAGTCTAAGTAAAGAAAAATACAATTTATTTACTTTAATGCAATGTTATTTTCAATTAGTAATGTAAACAGTGGTGTGGCCTCCCCAAGTATCTCTGAAGCCACCATAGCATCATAAAACGTTTGCTAGAGAGAAATGTAAAAGGTATGTCTCAAAAACTATTTTTATATTTGATCTTGTTCAACTTCTCCCTGGTTTGAGGAGTCTGATAAATGGGGCAACCTTGCTTTCAAGTTTATAGATTCTGTATAAAACCTTATTCATCTGCTTTATCAAAGAAAGGTTCATTAAAATGTCGGCACAGTATAAAACAAACTAATTTCAGTAACTGCATTTGTTAATTAGAAAATGCAATAAAAACTTACTAAGTCACTGAATTCTCTATTCACACCATTCTCTACAGAACCCAAGTACTTTAAAATACATTTAATCTTTGCTATATGTACAAAATCCCCAAATAAGCAAACCTAAACAATACAATTAGCATTTCATATCTGTGGATTCAACCAACCACTGACGGCAAACTTTGGGTTGGGGTGGGAGTAGGGCAATTAGTGGGCAAAACAACCCCTCAAGGACTAATGGGGAGTGTAAAATGCTATTTACATAGTATTTCTGTGGTGTTGTATATTTATAAATAATGTAGAGAGGATCGAAAATACACAGGAGGACATGTGAATGTTACATTCAAATACTACGCCATTCGGTGAAAGGGACTTGTGCATCCACAGGTTTTTATATCCACTGGGCTCCTGGGACCAATTCTTCATGAATACCAAGGGATAACTGTATGTTGCTTGGGGAACATGGGGCAGTGGTAGTAATAAAAGTGTTTTAAAATGAGATGATGATTATGCAACTTGATAAATTTATTAAAATGCTTTGAACTATACACTTTAAATAAGAGAGATGGTAAGTATACAAATTATGTTTTTAAAAACTAAAATATTAAAAAAACTAAAATATTAAGCAGATTTTATAACATACTAAAAAGTGGGATTTATCACAGGAGGACAAAGTTGCTTGAACATCTGAATCCAATTCATGTTCGATACCCTTTTTTAATAAAAACACTAAAAAAAAACCCAGAGAAATCTCTCAATCTAATAAAGGGCATGTACAAAAACCCTCTAGTACGGAGGGGGTGGGGGGAATGAGCTGATACTAAGGGCTAAAGTAGAAAGAAAATGTTCTGAAACTAATGATGGCAACATATGTATAAATGTGCTTGACCCAATGGATGGATGTATGGATTGTGATAAGGGGCTGTAAGAGGCCTCAATAAAATGATTTTTTTTTAAACAAAAACCTCTAGTATGTTAAATAAGTACTCAATGGTGAAAGGCTGAAATGTCTTTTGCTACATCTATTTGGCCAAGTAAAAGAGGTTCTAGTCAATATAATTAGGGGAATAAAAGAAAAGACATCTGATTGGAAAGAAAGATACAAACTATCTTTTTGCGGATGATATCATCTTATATATAGAAAATCTTAATACAATACAAAACTATTACAATAAACAAATTCAGCCAAGTTGTAGGGTACAAGATCAATATACAAAAAGCAATTACATGCACTAGCAATGAACAAACAATTCGAAAGTGAAGCTAAGAAAATCTTTCGTGTGTCATAAAAAACAAAATACTTAGGAATCAGTTTAACAAGAAGCACAAAACGTATACAATGGGGGGGAAAAGGTCTACAATGGAAATGAAAAAAAATCACTGACTGAAATGAAAGAAGATAAAGCAAATGAACAGCGCTTCATGTTCATCTATCAGAGACTTACAGTTAAGATGGCAATAGTGCTTAAAGACGCTACAGATTCTGCAAATCTTTAAAAGTCACGAGGCTTGTTTTCCCCTAAAATTGACAATCCAATCTTAAAATTCTCTGAAACAGCAAAGGATCCAGAATAGTTAAAGCATTTTTCGAACAAAGCAAAGTTAGAAGACTCATATTTTTCCATTTCACAACTTAATACCGAGTTACATAAATGAAAACAGTACAGCGTAACAACAGACATGTAGATCAGTGGAACCGAGCTGTGAATCCAGAAATGAACCACTCCATTTATAGTCAATTGACCTTCCAAAAAGGCACCATGACCATTAAATGGGGGAAACGGTTCTTTTCAACAAATGACAATGGGACAACTGGAATATCCACATGCAAAAGGAGGAAGTTGGACCATTTCATAACATACGCAAAAATTAACCCAAAAATGAATCACAGACCCAAATGAAAACTCTTCCAAAAAATACAGGAGCAAATATTTGTGACTTTGGATTAAGCAAAGCCTTCTTAGATATGACACTAAAAGTACAAGCAAGAAAAGAACCAATAGGACTGAATCAAAATGTTTAAGCTTTCATATTTGAAAGGACATCAACAAGAAAAAGTGGCAAGGCAATCCACAGAATAAGAGAATATTTCCAAATCACTTATTGGATATGAAACTCCTATCTAAGATAAAGATAAGTCCTCCAGGTACATACAATCCAGTTATGAACTAAACCATTAAAGCCAATTATATTAAAGATTCAATTTAAAGACAGACTTAGGAAATGAGTTTGTATGAGTCAGAATTGACTCTATAGTGGTGTGGTGACTGGTTCTTTTTTTTGCGGGGGGGTAAGGTTGGGGGCTGTTGGTGTTCTTGTGTGGTCCACTTGGGCCAGAGAGGGGAGGGCCAGGGAAGAACAAACCCACCTCCACACACAGAGGGAAGGGGCTGGGCCAAGGAGCCAGGGGGTCCCCTGCCGGGCTTGAGGACATAGAAAGAACACACTAGAACTGGCTAATCCTCCTGAGGAGCTCAACAAAGTGCCAGAGGCCAATGGCCAGTCAGCTGCATAGTTGCCAGCGAGAATCTAGAACCTGGGTTCTCAATGGGACAACAGCTCACTAAAGAAATACATCTTTCCAGGCTTTTCTGAAACATAACTGTTTTTGTTTTGTTTTGTGTAGAGGGGGCAGGGGCAATCTTTTTCTTTTTTTATTTTATTGGGGGCTCATACAACTCTTTTCAGAATCCATACATAAATTTTAGGCATCTATCAATGCTTACTAAAGATAAGCATTCAATTATTCATGAACATTTTGTTTCCAATCTAAGGAGATTATAAACAATGATCATCCTTATAAATACTGTTATTTTTGCATCTATGCCATATGACTTCTTCAAAGGGCTCAATGTTTTAGAAACCCCTTTCTCAGAAAAACTCCATCAATCTACACTACCACCAAAAGTTTGGGAATGTTTATTTCACTGTTCTTGTTTTAGGTACCATGGGCTCCAACTCTTTGCAATCTTATGCCAAACAGAACAAAATGGTATCTCGTCCTGCAATATCAACATGGTGTGTGCTGGAGCCATAAAAGTTGGCTCATGAGAAACTGTTAAAATTTTCTGTAATTTTGCAAGCTGGTTATAACACCTCAAAACTCACTGCAATTTTAGAGCATCCCCCGCCCTCTATGGTTAAATCATCACTTTTAAAATGAGTTGTGCAAGCATTCTCCTTGATATGATTGAACGACTGCACTATTGAATTGTACGCTATGTAAATGATGTGCCAATAAAATTGTTGGGAGAAAACTAGAATAAATCTTAAGAACCTGGAAAAAAGCTCAGCGCCATCAAGTGGATTCTAATTCATTGAGAGCCCATAGGACAAGGTAGAACTTGCCCTTTGGGTTCCTGAGGCTCTTAACTATGGGACTAGAAAGCCTTTCTCTCTTGGAGTAGCTGGTGGTTTTGACCCACATAACCCACTATGCCAGCAGGGCTCCTGGATATAACGCAGCAGCCACTATTAAAATATTAAGTAAACCTATAGTAAAATAAATAATATTTAAGGTTGTACTCACTTTGAATAGTTTATTTATTCGTGTCTATTTACCTGTACGGTGAGCAGAAAACATGAGGACCAACTACTGTTATCTTTTCCCCAAATCTGCATGTATTGACTTCATGTTGGTAGCTCAAAACTGGTCACGGAAGACTACTTGAAACTAATTGTCGTTGAGCCCAACCCTAGCTTGTGACTCCCTAAGTGTCAGTGCAGAACTGCGCCTCCTAAGGCTTCCATCGGCAGCTTCTCGGATGCGGATCATCAGGTCTTTCTTCCAAGACACATCTGGGTGGACTTGAGCACATTAGCACAGTACTGTGGAGGACCACCTAGGGACTCCACAACAATCAGCAAATCCTACAAATAAAGGCCTGTTTTTTCCTTCCAGAGACTCTGATATCACTGCAGCAAGCCATCGACTCCTTGTTAATTTGCTAAAGATTATCTCTAGCGCATAATAAACTATCATTGTTTCACAAATTTAGTATCAGAATAAGGAGCTTAGGAATAAATCTATTTTTCCTGAATTAGATTCACACACATACTTGGTATACTTCAATGAATTAACTGGACAGTTTAAGTGGATGTTTCACTATTTTTCCATCATGACGTCACAGTACTGCATTGAGCATGTATTTTCCCTTAACAAATAGCATTCTTAAGTTTATGTAGGCGCCCTGGTGGTATAATGGTTAAGTGTTGGACTGCTAACTATATGATCAGCAGTTTGAAACCACCAGCTAGCTACTCCTTGGGAGAAAGACAAGGCTTTCTACTCTTGTAAAGAGTTACAGTCTTAAAAACTCACAGGGGTAGTTCTGACCCTGACTATGGGTCAGAATTAACTCAATGGAAGTTTTCTTTCTTAAATTTTCTATAGGGGTAAAAAAAAAAAAGACTTCCCAAGAGAGTTGGTTACTGTAATGCTCTTTTGATTGGGCAGGTTCTTTTTTTGGTTTATCACATACAAAAGAATTCCTTGTTGCACAGTGGGTTAAGTACTAGGCTGCTAACCAGAAGGTTGTCAGTTCTAGCCCACCATGGATGACTGGAGCTGGCCGAGGTCCTGGCTGGTGGCATTCTGCTCAGCTGCTCTAAGACTACATCCCATGACCCGACCCAGGGTCTTCAGCTCTTCAGCTGCATCCCATTGCGCTACGCCGTACTGATGCAGATGCACTGCATCTGCCTGAGCCTCCCCGGAGGCAGTTTGGAAGATGGGCTGAACCCTGAGCTGTGCGAGGAACTGGACAAGGTGGCTACTGCCTTCAACATGAAGCGCTCCAACTACCACAGCTCCATGGCTATTTCTGCACCAAACACCTGATGCCAGAGCAGTTGGCTACGGTGGAAATGGGTGCACTGCACACCAAGGACCATGGACTGGAGGTGGTGGGCCTGGTGTGGGTGCCCCTGCATACTCTGTAGGATGGTGTGGGAGGCCTGCCTGCCTTTCTGGAGAATTCTTTTATGGGGTAGCTTGGGAGCAACTGCTGAAAACCATCCAGGCCAGGGTTCAGGATTGCTGAAGCCTGGATATGTCCCAGACCTTAAGATCACAGTCCATCCCCCGAGGTAGCTTTCCATGGGCCCATAAAGTCTGGTCTTAGGATCTTGACACTAGGAAGGAAAAAGGTAAGGAAAGAAGAACAATTTCTCTTTAGGGCCTAGGGAGATGATAAATGATCACAGAGTAATAGAAGTGTCTACAATATGTGACACACACACACACCCACCACCACCACCACCACCACCACCACCACCACCACCACCACCACCACCCCTACTCTCCTCCTTCCCAGCCAATTCACCATATCAGGGACAAGTCATGCCAGGGATCTTAGTAAACTAACTCTACACACACACACCCCACCCCACCCCTGCCCTCTCCCACATGTGGAAGCACAATCTATGTGCACACACAGGGTAACACTGGAGGCAGCATGGGTGGCCCCTGGCTGAGCAGAAATACGTGGAGAGGGACTTCTGAACCCCGAGGGTCCCTTGTGGCGCTCTGGACGACAGCTCCCATGCCTTGCCCAGCCCATGCTTGCTAGTAGAGCACAAAGAAGCAGGGACCTTCTTTGCCAAAACAATCTGTCCCTAAGAAGGTGGAAGTGGGTCCTAACCAACCCTTGGGCCACTCTTTGTCCTGAAAACTAAGAAGAAGGCGTTAGGAAGTGGCTTGGTCTCCTTGAATGGATCTTGGACCTGAGAGCAAACCTTTCATCTTTGGGGCTACTTAGACTGTAGAAATCAGAAGAGACTGATCCACAGACAGTCTAGCCTGGCCCTGCCCAAATGGGCCTCCCGAGGAAGAAAGGCTTATGGCTGAGCTCATCAGTTCTATCAATAAGGATTATTGTGTACAAATAGCAAGTGCTGCATAAGGTATTGAAGATTCGGTGATAAGAGATCTATAAGCCCGATTCTCCAAGACTATGGCAAAGAGGAAAATCATCAAACTTAAAGGTCCAGGTGCTAAATATTCTAGGCTTTGCAGACCACATGATCTTTCTCACAACTGTTCAACTCACCTTTGTATTCAAAGTCATAGATAATATATAAATGAATGAGTGTAGCTATGTGTCAATAAAACTTTATTAAAAAAAAGATTTATGGCTTTAGAAACTCATTGCCATCAAATCAATGCTAATTCATAGCGACTGATCGCCTCTGAGTGCTAGATCTTCAGCACCTATACCAGTTAAGCATCACTGCTGCTGTCAGGTACTACCCAGTTGGTTCCAACTCACAGTGACCCTGTATACAACACAACAAAACACCACCCAGGCCTGCACCATCCTCACAATTGTTCTTATTTGAACTCACTGTTGCAGCCACTGTGTCGGTTCATCTTGCTGGGAACCTCCCTTTTTCCCATTGCTCCTCTACTTTACCAAGCATGATATCCTTCCCCAGGGACTGGCATTTCAAATATCAGTGACAATAACTTCCAGCATCACAGCAACACAAAAGCTACCATGGTATGACAAACTGACAGACAAGTGGTGGTAAGCATAAGTGCCCCTATTCCCATGTCTTTCTTAGTGAGGCACTTTAGGACGGTAGAGATTAATTGCAAATATAGATTTTCTATGTATTAAGTAAATCAATTATCTGTTGCCCAAATATTTCCTTAAAAGCCCTGCTAGTGCTGTGGCTAAGCACTTGGCTGCTAAACCAAAAGGTCAGCAGTTTGAACCCAGCAGGCGCTCCACGAGAGAACTACGTGGTAGTTTACTTCCATGGAGATTTACTGCCTAAGGACCCTCAACCAGGTAGTTCTACTCTGTCCTACAGAGTCACTGAGAGTAGAATCAAATGAAAGGTAGTGGGTTCGGTTTGTGTTCTTTACAAATATAATTCCTTATTTTATCACATTTTTGCAATCTTTTGAAGCCCCCTGGTAAAGCCAATGCAGCAGCTCCCCTGTTTAAATCACAGTTGTGACTTGACATATACAGAGTGGCAATTTCAACCATTTCCAATTGCTACCCAATATTTTGGATTTTAAATCTAATTCTTAGGGCTTTGTGCTATATATAGAAATAATGATTAGCCTTTGGGAAACAATGGCTCATTTACTGAAAATGAGTTTAACAAAGGAATTATTTGGTACTGAAAACTACAGAGTCGTGAATTGGGTGACACAAATCCCAGCATCATCAGCTCATGTGATTGCATTAGGGTAATTTACTTTTAAAAAAACAAAACCAAAAACTTAAAGGTTAGCTTCAACATGTTATATCCTCAATCATGTCCTTTGCCACAGAAGTGTGAAACCAGGTAGGCTCTTATTTTGAAAAACATCTTCAAACTCCCGACCTGAGGTACATAAGAAAGAAAAACTTTACGAAATGGAATATTTTCATCCTGCCTGAAGCCTAGTTTTGACTGGTGCGGGTTTCAGTTACACATTTGATTCACACTGAATTTTGTTTTAAGTATTAAGAGAAAAAATAGCATTCTAAAATAGTCACCAGCTTGGAAACTTCCAGTTCCTTCTCTAGAGAGCTTACAAAACTTATTACATGGAAAAGCAAGTTGATGCAGTGGCCATGAATTTCTTAACACTGTAATAGTAAAATATAATTGAAATGGAATCTCAGTAAGTTCTGTAGAAATAGACTCCATCACAAAATGCTAACTGATAAATCTAGAAGTATGGTATATGAGTACATCACTGCATAATGCTTTGTAAATTTTTCAGAATTAAAAGAAGACACAATATCCATAAAGTAGATCTGTAACACTGTAAAATAAAATGTGGGAAAGCTGTGCTCTTCACCAAGAATCTTGTAGTCATGGCATTAAACTTATCGTTTATCAGAAACCTTGGAGTGAATGGTACACACAAAACAACCAACATATTCTCTTCTACATATTCTGTGGTTTTCCAAATGCATTGTTTGTTCCTTCTCTCATTTATGGAGACTTTTTTCTGTTTTGTTTTGCTTTTATAAGAACACTTCCTACACTTTCAGTGGGAATTAACTTGAACAGGAATTACTGGTAATGTAGTAAAAGAACAAAGCCCCGTCTGGCTGAGCCTTTAACCAGCTGTGTGACCTTGAACAAATCTCTCAGCTTCTCTGAGTCTCAATTTTCCGATTTGTAAAACGAAGCAGTTAAGACTAAAGGCGTGCTAAAATGTCGTCGTAAGTAAAGCTCTTAAGATTGTTCTGTTGGAAGGCCTGCCTCCTGGTCTCAGGGCAATTAGGCGTTCTGGAATTCCCATTCTACACAATGCTATATGTAATTTGGTATGATCCACACTGATCAATGCATTTCCATTGTCAATAATCTAAAGCGAAGCTTCTGTTATTCTCTGCTTTCAAAAATGATCCACCTGGCATCAGTAGAATGACATCCTTTGTTCCACATCCTCTTCTGAATCCAGCTTTAATATCTGGTAGTCTCCTGTTCATGCACCGCTGCAACCAGTTTTGAATTATCTTCAGCAAAATCTTACTTTCTTAAGATATTGATATTGTTTGGGAATTTTGGTATTATTTGCTGGTTCTCAATTATACACAATCTTCTGGAATGATTGAATGGCAATCAATTTTTTTTTTTACAGTGACTCCGTGCGTGTCCTCTTTCTATCTTCTTTGACTGCCATCTCTGTTCAATTAAAAAAAAATCAAAAAACCAAAAACACCTCACTGCCATCTAGCCAACTGACTCACAGAGTAAAACTACCCCTGTGGGTTTCTGAGAGAGCCTCGTCTTTCCTCTGGAGCAGAACTGAGTTCGAACTGCCCCTTCCTTTGCCCACGGAACCCTTCAATACTGGAATTCCAGGCTTGGATTCTTCCTTCACGTCTCTTGGCTTGAAAAATGCCAACTGTGGTGTTCTCTTTCCATTTTCTAGCTCATCTTTGTACATATCATTATAATACTTTGTCTTCTCAAGCTGTCCTTGGAAACCTTCTGTTCAGCTCTGACTTCATTTCTTCCATTCACTTTATCTACATTCAAGAGTAAGTTCCAGAGTCTTTTCTGACATCCATTGGTCTTTCATATCTTTCCTGTCTTTTTTAACAGCCTTTTTATTTTCTTCTTGTCCTTGATGTCCTTCCACACTTTATCTGGTCCAGTCATGAGAGTTCTATGCACCATCAAATCTATTCTTGAAAGAGTCTCTAAATTCACCTGAGATATATTCAAGACTGCATTTTGACTCTCATGAACTCATTTGCATTTTCTTTGGCTTCAACTGATGACCTGCTCTGCAAGTGGCCCCTGCCCTGGTTCTGACGGATATTGGTTCCATCGTCTCTTTCCACAAATGGAGCTGATTTGATTCCTGTGTATTCCATATAGCAAGATCCAATGAACAATTTCCACTTATGTTACTTTATTTGTAATGAAGATTGTTTGTCTTTTTCAACTACTGATCATTCTTCTTCCTTTCCAGTGCTGTCCTTCAGAATAGATCCTGAAGTGTTGTTTTCGACAATTCGTGCAACACTGTCCCTGTTCAACTTGTCATTCCTGTTACAATTATTAGGACTGTCTGGTTCAAAATTACCAAAACCAGTCCATTTCAGCTCAATAATTCCTAGCATATCAATCTTCAGGCATTCTATTTCATTTTGACAACGTACAATTTTCCTACATCCTTACATCGCACCTTCCACGTTCAGATTATCATTGGATCCTTGTAGTTTTTCCGGCTCACTTGGACTTGTGCCACATCAGCAAGTGAAGGTACCATTCGTGTCACTAAGGCCAGCTCTACTTTGAGGGGCTCTCTTCCCGCCCTGTATTGTCAATGTCCCACTGCTGCTCAAAGATACGCACGGTCCATTTTCTGTAGAAGTAGCCTGTCAAGTAGGGGCTTCTCTGCGGAAACCGTTTCCCATGGGGGACCCTGCTGGTATGTGAAATACCAGTGGCACAGCTTCCGGCATCACAGCTAGACAGTCCAACAAGCTGGCAGATGCATGGTGCATCTGTTTCCATATCACTACGTGGGTAATATTATAATATCTGTGCAACTAAATAACATTATAATGATTGAATTTACTACTGAAATGTTTTTAATGAAAGAAGGTACTTTATGGATTGACATGTTTCCTCATGATCCGATTGGAAAAGGAGTCTTAAAGTCCATTTGTTATACCTATCTAAAATTTCTTTGCAGTTCAAATAGTGTTTTAAATGTGTTACAAGGAATCAGTTGTTTTTTTAAAATGCATCAATATTTATTTTGAGCATTGGCTTTAAGTACATACCCAGTTAACTAATAACCTCCATTACCATAACATGCTGAACTTGGGAAAATGAACAAAGAATGCCAACTAATTAGTTAATTAAGCATGGTTGAAGGTTCTCACATAATTCTCTTGGGCAATTCCAAACCAAACCAAGTATACATGTGACCCCTTTTCTGCACAGTACTCACATTACTTGCTAACTTTTTATGGCTTGTTTTACTTTTAATATTCCTCAAATTTCCCCACACTTGTATTACTAAATTCTCGGTCTTGTCTAAATAAATGTAGAAGTCAATAGCTTCCTATTTAAAAAAAAAAACAATATATGGAGAGGGAGGTGGTGGACTTGGTGGGGGAAAAACTTTGTACCAGGCTGCTTGCTAACTTAGATGTGCAATGAGATAATCACACGATAATTATACCCTTTGGGTACTTCTGAACTGGTAAGATAATACAGTGAAATAATGTCACCTGGTTTATTTCAATTTACTTACACAATTTGCAAATCTTCAGCACTCTGCCATGCTACATTAAGAAAATTAGTATGTGAGAAAAATCACCTGCTTATGTTAATGGAAGGGTGATTTTTATCCATGCAGACAGAAACAATAAAAAGTTGCAATCTGGGTCAAATGACTAATCTTATCTTTTTGTTCAAATGTTTCTCTTCACCTTCTCTCTCACTCTCTCCTCTCTCTCTTTCTCTCTCAGAGCAGGATTGTTTAGGTCAAAGAACGGGTTAATAAAAAGCTCCTGGGTTGTCCATTCTCCTTTAAGAAGTTTGCTGCTTGACACTGCTGAGCTCCACACTTAAGTTGAAAACAAGACTGAGAACTTAATGGGGAGGGAGGGGGGGAAAAAAAAGAGGACCTGATGCAAGGGGCTTAAGTGGAGAGCAAATGCCTTGAGAATGATTGGGGCAGGGAATGTATGGATGTGCTTTATACAATTGATGTATGTATATGTATGGATTGTGGTAAGAGTTGTTTGAGTCCCTAATAAAATGTAAAAGAAGAAAAGAGAAAAAAATGATTAGGGCAAAGACTGTACAGATGTGCTTTATACAATTGATGTATGTATATGTATGAACTGTGAAAAGAATTGTATCAGCCCCAATAAATTGTTAAAATAAAAAAATTAAAAAAAAAGGAGGCCCACAAAAAAAAAAAAAAAGACTGAGAACTTTATCTAGACAACAAAACCACAACATTGAGAGGGGGAAAAAGAAATCAAAGGGGGGTGTCTGATCTAACTGAGTAGGAAAGCAAGCAAGCAAAGATCGGGTATGAATTTTACCTTTTCTACTTTACGCAAACAAGGCTTCAGAAAAGGAAAACACCCCAGATAAATCAGGGAACACAGAAAACATCCTCCCAGTTTGTGCTGAAGCTGCACCTGGTCGAGTTCTGTATCTGACTGCTTTACCTTGCTCGGTCACTTCAAAAACGTTCACTCTCCCCCATTCACCTGTAAGAATTCCAATTATGAGTTGGTATTCATCCCTCCCACTGACAACTGACCCCCTCGCCAGGCCCAGTAACTGGTTCAAAAATTAGTATACTGCTTCATGAAAGCCAATGAACTTTAGAACTGTGGTCAACAAAGTAGTCAAACCCAAAATTCACTGCCATGGAGTTGATCCCGACTGAAAGTAACCCCCCAGGGCAGAGTAGAACTGCTTCCTTGGGGTTTCCAGGGTTTCCAAGTCTTTACAAAGAGAAGCAGAAAGCCTCATCTTTGCCCCTGGGATCAGCTGGTGGGTATGAGCTGCCAAGCCTGTGTAACCCACTATACATCCACCAGGGATCCTCCAGGTAGTTAGCAGTCACACTGAATACAAGTAGCCCAACTGAGACACACCAGAGCCACAGACTTCAGTCCGAAAAACCATGTAACTACCTCATGAATAGCTTTATACTGATTATGGGTTGAAATGGTATTTTGGATTGAAGAAAATATTTGACTAAAATTAATTTCACCTCCTGCTTTTCTATTTGTTAATGTGGTTACTCAAAAAACTCTAAGACTGTAACTCTTTACGGAAGTAAAAAGGGCAGTCTTTTGTCCATCTGGTTACTAGAACATTTAAAGTCACATATGTGGCTTTAAATTCTCATCTACTGGGCAGCACTGTTGAAACTTTGCTGGGGGCTTCTGGAAAAGTCTTCCCTTGCGAGTGGCTATCCAAGTCAAGCTTGCTCTGGGTCTAAGGGGACTGTATGCCCAATTTGCCTTAATAAAGCAGAGTCAGAATTCATTTGCTGGGAAGCTCATAAGCAAACTAGCAAGCCCCCTCCCCAAATCGGAATTTAAGAGGCTTCTGGGTGGATTTTAAAATCAGCTTGCTTCCTCTGGCACCAAGCCCCATTCTCAGGGTAAGCAGAGCGCAATAGAACAGATTGAACTGTGTAGGGCAACAACTCATGGGCTGTGGCTCCAGACTTGTACTCGCTGTGTCAATGGGAAAACGGATGATCTCCTCAGTGCAGTCACCTTATACCCCAGAGGGATGATGGACAATAGTGTACTTTTTTGTTTATATGGGTTTCTGTTTTCCTGCCTTTGGCTTTTTTCTTCTTCTCTTTCCTGGTTATTTTGTTGCTGGTGCTGGTATAGCTGGTCCTATGAAGGTTTGGTTTCCTCATAAGATGACTGCCAAAGTAAACCTCAGTCGGGCATATTCCATGGACAAGCAGATGGATTCTAGGCTCCTTAACGCTAGCCCCAATTCAAGAACAGTTGGTTCTGAAAACACAGCCCTGCTCAATACTCTGAAGTGATCACTGAAGATAAGGGTGCTACAGCAAAGTGTGGTGAAGATAGCAGATGGTGCCTGGCAATCAATCGAATAGCATCTGGGGTCTTAAAGGCTTGTATTCAAGCATGCAGCCATCTAAGCCAGGAGTCAACTAAGTTCACATGGAAGAAACAGCCAGCAGCTTGTGATGCAAAGATGGCAATAACGAAATTCACATATAATGAAGGGGAAAGTACCAGAGCTAAAGTTGTGAACAACCAATTTGTGGACGGTGCTGGAGAACAGTGGGAGACCAAAACCCATCTACATAGTATCTAGTCAGATTACATCACTGGCAGATCCCCTCTAGCCACAGGCAAAAGTCTGGAACAGCCTTACTATCAAACATAGATCATCGTAAGCCTGATTATGATGGATCAAACGTGATACTTGGTCAGTTGACCTCCCTGGAGACCCAACCTGAATTTGTCCTAGGTGTAAGACTATCTTGCTTGTTCCATGAGAAAAATTTCTTCCCTGGCTTTTAAAATATTGATGGTCATCTTTTCTTTCTTACTCATTGTTTATATTTTTATATTTATATTACTGTTGCTTTATCCTTACTGCTGTATTTCATTTTTGTCCTTCATTATTTCTGTTTATGAAGCACAGAGGAGTGGATGCATAGAGATAACTTGCAAGGGTTTGTAGAGGATATAGAAGTGGGGGTGGGGTGGAGAGGGTGAGGGGTTTTCAGGAGTAAACGATCAAGGCAGAAGGGGAAGGAGCACTAGAACTGAAGGTGATTCGACAACTAATGTTAAAGGCAATATATTCATGGGGGGAAATGTTCTAAAACTGATTGTGGTAATGATTGTACAATTCTTCTGGATATGACTGTATGACATGTGGATTGCGTGCCAACAGTAAAAAAAAAGTCAACTTGCTAATAAATGTTAGTTCTACCCACCAGCTCTTACCTGATAACACTCCCCACTGAAGGACAAAATACTGATATTTGAAAACACTCCAAATACTCAGGAGAGCAGGCAAATAAGTCTAAAACATGAAAAAGGTATAAAGCTGCCCATTTACAAATGGGACAGGTTCGTCTCCACAACTGAGCTGTAACAAATGTAACATGTATAATCCTCAGCAATGAGCCAGTGCTGGATGAAAACAAGGCTCTTAAAGTGTGCATCTAAGATCTGATCCCAAATGTGACAATTCTCTAAGTCATCACACTGGAACAGGGTTACATTGATCTCTCCTTCCTTTAAATAAAGGTCCTCTGCTATTCAACGTCTCAAGTCCTAAGTGAAAGTTGTCTGTGGTCATTAGCTGGCTCTACTAGCCTGCTATGCCTTAAACATAACTAAGATACTGTTACCGATCAATCTAAGGATTTTATAAAGATGCAAATAAAGGTTACACTCCCATCCCACCCCCCCAAAAAAGCAACAACTCACTGCCATGCAGTCACTTCCAACCCACAGCCACCCTACAGGAGGAAGACTACCCCCGCAGGTGTTTGAGACTACACGGCAACTTTTTTTTTTTCTTAAATCATTTTATTGGGGGCTCATACAACGCTCATCACAATCCATCCATCCATCCATCCATTGTGTCAAGCACATTTGTACATTTGTTGCCATCATCATTCTCAAAACATTTCCTTTCTACTTGAGCCCTTGCTATCAGCTCCTGATTTTTCCCCTCGTTCCCCTCATGAACCTTTGATAAGTTATAAATTATTGTTATTTTGTCATGTCTTGCACTGTCCGACGACGTTTCCCTTCACCCACTTTTCTCTTGTCCATCCCCCAGGGAAGAGGTTATATGTAGATCCTTGTAATTGTTTTCCCCTTTCTACCCTACCTTTGCTCCACCCTCCCAGTATCGCCACTCTCACCACTGGTCCTAAAGGGATCAGCTGTCTTGGATTCCATGTGTTTCCAGTTCCTATCTGTACCAGTGTACATCCTCTGGTCTAGTCAGATTTGTAAGGTAAAATTGGGATCAGGATAGTGGGGGAACATTTAAGAACTAGAGGAAAGATGTATGTTTCATCAGTGCTACACTGTACCCTGACTGGCTCGTCTCCTCCCCGCGACCCTTTGGTAAAGCCATGTTCAGTTGGTCACAGATGGGCTTTGGGTCCCCAATCTGCACTCCCCCTCATTGGCAATGAAATGATTTTTGTTCCTTGATGCCTGATACCTGATTCCTTCGACACCTCGTGATCACAGGCTTGTGTACTTCTTCCATGTGGGCTTTGTTGCTTCCGAGCTAGATGGCTGCTTGTTTACCTTCAAGCCTTTAAGACCCCAGGCCCTATATCCTTTGATAGCTGGGCACCATCAGCTTTCTTCACATTTGCCCATGCACCCAGGTGTCCTCAGCAATCGTATAGGGAAGGTGAGCACAAAATGATATGTTTTTTTCTTCTGTGATGCCCAAAACCTAATCCCTTCAACACCTCATGATCACACAGGCTGCTGTGCTTCTTCCATGTGAGCTTGGCTGCTTCTTACCTTCAAGCCTTTAAGTCCCTAGAAGCTCTATCTTTGATAGCTGGGCACCATCAGCTTTCATCACATTTGCTTATGCACCCATTTGTCTTCAGTGATCGTGTGGGGAAGGTGGGTATCATAGAATGCCAGTTTAATAGAACAAAGTGTTCTTGCATTGAGGGAGTACTTGAGTGGAGGCCCAATGTTCATCTGCTACCTTAATACTAAACCTATAAATATATGCACATAGATCTATTTTCCTATCATTATAAATAAGTATATTTACATATGTACATACCTGCATCTAGACCTCTACAAATTCCCTTTACTTCCTAGTTCTTTCTTCTATTTCCTTTTACTTTCCTCTTGCAATGCAACTCTTTATGGGAGTCAAAGCCACCTCTTTCTCCTGCAGAGTGTTAGGTGATTTTGAACTTCTGACCTTGTGGTTAGCAGCCCTATGCATAACCACTGCATAGCCCAGTGGCCTTATCTCTTTACCTACCATCATCTATCACCTCCTGCCTTGTGCTTTGTAGGTAGGTAGCCTCAAGCTTTGTGGTCTCTGGCATATTGGCCCCTTCACTTAAATGTCTTTCCCCTTTGGCTGACTCACTCATTCTTACAATTCAGTTGAGGCATTCATTACCTCCTCTAGAAAGCATTCATGTTCCAAGGAAACCTCTCCTTTATGCTGCCATACTATCAGGGGATATTTCTAATGCTGCACTTAGGAAACGGAATTACAATTACCCATTTACAAATCTGTCTCTCCCTCAAGATCTTTACAGCTCCTACCATTCACCACAGTGCCTGACAAATTGATGACACACAATAGACACTGTAAGAACAAATGAAAATAATATATCCTGATGTTTTTTCTCATGGTTTCAACTTTAGTTTCACGTTCCAAATCTCCATGAAGGCTGTGGCCTTCCTGAGAGTAGGGATGTATCATTCTTTGGCCTGTTCACTTAATCGGAAACCCCTTCAGGGTAAGATCATGATCTAAATATGTTTTTATTGACAACCTACTTTGGACCAGCACTACTGCAGGCATTAATGTGCGGTTAGTTTTTATTTTATTTTATTTATTTTTTTTTTAGTTTTTATTTTTTAAATGTGAATTTCTACTAAGTTTCTAACTAACTACCCACGTTAGTGCCTATAGTAATGCTAGTCCACAGTAGGCTGTGAAAAACACTGACAAAAGATCAAGTTTTCCCTGTCTGACAGTAGAGATGAATCTCAGTTCATCAAATGAATCCAAACTCAAGAAGTGACTCTGGGTTTAGGGAAAGAGCACCAATCACCAATGGCAAACGAGCATCCTCGTATGAACCACCTCTATATGCACCAACACAACTACTGAACCGCAATTTCAGCAGTCATCTTTTCATAATGCCATGGTGCCAGCATTTTTTTTTCTAATGTCTCTTGAGTTAGATACCTGAAAATTTGTGGACCAGGTCTATCATGACTTGTCACTTGCTCATTGACAGAATTACAAATGTTGCCTCAGGCACTCTGCTGTTAGCAGCCCCAAGAAACAACAGGATCAAACTGACAAGCTGTTTTAGTAAGTAAATCATCATTGATTGGCATTAACTGTCCCAATCAACAAATAATTCACCGGAGTTTTATGGATGCACGGGAAATCATAAGTACAACCCAAATATAATCCTATAATGCAAGTGGGGCTTCTTTCAGGCTACTGGCTCAATGACCAATGAAAGAGTTTCTCCAATCTTGACAATTTCCAGCAAAGAAATCAAGTCAGCATATTAAGAAAACATAATAGTACATAAAACAGTTCTTGGGACTGCCAGGATACTAACAAATCTAATAAAAACTATCAAAAATAGTCACTCAGTTCCACAGTGGAAACTTGGAGGCTTCTAGTTGTGAAGATAATGAACATTCCAACACTCCATTAGAGGAGGTTTTGTACATTAAGGAACAACATTCGTGTAGCCTGAGCTTTGGTAGAAAGTAAGCACTTATGTATTGCAGCTTGTTTAAAAAGGCAATTCTTTCTGGAAAGTCTTTTAAAAAATTTTCTGTCTCTATTCTCAACTGATAATCAGTAATGTAAAATGAAATCTCCCCAAGAATGAAGTGCGCGCGCGCGCGCATGCGCGCGCGTGTGTTAGTATAACTTGGACCATCCTGTCAGGAGAGAGAGAGAGAGAGAGAGAGAGAGAGAGAGAGAGAGAGAGAGAGAGAGAGAGAGAGTGTGTGTGTGTGTGTGTGTGTGTGTTAGTATAACTTGGACCATCCTGTCAGGAGCCTAAGGACAAAATGACTTCAAATGTCACCAGCTAAGGGGTTTCAATCTTTAAGAAACAAAAGCAATGTTGTTAGATTGTGTTGCTTTCTTTCTCTGATTAGCTTGCTTAGCCATCTCTATTTTATAACTGATCGTGAACCTGCAGTTTCTGAAAGTAAGTTCCTCAACATAGATTTCCACACTTCTAGTTTCACCCGGGATCCTTTGTTATGTCTACAAGAGCAACCATTTCCTCTTTATGGGGCAGGCTCTGCTTCTTCAAAGCTCTTGTCACAAGCAGGCCCCCCACGCCACCCCACCCCCAAAGAATCCAGCTGTGGCTGTTAATCTTGGCCAATGGTAGAAAGTTCTAATACTACAGATTCTTAACCGGGAGAACACAATTAAAACAAAACATACTTCAACTAACTCCAAAATTTTCTCCAAACTATCCTGTTTTTCCAAATTATAGTTTGCTATTTAGAGACTAAGAAAATACAGGATAAAAAAAAACTTGACCTCCGATTTTCACAAGTAAAATGCCTCTTTTTCACAAGTAAGATGAGCAAACTAGACAATCTTTGCAATGCACAAGGGTTTACACTGCATAATTTTTCATTAAATCACACACATTCCCCCCACACCTCATTGGAATCTTCTTTAGCAATTCACACTTTTACATCCAAGCACCAGCAAAATGAATTTTCACTAAAGCTGAACCTTGAGGTTAAGGGTCTGTCCTCCATTTGATGCATTCTGAAAGGAAAAAATAATAATTTCCTCCCAGCATACACTCATAATAATTTCTAAAATAATGTAAATGACCTTATAGATAAGAATACCTACCTGGTCCATACAAACATGTAAGTTGCATCTATTTCATGTGTTTGCCTTTAACAGAGAGCACAGGCAGAGAGGCAGAGTAGTCCACCCCTACCCCATCTTTAAGAGCCTTTTAAATTCCTCATTTCCCAGGTCTACAGTATTTAAAGTCTTGTCTCCAAAAATAGTCTGTACCTTCATTTCACCTGGTAAATCTGAAGCCAGTCCCATGCACATTAACACCACAGCTTGATTTCTCTATCAGCAATACCAAAAGCCAAACCTGACTCATGGAGACCCTATTATGACAGAATTGCTCCAAAGAGTTTCCAGGGCTGCAAATCTTTTGAGAAGCAGACTGCCTCTCATTTCTTCTGAGGAGCAGCTGTTATGTTTGAACCAATGACCTATCAGTTAGTAGGCCAACCCTTAACCTTCTGAGTCACCAGGACTCCTCTACCAACAATGCCCCCCCCTCAAATAAATAAAAATCATCAAGCTCACTGCCATCGAGTCAATATAGACTCATGGCAACCCTCAAGGTCAAGGTAGAACTATCCCTGTGAATTGCCAAGACTATAGCTCTTTTTGAGAATAGAAACCCTGTGTTTTTCCTGCAGAGCAGGCTAGTGGTTTCAAACTGCTAACCTTACTGTTTGCAGCTCAATGCATAACCACTATGCACCAGCGCTCGCCTACCAAAAATACCTGTACCATAACAACACCTACATTTATTGAGTAATTAATCTAGACTAGGCAGTGCACTAATTGACTGCCTTACTTAATTCGCACACAAGCTTAGGAGTCAAATACTCTTATGCCCATTTCATAGATGAGGAATAAACCAAACCAAACTCACTGCCATCTAGTCAATTCCGACTCACATTGACCCTATAGGGCAGGGGAGAACAGCCCCTATGGGTGTCAGGGGCTCTAACTATTCAGAAATAGACAGGAGAAAGATCAAGATTACACAGCTCCTAAATATTCAAGTACTGTGACAGTAACTGAGTTCTGAAAGAGTTAGTTAAAAGTAACCTGCTGGTTCACGGCAACGTTACTCACAACGGAAAGATAAAAACAACCAGCCTATGAATGGAAAAACCATGGCTACATACACACCACAGAATACTAAGCAATGACAAAGAATAATGGTGACTCAGAGAACTATCAGAGCGGACTATGAAAGTATGGGTACATTTGGAGGACATTGTGTTGAGTGAAATAATTTAAAAAGGACAAATATAGTATGAGATCACTACTAAAAAAAACCTGTGTACATACAGAAACATTATTTTATTATTTTGGCACAGTAACGATATTCTGTCCATTTTTAAACGGTTCTATTGGGGCATGATCCACACACCTATCATACAGTTCAACAGTTCAATCACATCAAGAAGCGTTGTAGCCACCACCACAATCAATTTGAGAACATTGTCTTCTTTCTTGTCCTCCTTGTTATTGGCTCCCCATTCCTCCCAACCTCCTCAGCCCTATCCCCAAGAAACCATTCATCCAGTTACCATCTTTGTAGAGTCACTCATCCTGGGTTTCAGAAGTAAAACCACAAAACAAAGAAGCTAACAATAACAAAAATATAGGGGAAAAAAATCCCCTGAAAAGAAAGCATGAAGGAGAGTGGGTTGGAAAGAGGGAACCAATTACAAGGTACTACATGTGACCTCCTCCCTGGGGGAAGGACAACAGAAAAGGGGGTGAAGGGGCAGGGCAAGATATGACAAAATAATAATTTATAAATTATCAAGGGCTCATTAGGGAGGGGAGAGCGGGGAGGGAGGGGGAAAAAAGAGGACCTGATGCCAAGGGCTTAGGTGGAGAGCAGATGCTTTGAAAATGATGAGGGCAATGAATGTACAGATATACTTTACACAATTGATGTATGTATGGATGGATTGTGATAAGAGTTGTATGAGCCCCTAATAAAACATTTAAAAAAAACAGAAAGCAGGAAATATAGGAACATTCTTTGAAGGTAATCAGCCACAGGACCGGTTGAAAGGAGGGAAAATCACTAGAGAGCAGTCACATGTTGATTTGGGGGAAAGGCAGAGGAGCACAAGACGGCCAAGGCACAGGAAGACACTGAGATATAAAAATATAAAAGTAAACCCTAGAGCATCCTGGTGGTATAGTGGGTTATAAGCTGGGCTGTGAACCACAAGGTCAACAGTTTGAAGCCATCTGCCACTCTGCAGGAGATTCTACCCTCATAAACAGTTACAGTTTAGGAAACCCACATGGCCAGTTCTACTCAGCTCAATGGGGTCACCAGGAGTTGAACTAGTTTGGATTTGTTTGTTTACAGTAAACACCATGGCACATACAAAACATGCAAGAGTAGTGGTAACAAATGATAATTTGCAACTGGTACACAGGTAGATATGTATGCTAAAGAGATAAAGAAAGTCACACAAGAGTATACCACCAGGGATGTAGAAGTATGCCAAAAACAATGCTGTCAACTGATTCCAACTCATGGTGACTCTAGAGTCTGGCTGATAGAGCAAGGCTGTAATCTTTGTAGATGACATCTTTCACCTAGCATCTGAGCATGTGTCACCAGGCCTCCCTATGTATCAGTATAGCTGTAGGTATTTCTACATACAGATAAAGGGGCTTCAAAAAGTTCCTGGAAAAATTCCATTATCTTTCCGTTCCATTTTCCCACAAACTTTCTTACAGCTCCTTGTACTTTTATGTACTGTATGTATGTATAGGGTCAAGATGAATAAAAATTAACTTGACAGCAGTGGATTGAAAGATGTATTAATCTATGTAACAGAGCACGAACACATAGGGGCTATGGAAACTTCATGAGACTGAAATAATGGGCTAAAGGCTATAAGGCCCATAGTCTCATGGGACATCTAGGTTAATTGGCACAACATAGTTCATAAAGTTCTACATCCTGGGCAGTTGAGTAGTTTCAGGAGTCTTAAATGTTTTCAAGAGGTCATCTAACACACAATTATTGGTTTCTTCACATTTGGAGCCATATAAAGTAGAGAAAACCAAAGACTCAAGGAAGCAATTAGTCAAAAGGGCTGGCTAATGGCCCAATGAGACACAGCCTCCACTAGCCTGAGACCAGATCTACTACCTGGTGTCCAGCTACCACTACCAAAAGCTGGTGAGGGGGTGGTGGTGGCGGAGGTGGGCATAGAAGTGGATGGGGACAAGGATAGGTCAAGGTTAGAGTAGGAGAAAAATATAGAACAAATTCAGATACACAAAAAAGGCCAGTATTGGCTTGCTAAAGACAGGCGAACCTAAAAACACCCTTTTAATTTTGGGGAAAATCCACTCCCCTTGAATCACCTATCAGCCAAATAATCCGTACAAAAGGTGGACAATGGCAATAACACCTGGGAGGCATGTACTCCTTGGAACAATGAAGGGAAGGGTAGCACTTGCCCTGGGGACCTCAGGGTAGAATCTGAAGAGTGCAGACTATTCAGATTGCTGAGCTCATGGCCAAAGGAACTGTGTGTGAGCTACGGAAAAAGTAAACTGCTACGTAAACTTTCACCTACACAACAATCAAATGTCCCAGGTGAAGGTATGAGAACAAAATTGAATCTCAGGATCTTAAATCTTTTTATTAATCAGACAAAAACCGACACACTGGGGCATAATATAGAGAATAGTTTAAAGCAGAAGGGCATAACAGTAGAGTAGAAGCTCTTCTCGGACCCACTTTCATCAAGGTGGTAAAAGGGACCACATTAAGTCAATCCATGATTTTTTTTAGGTTGCCAGAGTCAAACTGCCTTCAGCTTCTCTCACTGCTGTCAAGTCCACCCTGACTCATGGAAACCCTAGAGGACAGATCAGACTTCTCATGTGTTCAACTTCCTCCAACTCTCAAAAGCAGATACTTCAAGAACCCCAAATATATCAACTCTTTAAGCAACTTTTCCTCTGGCAAATAGGGACTCCAGACAAAAGGCAGATTTATATTACCCTCACAAAGCTAAGCTACAGACAGTTCTGCTTATGGGTTCTTTCTGTTCACGTGTTGTGTGTGTCTATACGAGAGTTTGGAAGCCTGGGCATCTGATAAGGAAGGCCCAACCATATTCGATGGTTTTTGTAACCAACGTACAACCGTCTACCACTGGCAGTAGTATACCTCTGGCTGGCCCATGATCATATTACCACGTACACTGGAACCTTTACTTTTGAGATAAAGCACAGAAGACAATTGTTAATGAAACCTTAATTTAACTGTCACTGCACCATCTTTACCAGCAAGCTAATAGGTAATTCACTACTTTTACACAACTGTCCAATATTGATAAGTTATTCCACTAGTTAAATTCAGCAGACAGATAAATCAAGTCCGGTCAACTAAATTATTCAGGGACACATCTGAACGGTAAAATGCCACATCACTTCTATAAATACCTCTCCTTGTCTACATGGAGAATAATATCCCTTAAATTACATGCCCCTTTTTTAGCCATCAATTAGTACCACTGAATGTGTGTCCAGAAAAAGAATTGGGGACAGACAGTTCCTGTTCATGGGCTGTGCCAGAAGAATCTTTGCACACTCTGGTCCTACGGTAAAGCATTAACTGACTGGCTATGAGTTTGAGTCTAAGTGAATCGTTCAATACCCAAGTCATTTTACGGTACAGTGGTTTGAAGCAAATGATGGCAACATTGGGAAAATATTATATTCTATTTTAAAAGTATTAGAAACTAGTTGTTTCAGACTCACTAAGTGCTTTTTAAAGTGAAGGGGGTAAATTCCGGTTCAGTTGGTTACAGAAAGACAAAATCTAACTATGCATCTTTAGCAACTCACGCTCTGATTGGTGTGCAGGTTCCTTAGTTTCAGCAAGCTTACTTAGGTCATAAAGCAGTTACACGCCAAAGATAATAAGCAATTCAGACAGTAAGTCATCAATATGTAAATATAAAAATAGGAACACATTTGCATACTAAAACACACACCTGGAACGCTCTTCCCTTTTTCTCCATAAAAACATTTATAGCAGCGAACTAGAAGAACTTGGTTGAAGAACAAAGGGCTTGGCTAGGAGATCAACTCATCAAACAGCAATGCCTAGTGCTATGTGCTGGGGCGGAAAAAGCAGGACCTAAACCAGTTCTTACCCTCAAGGAGCTTACAAAGGTACTAGATGAAGCAAGATACACTAAATGGTGCATTTCAAACTGCTAGGTATAAATTCCATTCATGTTCGTTCGGAGGGTCACACAATGAAAGTAATCTAAAACAGATTCATATCATCAAACGCAATAGGGTTTTCATAGGTCAGGAATTCAAAAGCACCTACCAAGTAACCTCACCTTAGAAAGCCTTTTCCCTTAAACTTGCACAGTTAAAAACTTCTCCAAGTCCCATCACCCTTTGATGGAAGGTGTAAGTAAATAACGCCTTTAGAATTCAGTCAAACCCCCTTTCCCTTTCGGTGACCAGTTCTCAGCATTGTATGCAAATGAAAGAGGGTATACAGATCTAAGAAAATTCACAGACTCTCAGTCAGTAAATCAGTGACAAAGTTGAAAGTAAGGAACAATCTTTTCCTGTTTTCCTTTTTGTTTTCCAGCCCCCCTACCGAAGCTTTGAAATCCTCAAGGGTTAAGCAAGGAATGGAAGTTCACAGTGAAATCCCTGGGGATAGAAATGTGGAAGAGAGCAAGACAGGAAAGGAAAGGCAAGTCCCTGAGCAAAGCGACTGAAGAGACACTATTGTCGTCGGCTCCACTCCCTTTTCCACCAGGAATCACACACACCTTGGAGAAAGGAGCAATGCAGCAGGAACCTCCTTGGAGAGGCAGCTAGGAAAACACTGGGTTCTGCTGGTTAAAAAAAGGGCCAGATCACTCAGATTTTCAATTTTGAATTATAGAAAGGCCTGATGTAAAGCAAAAAGGACGGTCAAACCAATTACAGCCTCAAAACAATGATGACAGGAGACATTTACAGGGCTAGAGTTCATTTTCCTGTTGTGATGGGGGGTTGTCTAGATATTAACAAGATTCTGTTTAAGTGAACTCAAAACAGCAATTCATTTATCCACAGTGGAATACCCACTCTTGGGGAAAAGGGGGAGGGGGCCCAGTCTCTCTCATTATTTTGATAGGAATAAGGTTTTAATTGATTGATGCACTTCATTATCATGCACTTCATCTCCCTAGGAAAGGCAAAAACCAAAGTTGAACTTAAAATGCCCTTAAGACTTGTAAAAAGTATCCCAGCACTCAGGAAAGTAGAGTAAAAAGTATACTTACTAACACAAGGGCAACTGACTAACAACTGCAACGACCTAACAGCAACTTGACAGCACTTACACATTTCGCAGAATGTGGGCCACTGCATAGCTACAGTCTACTGACCTCATTTGTGGTCCTCATGTGTGATGCTATATTTAATGCACTCTTATCAAAAGGGTAAAACTACATGCTTCCCAACTGTGGCTTATGGTTTGAAAGACATCACACAAACCATGATCCTAACTAATTCGACTTTAAGCCCCACCTTCAAGACTGAAGGTTCGAGGTCAGATTCAAAGTCAAAAGGCAGAGAGGATAAGGAAAGTCATTATGCAAAGTATGCACACCTCCCAATGACAACACTGTTGGAAAGAACCTGGGGCCAGTTGTGACACTGGGCACGGGAGTCAAACATGGGAGAAGATGGCTGAGCTTACTAGGAATACGTATCTCATACATTCATCTGCTGATCCAATATTCAGAACCTTGCTCAACAAACTTCTAGGCGTCGCTCAAGCATCAGTGTGTGCTCCACTAAAATTCCCCATGACTCAAAAAGGTGTAAGTCTAGCTAGCCCACAGGGTAGGCCTCTTGACCACACAGCTAAGCAGCTTGTGACAGTGGCTTGCAAAGCTTGCTCCACTTTGGTCAACATGATGACAACTGGAAGGGCCGTCAGGGCTGACTCGCCCAGTCACCACCATGCAAAGAAACCACGAGAAGCTGGGTTTGTTCATTTGATACTCACCAGACAACACCAAAAGCTCCATATCCAATAGGTCTATCCGGCTCAATATCCAGCTGCTGCTGTGGGTGATGCGAGTGCTGATGATGGTGAGCCTTAACTGTGGCAGCTGTGGCAGCCTGTACCTGAGCTGGGGCTGCTGCAGCTGGTCCAGGAGCCTGACCCGGTGCCGGTGATGGGAAATATGGTTGTTGTTGCCCGGGGTTTAACATGGCTGCGGCTGCGGCCGCTGCTGCGGCTGCCGCAGCTGCCGAAGAGGTATGCTGCTGTACTGGGTGTACAGCAGCAGCCGACCCCGGATGAAGATGGTGCTGAGGGTGGTGGTGGTGATGAAGGTGAGGAGGAGGGAGGTGTGGAAGGTGGTGGTGATGGTGGTGGTGGTGACCTGCTGCTGCTGCAGATGTACCGCCATTGTAAGCCGCCATCATTTTTGCGTTGGCTCTTGCGCCACAAAGAGACATTCAAAATAAAAATGCCCTTTGATTGGAAAGCAAACTGGGTCAAGCTGTCATTTGGCCATTTAAAAATGAAGAAAACCACTCACTCCACCTCAAAAAACATAAGAGCGGAAATTGGCCTTATGTCTTCATCAGTCAATCCAAGCAAGTTAGAGGATCTTGGTGTTTAGTGTCGGGGTGAGTGTGTGTGTGTGGAGGGGTGTGGGTTGCCAAAATTTAAAAAGAAAGGAAATGAAAATGAAAAGAAAAAAGGAAAAAAAAGGACCCCTTCCCCCCAGGATTCCAGCCACAAGTGGGTACTAAAACTCCATTCTTAATTTGGGGGGGGTTCCAACTTTGAATGTGGGAATAAAGGCCAAACCTCCCGACCCCCTGAACTCCACACACGAAAAGGATCAGGTAACTCACCACCCTTGGAATCTTGTAACAGGGTTGACTCATCTACCCCTTCCATTCCCACATCCTTTTCTGAACACTACCACCTCCTCAAAAACCCGATTTCAAAATAGATATATATTAAAAAAAATTTTTAAAAACCTCCAACCACTACAAGTTAAAACGATGGGGGGAAATTTCCAGGGAAAAGCGCTTTCCCCCCCCCTCGAACTCTCAGGCCTTCCTACATCTCCCCCTGCTCCTGGCTTACTGCTAGTCAGGTTGACCTGGTTGGGGGGGGGGGGGGGGCGACTAAACTTTCCTGAGCAGAACGAGCCAGGGAAGGAGGCAGGAGGGACAGCGTGAGGAGAGGAGGCGACAGGGCTGGCCACGGAGAGGGGAGAGCGGACCGGGGCAAAGTGAAGGTACGGAGGTGCAGGGAGGAATGAAGGAGGAGAGGTGGACAGCACTCGGGCGCCCAGAGGGAACCGCCCCGGGATGAGGTGAGGGTCCCGGGGCCAAAGAATAGAAGCCCCGGGAGGCGGGCGGGGTACCGTCCGAAGCGGGCTGACTCCTGCCCCCGCCGGCGGCTGCTCCAGCTGAGGAGGGTTGGGGGGGAGAGCGGGTGGGTCCCCCCGCGCGATGGCCCCCGCAGGGCTCAAGGCTGCTCCGTCTCCCCCCCTCCCCCCCACCCGGCTTCAGTCCCCGCGGCCGCTTTCTCTTCAGCCGCCGCCTCCTCAGCCGCCGGTGCCGCTGCGGCCGGACTCACCTCCCCTAGCAAAGCCGGATAGAGCGGAGCCAGCGGCGGACACGCGCAACCAGCCGCCGAGGCCCCGCCCCCGCCTCACGCTGACCGGCTGCCTTGGCCAATCCACGCCCACCTGTCCGCGACCGCCTCCAATCCTGGGCCGGGAGCTTGAGACAGGCGCACTGTCCGGCCAGTGGCAACAAGGTGTGGGTCTCCTGGGGAAATCCCGCCCTCGAGCCGGGATGGGCAGCCCGGAAGACCAATCAAAAGGCAGGGCTTGGCCTGACCGACAAGGCTGAAGGCGAATGGGAAGCCAATGATCTCCGTGACATTTTCTTTCGCCGCTCTCCTCTTTTCTTTTTCTTCTTTTATTTTTTTGGCAGGAGCAGGAAGCTGCGTGCTAATCCCGCCTGCAAAAGCTGGAAGAGAGGGGCGGAACGAGAGCACCAATCATAAGCCGAAGACAAAGAACACCACAACCAATCCTTGGGTTGAAGATCGAGTAGGATGGGGCTGGGGCCAGATAGACCTTTAACTTGACAAATGGAAGAAAAGATCCATCTCGGTTCCGCCCTTCAGATCTCTTATAGGGCAGGATTTGGAGAATTCGCTGTCAGATCGGCTACGTCCTCCTCAAGGGGCGGGGCCAGGTGAGGGGTGTGGTCTAAACATTAACGGGGCGGGGCATATAAGAAGAAGGCGGAGTCCGAATTATTTGCTGGTTCATTGATAGGAGTATTTTCTATTCTGCCCATTTTAATGGCGTAAGGCATGGAAAAATAAGGGAAGAAAAAAGATGACGAGCTTCAGTAACTCAAGTTCCACATTACTGTTTCAAAAGAAACTCAGTAAACTGACAGTTCATAATACATAATGTCTGGTTCTCCAATGGCTCATCCTGATCTTGAAATAAAGTGACATTACTCCAGCATTCAGAACCTCACTCAGTAGGTGAGAAGGCAGGCTGATGATACAGATTCGATAAGACTGATGGCAATAAACTTAACCACAAAGAAAATAATTCCCTCCGTGATTTTCTAAGTCAAGTAAATAATCCTGTTCATTAGAACATCTCTCTTACAATCTCACACATTTTAATTTACCCTTTAATATGTGAAATAACCTTACAGAACTTTATGTGTAGAAAAACTGTGCACCCAGAAAGCCGGAGGCCATCTCCTTCTTCTTTTGCCTCTTCGCTCCTCCCCTTCCAACCCTTGCAATTCACCATCAAGTCTCTCCAGTGACCTTGGGTGGTGCCAACAGCTAACACAGGAGGAAGTCTGAGTCCACCCAGACGTCTTGGAAGAAAAGCCTGGTTCTCTGCTTCTGAAAAAACAACCACTGAGAAACAACCCTAGGAGAGCACGGTTTTGTACACTTCCCTCAGTTTTTCCGAGGTAGATGATGCCGCACCGTGGGAACACTCACCTACTGCCATTGAGTCGATGCCAACTCACAGTGACTCTACAGGACACGGTGGAACGTTTCCTGTAGCTTCCTGAGACTCTGTTATGCAGTAGAATGATCCAAATCCAGTTACCTTGAGTTGAGTCAGAATGGACTAGATGGCATTGAGTATACTCAGAATAGCCTTCATCTATGGAGCTTTGTATCCCTAGTTCCTAAAACCAAAAACAAAACAAAAAAACGTTTGCCATTTACTCACAACACCTAACACACCATTCCACGGTGCCTGAAAGGGTGAAATATTTGTATTGAGTTATTAAGAGCAGGAGCAATCCCAGTTCTGCCATTTAGTACTAGCTAAGCAATTTAACCTGAGTATCGAAGGAGAGACCTGAAGGTGTCTGCTCCCGCTCAAAACCCAACCTGATTGCCATGGAGTTGATGCCGACATTCGACCCTACAGGACAGGGTAGAATTGCTCCTAAGAGTTTCCGAGACGGTAACTGTTTACAGGAGTAAAAAGCCCATTGTTGCCCTGGTGCCCGTGGTACAAACTGCCAACCCTGCTGATTGCAGCCCGACTCATAACCACTCTGCCACCAGGGCTCCATGGCTGATCCCACAAAGATTTACAAAACCTGCGAAACCCTACTGAGGTCCCCTCAGAGTCAGAATCAATTCAATCCCTTTGCGTTTAGTTTTTTTGGTTTTCAGAGTATCAGTGTCTGCGACTGAAAATGCAAACGATGTCTCCTTCACCAAGTTGATGTGAGGATTCCATGAGGTGACAGGAGTGCCTGACAAAACAGGAGGACCGTGGTGGCAGAGTGGGTTAAGCATTGCACTGCTAACCATAAGGTTGGCAGTTGAAACCCACCAGCTGCTCTGGAGGAGGAAAAGAGACTCTGCATTGTAAAGAGTCACAGCCTGGAAAACCCTCAGGAGCATCCCTACTCCCATTTTATGGGATCAGACTCCACTAGAGGACAGAGGGTTGGGTTGGGGTTTTTTACTTTCACAAAGAGGACTAGTTCAATCTGGGTTCTTTCTCTTTCCCTGCCCCCACCTTCCTTTAATATAGGAGATGCCTGTCGACGGCTCCAGGGGGGTGTACATCAAGCTCTGGTAGCGTCAACACCAGCCGCTCCTCAAGAAAAAGGCTGGGCTTCCTGTTCCCGTGGAGAGTTACAGTCTCTGAAAACCACAGGGCCAGTTCTACCCTGTCACAGAGGGTCACTAGGAGTTGGGAGACTGGATGGCAGTGAGTGAGGAGCTTGTTACACATGCCCATCCTCAGTTTCTTCCCCAGACATGTGAACTAGAGGCTCTTACACACTGAGTGAAGTCCCCAAGCCTGTGCTTCACAAGCTCTCCGGGTGATTGTCACACACAAGATAAAGTTTGAGGCCAATGACTTCATAGAAAGGAGCTGAGTTTTTTCAGACTCCCCCACCCCCACCCCAACACTTAGTATAAGACCTAGCCCACGCTGCCTGTCAGGTTGTCTTACTGTGGTGAGTTGTGGCCCTGTGCTTCTGGGGCAGCAAAAAGGTGGAAGGCCTCGACAGGATGAACTGACACAGTGGCTGCAACATAAGAACGGGTGTGAGGATGGCGCAGGACCAGGCTGCTTCGCTCAGTTACTCATAGGGTTCCTGTGAGTCATAGCTGACCAATGGCATCTAACAACGACAACGCAAAGTTGGAAGGTATGTCCTTGGGATGTCAAATGAGAACTTTCCGACCAAGAAAGAAAGACTGGGACTAAAGGCCTGCTCATAGCCTTTTGAAATTTAACTGATGACAATGTTCTGAGTCAGAACAGAACCGCGTCCAACTTGCTTGCTTGAGGAATCCGTCATGTTTGGTGAAACAGAGGCCAACCAGGGCAGCAGAGAGGCTCAGTGAGATGGATTGGCACAATAACTACAGTAATAGACTCCAACGTGCTGGCAGATGTGAGGCTGAGGAGCAACCTGCAGAGGGTCACCATGAGTTAGCATTCTAGCCAGCTAGTCCTCGATATACGTGAGATAAATTGATATCAAATACCAGAGAGCCATGGCGCATTAAGAGTTATATATTCCTATCACAATGGTCTACATATAACCCCTTCCTAGGGGGATGGACAACAGAAAGGTTGGTAAAGGGAGACAGCAGTTGGTGTGAGACATGGGGGGTGGAGTAGATTATAAATTATCAAGGTTTCATGAGGGAGGGAGGGTATGGAGGGGGAAAACAGGAGCTGATATCAAGGGCTCAAGTAGAAAGAAAATGTTTTGAAAATGATGATGACAACATATGTACAAATGTGCTAAACACAAGGGATGGATGGATGGATGGAGTAGGAGCCCCCAATAAAACGTTTTTTTAAGAGAGTTATATATTCCTTCCACAATCATTTATTAAGTAGCACCGTGTCTCAGCTGCAAAGCCCTCTGTGGCAAAGAGCAAAGAGGTCACTTTGAAGACTGAAGTGCCCCCGACCCCAGCATAGCATTGACAACCTCCTCAAAGGTGTGCCAAACTAGATCGTGAATCAGCAAGACCCGATAAGAATGAACGCATTTGAGTCATGGGAATAAATATTGAAGATCTTGCATACACCATGGATTGCCAGCAAAGTGAACAAGTCTGTCTTGAAGAAGGACAGCCAGAAAGCTCCTTAGAGGAGAGGGTTGTGAGATTTCACCTTACGTCCTGTGGGGATGTTAGCAGAAATGACCAGCCTTGCGAAAGGGCATCGTGCCGGGGATAAGAAAGCCAGTGGACAGGAGGAAAGCCCTCAGTGACATGGATTGGTAACATGGCTGCAGGAATGGGCTCAATCAGAACACTTACGAGGGTGGCAGAGACTGGACTGTGTTTTGTTCTGTTGTATGTATGATTCAGAACCTGCTCGATGGCACCAAACAGCAACAAACTATCTAGGCAAAGGGGGCCTGGTGGTACAGCGGGTTAAGCATTAGACTGCTAACAGAGAGGTTGGGCGCTCAAATCCACCAGCCACACCTCAGGAGAAAGACGCACTGTCTGCTCCCATCAAGGGTTAGTGTCAGAAAGCCTGCCTTCTATCTGTCCTGTTAGATTGCTATGAGTTAGAACAGACTGCATGGCCCTGGCAGCAGGTCTATCTAGGCATGATGCTCGGCTCAGTGGTATGAGAGGGTACAGTGATTTATTTTTTAAAGTTTCTGCCCTCCAGGGCCTCTAAGCCTGGGGCATGAGTTACCAAAATGACATGCACGCCCTCCAGGTGGTGTGGAACCATTCATTAGGCTCCAGAGAGAAAGGAGTATGTCTTTTTTTTGTCACCTTTTAATGTGTCTGGGTTTTATACTGCACATAAACAGAGTAGTGCACATGTATGGGATTTAGAAAATAAAAATACATATTTTGGTGATAAGTGCTAAAAATTTCATCAAAAGTATTCATCGTTGGTCTGGCAACCATTTAATGTGCATGGTTCAGACAGCTCTGTTCAATGGAAACATAATGAGAGTCACGTGTGAAGTTTTATGGTGCTGTTGGGTACGCGCTGGACGGCCGACTGAAAGGTTGCTGGGAGAGAAAGATGAGCCCATGTGCTCCTGCAAAGATGGACAGTCTCAGAAACCCCATATGAGAAACCCTCGGAGGTGAAACGGACTCTGCTGCGGTGGTTTAGGAATCATGTTAAAAGAGAGAGAGACAGAGAAAAAGAAAGAAGAAGAATTACTTTTTATTTTTAAGAATCATTTTATTGGGGGCTCATACAACTCATACAATCCATTCATCCATTGGGTCAAGCACATTTGTGCTTTGGTTGCCATCATCTTTCTCAAAACATTTGCTTTCTGCTTGAGCCCCTTGGTATCAGCTCTTCATTTTTTCCCCTTCCTCTCCTCCCTCCCCCACTCACGAACCCTTGATAATTTATAAATTATTATTATTGTTTCATGTTCGATGTCTCCCTTCACTCACTTTTCCATTGTCCGTCCCCCAGGGAGGGGATTATATGTCGATCATTGTAATCGGTTCCCCCTTTCTCCTCCACCTTCTCCTTCCCCTCCTGGTATCTCTACTCTCATTATTGGACCTAAGGGGTTTATCTGCCCTGGATTCATTGTGTTTCTGGTTTCTATCTGTATTAGTGTATATCCTCTGATCTAGCCACATTTGTAAGGTAGAACTGGGATCATGATAGTTGGGGGGCGGGGGAGGCATTAAAGAACTAGAGGAATGTTATATTCTTCATCGCTGCTACACTGGACCCTGACTGGCTCGTCCCCTCCCTGCGACCCTTCTGTAAAGGGATGTCCAGTTGCCTACAGATGGACTTTGGGTCTCCACTCTGCACACCCCTTCATTCATATTGATATGATGTTTTTACCTGTTACCTGATCTCATGGACACTTCATGATCACACAAGCTGATGTGCTTCTTCCATGTGGGCTTTGTTGCTTCTCAGTTAGATGGCCGCTTGTTTATCTTCTAGCCTTTAAGATCCCAGATGCTATATCATTTCATAGCCGGGCATCACCAGCTTTCTTTACCACATTTGTTTATGCACCTGCTTTGTCTTTAGCTATCATGTTGGGAAGGTGAGCATCATGGAATGCCAGTTTAATAGAACAAAAGTGTTCTTGCATTGAGGGAGTACTTGAGTAGAGGCCTAATGTCTATCTGCCACCTTAATACTAAACCTATAAATATATGCACATAGATCTATTTCCCCATCATCATATATAAATATATTTACATATGTACATGCCTGCATTTAGACCTCTTTAAATGCCCTCTGCCTCCTAGTTCCTCCTCGATTTCCTTTTACTTTCCTCTTGTCCCACTATCATGTTCAGCCTTCATTTGGTTTCCAGAATTCCTCTCTCAGTTACATTACCCTTGATCAAGCCCTGCCAGGCCTCTTACTCCCTCCTCACCATCAATTTTGGATCACTTGTTGTTCCCTTGTCCCTGGGGTTGTTAACACGTACTTCCTTTCTCCTGTCTCCCCCTCTCTCATGTTCCCCTGAACCGTCAGTCCCGTCCCATTGTTTTCTCTTCCAGATTGCTTATCCTGCCTACCTTATCTAGATAGACCTTCAGAGATAATAATATGCACAAAAAACAAGACAGAACAAAGCAACAAAAGAAAACAAAACACCAACAAATAAAACCAATGACAAAAAAGAAAAACCTGTAAATAGTTCAATGTCTGCTTGTTGAACTTTAGGAGTGTTTTCCGGTCAAGTCAGATAGGGTGCCATGCCCTGGCCACAAAGTCTACTTTTTGGTGTTCCCTTGGGACTTCCTTGCTCTGTTCCCCTTGCTGTTCTGTTGCACTGCATGCCCTTAGTGTTTCCCCTGGTATGGTGGGATCAGATAGTGCACAATTCCCACATTGTGTCTCCAGTGTTGTCCCCTGTAGCACTGTGGACCAGTAGTGGGGCCGGCCATATGATCCTCTCTGTGCATTGGCTGCTCTGAGCAGGAATATCGTCCTCAGGGTTTGGTGGGCCAGGATGTGCTCCACTCTCTCTCCCTCCCCTTTCGTTTGCTCCTGTGTGCTCTGATCAGACATGTCCCTCTCCCTGAGCTATAGCTTCAGTGCTGTCCTCTGAAGTGAATTCTTCTGCGGGGAGGGGGGTCTGTCCACATAGTTGGGATTGGGGCTGGCCCCTCAGATCTCTCTATTGGTTCTCTGCTTCGTGCTGATGTGTTGCATTTAAGTCTTAGAGCACCAGGTTGAAGTCTGGTCCCTCTTTCCCTGTTACGATGCTCCTCCTGCCACCAGGCAGTGTGGAATTTCCCTCTTAGTAACTCTCCTGTGCTGATTCCTGTGGAGTCCTCTGGTATGTGTTACTCAGTCACCATCTTGCCAAAAATCTAGAATTACTTTTTATTGATTGATTTTATTTAACCCTATATACCCAAGGCATTGTGGGTTTAACATGTCTTCAAAGGAAAAAAAAATAAGGTAGTTTGCTTTTTAATTTTTTTAATTCTATTACCCACTCCCATTGCTGTTGGCTTGATTCTGACTCATAGGGCAGAGTGACAGAGTAGAACTGTCCCTTTGGTTTTTCGAAGCAATTAAGTCTGTATGAGAGCAGAAAGACTCATCTCTCTACTGAGGAGAAACTGGTGGACGAGAACTGGGGACCTTTCGATGAGAAGTCCAATGCATAACCCACTAGGCCACTAGGCCTCCTCTCCCCCTTTTCCCCGTCTGGCACTAAAGTTTTGGAAATCCGCACTGAATAGCCACTTCAGTTTAACAAAAAATTCCATTTCTTCTGTCACACTAGACAGGTTTTGGGTGCCCATTACACACACACACACACACACACACACACACACACACACACCACCATGGAGTTGATTCCAACCCATAGGGATTCTCCCTAACAATAGAATTGCCCCATGGGGTTCCCGGAGGCTTCCGCTTTCACCCTCAAGGCAGCTGGTGGGCTTGAACACAGCCACCAATTTGCTAGTGGCCACCATATTAGACCGCACAGATACAGATCATGACTTGCAGTCCCTCTTCTGCCCCTTACTTGAATTTCCTCATCCATAAAATCAAAAGGAGTCCTGCCTTCTCCAGGGCGTGTGATGATTCAAAGAGACAGTGCATGGAGCAGCACTCACCACAGAGCCTCCCTCGTATCCCACCAGTGTCAGCCAGTAGGGTGGTTATTATTAGTATTACCATCCAAGGCAAGGTGTCCTAAGTGTCCGAAGAGAGCTCTATCTTGGACACTGCTCAGTTCTCCTGCCCAGCATCCCATCCATGTGAGGCTGCCTGGTAGCCATCCAATTCCCCTTAAATACATCACCCAGCAGTACAATATCCGGCCTCTGCCATTCCATTCCATTTTCAGGAGCTGAACACAATGAACTAGAAGTCGGAAGTGAGTCAGCAAGACAGCACTTAGAGCCTAAAAAAGCAAGCAGGCCATCAGAATACATAAGCAGGCATATAATGCGCAGGAAGTGGGAGGTGATCTTCCCTTTCTTCCAAGAACTGCCTCGCTCCATGAGTTGTCTGCAGAGACTCTGAAGAACTCAGGTTGGGCCTAGGGGGATTAAATGATGACAAAGGGAGCAGCTATCCGTCAAGAACGCTGCATGTTATCTCACGTGATAAATCCTGACTACGTCCTAGTTTTCCAATGAAACAGACTCAGAAAGGTCTGGAGCTAGTGAGTGACAGGACAGAGGGAATGGTTAAGGAAGCGATGCTGTGGAGGATACGGAAGAATAGGCAGAATGTTCTTCTACTTCCGATCCTGGCAACCAAGGACAGGGGGGATTACTCAATAAGCAAGGTAAACACGGGCTTACTTGTGTTTATGTGCAAATCTGTGTTAATTAATACAGATTAATACGTAAGTACCAGTAAAGTTGTGCTTACCTCGCTTACAGGCTACTCTGTCCCTGCCAGGGATTGTTCATTTGAAATGAGACTTTGATTCTGTTAGGAAGATGCTGTGGCGTTGGGAGAGAGACATGCTAGCCATACCCAGAAGCAGAATTTTGGATGTGGTGATAAAATGTGAAAATATTCACTATAGACTAGTAGGTAAACATAAGTAAGCCCATTATTTTCTTGCTTATTGGGTAACTGCCATTGTCCAAGGTCCTTCCTTATGGGGTCCGTGATACTTTTCCGACATGTATTACACACACCTCTCAGTGGCCTGCAGGTCAGACCACCCCTGGCCTTTCAGGACCACGCCCTCTCAGACTCACCCTTCTTCCACTGGGCTAACTTCTCCCCTCACCTCCTCCTCCTCCTCCTAAGTTCCAGTCACCTTTCAAGGCTCAGTTCCCAGAAGCCCTCATTTTTCAGGAAGCCTCTCTCTGATACTTCAACGCCTCTGGGTTTCTCCCTCCTTAAATAATGCAAACATTCCATCTCTGTACCATTTCTTTCTGCCACCCACATGCTGTGATTGGTAGGGTGCTGGAAGCCATGCCACCAGTGTTTCAAATACCGACAGGCTCGCCCGTGATGGACAGGTTTCCGCAGAGCTTGCAGACTGAGACAAACGAGAAACAAAGGCCTGTTGATCTAGTCCAAAAATTAGCCAAAGAAAACCCAATAGATCCAGCAAAATATTATCTAATGTCGTGCTGGAAGTGGGTCTTCTAGGTTAGAAGGCACTCAAAATCTGAGTCCAGAAAAGCTGCCTTCAGAATAGGCTTAAATTTACCAACGATCATAAAGATGGCACAGGAGGACTGGGCAATTATATATATATATATATATCATACATATAACACACATAACATTAACACACATAACATTTGTTTGAAGCATATGGGGCTGAGGGAAAAAAAATCAACTTTCTAGCTGTGTGGCCTTGGGGTGCTAACCTTATGTAGGAAATGCTGATAGTAACACCTGCTTTGAAATAGAAGGGCATAACCTCTGTGAAGGAGTGTTGAGAAGATTAAATGAGATCATGTGTTAATATGAAGGCATTTTTTTATCAAGGGTTCATGAGGGAGGTGGGAAGGAGGAAGGAGAAAAAAATGAGCTGATAGCAAGAGCTCAAGTAGAGAGAAAATGTTTTGAAAATGACGATGGCAACAAATGTACTAATGTCCTTGACACAATGGATGGATGCAGGGATTGTGATAAGAGCTGTACGAGCCCCCAATAAAATTATTTGTTTAAGTCTTATAATGTAATCTAGTTCTGTGTATCCCTTTTAATGTTATTATCTACATAGTAACTGTATGAAATAATGAACTACCTTCTGGCATACCTTATTTTATGCTTAGAATGGTCATCAGGGCAATGAATCGGTTGTTAAGATATTTGAATCCCACCCCTGGACAAGGGATGAACCTGCTATTTGCAAAGTGAAGTTGGAGGTTTGATCCCCAAGAATGTGAGAGGGGCTGTAAACCTTTCAGGTCATTGGTGGTGGTGCAGAACAAAGGGCAGGTCCAGAGAAATAACAAGAGACGTCAGATAGGGTAGTAGAACAGTTTCATGTTGCAAGTCAACAACTGAGATAGAGATTGGATTGGGCAGCCAGCTGTGGGGAGGGTGAAGCCAGACAAATCCATGTTCATGTGCCTGTCCTGGCTTCTGCTGAGGCCATAGGCCCTCTTCCCCAACAGGTGGGCCTCCACCCAGCCGAACAGCACAGCTGTGGAACCTCCCAAGAGTTCCCTTTGCACAGAGCCGAGGACTTTGGTCTAATCTTGTTCGTTCCATCTTTCAGCCTCTGAAAGGAATGCTCTCCAGCTCCGAGCCCCAGGAACTACCTAATCTTAGCCCTGACTCCACTCCCTTGGCCAAGTGAGACAGACAATGTCCCAACACTTTCCCCTTTCCCAGGCGAATCAGTGATGGATATTTTTTATTATAGTTCATTTTTTAAACTATATAAATGCATCATACATTATTATGCCTAACATTGGTAAGTGTCTTTGACTTTGAATTCTCAAGTCCTAACGAATAAACGTGTAACTCACATGCATTGAGCATAGCAATCCCATGAGAGCTGTTCAACAAGGGTGCTTATGTAGAGAGTAATCCAATGATTCCGTTTTCAGCTGGGACTCTGTCTTAGTTATCTAGTGCTGCAATAACAGAAAGACCATAAGTGGATAACTTTAACAAAAAGAAATTACCATAATGGTCTCACAAGCTAACAGTTTAGAAGACCTCTGGAAAAGGAGCTTTGGTGGCCACCTAGTGATGTGTTGGACTGCTAACTGCAAGGTCAGTAGTTCAAAGCCACCAGCCACTGTGAGGGAGAAAGGGCTTTCTACTCCCATAAACAATTACAGCCTTAGAAACTCGCAGGGGCTGTTCTATTCTGCCCCACAGGGTCACTGTGAGTTGTCATTGGTTTTTTGGCAGTGAGTTTGGTTTGGGCATTCTACAGGGGACCGCTTCCTCTTTTCATTGACTCTGGGGGCAAGGTCCTTGTCATTAATCTTCTCCTGGGCTTCTCAGCGCAGGACCCATGAAGCCACCGGACACTGCGCTCCCAGCTCCTCTTTCTTGGAAAGTGGTCCCTCTGATCTCTGCTCCCCGGTTAATGTCTTTGATAGCTCAAAAAAGATGGACTCTAGCACCCACCTAGTTCTACAGCTTGTATCCTGCCTCCTTAACAAAACTGCCTCTGCTCTTGTCTCATTCACCTCTGGGGTTGGGACTGATGACCCTGAAGCTAATTGCACCAGGTCACAAAAGGGAGGGCAGTTATATAATGCTGAACACTGTGGCTTGGCCAAACTGACATTTATTTGGGAGAGGTGAGGGGGACCCCACAATTCAATTCATAACAGATTCACATATGACAAGATACCTTTGGCTAAAAGGGTAATCAATGCCTCTTACACAAAACTTCCACACGCCACATTATGTAGAACAGCCTCCTGAACAGAATAAAGGCTGCCCCCTCTGAAGGTTCTCAAAGAAAGGCAGAAACACAGAGCTGCAGTGTTGACTAGCCAGTCCTACCGTTAGTCCGGGAGCCCACGTTCTCTGAGGCTGCCCTGCACGCTGTGAGCACAAAGACAAACACCCAAACGCAAACCAAACCAACGGCCATCGAGCTGACGTGGATTCGTAGAGATGCTCTAGGACAGGCTAGAACTGGCCCCTGTTGTTTCCTAGACTGACTCTACAGGAGTCGAGAGGCAAAGAGATGGCTCCCGATCCCCAGTGCACATTGACATCACCCGGGGATCTTTTGAATGCTAATGCCCAGTGCACATTGGCATCACCCGGGGATCTGTTGAATGCTGATGCCCAGTGCACATTGGCATCACCCGAGGATCTGTTGAATGCTGATGCCCAGTGCACATTGGCATCACCGGGGATCTGTTGAATGCTGATGCTTGGCTTCCCGTGGGGCACTCGCAGAGGTCAAACCACCAGCTTTTTGGAAAGGAAGGAAGGAAAGCAGGGAGTGAGGAAGGAGGAAGCCTTAATTTGTCGTGGATAGTCTGTGGTCTAAATATTTCCACCCTGGTTGATTTTAAGCTACCACCATCACACCACTATAGCTGTCATTGGAAAGAGATGCTCACAGTAGGTTCTCGAGAGCCAGGCGCCAGCTGGCTCCCACAGAGCTCTGCCTGATGCCGACCCCCGGACATTCTGATTGGATTGGTATGAGCACGGGGTGTGATCTGGGCAGTCTACTTTAGAGCCATGGGCTAAGGGACTCAGAATCATCACCCAGAAGCAAGGTCATCCTCTACCTTCTCACTTGCCCTCTGCAGAAATGGAAACCTTGCTCAGAAGCAGGGGAAGCAACATTTAAGCTGAGAGCTGACGAAGAGTAGAGAGTAATTAGGTGGAGCTCAAAGAAGGAAGGGGATGTGCCAAGAAATGATATTTAATTTTAAAAAAACATAAAAGAAGAAAGGAGGCCAAAAAGTACTCAGCAGCTAGAGTGTCGCCTCTGCGTCAGAAAGCTTAGCAGTGTCTCCTGCTAGATAAGCCTTCTTGGGGAGTGACCTCGGCGGCAGAGGGAGGGAGGGTGGAGTTGTGTGTGTGTGTGTGTGTGTGTGTGTGTGTGTGTGTGTGTGTGTGTGTGTGTGTAGGGACTAGGCTCAGGGTGAGGGCTGAGCTGAAAGGGTGAAAGGGAGGTTGGGGGAGATCTGAAGAGCCAGGGTCATGGTGCCACCAAGCAGCGGCTGGGCTGGCAATTCCTGGTGGGTGCTGGAAACACTGACAAATTCCTGCTCCAGGGTATCCCTGGAGGGAGGTCATTACCCTTCTATGAAGTCTTTATTCTGACTGGGTGGCAGGCATTTGATTTGCTTACTGATTGAGCCCCAGTCATTTGGTTGAAGTGTACTTAAGTCTCAGAGGGGAGGGGCGGGGATTTCTTTGGCTTCCAGAGAGGGCTGGCTGGGCCCCACCTTTGTCTTCCCCACATCCCTCCCCACCCCCTTAGACCTGTCATGCTACTTTTTACACAGCAGTGCAGATGTTTACTCGGCTGTCTCCTTTGATGCTCTGAGCTCTCCCCAAGGGCAGGCTCTGTTCCTATTTTTCTCTGCATCCCCGTCCCCTGGGTGGATTCTTAAGCTCAAGGAAGCAGAGCTCTTCAATCACGGAATAAAGGGTCTTAAGTTTATTTTATTGAAAAGTAATTCATGAGTAGAGTCTTGTTGGAAAAAACTGTGAACTTTATTAGTTAAGCCCACATTGCTCTTAACTCTTCTCTGGTCCTACTCTAATCCAACTGTTGTCGCTGAGCACTGATTGCCGCTCATGGGGACCCTGCTCGCTCGCTAGCTTCTTAGGACTTTCAAGGCTGTGTCCTTTCAGAAGCCAATCACCAGCTTGTCTCCCAAAGCTTCTCTGTGTGGGTTTGAACCATCAATTTTTCAGCTAGTACTCCAACCAACCCCCAATTATCACCCAGGGACTGCACTCTGCCCAGAGGTAGCGGTTATTAAGTGTATAGATCATTTTATGTGCTTTATACACACACACACACACACACACATTTTTTACATTTTGAAGCATATGGCATTATTACATGCAGTTTTTAAATATGCATTTTTGTGCTTGACACAGTGGATAGATAGATGGATTGTGATAAGAATTGTACAAGCCCCCCACTAAAATGATTTTTTTAAAACATGCATTTTTGTCCTTGACAATATATTTTGGTGATCGTCTGTAATAATCCATTTCGTGATCTGCTTTGTTCTTTTGAGGTCAAAGGGACCTTGAGGGACTAGGATTCCAATACACATGCCTGGATGGAATGGTGATCCTAGAGAATACTGGCAGGGGAGTGGGCGAGTGAGACAATAAGGCAGGAAGCCAGTAAAGTGCGTCTGTCTATCTAGCAAGTCACTGCTGGAGGTAACCAGAGTCCCCTTCTACTGGGGAAAGCCGGGAGCCAATGCATGAGTACTACATGAATGTAGTCCCCTTCTATCTGAGTATTTATCCATCAACTCCCATCAGCCATCGGTTGAGGGCATGCTTCGGAGGAACATTGAACCCCTGGTTCTTTGGGGCTGCCATGCACGTGGCCGAGAGAGTGCTGATAGCCAGTGGAAGCTGTACGTTAGGGAGATGCAGGTACTAACAGTTGGAAGTATGCTGGCATACGTAGATTTAGGAAGTGCCCAGGTTATATGCAGGGGGGGCACTGACAGGGTCTGCTATAAAAATGGATGTGTCTGCGTTTATGAAATGATTTTCCTTGCTGAAAACCAAAGCCAGTTCCTTCGAGCAGTCCCCACTCATGGTGACTCAACAGGACAGAGCACTGCTCCATAGGGTTTCCAAGGGGGTGCATCTGCATGAAAGCAGACTGCCTCATCGTTCTCCCTGGAAGCAGCTAGTGAGTTTGAACCACAGGCCTTTCAGTTAGCAGGTAAGTGCTTTAATTACCGCTCCATCAAAGCTCCGTACTAGTATACCTTTAAGCTTCTTGCGTTTTTTAGCTTTTGCAAATAAGACGAAAAGAAATGTTCTAATTCATACCTCCTTATTAAAGAAGCAGCTCACGGATATTTCATCGATGGTGACTCATGGCGACCTCATAGGACAGGGTGGAGCTGCCCCGTGAAACTCAGAGGCTGTTACTTTCAAGTTCAGTGTTTCTCCCGGGGGGAAGCGGATGGTTTCCAGCTAAATGCGTAACCACCAGAGCCCCTTACCTCCTGATGCACACGTGCAAACAATTCTTGAGGACAAATGCCAACAAGTGGAATGGTTGGGCCCATCCTTTACACGAGTTTTCTGTAAATTTACGTTCTCAGGTTGGGAAATGACTTAGCTGCTCTGCACTTAGGTCTGTGGACATTCCCTCGTCCTTAATCCTTCAATCTTGCCATTTCAGGAATTCCAGTGTCTAATGACTTTTCTACTGTCTTGTACGGGATGCCCACGGCTCCCTCTTTTCTCTCCACAGGCTGTCCCAATGAACTTACACTTGTCTTCGGCCTTCAGCATCTATGGATGCTGCTACAGTAGAGTACTGCTCTAGTCATAAGCATTTTTGGAGCAATGCCTGACTGCCATTTCAGTCCAAGGGTACAGACACTAACCTGTAAAAATTCTCAATCTGCCTACGAGACAAACACATAATGCAATGCTATATTCTTTTCAGATCGACTTGATTGAACTGCAATTTACACCCAACAAATCTTTTTAGTACAAGTCTTGACAAACAGATACTCCCGTGTCGTCACTCGCCTGATCATGATAAACTCACTGTCATGGAGTCGGCGCCGGCTCAGAGCAACCCTAGAGGACGGGGTAGAACTGGCCCTGTGGGTCTCTGAGACTGTAGCTCTTGATGGGAGCAGAAAGCCTTGTCTTTCTCCCTCAGACTGGTTGGTGGTTTCGAACTGCTGGCCTTGCAGCGGGCAGCCCAATGGGTAACCAACTCCTCCACCGGGGCTCCAACCAAGATAGGGAACTTAATTATTTTTCCTCTCTTTTCAGTTAATCATTCCCACCTTTGCTCCCCGGAAGCTACTTGTCTGTTTTCTGTTACCATAGCTTAGTTTTGCCTCTTCTAGAGTTTCATTTAAATGCAATTATGCAGTAGGCATGCTCAAGTAGGTGTTCTTGAACTCATAAGGTCATGTCTTGGAGATTCGCCCGTGTTGCTACATGCACCAACGTCATTGCTTTTGATCGCAGAGTCTTGTTCCCTTGTGCTATAGATGAAGCCCAATGTGTTCATCCCCCCACCCGTTAAGGAATATTGGGATTTGTAGTAGATTGAACTATGTCCTCCCACAAGCTGTGTGGTAACTCCTAACCTCTGTGCCTCTGCTTCTCCCATTGGGGGCTGGGCTGTCCCTGTTAGATTAACGAGGCAGACATTGTGCAAGGTACAGCTGGAGTCAATGCCTTGTAAGACCTAAAAAAGAGATTCAAGAAGCATGTGAGGGAAGCAGAGACGGGGATTAAACGCCATGACCTGGAGATCTCCAAGGGACCAGAAAGCAGGAGCTGAGGAGGCCAGAGCCGTCCTCTGGAAGGAAAGCCAGGACTCTGCATTTGGCCTTCTAGCCGGTTAATCTGTGAGAACATAAAGCTCGTTAAAACCATCCAATTGGGTGTTTTTGCTATAGCAGCACTAGCTAACTTAGACAGGGGTGTCTCCACTTTGGGGTGACTATGGCTGAAGTTGCTCTAACGACTCGTGTGGAGATTTGGAGGTGGCCAGATGACTCCATTTCTCTCGAGTGAAACCGTGTGGCTCGGATGGCTGCTGGGCCGTAATGCTTAACTTACAAAGAACAGTTAGCTTTCCAAGCAGTCGTTGAGTTATTTTAAAACCCAAGCCCCCAAAGACCATTTTCCAAAACGATAGTATCATTTTATGTTTATATCAGCAGTGCGTGAGTTCCAGGAGTGCATCACACCCTCTCCCACCCTTGATGCCTTTTCAATTTTAGTCACTCCCACAGGTGGGGAGTGCTATATCATTTTGTGACTTTCACTCGTTCTTTCTTGGAAGACTAAGGAGGATAGACATATTTTCTTCTCTCTATTTTTTTAATCATTTCATTAGGTGCTCATACAACTCTTATCACAATCCATACATCCATCAATTGTGTAAAGCACATTTGTATCTTCATTGCCCTCATCATTCTCAAAGCATTTGCTCTCCACCTAAGCCCCTGGCATCAGTGCCTCATTTTTTCCCATCCCTCCCCGCTCCCCCCTGTAGACATATTTTCATTGGCCATTTGTACATCTTCTTTTGTAAATGGCCCATTCAAATATTTTGTTCATTTTTGAAAATGAGGGTAGATATCCTTTCTGTATATAAATCCTTTCTCAGATATGTCTATTGTGTATAATTTCTCCTGGTCCTTGGTTTTGCCTTTCTATTTTTTATTTTACTGCATTTTAATTTATTTTTAATCATCTTTTTGGGGGCTCTTACAGCTCTTATAACATTCCATACATCAACTGTAGCAAGCATATTTGTATATATGTTGCCATCATCATTTCCAAAACATTTTCTACTTGAGCCCTTGGTATCAGCTCCACTTTTTCCCCTTTCTTCCCCCACCCTCCCACCCTTGTGAATGCTTGATCAATTATATATTGTTATTATTATTTTGTATCTTACACTATCCATTGCCTCTCTTCACCCACATTTCAGTTATTCATCCCCCATGGGTGGACAGATTATATATTGAAACTTGTGATGGGTTCCCCCTTTTCCCCCCTCCCCTCATGGTATCACTACTCCCACTACTGTTCCTGAGGAGTTTATCTGTTCTGAATTCCATGTGTCCAGAGCTCTTATCTGTACCAATGTGTTCTCTGGTCTAGCCAGATTTGTAACATAGAACTGGGTCATGGGAGTGGGGGGAGCATTCAAAAAGTAGAGAAATGATGTGTGTTTCATCGGTGCTATACTACACCTTGGTTGAATCATCCCTTCCTTATAAACTTTCTGTGGGGGGATATCCAATTGTCCACTGATGGGCTTTGGGTCTCCACTCCACCCCCCTAGTTCACATTGGTATAGTTGTTTTATTTGGATCTTTTGATGCCTGATACCTTATCCCGTTGATACCTCATGATCATAGAGGCTGGTGTGCTTCTTCCATGTGGACTTATTTGCTTCCCTGATGGATGACTGCTCATTTAACTTCAAGCCTTTAAGACCCCAGATGCTATATCTTTTGATACCCAGGCACCATCCGCTCTCTTCACATTTGCTTATGCACCCATTTTGTCTTCAGCGACTATGTTGGGAAGGTGAGTACCAAAGAGTGCCAGGTTATGAGAAAAAAGTGTTCTTGTGTTAAGGGAGGTCCAAATTCCATCTGCTATCTTAATACCTGACATATAAATATATAGACAGTGCCTCTATCTCTTTCATTATCGATTAGCATATTTACATATATACATGCCTATAGCTATACTTCTGTAAATAGCTTTTGCCTCCTATTTCTTTCCTCTATTTCCTTTCACCTTTCTCCTGTCCCACTATCATGCTCACCCTCCATCTGGCTCTCAGCAATTCCTCTCGGATACATTGCACTTGATTAAACCCCACCAGGCATTATACACCCTCCTTGCCTTCAATTTTAGATCTCTTGTTGTTCCATTATCCCTGAGTTTGATGGCTCCCCACTCCCTCTCCCCACCCCCTCCTCTCCCGTGTCCCCCAGAAACCACCGGTTCCATTGTTTTTTTCCTCAGGATTGTCTGTCCTGCCTATCTTACATAGACATAGGACGAAACAAAAACAAAAATGAACAAACAAAAAAGAAAACAAAACAAAAAAACAATAGTTTCAGGTCTGTCTGCTGACACTTATGTATGTTTTCCGATCAAATCTGATGAGGTGCCAAGCCCTGTCCCTCCAGTTAGAAGTCTATTTTCAGGATTTCTCAGGACTTGGTTACTTTGCTCCCCTTGCTGTCCTGTCTCCCTTTGCATTTCACCCCGCTGTGCATGGGGAAGACCGGGCACACTTTCTGCACAGTGTCTCCAGTGCAGTCCCCATAACGCGATGGGTCAGTGAGGGAATGTCATGTCTTGTGTTAGGGCTGGTTCTACGGTCCTCTCTGTACATTGGCTTCTCTGAGCAGTATGTCATCCCTGGGGCTGGGTGGGGCCTTTTCATTTTTTAACAGTGTCTTTTAAAGAGTAGCAGTTTTAAGTTTTTATAAAAGCCAATTTATTATTTTTTTATTTTATGGATAATTATTTTGTATGCTGTGTAAGAGAGCTTTGCCTACCCCAAAGCCATGAAGAATTTTATGACTTTGAAAATGTTAGTATTTACAAATAGGTTTATGGTTCATTTTTTTTTTGCATATGGCTAAGGGAAATGTCAAAGTTGAATTTCCCCCCTATTTCCTATTTACTTTTCTTATTTGTTCCAGTACTTTTTGAAAGATTTTTTTTTCCTTTATTGAATTCGCTTAGCACCATTATTGAGAAATCATTTAACCAACTATGGTTTGATCTGCTCTGGCCACACTACCCTGTTCCACTGAATCACATGTCTGTTCTTATACCAGTAGCACATTGCCCGGATTAATATAGCTTTACGCTATGTCTAAGTAATCAGATAATTTAAGCTCAGGGTTGCGCTTTTTTAAAGTATTTCATGATTTTTAAATCATTTCCATGTAGGTTTTAGAATCAGCTTGTCAACTTGTCATCAACTCCCTACTCTCAAAAAGGAAACAGTGTTTGAGATTATTATGTAGCTCATCGAATTTACAGATAAATGGGAGGAGAGTTGAGATCTTAACAATGAGTCTTCTGATCACGAGCATTGGGGTGCAGTGGATTAACCGTTGGTCTATGTGTTAGCCTGGGTTCTCTAGAAAAGCAAAACTAGTGACCCTTATGGATATTTAGAGAGAGAAATGTTTGTCAAGAAAACGGCTCACGCAGTTGAAGACATGGGTAAGTACAGTCCTGTTTCAAGTCTGTGGGTCAGATATTTGGCTGGAGGCTCCTCTTAGCTTGAGGACCATCAGGAGCTGATAGCCCAGGATCAGCTGGAATGCCATCGGCTGCAGAGATGGATGAATGGAAGGTCCACAGGTTAGATGGCACTGATGGCTCCCGGGAGAGGCAGGTAATGTGGCTGGCTGCTGGCAGGCACTACGGAAGGTCAATGAGTCAGAGGCTCAATCTGGACCCACAGAAAGCAAATAAGCTTTTCTACAGTGCATACTTATATAGGAGGTAGGGCACCCCTCACCCCCACCCCCGCAGGAAACCTCCTTTCAATTGCATTCAGGCTGTGGACTCCACCCTCCAATATTACAACTGCCCGGCTATTGTGGGGGAGGGAGCATTAGGCCTCAACTGTCAAACCACTGAGAATCCTGGCCCCGCCAAGTTGACACAAACTCTGAGTATCACAGGCTGCTAACTGAACCGTCAGTGGTCTAAACCCGCCAGCTGCTCAGGGAGGAAAGAGGAGACGGTGGGCTTCTGTACCTATTCACAGCCTCAGAAACCCTGCTACTGCTCTGTGCTGTAGGGTTTCTGTGAGTCAGAGCGACTCAATGGCAGGCCAAGCATTGCTCTGCGTTTGTTTAAGTCTTCTTTAATTACCCCCGGAGGTGTTTTGTACTTTTCCCCCCCGCATACTTCTCAAATGTACCTGAAAATATTTCAATATTTTAAACGTGACTACAACTTGCATATTTAAGAACTTTTTAACTTTCCAATCGTTCCTTGCTAGTGTACTGAAACACAATTGAGGTTTTTTTTTTATTGACTTTGAATTCAGTGGCCTTGTTAAATTCACCTGTTAGGTCTAGTAGCTTTTGTCTATAATTCCTCAGGATTCTCTAATCTTATTAAACTATAATTAACAACAGTTGTACTTCGTGTCCAATCTTGTGGCCTTTTATTTATTTTTCTTGCCTTATTGCACTGGTTAGGCCCTCCAATGAGTTATTGATAAAACGGTGAAAGCAGACCTCTTTACCTTGTCCCCAACTTTAGGAGTCTTCTGGCAGTCAGCCTTTCAACACTAAGTATGATATTGTTGGCATGAGTTTTTGGTAGATGCTCTTCATCAACTATAAAATTTTTTTAGTCCCATTCACTTACATTTCATCATGCTTTAAGCATGTTGGACTCAACTGGTTCTGTTTTACAGTCATGTGGTGTAGAAAGTATGGTTTCAGAGTCACGGACTTGACCTCTGCCACTTTCCTGCTGGGTGATCTTATTTTTTATCTTCTACGAGTGTATTGGACAGGGCTCTCTAGAGAGACAAACCAGATTGCTAGTAATTATATATAAATATATTTATAAAGATAGATATATAATTCAAGAAATAAACTGTTAAATAATATACAGATTGATAATACAAGAAATTAACAGTTAAATTATAAAGCAGTGAGACACTAGCAGTCCTTCAAGTTTTGAGAGCTGCCAGTTGCCAGTCCCCTTCTGTAGAGAGAGTTGGGCCAAATATACCCAGGCAGCAAACAGCAAGGCAGGTCCCCAACTGTCATCAACTGTCAGTCCCCAGCTCCAGAGATGAACATTCCAATTGTGTGGGCTTAAAGGGACCTCAACTTACAGCGACACAGTCCACAGTCTAGGCGTCCCACAGGTAGTGTACCCCTTTAAACTGAGGCACAGAACAACCAAGGTGAGGCTCACCGAGCCATTTATCCCTCTACCCTTCAGTTAATCCTACTTGTGTTTATCGGCCAGGCTGGCACAATAAACTATAGCAACGAGCATCAATTTTCTTACTTTCAAAATAAGGATAACGACTTTACTTTTTCAGGGTTATTGTGACTACGGTTGGGTTTACTTTCATGTGTCTGACACATGGTAGACAAACACCGGATGTTATTATCCTCTCTCTGTGTCTTGTTCCCTCTAATAATATGCTCTTGACCTTATAATGATGTTTGTAACGTCTACCCCAATGTTCACTTAGGCTTTCTTGAAAGAATATTGGTCTCATAGGAAAGTCAGGATTTCAGTCTCCAGTGACCAGTGACAAGTTCTCCATGGGTCACAGTCACATGGAGAATCCAGTGAGGTACTTACTTTGCTGAATGTAGATTCCATCATTATTTCCAGACTGAGGCTTCCTAGGATTAGCATAGTATCCCATCCACTACAAAAGCAAATGTGCTGTTCCAGAGGAGGCCTAATTATGTCGCATCCCGGCTTTGAAGAGTCTATCCAGAAAGAATGATTCACAAGTCTTGGCTCCAACTCCGATACGCAGGGAACCTTCCTGGTCAGTCCGTGCCCTTGTCATTTTAGGCCTGAAATGCTCCACTTCTGACCACAGCAGGAGTTGAGGGTCTCAGGGCGAACAGTGCACCATGATGTTACTGTTCCCAGAGCAGTGATTCCCAATGCCAGCTCGCAGACCAGAGCAGGTACTCGATGCCGTGTCCAGCCAGACCTGGGCAGGGCAAGAAGTAGAAGGAAGATTTGTGAGTATTTCAGAAAGCTCTATGTACTGCCCTTTATCCTGAGATGATCATCATTTTCTTACTATTTTGGTAGGAAACGTATCACTCCAGTTGTTGCTTTTGGATAATAACTTACCATCTATACGCGTGTATGAGCCGAGTTTTCAGCACATTTTAATGCCTTTTTTGTGAGACAATTAGGTGCCTCTGCTGATACTTGGGTTGGATTATACTCGAGTATATATGATGATTTCTTCACTTGGTACAAGAGAGTGAGGAAACCAATTTTGAAAAGGCACTGTGACGTAGCAGAATGTGTTTTCCTGGATTTGTGCATGGCAGCAGTCTAGCTCCATGATTGCTTAGGGCAACTATAGACTTCTTGCGGTCCCTTCTGCCTGTCAGCCTCTGTCCCACACCCAGAAGATGCTGCCCCGGTGACTGAGAGCTGCAAGGAATCGGATACGAAGGGTCTGTGCGTTCTAATAGATGGAGGTCAGCTGCACCTGACCTGAAAGAAGTCTGATTGTCCATTTGGGGGCTGTACATCTGAGAATGTACTCAACAGGTTGAACTAAGTATGTATATAGGAGAAAGGGTTAATAACAGCAGTTTGAATATTTGGGGGAGTCTGAGGTTTAGGGGAGACTGGCAGGGGACTCAGAGACAGAATCATGACCGAGAAGCCAACGTGGCTGAGGTTTGACCTTGTGAACTTCCCTTTCCAGAGCTGCTCAGCGGAAATGATGACCCTGTTTTGTTTGCCTCTCTGGAGCGCTTGGGAGAGGCCGGAATGCTAATGGATAGGGAGCGATTTGCAAAGGACAGCATTCCAGGCTCTTCTTTTTGCTTTGTTGACAATAGCAGAGGCGATATTTCTAGACACGTGACATCGCTCCAGGCAATGTCTTCACTAAGAAGATATGATAGACATGTACAAGGCCTGTCGGCTAAATACTGTGGGAACACGTCACTGCCAAAAACATCTGAGCGATGATTTTGAGCGCCATCTTTGCAAGTGCAGTGACGAGGCAAAGAGACATAGCTCTCTGCGATGCTGGATATAGGGGGAGGACGCGAGGTTTGCAAAAGGACAGCCAGGGGCTACGCCAGCTCTCTGTGCTGACATATTCTGGGTAAATTTCTCAAGTTATATTTGGGATGCGTGATTTGATGCTATAAATTCAGAAGATGGTTCATCTGAAAACCTATCCTACCACTAGCAGATTTTCTTGCTTTTTTCTAAAAATTTTCATTTATTTTCTTTAAATCATTGGGGGCTCCTACAGCTCTTATACCATTCCATACATCAGTTGTATCAAGTGTATTTGTACATATGTTGCCATCACCATTTTCTAAACATTTACTTTCTATTTGAGCCCTTGGGATCAGCTTCTCTTTTCTCCCTCCCTCCCCCTACTAGGAGATTTTTCAAGCAATAAATAAATTATTTAATTCCCTGAAGACCCATGCTATGAGAACATACTCAGATCACAGTCAATTACTCAATAACAGCAATTACGAATTATGGAGTGATACCCTATAGAGCAGAAGAGAACTATTCCGTAGGGGTTTCTAAACTGTCAATCTTTACTGGAGCAGAAAGCCTTAGTAGCCCACAGAAGAGCTGATGGATTTGAACCTTGGACCTTGTGGCCTGTTAATCTAGAAAGTCTTTATGAATTGAAAACTACTTGATGGCAGTGGGATGTGCCGAACACGATGCCAGGCACAGCACAGCAAGAGTTGATTTGAACAGCATGGCAGTTCCGTGAGGCTGCTGCTAGTAATTAGATCCCTCTTTTCAGATGAGTGAATGGAGGCTAAGGAAACTGAGTGTAAGTAAGCTGATAAAGGTCTCACAGATCCAGGGCCAGCTTTTCCCACAGTCTTGTCTCTAAATTCCCTCTTATTTAAAAAGTGTAGGCACTTATATCACCTAACGATGCACATAAAAGAAAGCATTTTATATAGTCTTGGAGACAAGGAGAGTTTCCTGAACTCTTTTTTTTCAATGTCAGAGACTATGAAGGAAAAGATTGATACATTTGAATGTGTAGAGGAAAGTTTAACATTGAAAATAGTTGTACCCATATAATAGAGTTAATAGTCTTAATTTATGAAGTGCATGTATGCAACAAGAATATGCATACAAAAAGGCAAATAACAAAAATGAACTTACTTGAGCAGTCAGTAAAATTCAACCCACAAGTTTAATCTTACTTGTATGTAAAGAAAGACCCTGTTTCCCCTATGAGTTTGGCAAAAATGAAGAAGAATGGTCAAACCTGGCCCTGGTGATTTGGGGCAACGAGCCACTTGTGAACCCTGTTGCTGGCCTGTCATTTTGCACAGACTTTTGGGAGGGTGGTTTGGTGACACCCACCTATCTTAAAAGCGTGAAAACACCCTTGAACCCCAGACTCCCACTTTTAGGAGTTTATCAGGGTAAAATAGCCAGACAGATGTGCAAAGATGAATGTTCAGTATAGCCTTCTTTATGAAAATGAAAAGTTGAAGCAAGTTAAGTGTCCAGCAACAACTTGGAGATCTGCTGTGCGCATGGTATGACACTCCTCCTGGAAAAATACCCATCTTCTTTGTGACGTTGTAGCAGAGTGCATTTTAAACGCAGCCTCGAGGATTGTATCGACTCTCCAGGGACTATATTGGAAGCAGGGAGAGGGAGGAGGTGCAACAAAGCAGAGAGCCCTATAGATCAGGGTTCCTGAGGCTCCAAACCTTCCAGGGTAGACAGCCTCATTTTCCTGCTGAGGGACAGCCTGGGGGGTTCGAACCACTGACCTTGTGGTATGTAGCCCAATGTGTAGCCCACTTACACTGCCAGGACTCCTCTTTCTCTCTCGATGCATGTATCTATGGATACGGAATCAGCATCCACTTAAAAATGATAGTGAAGATTATTCCATTAACATTGAAAAGATATTGTATGACAAAAGCATTTCTAATATATTGTGGGTTGAGCAGTGGTTCTATATATATATATATATATATATATATATATATATATATATATATATATATATGAAAGTCCTAACCCCTGGAACCTGTGAATGTGATCTTACTTGGAAAAGGAGTCTTGGAAGATGTAATTAAGGTAAGGGTCTTGAGGTGCTGACAAAGCTGGATATCGATTTGCAGAACAATGAAACACGACCCGTACCTCATGCTATGTACAAACATGAACTCAAGATGAGCACCTGGCACTATAAAGATCATCAATGAAAAGTAGGGGACAGATGCAGGGCTCTAATGTATGGCATAAGGACACTCTCAAGTGGAATGAAAACCACACGTACGACAAGCTAGATGACGGGGACTTCCTGAAAATGTTACACGTTTACAAATGTGCCTGACGCGATGGATGGAGGTCTGGACTGTGAGAAGAGTTGTACGAACCCCCAATAAAATGATTTTTAAAATTTTAGACATTTTTATGCACCAAAAGATTTAAACAAAGCCCACAATACGTTTGTGGAATCAGCACAGGGCGTAAACCTCCGGTGATTTCCCTGTAACTGTGATTGATGGATGGGAATAACCTGGTTGTCAGACAGAGCATACTGGAGAGAGGACTGTAGGAGATTAAAATGAGAAACCTGGCTTGAAAGGTTAAAACCATGTCATTTGGTTTCCTTTCTGATACACTTTTGGGTTTATCTGGTTTTTAATATTTCCAGGTTTATTTTGTTTGTTGGTTTTTCATATTGGGGTTTATTTCTGTTGTATTTTGCCATTGTTGGTAGCCTTCTTGCTCTTCTTTTGTGTGTTTCTAAGGTTTTTGGTATATGAAATCCAGGATAGGTGAATCTATGGATACAAGAACTAGAACCGGGTTCTTGGCAGGTATGTGGGTGAGGTGGTAGCAGTGGGCGGTAAAGGAGAGCTGATTTTAACAAGTTCAAGAAGAAAATGTTTGGAAACACTGATTTTGGTACCAATTGTACAACATGGCTTGATATTTTGAACTATAGACTGATATGATACCTGGATTAGCTCCTAATAAAATGCTTTTTTGGGAAAAAGAGATTAAACAAAAGAATAAATAGAGAATTTACATTTGGGGAGGGGGGATTGGTAATGCATATTAGACAGGGACTAATCTCTAAAATTTTAAAAATTGTTTTATTAGGGGCTCATACAACTCTTATCACAATCCATACATACAACAATTGTGTAAAGCACATTTGTACATTCATTGCCCTCATCATTCTCAAAACATTTGCTCTCCACCTAAGCCCTGGCATTAGGTCCTTAATTTATAGAAAACTTCAAGATCTTAATAACAAGACAAACAATCCAATTAAAAAATGTCCGAGGATGTGATACCAGCTCACCCCAGCGTTAATAGCACAGTCTGAAATATGTAAAACAACACATGCTGACAGAGGTGTGCAGAGAGCGGAACCCTCAGACCCTGCTGGCGAGACGGAAATGGTGCAACCACCGTAGAAAACCATGGCGTGGTCTTTCCTTAAAAAGGTGGAAATAGAAATGCACTGTATGGCCCAACGATCCCTTTAATTATCAAAAATCCTAAAGCAGTGAGAGCGGTGACAAGATCGTGCACATCCTGTTCATCAGAGAGCTGCTCACAATAGCAAAAATAAAAATAAAAAGGCAACTACCATAATGCCCATTGATCATGAGAGAACAGACGGTGGTAAACACACCAATGGAATATCACCCAGTATTAAAGACCAGCGATGAATCTGCAAACCACCTTCATGACCCGGACGAACCTGAGAACGTTACACTGAGTGCTGTTAGTCAGTCACCGAAGGGCAACTAGTGCATGAGACCACTCTTGGAAAAATTTCAAAAGGGGTTTTCACGTTAAAGAAACATTCTTTGGTGTTTACTGGGGGTGGGATTCGGGGCTGGAAAAAGAGGATAAATTACAGTCTACAGGGTAGACGCATACTTACTTGAGTGGAAAGGAAAAAAAAATAAGGATCTTGAGAGAGGATCACCCGGATTTAGTGTGGATCTTAAATCCAATGATATGTCTCCTTAAAGGAAGAAGAGTAGAGAGCCAGGAGAGAAGAGGAAACGCACAAGCGAGAAAGCCACGTGGAAATAAATGGAGGCAGAGATGGCAGTGATTCAGCCCCAAGCCAAAGGAAGTCCTGGGTCGCTAGAAATTGGAAAAAACTAAGCGAGTTTGTCTCCCAGAGACTTTGAAGGGCCTGTAACCCTGTTGACATCTTGACCATGGACTTGTGTTCTCCAGTACGTGAGAGAATAAAGTTACTGTATGTTGGTTCCAGCCACCAAGTTTGATGTAATTTGTCATAACACGACTAGGAAACTAGTACACACTTTTTAAAAAGGTTTTATTGGCACTTCATTCACATATCACACAACTCAACAGCACAAACATATCGAGAAGAGTTGTTCAATCTTTACCACAATCAATTTTAGGACATGTTATTCTTCCTTATACTCAGTGTTATTTTGGTAATTTTTTTTTTAATTTTGGCAAAAATATATATATACACAACAAAACATTCTACAATTCCACAACTTCTACATTACACCTTGTTATAGGTAAAATAAACCAAACAGAAACGGTTACAAAAGCATATGGACACTGGTCCCATTTTTGCACACAGTTTTATTTTCTTTATATAACCCAAGAAAGATAGGAGAAAGACTAACATGCAATGCTACCAATGGATCGTTGGGTAGCGACAAGATGGGCACTTTTTGTTTACTTTATTGTGATGTCGGGCAAAGGTCCCAGTGAGTGACTTGCAGGCAATAAGTTTGTTTTTTTGAGTTTTTTTCTTGTGATGTTCCATCTATTACTTTTGCAATTAAGAAAAACAATTAATATGTAAGTACCCCAGTGTGGGATAGGAAAATGGAAGTGGATATAGCTGATCTCCGGCTTCACCCGCCATCCTTGCTTACTTATTCTGAAACCAGTGTTCCTCTACTTCTATCCTGGGTTCCATAATTTGTTGTAATGGCCACACAGAAATGACGGTCAATATTCACAATTAAGGGAGTTTATTAGGGAAGTTACTAGGTGACCACAAGTCAGCATGAGCAAGCAGTAAGGATAGTCATTAGTCCACAGCATCACCTGCCCTCAACCAGCAGCCAAGTCTCCCTTTGGTCCTCAGTCTCTCAGTTACATGGTCCTTTGGCCTTTGCCTCCATGGGCCAGGAAGCCAGCCTGCCTGTTGCTCTGTCCCACAGTCCCATAATTAGGGTCAGGTGAAGAGAAGGTGCTCCATAGCCTCCGTGCTGCTCCTCTGAGTGTCAGGCCACAGTCTCTGGTGCATCTGGTCTCCACTGCCCCCCCGCCCCCCCCCCACACACACTTTAGGTAGAGAGATCTTGGACAGGCTCTTCCAAATGGTGGTGACTTTCCCTTGTGCCCCAGATGGCTCCTATATCCTGAGGAATGGCTTTGATGGAGGTGTGGTTTATCTTTTAGCCCACCATATCCCCAAGGAAAAAGATGGGTGGTGTCATAAGTCCCACCCTTTACTAAAGTAGTCTTAGTATAGTCTTAAAGATGTCCCCAAGAAAACAAGGGGTTCACACTCTTAATTAAACTTGGCTCACACCCCCTACTAAAATCAGGACTTAACTCCACTTTAATCCTGTAACAGAGTACTCTTTCCAAATTGGGATCATGGCCACAGGCATAGAATCCAGAATTATAATACATCATGGAAGGAATTATGTCTAGAAGGGCCATATTAATTGAGTCTACCTCACCCATTGCCGGATACTATTCTTGAAGTGACATTGTAAGTATGTCAGGTAGCATGGTGATTTGGAAAAATCTAAGAACTAAAGCCTAGGACCTAACTTCTCCCCATCACCCCCACCAGGAGTTTTATTGGCACGTAATTTACCTATTATATAATTAAATAGTTCAATCATTCAATCATATCAAGAAGAATTGTACAGTCATTATCTAAGACCTAACTCTTAATTCTAACAGGGCCACTAACTGGCCTTTAAGTGAGTTGCTTAATTTCCTTTGCCCCTAGTTCCCTGGTCTGTAAGTATAAGGGAAGGAGATAGTTAAAACCTCAGTAAATGTTTATTGTCGGATGGATATTTTTTTTACTTGAAGGTGTTCATTTATCCAATTGCAAGATTCTCTAGAGCTCTCTTTATGCTGGCACAAGCATTTTTTTAAAGACACTGATATATATTCACTTAACTAAATTAATGTTGTCATCTCAACTGTTCTATTTGGCCCTATTGAAAGGCTCCCATTCTAAAGCCTGTGGCCCTAAAATGGACAAATAAAGCGGGACTTCAGGCTCTATGCTGATAGAGGGCCATTCGATGAGGTATGTATTGTGAAGGACAGGGCCTCAGAGTGAGCACTCAATACATATTAGCTGTTTTATTGAGGCAGAGCAGGTTTTTCTTTTGCATATTTCTCGTGGCATTTGTTGAGTTTGCTACCGTGCCAGACATTGCATGGATGAACAGGGAAGGAGAGAGAAAGGCGATGTAGTGAGAGCCACTTCATGACTTATCTGATTATGAATACAAGAACTTCATTGGTTGCAAAAAGAGAAAACGTGCCAGAAATCTGGTAACCAAAATGTGCCTCTGAAATTAGAGTTATGAGCCAGGGATATAGGAAAGCTCCTTAGAGCTGATCTTTCGCTCCATCTACTACGTGCCCAGCGTGGTGTTCAGTGTGGAGGATACTGCCGTGAACAAGGGAGATTTGACTCTTATCCTCGTGGAGTGTACTTTCTCTTGGGGGAGACAGCAACCAATAAAGTAGTAAAGAAATGAGTGTGTCATTATTAATTGTAATTAAACACTACTCCCATCTGACAGACAATACAAACTCACTTGTCCAAACTGAGCCTTAGTGTCCCTCCTCCCCCCGCCCTTACATTGCCTCCAGTGTTCTCCAGCTCAGCAAAGGGCGCCTGCATTCGCCAGTTACTTGGGTCGGAAAGCCTTGAAGTAACTCTTGACTCAACCCTTTCTTATATGTCAGCTAATCTTGTCTTATGGCTCTTCAAATTGCATCCTGAACCTAACCTCTCCTTGTCATTCCTAAAACTACCCCCCGTCCAAGCCACCATGATCTCTCACCCAGAATCTCACAACATCATTCCCTGCGTCTACAATTTTCCCAGGCGCCCCTCTTCCATACAGTAGTGAAAATGGCTCTTTTCAAAACAGAAGTCAGATTATGTCATCTTCTTTAATGGTTTCAGATGATAGAAATCAGCTTGGGCCATATCTAGCAGGATCTTGGGAACAACCTTCATGGGATACCAAATCAGATCCAAGGCTATCCATCAAGACAGACCATTGTCTAGGGTCAGAATTATGAATCAGTCCTTTCTTTCCCTGTACGAGAGGCTATTGGAAAGTTCCTTGAAGCTGCCAGGATGCAATACCAGGGATATTAGATTGATGGAGGCACAGTGGCAACAATTTGGGTGTTGACCATATCATCCTTCTCATGGTAGAGATCAGTTTACGGATGGTTCTTAATACTCCAGTCTCTGGTGTGGGCGTTACTTTTGTCAATGACTTCCTCTTGTCAATATTCTCGGTTGACCAAACTTCCCTTCACCTTGAACTATCCCACTCATTCAATTTGGCATATTTTTAAAACATGTTACTATCTTTCTTCAGTTATGCACAAGAGACGTTCCTGTATCGTTCAAGTAGTTATGCCAATCACTAAACTCACCCATTATCTGAAAGAAAGCCCAAGTTGCGTTTGTGCGTTAATGGGCATCTCAGCTATGGACAATAAGAGCCCTCATGACACAGCAGGTTAAGCACTGGACTGCTAACCAAAGGATCAGTGGTTCAAACCCACCAGCCACTCCACAGAAGAAAGATGAGGTTGTTGGTCCTGTAAGATTTACCATCTCACAAACCCTATCCAACAGTTCTGCTCTTTCTTTATGAGTTGGATTTGTCCAGCTGTCAATGGGTTGGGTTGGGTTTGGGTTTATGCAGATACGATGCTCCCAAAGTATCCCAATGGCTGGAGAATTTTCAGTTCCAATACCAAATCTGTTGCTGTTGAGGATATTTTGATTCATGACAACCCGATTTGTTACAGAGTGGAATTGTGTTCCATGGGGCTTCATTGGTTGTCAACTTTCAGAAGCATCATCAGGCCTTTCTTCCAAACGCCTTTCTGGGTAGGTTCAAACTGCCAGCCTTTTGATTAGCAGCTGATTGCTTGGCAGTTTGTACTACCCAGGGATCCAAGAGATACAGTCTCATTTTAGGACTACTTGGGGTGACACTGTGGAGATAAGAAGGGCACTGATTCAAAGTCACCTGGGGAGCATATCGCGTCAGTACCAGTTCTGATAGACCTGGGAGTTGGGAGTCAGTGGGCAAACAAGCAAGAGTGTTTAGGATAAGCTCCCCTGACATCCTTTTTCTCCTCCCCCATCCTGTGAGAATTATCGCATGCTTCAGGGGAGCTGCTGGTTGTGGCTGGCAACTTGCGATACACAGGCTCTTCTCAAAGCAACTAAGCCTTTAATCTGCAAATCCTGAGTCCAGCCGCCTTTGAAGAGACAGGAAGATCCCACACAACTTCCTTGGATACTTTTCTATCTGTGAGGCCTTTGCCACTATTTCTGTTTCAGAACCACCCACCTAGCTGAGGTTTTCACTCTCAGGAAAGACATTTTCCACCAGAGTTCTCACCCACCAGAGAGTGGGAAAGAAGAGACTGGTGGAAGTTGTAAAGCTGAAAGAAAAGTTGTCTCTTGTTGACTTACGGATCCCTCTTCCCCTTCCCCACTGCTTCTTTGTGGTGGGAAAGGTTTTAGAAAGCGAAGGAAAGGGTGAGTGAATTCACAATCACTTTTGTGGATTGAATTTTCTTTGTTGTTGTTGTTACTTGCTGTCAGTTACCACTCATGGCAGCCCCTTGGGGGCAAAATAACAGTTCCCTATGTGCATTTCCAAGCTGTGAGTAACCTTTTGGAAGCCAATCAGCAGGCTTGTCTTTCAAGGCACCGCAAATTGGCTAGTTGTGGTGCAACGAATTATTTAACACATTTAACACGGCCCTTGTAGCTATAAGCTTCAAAATATTGGGCAATGACTGAAGCATCAAAAGGAAATGGAAGGAATGCAGGGTCTTTGTACCCCAAACACCTGGTTAATATTCGACCATTTCCAGAGACCAAAGTAGAGGTCCAAACCGCACTAAAGGCATTAGCGAAAAACGGGTCTCCCGGAACGGATGCGATGCCAGCTGAAACGTTTCCACAGGTTGATGAAGCACTGGAAGCACTCACTCACCTAAGCCAAGAAATTTGGAAGACAGCTACCTGGCCGACCGACTGGGAGAGCTCCATATTTATACCCATTCCAAATAAAAAAGGTGACCCAACAGAATATAGAAATATGCCTTAATATGCAAGTAAAATTTTACTGACGGTACTTCAACATCGATTGCTGCAGTGCATCAGCCTTTAAGCTGGCTTCAGAGGATGATGTGGCACGAGGGATAACATTACTGATATCACACAGATCTCAGCTAAAAGCAGAGAATACCAGGGATATGTTTACATGTGTTTAATCAACTATGCAAAGACATTCGACTCTGTAGATGATACCCAACTATGCATAACATTAAGAAGAATGAGAGTTCTGCGGCTGAGCATTGGGCTGCTAACCCCAATGTCAACAATTCAAACCCACGAGCAGCTCCATGGAAGAAAGAGGAGGCTTTCTACTTCCGGAAAGAACCATGGTCTCAGAAACCCACAGGAGCAGTTCTACCCTGTTCTAGAAGGTTGCTATGAGCTGGCATCGACTCCATTGGCAGTGGGCTTTTTGTTTGTTTTCTTAGTTTCAGTGTGATAATGTGGAAACTGTACACAGACCAAGAGACAGTTGTTTGAACAGAACAAGCATTTGAAATATGGAAGGATGCGTGTCAGGGTTGTGTCCTGTAGCCATGTTTATTTCTCTATATGTTGAATAAATAATCTGGGACTGCTTAGTTGCTGAAAATGAGGAGGACTGCAGGCGCCTGCTGATGAAAATCAAAGTCTGCAGTCTACAGTATGGATTAAAATTCAATGAAAAGAAAACCAAAATTCCTCACAACTAGACCAATAGACATCATGATACATGGAGAAAAGTTGGAAGTGGTCAAGGATTTCATCTTGCTTGGATCCACAGTCAATGCTCATGGAAGCAGCAGTAAGAAATCAAATGACATGTTGCTTGGGAAAACCTACTCCACAGATTTTTTTAAGATCATTTTGTTGGGGGCCCTTATAACAATCCACATACCAATTGCATGGAGCATATTTATACATATGTTGTCATCATTATTGTTAAACATTTACATTCTATTTGAGCCCTTGGTATCAATTCCTTTTATTACCCTCCCCCCTTTTGTGACCCCTTGATAAATTATAAATTACATATGATTATTTTCATATCTTACATGACCGCTTTTTCCTTTCCCCCGCAGTTTCCTCCCCCTCCTTCTCCCCACCTTCCCCCTACCCTCCTGGTGTGGTTACTCCAATTTCTGTTCCGGAGAGGTTTATCCGACCTGGATTTCGTGTGTCCTGAGCTCTTATCTGTACCTGTGTACATGCTCCGGCCTAACCCAAAGGGAAAGGCAGGATTGGGGTCATGAGAATGGGGGTGAGGAAGCTTCAGGGAACAGGGGAATACTGTGTGTTTCTTCAGTGCTATACTTCACTCTGGCTGACTCATCCCTTCCTTGCATCCCTTCGGTGAGGGGATGTTGCATTGTACACAGATGAGTTTTGGGTCTCTGCTCCGACCCACTTCATTCTCAACGATATGTTTGTTTGTTTGTCTTGTCGACACTTCATGATTGCACAGGCTGGTGTGCTTCCTCCATATGGGCTTGTTGTTCATCTGCTAGGTGGCCGCTTGTTTAATGTCAAGCCTTTAAGACCCCAGAGGCTATATCTTTTGCTAGCTGGGCACCATCAGCTTTCTTCACCACATTTGCTTGCACAAGACCTCTTTCAAGTGTTGAAGAGCAGCCTGGCTTGAAGGTAAACAAGCGGCCATCTAGCTGGGAAGCAACAAAGCCCACATGGATGAAGCACACCAGCCTGTGTGATCATGAGATATCGATAGGATCAGATATCAGGCATCAAAGAACAAAAGTTCATATCATTGTGAAAGAGGGTGGAGTGCAGAGTGGAGAACCAAAGCCCATCTGTAGGCAACTGGACATCCCCTTACAGATGGGTTTCAGGGAGGAGATGAGCCAGTCAAGGTGCAGTATTGCACTGATGGAACATACAACTCTCCTCTACTTCATTTTTAAACATTTTATTAGGGGCCCATACAACTCTTATCACAATCCATACACACATTAATTGTGTAAAGCACATCTGTACATGCATTGCCCCCTCTAGTTATTTAATGCTTCCTCCCCACACTATCATGATCCCAATTCTACCTTACAAATCCATCTAGACCAGAGGGTGTACACTGGTACAGATAAGAGCTGGAAATGCAGGGAATCTAGGACAGATAAACCCCTCAGTATCAATAATGAGAGCAGCGATACCAGAAGGGGAAGGGATAGGCAGGAGAAAAAGGGGGAACAGATCACAGTGATCTACATATAACCCCCTCCCTGGGGGACAGACAACAGAAAAGTGGTTGACGGGAGACATTGGACAGTGTAAGACATAATAATAATGATTTATAAATTAAAGTTATTTATTAGAAAATAATAATAATAATTGATAAATTATCAAGGGTTTGTGAGGGAGGGAGGGGGAAAGTGAAGAGCTGACCAAGGGCTCAAGTCGAAAGAAAATATTTTGAGAATGAGGATGGTAACAAATGTACAAATATGCTTGACACAATGGATGCATGTATAGATTTTGATAAGAGTTGTATGAGCACCCAATAAAATGATTTAAAAAGAAAGAAAGCGCTAGAGGATAAATAAATAAAAGTATGTGCTTAAAAATAGCTAAATAAAGTGTTGAAGAGCAATGATATCACTTTGAAAACTACGGTGAACCTGAGTCAACCCATGGTATTTTCTTTCTGTCTTTCTTATTTTAACCCATGGCATTTACTTTTTATTAAAAAAACTTTTTTTTACTCATGCCATTTTCTTTTCTTTTCTTTTTTTTTACATTTTATTAGGGACTCATACAACTCTTATCACAATCCATACATATACATACATCAATTGTATAAAGCACATCCATACATTCCCTGCCCCAATCATTCTCAAGGCATTTGCTCTCCACTTAAGCCCCTTGCATCAGGTCCTATTTTTTTTCTTCCCCTCCCTCCCCTTTCCCCCCTCTCTCATGTGCCCTTGGTAATTTACACATCGTTATTTTGTCATATCTTGCCCTATCCAGAGTACTCATGCCATTTTCAATGGCTTTGTACACATGTGAAAGTTTTGCATGTAAAGAGGACTGCAGAAGAGTTGATACATTTGAATTATGATGTTGCTGACAGATATTGAAAGTACTGTGGACTGCCAGAGAACAGACAACTCTGCCTTGGAAAAAGTACAACCAGAATGTCCTTAGAAGTGAGGATGAGATAACCCCCTCCCTGAGGGACGGACAACAGAAAAGTGGGTGAAGGGAGACATCGGATAGTGTAAGACATGACAAAATAATAACAATTTACAAATTAACAAGGGTTCATTGGGGATGGGGGGCAGTGAGGGAGGGGAAAAATGAGGAGTTGATACCAAGGGTTCAAGTAGAAAGCAAATGTTTTGAGAATGATGGTGGCAACAAATGTACAAAAGTGCTTGACACAATGGCTGGATGGATGGATTGTGATAAGAGCTGGACAAGCCCCCAATAAAATGATTTATTTTAATTTTATTTTAAAAATGATTTTAAAAGAAAGAAAGAAGTGAGGCTGTTTCATGGACTTTGGGCACGTTATCAGGGCGACCGGCCCATACGTGATAAAAGAGGGGGTCGGTGGAGAACAGGAAGTCCCTCAATGAGAAGGATTGAGGCAGCGGTTTCAATCATGGGCTCAAGCATCACAATCGTTAGGAGGATGGCGTAGGACCGAGCAGTCTTTCGTTGTTGCACGAAGGGTTGCTATGGGATAGAATCTACTGAATGACACCCAACAGCCAAGAGACTGGCTGGAACTATGCAAATAAGGTGCATGGCACTCTAGTGAGAGGCTTGGTTAAAAATGAGCCATCTCAGAAGCAAAAATGGAGCACCTCCCTGTCATCAAAAAAGAAAAACAGGGGTAAAGCACATGCACTGGCCTCTAAGATCTCTGGGCACTGGATGTCTTTGATCTAGGAGACAGAGGACGGTGAACCAAAGCTGTGATGGAGACCTGGTGGCCGTTGAGCATGAGTCAGCAGTGGGATTTCTGGCCAAGGAGTAAAAAACCTGAGTGCCTTTAGGCTTGCTTGCAGAGTGGGGTATCTCTAGTCAGTTTATCATGGGAAGCTAGATTTGCTGCCACTTGGAGCTAGAGCTGAGCTACTTCAGGCTGAGGCTTCTGCCGGAGTGGAGTGCCTTTGGGGCATTTGCTGACAGTGCTAAAGGAGCTCTGTAGCACGTGTCTGAGCAAAGCTGAGGCCACGGGGCTGAGTAGCTGACAAGACCAGACCGAAAAGAAGCATACCTGCAGGCATAGATCAAAAAGAGATTCTCCCGACTACAAGAATTGTATCCTGAGTATTTCTGATCTTGAATTGTAATTTTGCCAAATAAACCCCATAGTCATGAATGTTGCCCGTGAGTTCTGTACATCCATCATGAATTTTCAACCCCCCAAAGTGCCATTAAGACAAAACAAACATAAAAATCCTCCAAACTCACTGCTATTGAGTCAATACTGATTCAGGGTGACCCTGTAGCACAGGGTAGAACTGTCCCTGAGGGCTTCTGAGACAGTAACTCCTTGGTTTTGAACTGCTGACCTTGAGGCTAGCAGCTCAATGCATAATCTACTACGCCATGTCTGCAATTAGTGACAGATTTGGTAAAGAAGCTTGGAGAGCCTCTGCCTGACCTCAGCCTCACAGGAACTGGTTCAAAGCTGATGAATCTACTTCGGCTTCCTCCTTGTGTACTAGAGGCCAAACACTTCCTCATGCCGCCCTTATTACCCCATTTGTCGAACATCTAACCATTGTACCACCCTAGAGAACTTTTTAAAAAAAAACAAACGATCCAATCCCCCAACTCACGTTGAATCTAGGTCGGAAAGACCAGAAGAGCGCAATGTCAGCTTTCAGTGATTCCAACTGCAGAGGCCGGTGCTCGTCATGAAAGGCCCTCCTTTTCCATGCCACTACCGGAATGTCCAAGAGAAGAAAAAGAACTGGGCATAGCCATTGCCGTTCTAGTGGCATTGAGTTGGCCATTTGATTCTTTGGACTTAGGCAGCAGCAAAATAAGAGAGTAGCAGCATTTTAATTCTGCGGGACTCTGTAGAACAATCTCTGAGAGCATGTTTCATCCTGAGCAGGACAGCCTCTGGGACCAGCTGTCCTAGTTCTGCTCCAGACAGGTGGCCAACTCAACACAGCATGGGGTGGCTATGTTGCTTGGGCCTATAGCTGCCCAAATGGGACCCATCCCTTTGGCAGGCATAGCCAGGCGTAATTGCCTGCTCTCCAAGCAGGCAAAGAGTTGTGTTTGAGATTTGCCAACTGGTGGTGCTTAGACTAGATATGGCCTGAAGAAATATTTTGTTTGGTCCTCATGGGTGTTTTGTTTGTTTGTTTCTTAATTTGAGTCAACATTTAAAAATCCTGATCTGATTTAAAAAGAAACCAGTATTCTGCTCATCTGAGGCTTGCATTTTTGCCTGGAAAAGACTGATTGGAGCGAGAAGTATCTTTCTGGAGACCGTCTGCCTTAGTCCCCACCACTCACAGCACTCACAGTGGGGTGTGCTTTCCCATCAGGGTCATTTGAGCTCAACCCTCCTGCAGGTCACAATCAGTAGTCAGTGAGCCCCAGACAAGCAAACAGCCAGCAGAGCTAGCACTAGGTCCTTGTCCAGAAAAGTCCTAAAAGAACTACCCCCCTGCAGCACAACTCCCTTCTAATGCTGAGGAGGGACAATACAGGAGACATTCCCTGGAGAGAAATTAGAGGTTCTCCTAGAGACTATATCATATGGTAGATAATGTAGGGCCTTCTCTGTATCTCGTAAGGAAATAGTCATCTCTTCTCCTCCGTATAAGTTCATGTTTAGGCTCATCTGCTAGTCCTAATGCAGTGGTTCTCATCGGAGGTGAGTGTGTTGAGTTTGAGAACATGGTGGTTAACATAAGTCACCATTAAGAACTGCTGTCCTGGTCAATCTCTATGGATTGTGTGGCCGTGGGGACCGTGATTTCTCTTGCAGAACCATGCCGTGGCTCCGAGTTCCTGAGGGTGGTTTTGTCTGTAAAGGCAGAAGAAGGAAGCCAGAGTCTTTTTAACGTTGCGTCAGGCAGGGACTCCCAAGTCTACATCTGTATCACACGGGAAGCTTTAAAAATCCAGAATCCTGCACTCTACTCCAGACCTCCGGAATTTTAACCTTTGGGAATGTATTCTTGACCTGTCTCCCAAGTGATGATGATCCAGTTGTCCCACCAGCAGATGAACTCCCATCAAAAGAAATGGATGAGACGATGCCAATAAGATGCCTGTGGCTTACCACTACAAATAAAGGGCATGACACCTTTGAGGGAGAGGACATGCAAATAAGGCATCTGGAATGCTAATGTTGGAATTAGTCACTTTTGACCACTAAGCTTAACATGAGCCATTTACAAATCCTGATCTGATTTGCAGAGGAGAGCCAGCTACCACTAAGCACGTAGAACAGGGAGATTCCTGTTCTAAGAACCTCCTAGATTCAGGAATTAGAGCTGTAACAATGGGGATGGCAACAGACAGCAGGGAGCAGTGGCGAAGAAATGGCCACGGTAGAGGCAGCAGACCTGCAAGAAGAGGAGCTGTCCATACTTTTGGTGCTGACACCCCCAGCCACTTCCCACTGTAAAGCTATTGGCACAAGCAATGCAATGAGAAATCTAAAATCGATGGTGAGGAGGGCATAGAATGCCTGGTGGGGTTCATTCAAGTGCAGTGGAGCCAAGAGGAAGTACAGAGAGCTGAATGTAGGTCGAACATGATAGTGGGACAGGAGGAAAGTAAAAGGAAATAGAGAAAAGAGCTAGAAGGCAAAAGACACTTATAGAGGTATAAGCATGGAGGTATAAACATACATGTACATAGGTAAATATATTAATATATAACAATAGGACTATAAGTCAATGTACATATATTTATAGGTTAAGTATTAAGGTAGCAGATGGACATTGGGCTTCTACTCAAGAACATTTTATTCTAATAACCTGGCATTATGTGATGTTCACCTTCCCAACATGATCGCTGAAGACAAAATGGGTGCATAAGCAAATGTGGTGAAGAAAGCTGATGGTGCCCGGCTATTACAAGATACAGTGTCTGGGGTCTTAAAGGCTTAAAGTTAAACGAGTGGGCATCTAGCATGGAAGCAACAAAGCCCACATGGAAGAAGCACACCAACCCATGTGATCACAAGGTGTCAATGGGATCAGGTATAAGGCATCAGTAAACCCAAAACAAATAATCATATCGATGAGAATGAGGGGAGTCAGGGTGGGGACCCATCTGTAGACAATTGGACATCCCCTTGCAGTAGGGCCACAATGAAGGGACGAGCCAGTCAGGGTGCAGTGTAGCACTGATGAAACACACAACATTCCTTTAGTTCTTTAATGCTTCCCCTGCCCACTATCATGACCCCAATTCTACCTTACAAATCTGGCTAGACCAGAGCACTTGACACACAGAATCCGGGACAAATAAATCCCTCAGGACCAATAATGGGAGTAGCGATAACATGAGGGTAGGGGGAAGGTGGGGAACCGGTTGCAATGATTGATGTAAAACACACACACACACCCCAAAGGGACAAGCAACAGAAATGTGTGTAAAGGGAGACAGTGGATGGTGTAAAATATGAAAAGAAAAATAATTGATAATTTATCAAGGGTGGAAGAGGGTGGAAGAGTTGGGGAGGGAGGGGATAAAAAGAGGAGCTGATACCAAGGTCTCAAATAGAAAGAAAATGTTTTGGAAATGATGATGGCAACATATGTACAAATGTGCTCGATACAATTGATGTATGGATTATTATAAGAGCTCCCAATAAACTGATTTATTAAAATTTTAAAAAGAGGAGAGAGAGAGAAAGAGAGAGTGAAAATCGGGGACATTCTCGGGTTAGGATGGAATGTACCTGAATCAGATAAGGCATTAGAGATAACACAGCCACAGATTCTCTCCGAGAGGAGGAGGAATACACACCCACTGCTGTCCAGTGCATTGTGACGCAGGGTGACCCTGGAGGACACAGTAGAACTACCTGTAGTGTCCAAGGCCGTCAATCTTTTCCTAAGCGGCCTGCTTCACCATTCTCCTGCGGACTGGCTGAAATGGGAAGTAGAATGGGTATTCACGGAGCACCTCCCTGGCTCTGCCAGCCTCTTGCTGTCATGCCAACGTTCAGAGTCTATGAGGGCCTGCACTTGCCCTTCGAGCATCCCTGCGCTATGGAGGGTAGCACTAAATGACCATGAAAACCGCTATGGCAGGTGGCGAGAGCGAGAGACACTGTGGAAGAAAGTGAAACGTATTTTGTGGTTTGTTTTTGAACCAGATGCTCTGCATTTTCATTTGACACGTGTTACTCTTCACGGCCCTTGAGTTAAGTTGGTTCCCAACGCACGGTGACTCCAGCTCTGTACCATCCCACGATCCATCGATAGTGGGTCACATTGTCATGACCCGCAGGCTTTTCATGAGATCATTTTCAGAAGTAGGTGGCCAGGCCTTTCTCCCTGGTCCCTTCTAGTCTGGACCTCACAAATTATATAGTCAGCTTGTAGTTCTCACCTCACATACTCTCTTCCCATTTAATGTTTGTGGAATGGATGAGTATATAGTATATACGAGTGGGCACCACCCCCCAAAATGGATTTTTTCAAAGCTATATATTTAAATTTTCTTTTTTATTTTTTTACAAAACAACCTCATCATCTTCAAAGTACTCTCCATTATACTTAACACATTTGCCAAATCTGCGATTCCATTCTTGCTCACCTAGTGGGGAAAATGCTACTATGAAAGCGCCTTTCTTTTTTGCGGGGGGTGTAATCTTGTGCAAAACCCTGAGAAGTCTCTGGTGTGTGGGAAGCATCCAAGAGCAATGGACGATTGTCACTGTGGTGAAGTGCAATTGCTCAAATACAACTCTTCTACCCATTTGTCTAGGAGCCCTGGTGGGATGGTGGTAACACTTTGGGCTGGTAACCACAAAGTCAGCAGTTTGAAACCACCAGCTGCTTCGTAGAGCGTAGATGGCAGTGAAGAGTGCTTGATCCATTTATCGATACCTCCCACCCAGTCACTGGGGTAGAGCCATGCAAATAAGGTGCAGAGGACTGGAACTCGCAGGCTGGTCCGATTTGCCATTCTTCTGTTTATACCCCGGAAGCAGGCACAGAGAAGTCCCTGGACTGCCAAGGGGAAGAGCCCCCGGTGGAGCGTGTTGGCTGCCTTTCCCTGCCTGACGTGACAGAGGCCATGCCACTGTGAGACCAGAGGCACGAGGGCAGTGGAGCCACAGTGCTGAGATCATCGACCAGGAGACTGTGAGGCAGCGGGCGACTTTTCCGGCCCACAGAACAAGTCAGAGGCCAAGGGACCAGGTGGCTGAGAGGCTTGGCTGCTGGCCGAGAGGAGCTGCTGCTGTGAACTAGAGGCCGGGTCCTTACTGTCTGATTCTGATTTGTGTCATCCTGTTAACGTCCCTAATCACCGCCCCTCCCCCACCCCCATCATAGTGCGGGTTGTCTGTGGCTTCTGTGTGGCCTTTGCCGCAGAGTAGTGAACCCAGTTGAAAAGAAGAGAGCAGGGAGCTGGCGTGTTCTGTAAGGAAGGGCGGGGGTCAGCATAAGAGAAAGAAGGGTGGAGGGTGGGGGCGTGCCTGACCTTTGCTTTGGGACGATTGGTCTTGGGCTGGCGTGGGGTGGGATTCTCCTCCTCCCGTGTGTAGCCAGAAGAAGTTAGATGTGGTCTCAGCACCATGTACTCCATCAGTTACAATCTCCTTCATGGTCACTTTTTGCTTCTACATGCGAGCATGTCCACCTAGCGTTTTCTGCCTATTTTAGGATGTTTCTCGTGGCTTTCTCTGCTAGGGATTCTGTTCCCTTCCCTCCACCTTCTCTCGCCTAGCTACCACTCCCCTCAATCGGCCTTTCCCAGAAGAAGCCTGCTCTGACCACTCCTGGCTGTAACAGACCTCCCCCCTCTGCTCCATCTTCCTCCTCTGTCTCTCAGTTCTTCTTCAGTGTCTGTATGCTTGGGCTTCATCCAGAGACCCAAGGTCTCATCTGGTGGGGTGTGAAGGTGGCGCTGCCACCTTCTGGGAGCCCTGGTGGCTTTGTGATTATCTGCAATCCCCAAGGTCACTAGGTTGAAATCAACAGCCACTCCTTTGGAGAAAGACAGGGCTTTCTACTCCCGTAAACAGTTACAACCCCAGAAACTCACGGGGTCAGTTCTGCCCTGTCCGGTAGGGTCACTGTGAGTCGGCATCGACTCAATGGCAGTGATTTTGGTGCCTTCTTCCACTTCAGGTACCTACTTTTACCATGACGGAGTCCCCCTCCCTGGCTCTGTGACCCCCGAATTGAACTGCTTCCTTGCTTCACGCCTTTTCTGGAGCCAGGCTGGTCCCTCTGCCGTTGCCCCGAGTGTTCCAACAGGACAGAGATTTTTCTTGAATTGCAGCCTGCTTTCGGGATCCCAGTATGTATCCTAGTTGTGTCCATAGACAGTTGTTTGGAATCATGATGGAGTTTCCTTAGCATTCGATCTTTGTGTTGTGATGCGTGTGTGTGCACATCTTTTAACTTCTCTGAGCCTCAGTGTTTCCATAGTGAGAGCCCACAGGAGGAGCTGGGAAAATGTCACTGCCCATTTGGTTGGACCCTGCCTATTGGCACGGGCTTCCCCTTTTTCTGTGGTTCACAACACCCATAAGCCGCTCTAGCACCAGTCTCTAAGTCACAGTGGGCGCACTGCTTCACTGTTTGTGGCGGTCTCCCCAGTAGGTCCCCCTAGCCTTAGAGAGAGGGGAAAAAAATCATTGTTTTGGTTCAAGTGTGATAAACAGTGATTGACAGGACTGAAAAAGAAGCTGCTGAATAACAAGAAAAAAGCCTTTAATTATTCCCCTTAACCTGTCTGTTATCCTGTCTCTTCAGTTCATTCGGTGACAACTGCCTTTCCTCCAGCTTTAACTGTCGAGGAATAAATTATTTTGAAGCAGTGTGTTTTCAAATAAATTTGTTAAGGCTAAAATGTTGACATTCGGGAAACTCTCTAAATTCTGAATCTGAGCTCCCCGTCCCTCCACAGAGGAGGTGGCCAGAGAGTTCTTGCTGGAAAAACATCTGTAATGGCAGCTAACACAGGGATTCAGGTCTCAGAGAGGAAACCAGCCTCTAGTGCGAGGTCCTCCCAAGTTAGCTGGGGGACCGGGACCACCCCTCACCCTCTTGAGGCAGTGTCTTTAGAACGGGCCACTGTCACAGCCCATGCAGTTACCCGTCACCAGTTGCTGGGGAGCGTGTTCTGACTCCTGACGATGCCCGTGTGTCATAGGACAACTGCTCCTTGGGATTTGAGGTAGGTAGTTTGTTGTGCCAACTTGGCCGATAAACACATGTGGGGTTAATTGAAGGGCCAAGGGATAAATGGCTCAGTGAGCCTCACCTTTTGAGTTCTCGGGTCTCTTGCTTTCTGATGGTCAGACCAGGGTGCAGTTGCCTTAGCCTGTTCCTGCTTCAGCTGGCAAGGCTCACTTCCTGCAAGACATCCCTGAGGAGAAGCCGCATGGACCTACCCCGATGCAGCCCTGGGTGCTGGAGCAGCCGTGTGGAGACCCCTGCCAGCGCTGAGATGCTTACACGTTCGCTGACTCGGCTTTCCTCCTGCAGTCGGCATCATAGTGTGTGTTTTGTGAGATGGAGGAGGACTTTGTGGATTGGTGTCAGGCATATGGGTTAATGTTGGACTTGTGGGCTTGGGCAGCGCTGGGTTGGGATGTTTTCTTGATGCCCACTTAACCTTTATATAAAACTCTCTTATACATGAGTTTCTGTGGATTTGTTTCTCTAAAGTACCCAGACTAACACAGGGTTTCCCATGACTATTTTGGGGTGAGCCTACAGGTCTTTCTTCTGAGGCACTGCTGGGTAGACTCAAATCTCTAACCTGGCACTGAGTAGCCAAGTTCATCAACAGTTTGTCCTTGTGGGCAGGATGTAAATGGTTCTGAAAATGGGAAGAATCACCGTGACTCCAGTGCCACTCTCTGATGCACTGATAGGCCACGGTGGGTTAGGCATTGAGCTGCGAACATGCAGGTCAGCAGCTCAAACCCAGCAAAACCACCAGCGGCTCCTCAGGAGGAAGATGAAACTTTCGACTACTTACTGTAAAGACTTACTGCCTCAGAAACTCACAGGGACAGTTCTAGCCTGTCCCATAGGGTCACTGTGAGTCAGCGTCGGCTCTATGGAAGTGAGTGTGGAGTTTGTTTGTCATTTGGGACACAGTTCTTCTTTCATGAGGCTATATTCCTGGGAGTGAGATGCTGGATCGTCCAGTGTTTCTCTTTCTAGATTTCCAAAGCAGCACCATACTGTTTTCCATAGTGGTGGTACCCATGTCCAGTCCCGCCTACATCGTGTGAATTTCATTCTCCTCACCAGCATATGTTATTCTGTTTTTTTCTTTCTTTACATTTGTCTGTCTGTCTTCCATCAGTCCAATTATAGGCGGGGTGAGTCTAATACGATTTCTGGTGCCAGCTGTTTAGACAATTCAGTTTATTTTCCGTTTTGCTTAGCTAATTCACTTTTTTCTGTCTTACTTCAAGCATATCTTCTTTCATTTAATCTGCACAGGAGCCGGCGACAGGGATAGGCGTTCCTGGTTTACAGGCTTGCAGGTGAGGCACACGGTACAGTGCTGCAGCAGAGTAACGACTCAAATCCAGTGTTTAATGATTTCAAAAGCCTGCTCCCAATGGCGAGATTAGTCTTCCTTCCGTTGCTCTTGGGGAAGTGTTGCCTCTTGCATCAGCAGCATTTAACTTCCGCATTTCACAAGTCATGTTACCCAAAAATGACCATATGTTCATTCATACATCTCGCCCATCCATTCATTTGCTCAGTTAACTTTTTTTTTGTTTCTGGATATCTTTATTTTTTTTAATTTAATTTAATTTTTAAAAAACAATTTATTAGGGGCTCATACAACTCTTATCACACTCCATACATATACATACATCAATTGTATAAAGCACATCTGTACATTCTTTGCCCTAATCATTTTCTTTTTTTTCTCCTCTTTTCTTTTTTTACATTTTATTAGGGACTCATACAACTCTTATCACAATCCATACATATACATAGAAAACATGAGGGAGGGGGGATCGGGGAGGGAGGGGAAAAAAAAGAGGACCTGATTCTCAGTTAACTTTTATTAAACCATATTACTCTGTGTGCTGGCTGCTGTGCTAGGTACGAGTCCACGGCCATCAAGTTCATTCTGACTCATAGCAGCCCAGGGCTGTAAATCTTTATGGGAACAGACTGCCTCATCTTTCTCTCAAGGAGCAACTGCTGGCTTTGAACTGCTGGCCTTGTGGCTAGCATCTCAACTCATAGCCCACTACACCACCAGGGCTCTTCCTGGGATTCAAGAAATAAATAAGACATGATTCTGTCTTCAAGGTGCTACAGTCTGGTAGAGGAGACAGATGGGAAAACAAGTCATGTCAATGTAATTAGACAAAATAAAAAACCAAGCCTATTGCCATTGAGCTGATTCCGACTCATAGTGACAGTTTGGTGAGCTGCCTACATGCTTACCTGACAGCGCCATCCGGGCTCCTTACCATTAGACAGTCAGCTACAAAGTGATGGGAACGAGGGGCAATGATGAGCCTTGAAGAGAGGAGTCATCTACACCTGGGGCTCCAGGAAAGACAGTATGGAAGAAGAGAGGTTTGATTTTTCCATCTTTAAGGATGAATAAGCATTTTTTCCCCCAGAAGGAAGCAGAAGTAGGTGTAGGGTATTACAGGTCAGAGAAATAGTAGGGCGAAAGGCAGGGAGGTGTGAAAGCACATCCGAGAGGTGTCGGTACTGTGGTCTGCCAGAAACCCTGGGTGTCTGAGTGGGAAGGTCATGGGAGATGAGGTCAGAGGAGTGCAAGGCCAAGGTAAAGGAAAGTCTTGGGGATCGTGTTCAAGGAGCTTGACTTATTTTGTAGATGATGATGGAGAGATTCGACCTCTGGTTGTATGGGGGTGGGTGACCTAGTTGGTTTCATGTCACCATAAATCCAACGGTGAGTCTGGAGGCAGGAGACCGGTTAGAATGTGACAGTTGATGAGGTGAGACGCTGTGGCTGCCTCCAGTAGGAATGTGGCAGTGGGTGTGGCAAGGGGATCGATAGGAGAACATTTAAAAATCCCAACTGCATTCTGGCCCCAAATGTACTTCCCTTTAACTTCGCTGTCTTTTATTTCCTTCATCTGATCTATCAAGAAATTCGGAAGGATCCACTTTCAAAATATACGTAGAATCTGACCACTTTTCCTCACTCTGCTGTTTGCCATTCTAGACCAAGCCTTCGCTTCTGCTTGGATGATAGCCTCTTTCCTTGCTCCACACGACAGCCAGAGGGATCCTTTGAATAGTAGCTCCTCTGCTCAAAATCATCCAGTTGTTTCCCATTCCATACAGAGGAATGGGGGAAATGGTGCAAGATTGGGTGGTCGCTTGCTATGTTGTCCCTGAACTCTCCATGAGGCTGACTCAACACCACTACTAACAAGAACAGCAAACTTATAGCCATTGAGTCAGTTCTGCGTCCTCGTGACCCTATAGGACAGAGTGGAACTGCTCCATGGGTAAATCTTTATAGGAGTGGAAAGCCTTAACTCTCTCCTGTGGAGTGGCTGGTGGTTTTGAACTGCTGACCTCTTGGTTAGTATGCCAATGTGTAACCCATTATGCCACCAAGGCACCACCAACTACACACACACACACACACACACACATTATATATATGTGTGTGTTAGATACATACACACAAATACATGAGTGTATATTTAACATGGTATACTGCACAGTGCCTGACAAATAGGACGAATGTTATAAAAGTTAATTATTGCTACAATAATCACCATGAGCATCATCTTCGTTATCTCCTGGGCCAAGGCCCAAAACCATCTCTCTGAGCTTGTACTCCATGTCGTTAGCTGAGGGACAGCTACCTTTGCTGTCAGCTTCTTCTCCAATGGCTCAGGGTTTGGCTGTTGCTGGCAGAGCGTTTTAATTTGACTCAGTGTTCTCATTTCTGTGATTTTGTTGTACCTGCCCCCTGAGGTGGCTTAAGCAGAGATGTCTCCAAGGAAAAGAAATACACCCAACAAATGTCAGCAGCTATGATGAAGACCCTTCGTTTTTCCCTAAGTGCAAGCTGTTTTTCAGGGTGTCTTTGGGTAAACAGGCAAAGACGCAGAGCCCACTGAGTCAAACCACAGGCTGTGTGGCCCCTGGAGAGGAGAGATTGGGCAGGCTCGGGCCAGCAGGTACCCAGGGACAAGGTGGTGAAGCTTAGAAGAGAGAAGTCAGGGCAATAATACATTCTGGAAATGACACTTTTCAAATTCATATCACACCATGAAGACCACCCATCGATTAGAGCCACAAACTTTACAAGCCAACCTAGCACATGACAAAGATTTATTTTTAACTACACACACTAGACAGCTAAGGCTGGCTCCCTTGGAAGCTCTGTGAATCTCAGGAAATTTAAGTTAGAGTCATAGAGGACAGCAGCAGAAGGGTCAAGGCAACATTCCCTCTGGGTGTGCCAAAGTGGAGGAAAATTCTTTAGAGCAAGTAGATCCACTGGCGAACTGCATCAGCGTCGCAAATAAGAACCCCCGGCTATTCTCAGTGCTCCTCCAGGCCCTCTCCCTGCGCAGCTCTTGACAAATGAAGGAGCCTTTCGAATTTCTGACCCTCGGGCTTTATCTCTTGTGTTCGGCTTTGTTCTCTTCATTAAAATGGATGGCCCTCAGCATCCCGGCTTTGGACTCAGGTTCAAGAGCATGACTGTATTTCCAGTCAGTTTGCTTTGGATAGTGCTTAACTTGGTTGGCATTTTGCCATGGCCGGGTCTTTCCTGACTCCGTTTCTACCTTCTCATCAAGGTGACACTGGGCACCATTCATCCTCTTCCTCTCTGCCCGAGAATCTGACTCAGTAGGGCTAGGGGTGAGGACCTGGTGTCTGAAGGTGCTAAGCACTTCCAGAGGATTCTGGTGCTGGTGGTCTATGGATCATGCATTCAGAAACACTGCCTCACAGTTTACATGAACTCTCTACCCTATTATCGCCACTGTACAAGGCCCCCTTTCTCCTCAGCCTGGTGACAATTAGAACTGGGGCTGGAGGGCGCTGAGGGCACTAGAGAGGCAGGAGAGTGTTAGGAACTGCAGACAGTAATTCCGTGATGACCTCATCCCCTGGAGAATGACTGTGGAGGAACACAGGCGCTGGGGAATAAAGCCTCTCTGTGGTGTGAGTCCAGCTGGGCCGGCAAAGGCATTGGAGCCAAGCCTGGTCTGAAAGTGTTCGTGGGTGTCAGCTTCTCCCTGGCAAGACTGGGGCTCCCACAGGTCCCCAGGGGCTGGCTGAAAAGTCAGAGGGAATCAGGGCAGAAGGACCCAATGGGAAGCACTGCCATTATCATCTGAAAGAACAGGCTCTGCTGCTTACTAGCTGCGTGACCTTGAACAAAGGGACTAGCTGCGTGACCTTGAGCAAAGGGAGACGTCCCGAACCAAACACTTGGAATGAGGATTACAGCAGTGTTCTCTCCAAGGGTTATTTTGAGGATTAACTGGGATAATGTAGGTAAAGCGTTTCACAGAATGCAGGTTAATGATTGATGTTGCTATTATTCCAGGTCGGGGGAAAGGTCTTAAGCTGGAGGTTCTGCCTCCATTGTTCCTGCTGGTGGTTGAGCAGGTGGACGAAGTGGGCGGTGTCCTCTAAGAGAGAGTTGGATAGGACAGTTTGGTGAGCGTACCCCTCAAAAATAAATGCATAAATAAAAGGTTAGCGGAATCACCCGAGACAAGCTCAGAAAGAAACTGGAGCAGCAGGTCTTTCCTATGGAAGGGCCTGTGGTCTGCTGAGCTTCAGTTCTGGTCAGTGCTCATTTGACCGAAGGACACGCTCACAGCTATTCCAAGACGTGAGTGGACAACAGTCCTCACCCAGCAGTGGCGGCTCATGGGGCTCCAGAGGATCCCCCTATGGGGCAAGGAGGGTGAGGTCACATGTCACTGACGTCGACGACTTCACGCTGAGGAGTAAGTAGGAGTCTGGAGAGTTGGAAAGCCAGATAATAAGAGGAGTGCTCCAGAAATGAGAGTCAAGTTTGAAAAGACTCTAGAAAATCTATGATTAGAAAGGGTAGATATGAGACCACAGTTGTATGTGGAAGATTTAAAATGATGAATAGGCAGCTGCAGGCAGACCCTGAGCCAGGCCATCCCGGCCACTTGCCGGGTGGTTCTTGGTGAGGGTGTGCAGCTGCCGCCCGGGGACTACAGCATCACCCCCGGTGGCACACTCTTCAGCACCACCCCGGGAGGCACCAGGATCATCTATGACCAGAAATTCCTGATGGAGTGTCAGAACTCACCTGTGGCCAAAAGACCTCCCCGGGACCTGCCCACTATTCCTGGCGTCACCAGCCCTGCCAGTGAGGAGCCCCCCCATGGAAGCCGGGCAAATCCTCCCACGGAACAGTCCAGAAAACAGCCAGCTGGCGGGTGATGAAGAGTCCCAGTTTGAGATGGACATTTAAAGGACCAGCAACTGGAGTGAGCAGTGCCTCAGGCCCTTCTTGAGGGGCCTCTGTTGGGAGAAGAGTCACATGAGACAGGTCTAGTGAACCTTACCACCCAGGCTGCACTGGGTGTGTGGGGTCGGCTAACTGGCCCTTTCCTCCCCCTCAGCACCAGCAGATGCCTCCATGTGCCTCTGAGGATTCAGGAGTTGCCAGGCCAAGGGGAGTGACCCTCAGCCGATGGCTGGAAGTGGACACCAGAAGCTCATCTGATGCTGGGTCTGCTCTTCCAGCCCGTCCTCTGGGCACGCTCCTCCTTTAGGTTGGTGTGCCCTGGGAAAGCAGCCCCATCTCTCCCTTCCCCAGAGGGGAAGTAGAAGCCATCTTCATCCTGGGGCCAAGAGTTGGGCCCTGTCTGAGCTCAAAAAATAAATAAATAAAAAAGAAGAAGAAACTGAATAACAAGAACATACACTGCCACTTCCTGAGGCTTGCAAGGGTTATGTTTGAGTCTGCTGCATTTTGAGGAGTACACGTGTGTTGAAGAGAATCTAACCCGATTCTAATGATGAAATACGGCATACAAGACCCTGCCCAGGGCATAACATGATGGGGTTGCCAGGATATGATCAAGCTCTAACATTCTTGAAACTTTAGTGGGTAGCAGCCAAAAAGAGTTGTCGCTGCAAGTGTAGGGATAATTATCTGTATGTAGAGTTAGAGACCTCCATTGACATGTCAGTAAGGCAGGTGCTTTAAGAAAAATCTCAGAATGGCTCTTTGATTATCCAGATATAAAGCAGGTACTCTCTCATTGCTCTTGAACGGTGACATCATTGTAAAATGGACTGTAGATATTGCTAATGTAAATTGAGCACTTACCATGAGGTCATAAGAAACAGTTGGGATGCTCATTAGACATACAGATTCTGAAAGTAAACGTTTAGAAAATGGTGATGGCAACATGTGCACAAATATGCTTGTTCCAATTGATGTATAGATTGTTCTAAGAGCTGTAAGAGCCCCTGAGAAACCGGCAGATTCTGAGCCCTTCCCTAGAGATTGATTCTCTAGGTCTGAGAGAACGCGCTGGAACTCATAGGCTTAACAGGAGCCCATGCTGGTTCCTTTGATGGGACAAGTTTGGGACATAGTGTTTTAGATTATTTGTGTCAACTAAGCTTTATGGTCAATCGCCCTCTGAGACAACTACCATTGTAATCTCCAATTCCTAGATTAGGAAACCAACTCACAGTGTAAAACCACTGCTGTTGAGTCGATACCAAACAGTAGCATAGGTGTGTACTACCGGCTGCTGGAATTAGCTGCCAGGTCCACCCATGTCCAAAACCAGTCATGTGGCCACTACGCCACAGTTTGTTGGGTATGGCTGAACCGGAACAGGAACTCTTAGCTGGCTGGCTAGGCCACATACACCCCCACTGGGGAAGGTCATGGGCAATGAGTTTCAGTAGCTGGGGTGCACAGAGAGAGAATGGAAGTTCTGGGCGTTTAGTCAGAGACTGAGACTCTGAGCTCAAGCAGTGCTGCTTTGGGATTTAAGAGACAAAGTGGGATGAAAAATTAGGGCTCTAGATCCTGGACTGTGGGGACATTAGGATCATCGGGAGATAGTCCAAAAAAATCTTAGGAGAGTCATCTAAGGACCTCCCTCAGATGCTACCAGGGACCCGGCACATGATAGGATACCTGAGAAGAAGGTGACGGATGTTGGGCGGTGGTTGTAAGTAGGGGGGTTGTTTTCTGAGCCTATAAGGCAGCTCTCTGGGGACTCCCTCAAATAACTGGGGAGTGCCTTCCGTAGGGGAGGGTTGAGATCAGATGAGAGCCCAAGCCGTTATCGTGCAAGCAATAAAAATTAATGGAACTCACACCAATCTTCATTGCAAAATTACTCACAACAGCCCAAAGGTGGAAACAACACAAGTGTCCATCGACAGTTGAATGGCTAACCAAATGTGGTCTATCTATACAATGAGATGATAGTCAGCCATAAGGAAAAGGAAGTTCTGATACATCCTATGCCAGGACTGAGCCTTTAAAACACCAGGTTAAAATAAATAAATAAATAAAACACCAGGTTAAGTGAAATAAATCAGACACAAAAGGACAACTCTTGTGTCGTTACACTTGGGTAAAATATGTACATACATAACGTTATAAAGACGTGCGGAGGAGGTGGCTGACCTCCTCTTCCCAACCTTATTGCCAGTCCAAACCGCAGCCATCCTCCCAGGACGCTCTGCTCCTCTGCTGGGCGTGAGAATTCATGGCAGAGGCCACGCACCACCCACAGACACACCCGTGCTTAGGCCGCTGCCAGCTCTTCTCAGTCCTGGCGGCGTAGTGGTTATGGGTGGGACTGCTAACTGCCAGCCAGTCCATGGAGAAAGATGAGATGTTCTGCTCCTCAAAAGAGCCACAGTCTCAGAAAGTCACAGGGGCACTTCTACCCTGCCCTATAGGGTCACCGTGAATCTCTACCGACTCAACGGCAGTGAGTTTGGCTGCAAACCTAGTAGGATGATACAATTGACTAACGCCCCTCGTCAGGGTTACACATACCTTAGTAGCACGGTCTCATCCCCCTAAGGGTGCCCTGCACTTTATTTGCTTTATTAGCAAGCTGTCCAATCTCTGGGGTGGAATACAAGCACTTTATTTACATAGCCCCGCCCAATCCTTTGGTGGGACTTACAAGGGCTACAGTTAGAAGGGCCATATTACGTTAATCATTGCACTGCAAGCATATGAATAAATATGTGCCTATCCAGATGAGGAGGAGCCCTGGTGGCATAGTGGGCTATGCACTGTTCTATTAACCTCAAATCCAGTGGTTTGAACCCACCAACCTCTCTAAGGGAGAAAGAGGAGGCTGTCTTCCTGTCCTATGCGGTTGTTGTAGTTAGTTTATTGTGTAAAATAAATTTGTTAAGGCTAAAATGTTGACATTCGGGGAACTCTCTAAATTCCGAATCTGAGCTCCCCGTTCCTCCACAGAGGAGGTGGCCAGAGAGTTCTTGCTGGAAAAACATCTGTAATGGTAGCTAACACAGGGATTCAGGTCTCAGGGAGGAAACCAGCCTCTAGTGCGAGGTCCTTCCAAGTTAGCTGGGGGACCGGGACCACCCCTCACCCTCTTGAGGCAGTGTCTTTAGAACGGGCCACTGTCATAGCCCATGCAGTTACCCGTCACCAGTTGCTGGGGAGCGTGTTCCGACTCCTGACGATGCCCATGTGTCATAGGACAACTGCTCCTTGGGATTTGAGGTAGGTAGTTTGTTGTGCCAACCTGGCTGATAAACACATGTGGGGTTCATTGAAGGGTGGAGGGATTAATGACTTGGTGAGCCTCGCCTTTTGAGTTCTTGGGTCTCTTGCTTTGTGATGGTCAGACCAGGGTGCAGCTGCCTTAGCCAGTTCCCTGCTTTAGCTGGCAAGGCTCACTTCCTGCAAGACATCCCTGAGGAGAAGCCACATAGACCTACCCCAATGCAGCTCTGGGTGCTGGAGCAGCTGTGTGGAGACCCCTGCCAGCACTGAGATGCTTACACGTTCACTGACTCGGCTTTCCTCCTGCAGTCGGCAACATTGCGTCTGTTTTGTGAGATGGAGGAGGACTTTGTGGATTGGAGTAGGACATATGGGTTTATGTTGGGCTTGTGGGTTTGGGCAGCACTGGGTCGGGATGTTTTCTTGATGCACATTTAACCTTTATAGAAAACTCTCTCTTCTACATATGAGTTTGTGTGGATTGTTTCTCTAAAGTTCCCAGACAGACACAGATGCTGTGGGGTGGAATTGACTTGATGGCAATGGGCTTAGCTTGGCTAGCCAGAATAGACAAATGCATAGGGGAAAAGGTCATCAGTGGTTATCATAGATGGAGAGTTCCTGAGTCATAGAGATGGTTAAGCACTCAGTACTAAACACTCGCTAGGAGATTGATGGTTTAAAAAACCCAAAGGACTCGAGAAGACAGAGCTGGCAATCTGCTTCCAATAGGTCCTCACTTTGAAAACTCCATGGAGCAGTTGTGTGCTGCACACACAGGGTTGCCATGAATCAGACTTCATGGCAGAAGGCAGGGCGGGGGAGAAAGTGGAAAAAGGAGTTGTTGCTTAAGGGTTACTGAGCTTCTACTTGGGGTGATGAAAATCCTTTGGAAACAGATCGTGTGTGATACCCGTTGACTCAAGAAACAAATTCAGAGACACTCACAGATGTATAAGAAAGAGCTTTATATCAGAGTAATTATACAATAAGAAAACATCCCAGCCCAGTCCAGATCAAGTCCGTAAGTCCGATATTAGCCCAGAAGTCCAAGACTAGTCCACAGATCCCTCTTCAGACTCACCCAACCACATGCAATGATGCAGAATGCAGGAAGATCACAGGGTGATATACTGTCTACTTATGACTAACATCTAGTCCTCAGTCTACTTAAGAATAACAGGTGCTATGTCCTATGTATCCCTTTAAATAAAGTGTCTAGACCAGAAGGAGGGATTCAATAAGCATTGTCTATCCTGAGCACAGCAAGTTTGAGGTCTCTTTCATTGCTTTTCCTAGTTCCTCCTTCTTCTTTTGTCCCTGACCTGAGCCCTTGCTTTTGCACCTCTCATATCCTAGGTGGAGATTGGATCATGTGTTACTGAGTAAGTGAATAATTTGTGAGTAACTGGCTCAAAAATTCGTACATATACTCCCTCCTTTGGCCTTCAACTCCAGTCCTGGAGGAAATGTCACCATCATTGACGTGACAATGAAGGCCCTCCACATCTCCCCACTCTTCCTCATCAGGCCCTGTGCTAGTCGGGGTGCATTAGAGAAACAAATCCACAAAAACTCATGTGTAAGAGAGAGTTTTATATAAAGGTTAAGTGCACATCAAAAAAACATCCCGACCCAGTACTGCCCAAGCCCACAAGTTCAACATTGACCCATATGTCTGACACCAGTCCACAGAGTCCTCCTCCATCTAACAAAACACACACTATGATGCCGACTGCAGGAGGAAAGCTGAATCAGTGAACCTGTAAGCGTCTCAGCGCTGGCAGGGGTCTCCACACAGCTGCTCCAGCACCCAGGCTTGCATCGGGGTAGGTCCATGTGGCTTTTCCTCAGGGATGTCTTGCAGGAAGTGAGCCTTGCCAGCTGAAGCAGGAAACTGGCTAAGACAGCTGCACCCTGGTCCGAACTTTAAGAAACCCATGAACTAGAAAGGCGAGGCTCACTGAGCCATTTATCTCTCCACCCTGCAACTAACCCCACATGTGTTTATCCACCAGGTTAGCACAATAAACTTTAACTCAGGCTCCCTTTGGCCTCTCAAAGGCCCTCCAGCAGCTCTCCACTAAACCCACTGCCAGGAGTCGATGCTGCTCACAGCACTCCTCTAGGACAGGGTAGACTGCCCTGTGGGTTTCCGAGACTGTAACTTTGCTTGAGTATAGAAAACCCTTTCTTCTATAGAGCACCTAGTAGTTTTGAACTGCTGACCTTGCCGTTAGTAGCCCAACTTGTCACCACTACACCACACGGACCCCTCCAGTCCTCTACAGGGAAATGGTCTTCTGGACCAGGGCAGCTCCAGTGGGAGTCTTGGAGTTCCTGCTCCTCTTTCCTCCTAGTCCCTCCCTGATGTCCAAGACCCCCGCAGCCTGACTTTGGTGTATCAGCTGCCATGCCAGGACTGCAGACACCCCCTGACTAAAGATGTGTTTGAAAAATGAACATCCGGGAATGTCTCTTGTGAGCTACCCCGCTGAGCAGACTGCTTGAGTAGCCTGGGGTTCGGGCTCTTGGATGACAGTCACTCTTGAAGTTAATGGCCTAGAGGCTTCCAACCTGGTCTTGTGGTGTGTGGTAGAGGAAACCCACCAGGAAGAATTCCTATCCTCGAACTTGCCTGTTCCTTCTGCCCAAAAGGAAGTTAAGGCAAAGTGCCCGGGAGTCTTGTTTCTAGTTCTTTCTCCTGCCAATGACTTTCCACAATCTGTTACTTGTTTAGGATTCGGTTTCCTTCTACTTTCTTCTGAGATCAGCAAGGATGCTCCTGGATCCCTGTGCCCGGAACTTTTTTTGGCATATTCGTAATTGTGTATTTCCAGAACCCAGCCCGAGCCCGACTCAGGGCCCAGGCATCGGCGGGAGTTTGTTAAACAAATGAGTGGAAGACAATTCAGGTGTGGACACCCAGCCCCAGCCCCTCAGGTGTGTCCTTCCCTGACCTTAAAAACCATCCCTTCCTTAGCACCTGATGTTGTCTGCCCGGACACAGGAGCTAGCTTAAGCACAGCCGGCCTCCGCTTGAGGGAGACGCATTGTGTGAAAACTTATGGTTATGGGAACAATAAGTTATGATGCTGGTGGTTCTTTTACACAGACTTCTGTGAGGAAAGATAAGCCAGACCAGACCATAACGGCCTTCACCAGGGTGGGCAGGGCCCGGGAAAGACTCAAGAATCCGAGCAGTGACAAGCTGTCACAGAAGACAGACGATTGTTTCTTTTGATCATAATTAGGCTGTAACAAAACCACTAACGTTTTCATTGCTTCCGTCTGGTTGCTTTCCCTTTGCATTGTTCTCGCTGGTCCGGATTGCAATGCACACATCCTTTTGCATGCTGCTATTTTCTTTGAAATTTCACGTGACTTCAACATTTCCCCATGCTGTTAATAAATTCTTTGTAGCCATTAGTTTCAGTGGTTGAATAATGCACCATTTAATGGATATACCATACGTTATTTAAACATTCGCTTACTTTAGATCATTTCGTTTCCTTCACCCACCTCCCACACCCCACCTCCGATTATAAAGAACTCTGCCAAGGGCTTAACAAGTTTCCTACTTACCGATGGCAATGTGCCTAATAAAGAATGGCCGTTCTAGCCATGTTTACGTGCACATTCAATAGCATTTATTCCATTTACTTTGTCTCACAACTGTGACCACTATCTCTTTCCACAAGGAGGTGACATTTCTTGCCCTATCTGTGCTGTGTTAGTAACTGTAAATGATTGGTGGGGCCATGGCAATAGGAGGGGTATCGGGGCATCCAAAAATGAAGGCACTCCACAAGATACATGGACACAGTGGCTGGACCAACGACCTCAGACGTGAGAGCAATTGCGAAGATGGGCCAGGGCAGTGCTCTGTTCTGTTGGACATACGGTTGCTATGACTTGGCATCAACCCGATGGCACCTAGCAATGACATCTTTGATTGTCAATGAAGATGAAGCCTTCCACTCAGATAGTAAGCTTATGTTTCTCTCTGTGTATACGGATTAAGAGATTTTATTTTATTTTTTGCAAAATTTTTTTTAACAATTTATTGGGGCTCATACAATTCTTTTCACAGTTCATACATATACATACATCAATTGTATAAAGCACATCTGTACAGTCTTTGCCCTAATCATTTTTTCTCTTTTCTTCTTTTACATTTTATTAGGGACTCATACAACTCTTACCACAATCCATACATATACATACATCAATTGTATAAAGCACATCCATACATTCCCTGCCCCAATCATTCTCAAGGCATTTGCTCTCCACTTAAGCCCCTTGCATCAGGTCCTCTTTCCCCCCCCTTCCTCCCCAGTCCCCCCTCCCTCATATGCCCTTGGTAATTTACACATCGTTATTTTGTCATATCTTGCCCTATCCGGAGTCTCCCTTCCCCCCTTCTCTGCTGTCCCTCTCCCAGGGAAGAGGTCACATGTGGATCCTTGTAATCAGTTCCCCCTTTCCAACCCACTCACCCTCCACTCTCCCAGCATCGTCCCTCACACCCTTGGTCCTGAAGGTATCATCCATCCTGGATTCCCTGTACCTCCAACCCTCATATGCACCAGTGTACAGCGATTTTATTTCACTGTATAGTTTAATGAAAACACAAACAAGAAAGAAACTAAGTAAGCCATAAAGGGCTCTAAATTAGAATAGTTATCAGGCAATCTGGGCATAAAGCTCTTCCTCGGGGTTCATCTAACCCCAAAGAAAATCAGGTCACCAGGACATCCCCGTACAGAAGGGTCGCAGGGAGGAGATGAGCCAGTCAGGGTGCAGTGTGGCACCGATGAAACATACAGCTTTCTTCTAGTTCTTAGATGCTTCCCCTGCCCCTCACTATCACGATCCTAATCCTACCTTACAAATCTGGCTAGACCAGAGCATGCACACAGATAAGAGCTGGAAACACAGGGAATCCAGGACAGATAAACCCCTCAGGACCAATATTGAGAGTAGTCATAACAGGAGGGTAAGGGAAAGGTAGGGGGAGATAAGGGGAACCGATCATAATGATCTACATATAACCCCCCCCCCAGGGGGATGGACAACAGAAAAGTGAGTGAAGGGAGACATCGAACAGTGTTAAGTCGTGAAAAAATAATAATAATTAATAAATTATTAAGGTTTATGAGGGAGGGAGGGGAGGGGAGGAAGGGGCAAAAATGAGAAGCTAACTCTGGTTCCTTCCCAGAACGTATCGGTCTTTGGTCCTTTACCAAAGCCGTACTGGACATGGAACCGTTATGAGTTATAAAAATGAGAAGCTGATACCAAGAGCTCAAATAGAAAGAAAACTTTTTGAAAATAATGATGGCAACAAGTGTACAAATGTGCTTGACACAATAGGTAGATGTATGGATTGTGATAAGAGTTGTATGAGCCCCAATAAAATGATTTAATTAAAAAAGAAGGAAAAGCAATGAAAAGCTGGTCAGGGTCCTACTAGGTCTCGAAGCCCACTGCCACTCAGCCAATTGGACCTCACAGTAACCCTATAGGGCAGAATAGAACTGCCTTTTGGGGTTTACGAGGCTGTAAGTCTTTATGGGAGCAGACAGCCGTTTCTTTCTCCTTCAGAGCAGCTAGTGGGTTTGAACAGCTGACCTTATGGCTAGCTAGCAGCCCAATGAGAAAGCCAGGTACCAGGCAGGACTCCTCTACCCAGCATCTCTCCCTATTGCTCATTTCATGATCTATCATAAGACTGTAATTTTCCAATTTAATTGCTGCCTTTAAGTCTAACTGCATTCTTAAGTATGATTTTTATTATGTTGCAGCTGCCAGTGGGAGCAGATCACCAATTGTGGAACAAATTCAGAGGGAAAGCAGAAGTCGATTTCCAGAACCGGTAGGCCTGCCAGCCTCGCCAGGGCCAGAAGCCGGGTTTGCCCTGGGGGGTGAGGGAGAGTGGGGGGGTGGTTTAGCCCCTGGTAGGATCTGCAGAGCATCTAGAGCAGCCTCCGGAGGTCTCCCTCGCCACTGACAGCGTCTATAAATCCATTTCCTGTCTTGTAATTATGTCTCATGTAGTAATTAGCCCCTTCATATCAATGGAGCCAAATTTCCGAGTGTAATGGAGTGAAACCTGAGTGTATGAGACGAATTGGGAAGCAGCTTTGGCTGCCAGGGCCTGGGAGACCTCCGAGGGGGCAGGGAAGCCAGCCCTCCTGTGTGTGGAGTCTTACTGTATGCCAGGCGCTGTGCCGGGCACTTTGCACGTACCATTTTACGGAACCCTCCCGCCGACCCTTCCTCTTTGCACCGGCACCTTCACTTTCAAGGGCATTGTTCAGCATCTACATTCCCCAGGGGCCTTGATGAGCACAGGCCATGAAGTACTGATGGATGACTGCTGGGGAGCCAAGGAGGAGATGCAGAGGTGCTTTGAGGAGCTAGATGAGGTTAGCGATCCTGAGGCTTGACCCACAGGTCTCTTCCCTGCCTGGAATGTCTCTTGCATAGCACCCCTGCATGGAGCCAGAATGGGGTGGAGGCAGAGGAGCACTTCCGGGTGACCAGGAGCTCAGGAACTGACATGAAGGCCCAGCCACACAGGCAGGGGCATTAGGGGCACTTTGCAGCTCTTGGGAAGACAAGACCATTCAGATAGAGCTAGGCCCCAAGGAAGAGGGGCTGCAGGCTCTTGGACTTGAGGGCTAAGTAGAGCACAGGTCCCTCCCCTTCCTCCTGGCCTTCCTTCTCTCTCTCCACCTCTTTTGAGGCATTTCCCTCCCCTGACCTGGCTGCGCGTGGGGGACCCCACAACTCTCTGGATGGAGAGGGGGGTGGCATGGTGCGTTTAGGTGTGTCCAGGGGAGTGGAGGACACCAGTTGTGAAGCAGGATCCTGGAATCGTTTGGAACCCTATTGTTGAAGCCTCCTGCAGGTTGGTTATGCTTTGAGCTGCTAACCACAGGGTCAGTGGTTTGAATCCACCAGTCAGTCCTAGGGAGAAAGACGAGGCTGGCTGCTCCTATAAAGGTTTACCACCTGGGAACTCCAAAGGAGCAGTTTAACTCCATCCTACAGGGCTACTATGAATCCAAATCAACCGGGTGACAGTGAGCTTTTTATAGATGAGATGTTTCTTAGAGGAACCCTGTGGTGCAGGGTCCAGGGATCCAGAAGCTGGCATTTCAGGTCTGGGAATGGTGTGAATGACATGCATAAATGCACGTTTACAGATATGTATGCATGTAACTCACAATACACATGCAACTGAATCGATCCATTCTCTTGTCTTTTACAAATGTAAAACCAGCACACGAAATAAGTAATCGCAATGTACTAACCACTTCCTCTATACCCGATCCTATCTAGGCCCTGCCCTGCACCTGTGTGCCCATATTTTATCTTCACACCCCTGGCAGGCACTGTTGGCATCATTTAGCACATGAGAACTCTGAGACTCCAAGTAAAGGCCATCACCAAGGTCATGATCCTAGTGTGAAAGCTGGACCTTGACGCAAGCCTGACTCTGCAGTGTTTTTTTCTTTCCAGCCTTAACTATTAAGCTGTTTCTAAGGACTTTTCTTTACACCCATAATTAGATATTTTTGGACAAATGGTGTTAGGCTGGGTGGTCTAGAGAAACAAAACCAGTGACATTCACAGATGCCTAAGAAAGAACTTTATGTCAAGAAATAATTTTATATCAAGAAGGTGGCCCAGCCTAGTCCAATTCAAGTCCAGGGGACTGAGGCTGGCAGGAACCCTCTTCGGACTCACAGAGCTGCAGGTCGAAGACGCAGAAAGGTGAAGCTGGAAGCAGTAAGATCTACGGTCGGTGAGTGCAGAGTTGTGTGTGTCTGAGGGTGGTGGGAGCACAGCAGGGTGACGAAAGCTCTCAGGAATGGCGGCCCAAATGGGTCCACCCTGGGAGACAGAAGGGCAAAGGACCCGAGAGAAAGAGAAAGAGAGAGAGAGAGAGAGAGAGAGAGAGAGAGAGAGAGAGAGAGAGAGAGAAAGCGGTCCCCAGGGTCTCTCTTATAAAAAGGCCACACCCCCAAGGAGGCATCATCAGGCTGTGACCTGATTGGTACGTTGGACTCCGCCCCTACACTTTCACACGGGTGCGAGTTGACATCAAGTCTAATGCCATTTCTCCCAGGGTGACTCCCATCTTCTGATGGCACTGACTCAAAGTGATCTGAATGCTTGAAATGGGGGCCCGTGCCTTATGGCTTCGACCTCTGCAGCTGCCCCGGGGGCTCTCTAACGCCATTGCATATTCAGTGGAAAGAGTCTTGGCCCAGGCTGCAGGTTGAGGATGGTGGGACAGGAAGTACCCTCTGACTGAGTCCATCCAAACCAGGTGGTGACTCCGCAGGTGGAGTGGCGCTGCCTCTCTCTCGCCATACAGCCAAAGCACAAGGTCCCCACAGAGTGATGAAAACTTCTTCTCGCTGCCAGGGAGTCAATCCTGCCTCCTAGTGACCCCCCTGTGGGTTTCAGAGACGGTAACTGGTTATGGGCATAGAAAGCCCAGTCTTTCTCCCGCAGAGTTGCTGGTGGTTTTGAACTGCCAACCATGCTCATCTCAGGCCAACGCCTAACCACTATACCACCAGGGCTCCATTGGAACTCCTTAGACATAACCAAACTCCTTGAGGAAATAAGTCGCTGCACCTGGGGGTTCAGGATCATAGTCTCAGGGGACACCAAAGTCAAGTGGTATGATACGGTCCACAAAAACACTGTCCTACATTCTACTTTAGCGAGTGCTAAACGGGCTCTTAAGAGCAGGGGAGCAGCCATCTAAGGGGCAATTATGGTCCTTCCCTGTCCAGAGGAAAGACGAGTAATGAAAATCAATGACTCACGCATGGAAGCAATGAGTCTAACCGACTAGTGGCCTAAGCAAGCACCAACCTTCACAGCCTGAGACCAGAAGAGCGAGGCGCTCGCCACTGCCAAGTGCTCAGAAAAGGGCCACGTAAGAAGGTCCTGGAGAGGGTGGGAGAAAAACGGTTAAGCGAAACTCAGAATCATAACCGAGACCAGGCTTACTGGTTGGATAGAGACGGATGGAACCCCCAAGTCTATGGCTTCACTCACTTTGGGAAACACTATTCTAGAGCCATGAGTTCAAATCTTGGCTTTGCCATTTAAGCTGTGTCACTTAACCTCTCAGCCCTGCCATTTCCATCTCGGTTAAAAAAGAGATGGAGCTAATAGCCCCTATGTTGTAAGGTTGTTGCTGTATTAAGTAATACAGAGGAACCAATGTAGGCTTAGGCACTGGTGAGTCCATTTTAAGTGCTCAGGAGTTGGTGGGCTGTGATCTTCAAGGTCGCCAATTTGAAACCATCTGAAGCTTTCTGGAGGAGCCCTGGTGGCACAGTGGTTATGGCACTGGGCTGTGAGCTGCATGGCTGGGGGTTGGAAACCAGCCCTTGGGAGAAAGACTGGGCTTTCTACTCCTGCCAACAGTGACTGTCTCAGAAACCCACGGGGGCAGTTCTACCCTGTTCCATAGGGTTGTGATGAGTCGGTGAGTTTGGGTTTGGAAGTACTTTACTAAATGCTGTGGACCCATGACGTTCCTTTAGAACCCACAACAGCCCTATGAAGTAGATGGCATGCTTGTTACCATTGCACAGGTGAGGAAAGGGGTTCACGGAAGTTTGGCTACCCAACAAGTAAGTGAGAGCCCCAAGATTCAACCAGGACTGTCTTGCCTTCCAACATCATTGTATTAGTCTGGGTAAAGTAGAGAAACAAATCCACAGAAACTCATGTATAAGAGAGAGTTTTATATGAAGAGTAAGTGCACATCAAGAAAACATCCCAACCCAGTGTTGCCCAAGCCCACAAGTCCAACATTAGCTCATGTGTCCCACACCAATCCACAAAGTCCTCCTCCATCTCACAAAACACACGCTATGACGCCGACTGCAGGAGGAAAGCCGAGTCAGTGAACGTGTAAGCATCTCAGCACTGGCAGGGGTCTCTGCACGGGTGCTCCAGCACCCAGGCCTGCATCAGGGTAGGTTCATTTAGCTTCTCCTTGGGGATGTCTTGCAGGAAGTGAGCCTTGCCAGCTGAAGCAGGGAATTGGCTAAGGCAGCTGCACCCTGGTCCAACCATCAGAGAACAAGAGACCCGAGAACTAGAAAGGCGAGGCTCACTGAGCCATTTATCTCTATCTCCTTCAATTAACCCCACATGTGTTTATCGGCCAGGTTGGCACAATAAACTTTGACTAACTCAATCATGTTCACACACACACCATTTCTTGGGCTGTCCCATAATGCACCCCAAACCAAACCCACTCTGCCTCACCACAACCCTTCATGGGGTCTCCAGGACTGGAAATCTTTTTTTTTTTTCCTTAGCCAGGAGAGAATTTTAATTGTACAGTTTTGGGTGCATCGGAAACCAAAATTCATTCAAGTGATCCTGTAGCAATGAAGCGAAAATATAAATGTTAAAGTAATTTCATGGTAAACCCATCACCTTTGTGTGTGCTCAGTTCAGGGGCCCCACAGCAGAGGGCTGAGTTCCAAGAACTGGACATCTTCATGGGAGCAGATAGCTCCTTTGTCTCCTGCGGAGCGGCTGATGGGTTTGAACTACTGAGCTGTGGCTAGCAGCCCAATGCTCACTCATAGCACCACCTTGTCTCCTTTAAAGAAATCTACATCCCTTTTGGGGGCTTCCCCAAGGAAAATCCCATCAACTGCCCTGGTGTCTCCAAGACTGTAACTCTTTAAGGGAGTAGAACGTCCCGTCGGCCTCCCAAGTAGCAGCCGGTGGTTTGGAACTGCTGACCTTGCAGATCGCAGCCCAATGCATAACCACCTGGCATGGATTCTACAACAGTGAGTTTGTTGGTTGGTTTGTTTTTGAAGGAAAGTTCCCTTAATCTGAGGGAGGTCCAGATGGCTCCCTCCCTGTGATGAGAAGTGGGGGAGGTGTGGTACCTGCTGACCTTGTAGAACACTTGTTTCCTGTGATTGTCAGGGGTCCCTCCCGTCCCCAATCACCAAAGCGTTGGCTACTCTCCCCAAACTAACTTGAGCAGGGCCTCCTTCTTCCAGGACTATCTGACAGAGGCAAGGCATGGTTCAAAGAGTCTTAAGGAGTGAGTAGAGACAGGGTAAAAATAAACTTTTGCATTAATCCATTATCCTAATGATCGTCCTAAAGATAAGCATGATCAGATATGAGCATTGCTGAGATTGATTTGTCTAAAATAAGACTCTCATTTGCATTTGTCTGATTTCCCTTCTTCATTTAGCCACAGTAAGACAGCTGCTGCTCTCACCCAAGGACAAACATTTGAAATACACGGATATTGTCTGCATGTATTTATGGGACCTAGGAGCCTCCCCCACACCTGTGTGTGCTTTCATCTCTCAGAGGAGGACAGCAGAGGGAACTTCAAGGGGACAGCTCTGGTTTGCTAATGCAGGATCAGCTTTGGCCACACCCTTTGATCCCAGGTTTAAATGTAAACAGGAAACACAAGGGTTTCTTGGTGGGATCAAGGAATAAGCCGATAAGGCAGATTGAAGAAGATCCCAATAGTCTGGAGTCTGGCTTGGAAGATGTCATTTCACATACCTTTTCGCTAACTGGTCACTTCAACCCTGAAAAGTCGCTAGGGTCCAAAGCCCTTCCTGTGGATTCAGTTCTAGATCAGGGCGTCCCTACTGGACAGAGTAGGGTTTGCAAGGATGTAATCTTTATGGAGGCAGAACCTACTGATTTTTCTCCCACGGAGCCGCTACTGGGTTCAAACCATTGACCTTTTAGTTAGCAGTGGAGCATGTCACCAGCAAGCAAGAGGTAACTAAGGCAGGTGTTATATTTCCCAGTTTTCAGTTGGGAATGTTGAGGCCCAGTGAGGTTAAAGCATATAATTATTATGGGCCCTAATCCTTATCCCTGTGGATGGAACCCTTGGGTGGTGCAATCAGTTAAAGATTTAACTACTAATCCAAAAATCGCCAGTCTGAACCCACCCAGAGGAGTCTCAAGGACAGGCCTGGTGAGCTGCTTATGAAGCCCTTGAAGTCCGGTTCTAATCTGATATACAATCAGAATTGCTTGAGGCCAATTGGTTGGGTTCTTTTAAGGCCCATGGATTGCAATCTTATTCTGTGTTGTGTTAATGAGACATGTCAGTGTAGGTGGGTCCCAAACCTTATCACTTCTGAGTATGATGAAGAAGCACAAATGGGGGAAGATAGAAGTCACCTTTCCTCCAGGGGCACCTCTGGGTGGGAGAAAGTCTCCAAGAAATTAAGCTAAGCTAGAACTATAGACACTGTACAAGATACGATTATTCCCCAAGAGCCTCCAGAGACTCTTCCCCTGAAGAGTTGGTCCCCTGAATTCAGACCTCTAGTATCCTGAACTAAGAAAAAATAAACTTCTGTTCTTTAGAACCAACCCTTGTGGTACTTCTGTTATACTAGCACAAGGCAGTCGAGACAACGATTCCAGGTCTCATATAGCTTCTCAAGACCCCTCTGCTCCCAGCCCTGGGTCTCAAACCTCCGTCTGCCAGGTATATTAGAGCTTAAATTCCGAATGCTAGGCTTACAGGAAGCTATGGTTTACAGGGTGAGCCTTAAACTCATTTTTTTTAAAGGTAAAACTGTTTTCTAAAATCCATTTTTGAGGCACCACGTGGATTGAATCTCTATTGAATCCTTTCCCATCACTGACCTGTCATTGGAAAAGCTTTGCCCTCAGGCAATGTGTTTGAAAGAGGATTCCTACCACTCCCAATCCTCTAACCGCCCTTGGAGTTGCCCTTAGGGACTTCCTTGAGTGTGCCCTTCATGGCTACTGGGGAAGAGTCCCCCGCCCCCCCCATCAAGAGCCCTGACTTCACTGGTCAGAGGGCCCTGAACCCAAAACTCCAGACTCATGGCCTTACAGGCGCATAGCAGCATTATAGGACAGGTAGAAAAGTCCTGTGAGCTTTTGGAGCCTGTAACTCTTTACTGCAGTAGAAAGCCCTGTCTTTCTCCCTAGGAGAGGTTGGTGGTTTTGAATAGCTGACTTTGCACTTAGCAGCCTTACACACAACCACTGCACCACGGCCACCAGGACTCCCTCTCCTAATCTACAATAGTGTCTAAATCCGGATCACGGTCCCTCTCCTGCTTCTTGCGTCTATGACAAACTGACCTGCTGCCAACCATGATTCGGTGGCAGTTTCCTTTGTTCTCCATGTCCTGTTTAAGTGGCTGAGTTTTTATGACGCCTTGGACACCCTTAGGGTCTAGGGCTGATGGTCTTCCTTCTCAGGATGTTTTGTCTTTGTCCTGTTTAAGACTGATTAAATGTGTCTCAATAAATTATATTTGAATGTGGGAGTGTCCTTTCTTCTAGAACCTAGAACACAGGTCAGGATTCTCTGCTTTGCATCCAAATGCATGTGAACAGCTCCGAGGGACCGTCTTGGACCAGGCCATGCAGGTGAGATCACATCTTTCACCTCTCTGATCTCTCCTAGGGGTACAATCAGGAGTCATGCTAGCCGCAGGGGCTAAGTGTTGGGCTACCAACCACCAGGACAGCCATTTGACTCTACAAACCCGTCTGCAGGAGAAAGATGCGCCTCTCTCTCCTCTCACAGAGATGTAAAGGCTCAAGAACCCAGAAGGGGCAATCCCACTTAGTTCAAATGGTTGCTATGAGTCGAAACAGACCTGATGGCTGCGGGTTTGATTTTAGCGGTGGTCGTTGTTAGGTGCCACCCTATCCATGGACAGCAGAATGGATCACTGCCCAGTCCTGTGCCATCCACACAATCGGTCTCCCCCAGAAAGGGCTGCTGAACCACAAGGTTGCTAGCTAAACTTCAGAGAGACTCCGGCTGAGCCCCCTAATCCTTTTGTCTCCTCTCTGGCCAGCCCCTCTCCAGTGTGATCTGGTGATTGTTTGGTTTCTGGAATTGGTAATACCTTGGTTCTTGGCTTCGCACGATGATGAAAGAATTCACCCTAAAGCCCGTCTTGTAATCCAAGTGTGTTTTTATGAGGGACAGGACAAGTTTCAGGTTTGACAGTCTCAAAGGGGTTCATAACTGGGCCCAAACAACCAAGAGGAAAAGAGCTCCCACATGTGCAAATCTTGGGGGCGATCCCGGGAGGCCAGAAGCCCCCAAACTGTGACGGCTGAGAGCATGTGGGCCAAGAGGTTGTGGGACCCGGAGTGGGCACACAGGGAAGGGAGACCCTTCCCCTCTCCCTGCCTCTGACCAGGAGCAGGTAAGAGAGTGTCCCAGAGTGTGCTCCCTGCCTTTATTCTGCCCACCCCCTGGCTGGGGGAAGGTGTGGTTGATGGTATTGGTTGATCCCATTGACTGTATGTTAGTCCTGGTAGACCAGAGAAACAAATTCATAGACACTCATATGTATAAGAAAGAGCTTTATATACAAGAGCAAATAATTGTTAAAAAAAATCCCAGTCCAGTCCAGATCAAGTTCATAAGTCCAATATTAGCCCATATGTCCAATACTAGTCCACAAATTCCTCTTTAGACTCACGCAGCAATGCAATAATGCCGAATGTGCAAAGATCACAGGCCAGTGGGAGGAAAGTCTTGTGGATCCAGTGGCAGCAGAAGCATTGCAGCGCTGGTAGGGGTCTCCACATGGCTCCTAAAGCTCCCAGGGCTTTGGCTCCATCAACCTCTCTCTCTGTGGCTTAGCAACAGCAATGTCTCACAGGGAGTGTTCCTGTGTCCTGCCTCCAGTGAGCTATTTATCTCCTTAGTGCCTCCAAATGGGGTCATCAAGCTGTGACCTGATTGACAGGCTAAACTCCACCCCTTCATTCTTAAGTCTCAAATTGACAGCAGATTATGTAACTACCACAGGCCGAGTTAGGCTTATCTGGGTGATGTCATGAGCCTAGGTCTAGTTTGCTCTGCCCAGGTGTTCCTCCCGCCTGATTCGGGGAGTCTGAGCATACTCAGTTTGGGATCTTTATAGATGTCTAATGGTTGCCTGATTTCTTTCCAACCTCCTCTATGGGGGCCTTTGCAGGCATGGGAGGGACAAGCCCCTGTCCCTAGTTCTGGCTACCTAACAATTAGTCCTTGGAATGAATAGGACCCTGGCTGTGAAATCAGCTACTGGTCACCAAGGACTCCGTCCCTCTGTGCAGGGCAGTTAATACATGATTTCACTTAATCTTCATAACGTTCCCATGAGTGTATGCTAATGTTGGCTTCATTCTATGAATAGGAAAACCGCTTCATAGGAGTAGAAGCTAAATAACATACCCAAGCTGCAGCTGTGTTCTCACTGACTCCAAGTCTCATTGAAAAACAATTCTAACACACACACACGTGTGTGTGTATATATATATATATATATATATCACATTCATTTGGCTCAGAATCCAAGAGATAGCAGGAAAAGAAAACAGTGAGTCGTTTCCCTCCCTTCCCTTCCCTCCTCTCCGGCCAGCAAGGAGCCCGCCTTTGTGGAGGCAAAATATCTTAGCAGTGGGCTGTGCTTTCTTCCAGTGCCCTACACACAGAAGCAAAAATGGCCAAACTCACTGCCATCAAGTTGATTCTGGATCATAGTGATCCGACAGGACAGGGTAGAACTGCCCCTGACCTGTGGGTTTCAGAGACTAACTCTTTGCGGGAGTAGAAAGCCCCATCTTTCACCTGCTGAGAGGCTGGCAATTTCAAACTGCTGACCTTGTGGTTAGGAGGCCACCTCATAGCTACTGAGCCACCAGGGCTCCCCAGAAGCAAAAAGACAAGCATATTGTTTCCACTTCAACCAACCAACCAACCAACCAACCAACCAACCAACCAACCAACCCAATGTAAGTGACAGTAGGCTAAATACACGGTGTCATAGTGGCCTGTGTGTCACATTCTACAGTTTGAAATCCCCAGCCACTCTGCTAAAGAGAGATGAGGTTTTCTACTCCCATAAAGATTTACAATCTCAGAATCCTAGAGGGGCAGTTCTACCCTTCTCTATAGAAAACCAAACAACCAAGATCACTGCCATCGAGTCAATGCTGACTAATAATGATCCCCTATGGCAGTGGTTCTCAACCTGTCGGTTATGACCCCTTTTACCAGGGTCGCCCAATTCATAACAGTAGCAAAATTACAGTTATGAAGTAGCAATGAAAATAATTTAGGATTTTGGGGGGGGTCACCACAATATGAGGAACTATATTAAAGGGCTGCGGCATTAGGAAGGTTGAGAACCACTGCCCTATGGGTTTCTGAGATGGTATGGATTTCTGTTGATGAGAGTAGAGAGCCCTTTTTCCCAAGGAGCTGTTGGTGGTTTTGAACTGTCGACCATGCAGATAACAGCCCAACGCACAATCACTATGCCACTAGGGCTCCTTGTAGTTATGAATCAGAATTGACTCAAAGACAGTGTTTTGTTTGTTTGTTTGTTTTTGAGGTTTTGTGCCTTGCTTTTTAAAAAGTTTTCAAACATATGCAGAAGTAGAGAACACAGTGTAACCCCCCACCCCCCACACACATAACCACCAATATTTATCTCTAACAATTAACCCCCCACTCATGCACGTGGCTAATCTTGTTTTATCTACAACCTATGCTCATGTGGCCCTCCCCCTGATGATTTTAAAGTCAATCTCAGACATTGTGACAATTACATAATCTCCTGTCAACTTGAGCCAAGGGGTGGAATCTAGCCTGTCAATCATGTCCCAGTTTGGTGACCTCACATGGAAGCACAACAGAGATAATAGCTCACTGGAAGCCACACCCACTCTCTCTGCCTTCCCTTTCCTGTGGAAATCAGCTGGAGGAGACACAGGGAAACCCAAGCCAGCATTGAGACGCTTCCATTTCCACTGGATCCACAAGACTTCTACCCACCCGCCTATGATCTTTCTGCATTTGGCATCATTGCATGTGCTGCATGAGTCTAATGAGGAATTTGTGAACTAGTATCAGAAATATATTGGACTTATGGACTTGATCTGGACTGGGCTGGCATATTTTCTCAATATACAATTCCTCTTTTATATAAACTGTTCTTATACACATATGAGTGTCTAAAAATTTGTCTGTAGTCAATCCAGACTAACGCAGACATCTTCTAATTTCATCTAAAAATACTTCAGCATATGCCTCTCCAAGAAAAGGACTATTAAACATACACACACAATACCCATCACATATTCTACCCCTCCACCCCCAATAATTCTTTTCTAATATCATGAACTATCCAGTCATCACCCAGACATCTCCTGGTTGTCTCATAATATTTTGAAAGACAGATGCTGTTTGGTTCCAATCAGAATCCACCCGTTGCCTTTGGCACTCCTCTTCTGGCTGCTTGTCCCGGCCGCTCCTCTTGGAGAGCATTTCATCTCCAAACCTGAAGAGCTCTGTATTCCTGTTTGCTCCAGTGCAATGCACTCTGGGTGGAAGAACTAGAAACTCTGTTGGTGAACATTTAGGTCATTTAGCCTTTTGCTATTCCAGACCATGCTACATTGAATAACCTTGGAAGTACGCCCCTTTGCACACGTGGGAGTGTACCTGCAAGATAAATTTCGTGGAAGTGGAATTGCTGGGGGAAAGGATAGTGCATGTATAATTTCAAAAATTATTGCTGGCTTGCCCTTCTTAGAGGTTGTGCCCAACCAATGAATACTCCCACCAGTGAGGTAGGTGGGAGCCTGAGTCCCTCTTTCCTTCTCAGAAACACCATTTGGTTTCAAGCCTCCGTCCGTGTCTTGTCCCACCTTGTCCATCTGGTGAACTCCTATTCTTTATGATTCGGCTCAGTTTTCCCTTCCCTCTCCCCACCCGAGGACCGGTGCTTTCTCTCCCCTCATCAAAGTTCTCCCATGGCGCACATCACACTGGCTCTTCTTTGGTGACTCACCTCAGTCCTCCACTGGTGAGTGAGGCCCTTAAGGGGGTTACATGGAGGCACAGAGTTGGTGGCCGAGGGAAACTGGTCTACAGAGGGGATAATGGACTGAGCGGTTAGCGCATACTCTTGGCGTCTTGTTTCTGTGGGAATGCAGGGATTTCGGCTCAGCTTCCATGGATGGAATCAACCCAGACTCCTGAGTACATGACCCCACTTTTGAAGCCCTCTGGCTTTCAAGTATGGGAACCCAGATGCCAGCAACAGATGGCACAGCATCCCCAATGCCCAGAGGTCTGCCCATCCTGGACCTGTACCTTTCATGGACTCCGACTTTCAAATTCTTTTCTATTTAATCTGGGCTGGAAGATTCGACATTTTTGTTGTTCTAAAAAATCGATGCTCATTTTCCCACCCCACAGACAAATGTCCTCCCTCCAAGCGTTATTCTCTGAATGGATGGGCACAGAACCGGGCCCCCCAGGAGTGAGAGAGGCCAGGCAGGTGGGAGTCATCTCGTGTGCCCGAGGTGGGGGAGGGTGCAACAGATGGCTCCCCCGGCAAACCTCAAAAGCCAGGATTAAAAAGTAATTTTCAGCAGGCTGAAATGGGACTGCAGATTTGGGTCACGACTTTTAACTCTTTCCAGGCTAGAGCAGCTGTTAGTTGAGAACCCCTTTGGCTTCTCCTCCCTAGACGCATGAAGAGCCGGGCAACTCTTCCTGCAGACAAGCCTCTGCTTCTCTTCTGTCCCACGTGCTGGTGGGATCGATGACCTGCCAAACTTTGGGTGCACATCGGAGCACTTAACCACCGTGCCACCAGGGCACCTTTGCCTCACACGTTCAAACCAACCCTGTGGTTGTCCAGGTGATTCTGCAGCGCAGCAACCCTCTGGGCCCGGGTAAAAGTGTCCCATCGAGTTTCCCAGGCTGTCAATCTTCCCAGAAGCAAACTGCCACATCTTTCTCACATGGAAGTGGCTGGTGGATTTGAACAGCTAACCTCTTGGTTCGCAGTTGAGTGCTTTAATCAGTGCACCCGCAGAGCTACTGTTAATGTGTTCAGTGTCTTTAGTCATCGGCAAGCTCTGTTCATTACGACGAGGATGTTCTCCTTGGGAAAGCAAATTCAAGAGGAATTCAAATTTCACTTGGCACTCACCCCACAGACTCTGTCCTGGGTCCCCCCACAGTCCTTTGCGATTTTTTGATCTCTTGTTCTAGGTTTTGTGCAGGACAAAACATACAAGTTATGCTGGCCCCGCCCTTAGACGTAAGGAACCTTGGTGTCACAGTGGGTTTAAATGGGTTGCTAACTTCAAGATTGGCAGTTCAAACCACCAGCCGCTCCGAGGGGAAAAGATGAGGCTATCTACCTCCATAACAATTTACAGTCTTGGAAACCTTAAGGAGCAGTCCCGTAGGGTTGCTATGAGTTAGACTTAACTCAGCGGCAGTGGGTCGGGTTTGGGGTCCTTAGGAGCTGACAGGCAAAGGCTGGTAGCAGTCACATGACTTTGGCTGCTGGGGCGGAGGTGGTGGTGACTGTGGCTGCTGCTGCTGCGGGTGTTACCTGGGTGGGTGGGGTGTAGAGAGACAGGTGGGTTCTTTCGCACGCTGTACATTTGTGAAGGCGTTTTGTGCTTGGAAGCTGTTTGTGTCTTCGCCTTGCAAGCTGTTGGCCGCCTCTGCTCAAACGGAGGCCCAGTCCCCTGCTCGGGCGCTGCCTGAGGAGCCGTGTCCCCGACTCCCTCTCAAGCCCGTCCTCTCTGGCAGCAGCAGGCATCCAGTCTCCGGAACCCTATGAGGCAGGAAGGGCTGTGAGGCAAGCGGTCAAGTCGAGGCAGATCGATTCTGGGCTTGGTTGACGGCTGGTTCAAGAGCCCAGGAGCCAGAGAGGTGGCCAGGGGGCCCTGCCGTCAAGCTTGTGTGTTCACATCCACAGGCCCAGGCCACATGCCGCCAGCTTTGTGGGCACGGTCTGTGGAGAGGGGAGGTAGAATGGGCAGGCTGGTGAGTTACAGATGAACCTGGCCCAATGAAGGCCAGGGTACAGAGCCATCAGGACGGAATCTCCCAACGTCTGCTCTGCAGAACATCGATGCTGTGGAACCTGCAAACGATAAGCCTGAAAATGGGGTTGAAAGCATTGAAGAAACACTGGGTTAAGTAAGTGGGAAAACCCTCTCTTAGAATTTGCTAACGGCAGGAACTTGAGAATCTAGCATGTTTCTCAAGGAGTCCTGGAGGTGTCATGAGTTACGGGCTGGGCTATTAATCACAGGTCGGCAGTTTCAACCCACCAGCCCGTCCCTGGGAGAAAGATGAGGCTTTCTGCTCCCCTAAAGATTTACAGCCTTGGGAACCCGATGGGGGAAGTCTTACCCTGTCCTCTAAGGTCTCGGAGTCAGAACTGATGGCAGTCAGGGTGCCCCCACCCCATGCTTCTCACATTTTTGAGTATGAAATGGCTTTTGGGGGCATAGTGTCTTTGAGGAAAAGGTATCACAGAGCACACTTTGAGAAAAACTGTCCTATGTTCTCACCCCTTTATTCCCCACCAACACACAGAGTCATGTGATTAGATCAGGTGCTTAGATTCTGGTACCAAGAGGTCAGGTTGGGGATTCAGCCCGTGGTGGAGCTACTCTAGGCCTTCAACCCTGGTGTTTCCGGCAACCCCCATGGAGTTGATGCCGACTCGTCACCCTGTAGGACAGAGTAGAAGTGCCCTGGTGAATTACCAAGGCTATAGCTGGAATGAGAGGAGAAAACCCCATCGTTCTCCTGAGGAGCAGCTGGTGGTTTCGAACTGCTGACCAATGCAGAACTATGATGCCACAGGGGCTCGTTAATAAGTGACTTCAGGCGTGAAGCAGGAGAAGAGGCTGAGAGATGCCTGCCTGGAGCCGTAGCAGATGCCATGCTGGTAGTGAGCGCAAGAGCCTTGAGCGCTAGAGGTCAGAATTCCTGTGCGGACCGAGGCTCACGGATGGCTGAGTGACAGGAAGCAGTATGGGAAAGCGCTGGGCTCTGCATTCGGACAGACCTCCAGTTCACCTCCAGGTTCCATTACTTATCAGATAGGCAGTTCCTTCACCACCCTGAGCCTCAGTTTGCACATCTATGAAGTGAGGTTGAGACCAGAGGCTGAGGCAAGGAGACCAGGAGGCAGAGCAGCGTGGAGACAGGAGACTGTGAAGCCAGCATGGGGCAGGCTCCCTGGTTCACTAAGGCAGAAGTCAAGGGGGCTGAGAGGCTGACGACCAGGAGAAACTCGACCGCTGGTTGACGAGAGGTATCAGTGTGGACCAGTGACTGTATCCTAATGTTTTGTGATCCTAAGACACTCTCAAAATCATGAGTTGTGTTTGTGAGTTCTGTGGCCATTGCAACTATTACTGAAGGCAGCGGAAAAGCAGAGGGTCGGGGAGGAGGAATGGCTGGTATCAGAGCAGCGCAAAGAAAGACGGAGGGTGGGGGCCGAGCTGACCTCTGCCTCCTGGCAATAAGCCTTGGGTAGCCAGAGGTCCATCAGGCTTCCTCTGTTTTCTCACTACCTCCCAGGGTCTTTGGAAAGATGAAATGAGACAGTGTATGCCTCGCACATAGCTCACCAGCATCTGCTGCATCGTAGGGACACAATAAAGGTCTTCTTTTTTTAAGTTCTGATACCAGAGCAACGATCTGTCAGTCCATGGAGAGTCGAGGAGAGGGAATGAATACACAGCGCTGTCCACGTAAGTGGAATGGACAGAGGGAGGGCGGATAAGTGGATAATCAGGTTACGTTGGTGGATCCAGGACAGGTGAGTGGAAGAAAGGAAAGAAGCAGTGAGCTACCACCAGTTTTCTGCTTCTGCAAATCGGGCCAAACTGGCTTGACTTTCTTTGCCTTTGCTGTCAAAGAGAAGTGTACCAATGGGAGGAGACCACCAACATACCTGTGCCATTTGACATCTAGAATCCCTGGACAAGCCAGGGTGGTGCTGTAACTGGCTTGCAGTTTGGGGGAGGGAATCCCTACCAGGAAGCCTGGCCTCCAGACGTCAGTGGGAAAGGAAAGGGGAGGGCATTGGCATTTGGGGATGCCTGAAACTTAATGAACCAAGTGGCAAGGTCACCAATTCGCCCTCGGGCCGTAGAGGCCCATCCTGGGAAGTGATTCATCTCCTGACGGAGGGGAGCTGGCAAGATACGGAGCAGCTGCTTGTCTTCACTGTCCGGGCTTGGGGATGCCCCCAGGCCAGGTGCAGGCCACGTGAGGAAATGATCTGAGCATTCCAGGTGAGGCCTAAATGTGTGAAGCAGTGTGTGGTATGTGAGCAAGACAGATGAGGTAGCTGGCTCCTGAGTGTTAGGGTCGTGCCGGCCCAGTTGCCAAGGAGCCTCTTCCTTGAGGGGCTTCCAGGTGGGTTTTACCTTGAGGTTTTACAGTCTCAAGGGGAATGGGTGTGCTTACCAGAGCAGTGGGAACTGCTGCAGCCCTGGCAGACGTTCTTTGTGGATGTGGAGGCTGTGGGCTCGGGAAACGTTTGGATCAAGCTAGAAACAGCATCAGTAGCCAAATCTATAGTCACGCAAGTTATGAACCTTGCTTCACACTGACTCACCACGTCCTCACAATATCCCTTTATGTCCAACAACAACAGACTCCCCGTTGAATCTGACTCATAGCGACCCTGTGTCAGGTTTTCTCATCAGCCCCATTTAATAAATATGGAAACTAAGCCAAGGAGAAATTGAATACTTTGCTGACAGAAGCAGCAAATAGAAGAATCAGGATTTCCATGGAGCCTGGCAGAGTAGCCCCAGAGCTGGGCTGCTGAACCACTGTGCTGTCATGAGACTCGGCAGGAATGGCATTCAGTATTGGCCTGGGTCAGCTGTATGGGGAAGGAGCTTGCGTTCTTCATGTGACTTTGTCTAAGCTCAAGGAGGCAGGGTCGTGACAGGCAATAGGCTCAAGGATGAGTTCAGGCCAGAACCAGGTATCAGCAGTCCAATTGTCACGTAGATCGAAGCACTGACTTGCACTGCACCATTCCTAATAATAGCACAATGAAGAATCCCCAAACTTAGTGGCCCCCAAACAACATTTCACTATCATCTCTCAGGGCCTGGCTATTGGCTAGGATTGAGATCGCCACGCCTACACTTGGCCTTCCCATGTGGTGGGCCCTTCCTCACAGCATGGCTGCTGGGTTCCGAGAGACTCAGGAAGAAGCAATCATGCTACTTAAGTGATTATTGTAAGTCCACTTTGATGCAAACAGAGGAAAGCATAAACCACATCTTTTGGTGGAAGAATGGTCACCCTCCTATTGTAAGAAGCACACATAGAATGGGAGAGCTTATTGATGCCATCTTGGAAAACCCAATCTGCCTCACTAGCCAGCCAGGAAGGACTCCTTCAGAAACTCTTGTGCCTTGACTCCCAGGGTGGAGTTGCTAGTGCCCGGGACGCACAGATCCCTTGAGAAAGAGGACTGAGGTATAAGGAGTGGAATCCAGTCGTCACCAAGGTGGTTCTTGAACTTCGGGATTCCAGAATTGGATTAGATTCTCCCAGAAGCAATGGGAAAGGAAGCTAGAGGAAGGGACGTAGTCAGTGCAGGCTGGCACGATGAGGATCTGTTAGGTTTAGATAAGAGCATCCGATTTTCCTCTGTGATTTTTTCCCCCCAGAGAGCAGCTATTTAAGCTACTTGAAGAGGGCCTTTGGAATTACACTTGGGCCATGCATCAGGGACAGTGACTCTGGCCTCAGATGAAGGTGGCTTCAGACTTCTCTCTGCCTCCCTGCTCCATCCTAAAGTAGGTGGCCATTCTTAAGCATCCGATAGACCGGTCATCTCTCTGGTACACCGGGGACAAGGCCCTCTCTGGCAGAAGCAGACACTATCATCCATTCCCACCGTGGCAACCATCCCTAAGAACAAAATTAATATGAGAGGGAGCTTGGAAATAGTCTTTAAAAATTTAAGTTCCTAGGAAGAAACAGAATGAAATCTTTAGAAATATCATGATCACATTCCCCATGGAAAACAAGAGAAGGAACTCACCCTGTCCCCCATCCTCCGCCCCCGGTGAATGAGGCAGAGATTAATCTATTGAAATCAAATGTATAAATTATACATGGACGGGAACTGGCTCAGGGATGAGATGTCTGATAGGGTGCTGATGGAAATGAAAACGAGACTTGAAAGATCAATTTTGCTTTTGAATCAGCTCCAGTCCTGGTGATTCCCCTGTGCCTTCCTGGCAGAAAAACACACCGACTTATCAAATTAGAAAACCCCCATCCCCAAGCCCGAGAACACGCACCTTCAAAGTAATTGCTGATGTTTTGAGTGATATTTGTGTGCGTCACCAGAAATAATAAAAAGGTAATAAAAAATTGAGGGCTCATAATTTTGCCACCTGAAGGCAGATGTAAATCAAACCCACCGCTTTCAAGAGAGAGATGGGAAGTTTTATGGGGTGGCTGCTTCCTGCCAAAGGAAGAGAGGTGAGCCTAAAGCTGGAGGCAAGTGTTGCTTCCAGTCCTGCTTGTTATTATATTCTGTGCGGCCCTCAGGCTGTCACTCAGCCACTCTGGACCAAGTGCTGTTCCCTTCCTCTGTGTGGCTCTCGACTCATCTGTGCATCTAGTTAGCAAACACTTCCTGAGCACTCATGATGTGTCGGGGACTGTGCTCTGCACATATTGGGTGCTCAGTAAATACAACCAGCCCGAAGATGAACACAGCAGGTTCACATTCTCAAGAAGCTCAAGGTCAGAAAACTGTAAACACATGAATCGCCACACCGCCTTTTGGCTGCTCTCTGACGCAAAGATTTAAAAACACGGGCAGGTTTATAAAGGAAGAGAGAGAACGCTGCCCGATGGAGAGGATCATTCCCTACTAATGATCATCTGCCACAGCTTCCCAATGTGCTTTCTGAGAGCCCGTAAGGTGATCGCCGTCTGCTGAGGAAGCAGCCAGAGCAAATGAGCTTAGGCTGCAGAAAGAGCTATTTAGACAACATGAAAAGAACTTGACCATGTGCACTGTGGGTGGACGAATGAGGTCGTGATGCAGTTCCGTGAGGTCAGGGACTTTGGCTCCCCTGGGTCTTGTCTGAAGCCTGGCTTATAGAAGACACTCCGCAAATGTTTCTTCTAGAAACGAGTAAGCAAACGGTCCACCCCCTGACATTCTTTTCAGGATCTAAGTGATCCTGTGCTGCTTATCAGGAGCCCTAGTGGCGCAGTGCTTCAGCACAGGGCTGCTAACCCAAAAATTGGTGGGTTGGTCCTGCCAGCCACTCAGTGGGAGAAAGATGTGACAGTCTGTTTCCATGAAGATTAAACCCAAACCCATGAGGACGGGACAGAACTGCCTCCAAGGTTTCCAAGGCTGTAATCTTGACAGAAGCAGACTGCCAGATCCCTTTCCCATCGAGCAGCCGGTAGGGGTCAAGCCACCAACCTTTTGATTAGAAGCCTGGTACTTAATCCCTGTGCCACCGCGGGCTCTTCCTCTAGAGGTTAACCCTTGGGAACCCAGTGGGTAGCTCTGCTCGGTCCTGTTCCTTGACCACGTCAGAGTGGACTCAATGGCAATAACAATGGGCTCGCCTTGTAAATCCAAGAGTTGGACTTGCCCGGGGCGCCTGCCAGGGGACAGATGGACGCCTTCTTTGTCCGTGTTGGTATCTGTGCTCCTTAAAACCAAAAACCAAAAAGTATTACTTGGATTTCATGGAAATGGAAAACTCCTGTTCTGAGAAAGAAACTGTGAGGATAGCGAAAAGACAAACGGCATGCTGGGAGAAAATATTTGCCAAACACATATTGGAGAAAGGGCCGGTGTCCAAATTATACAAAGAATTCTTCAAGGTCAACAAGAAGACAATCAACCCCATCACCATGTGAACAAAAGACCCCAACAGAGACATCACCAGAGCTGACACCCGGGTGAAAAATAAATCTGTGAAGGACGCTCAACCGTCTAGTTCCTCCGGGAAGTGTGCGCTCAAAACACCACCGAGACGCCACACATCTTTGTTGCTATTCGACACACCACGGCCGGCACCACGGCCGGGACTGGCTATGGGTCACCTGGTTGTGATTGGTCGTTGCCTTTTCATTGACTGAATTTTGGAAGGTTGCCAGGGTTGGTGGAAGGATCGCCAGGCCTTTCTCCGGGAACTGGCTCAAAGATCGACAACAGCAACCGCTGGCAAACAGGGGGAGCAGAAATGTGAGCCACCTTGCCAACCTGCAAAGAATGCGCGGGAAAGTGGTTTGTGGCAGATGCAGTGAGGTTAAAATTTGTCACCCTATCATTTGATCTTCCTTCTGACCCATTTAAATTTGCTCTGGTTTTTAATGTTTTCTTTTCGATTGAGGATTCCCCCCCCTCTTTGGTCTTCCTTATTCTTTTAAATATTTTATTAGGGACTCATACAACTCTTATCACAATCCATACATACACCAATTGTATAAAGCACACCTGTACATTCTTTGCCCTAATCATTTTCAAAGCATTTTCTCTCCGCTTAAACCCTTTGCATCAGGTCCTCTTTTTTCCCCTCCCTCCCCGTTTCCCTCTCCCTCATGAGCCCTTGATAATTCATAAATTATTATTTTGTCATATCTTGCCCTATCCGGCGTCTCCCTTCACCCCCTTTCCTGTTGTCCATCCCCCAGGGAGGAGGTCACATGTAGATCCTTGTAATCGGTTCCCCCTTTCCAACTCACTCACCCTCTACCCTCCCAGTATCGCCCTCACACTCCTGGTCCTGAAGGTATCATCCACCCTGGATTCCCTGTGCCTCCAGCTCCCATATGCACCAGTGTACCACCTTTGCTTTATCCAGACTTACAAGGTAAAATTTGGATCATGGTAGTGGGGGAGGGGGTGTTAGTAGAAAGAAGCAAGCATTTAGGAACTGGAGGAAAGCTGTATCCTTCATCGGTGCTACATTGCACCCTGACTGACTCATCTCGTCCTCTAGACCCCTCTGTGAGGGGATCTCCAGTGGCCGACAAATGGGCTTTGAGTCTCTACTCTGCACTTCCTCCTTCATTCTCTATGGTAAGATTTTTTTTTTTTGGATGATGCCTTATACCTGATCCCTTCGACACCTCGTGATTGCACAGGCTGGTGTGCTTCTTCCATGTGGGCTTTGTTGCTTCTGAGCTAGATGGCCGCTTGTTCACCTTCAAGCCTTTAAGACCCCAGACACTATCTCTTTTGATAGCTGGGCACCATCAGCTTTCTTCACCACATTGACTTATGCACCCGTTTGTCCTCAATGATCATATCATGGAGGTTTGCACCCAATGATATGATTTTTTGTTCTTTGTTGCCTGATAACTGATCCCTTCAGAACCACATGATCACAAAGGCTGGTGTGTTCTTCCATGTGGGCTTTGTTGCTTCTGAGCTAGATGGCCGCTTGTTTATCTTTAAGCCTTTAAGACCCCAGACACTATCTCTTTTGATAGCCGGGCACCATCAGCTTTGCTTGTTCACCCGCTTTGGCTTCAGCAGTTGTGTTGGGAGGGTGAGCATCATAGAATGCCAAGTTAATAGAAGAAAGTGTTCATGCATTGAGAGAGTGCTTGAGTAGAGGACCATTGTCCTTCCACCACCTTAATACTAAACCTATAAATATAGACACATAGATCTATTTCCCCATCCTCATATATATATTTGCATGTACATGTCTTTGTCTAGACCTCTATAAATGCCCTTTGCCTCCTAGCTCTTTCCTCTATTTCTCTTGACTTTCCTCCTGCCTCACTATCATGCTCTGTCCCCACCTGGGTTACAGCTATACCTCTTCTTTATGTTACCTTACCCTTGATCATTCCCTACCAGGCCTGCCACTCCCCCCTCACCACCAATTTGGATCCCATGTTGTTCCCTTGTCTCTGGGTTTGTTAACACCACTTCCTTACCCCCCACCTCCCCCTATCCCAAGTCCCCCGGAACTGTCGGTCCCGTGTTTTTCCTCCAGATAGTTCATCCAGCCTGTCTTATTTAGACAGACCTGTGGAGACACTAACATGCACGAAAACAAGACAGAGGAAAACAAAGCAACAGTATACAACCAGACAACAACAAACAACTGACAGAGAACAAAACAAAACACATCAAGAAAGAAAAGCTTGTAGTTAGTTCAACGATTGTTTGTTGGTCTTTAGGAGTGTTTTCCAGTCCTGTCTGTTGGGGCACCACGCCCTGGCCCCAAAGTCCACTTTCAGCATTCCCTGGGGACCTTTCCGCTCCATTCCCTTGCTGTTCCACTGCACTCTCCCAGTGCTTTGCCTCGGTGTGGTGGGATCAGATCAGGTGCAATTCTCACACTGTGTCTCCGGTGCTGTCCCCTGTAGCGCCATGGGTCAGTGAGGGGCATCAGGTCTCATAGTGGGGCCAGCCATGTTGTCCTCTCTGTGGACTGGCTGCTCTAATCAGGAACATCATCCTCACGGCCTGGTGGGCCAGGCAGTGCTCCACTCTCTCCTCCTCCCACTTTATCTGCTCCTGTGTGCTCTGATCAGATATGTCTCTCTCCCGGAGCTGCAGATTCAATGCCATCCTTTGAAACAAATTATTCTCGGGGGAGGGGCAGGAATCCACTTAATTTTTGGTGCTGGGGCCAGCCTCCCAGACCTCTCCACTGGTTCCCTCCTCCACTCCGGGATGTTGCATTCACACCTTGCGGCACTGGGTTGAAGTCTGGTCCCTCTTTCCCTGTGGAGATATAAACAATACCCTCCCCTTGGGTGGGTTAGTGCCCCATGCGCCCGCTCTGATTGAGGGTTTTTTTCCTTTGTTATTATTCTTGTTAGTTGGTTTTAAAAATGTTTTTCTGGATGGGGAATCCAGGATTGGCATGTCTGGAGGGACAGGAACTGGGTCAATGGTTGGTTGGGGGATGGTGGGGAGCTGGGGTAACAATGAGGACAATGCAGAAGATGTTCTGCAGTTGATTTGGTGATCACTGTGCACCTCTTCCTGATGCGGCTGTACCATCGACTTGTGTGAGACGTGACTTAGAGGCCAGTTACACTGTTGGGGGAGAAACAAAACAGCATGAGGGATAGCGGGACTCTTATGCGCTGCTGGTGGGATATACAGTGGGGGAGGGGGGGCTTTTTGGAAAACACCCGGCAGTTGCTGAGAAAGCTGAAGCAAGGTTTGCCATGCAACCAGCAATTATATTCCTCAAATGAAGACACATGGCCGTAACCAAGCCCCCGCACATGCATGTCTCACACTCACACTCACACTCACGCCGCCAGTCAATTCTCTCTCATAAGGACGCTGCGGAACAGATCTCAGAACTTGCCCAGGGGGGTTTCTGAGACGGAAAATCTGTATGGGAGGAGAGCCTCATCTTTTCCCCTTGGAGGAAATAATTCTGCCCGGTGGTTTTGAACAGCTGACCTTGTGATTAGCCGTCCGACACATAACACTCTCGGCCACCAGGGTTCCCATGCAAATGTCTAGAGCAGCTTTATTAATTTTGTCGTTATGTGCTGGTGCGTTGGCTCTGGTTCATAGTGCCCCTGTGTACAACGGAACATTTTGCCTCAATAACATTCTTTTATGCTAGCTTTCTTTTTAGTTGTCCGAAATTGGAAACGACTAAGCTGTCTTTCCATAGGTGAATCGAGAAACAAATTACCATGAGTGATTCAAAAGAAATGAGCCATCACGCCGCGCAGAGGACCTTCAATGATACCACTGCGTGCAAGCAGCGAAGCCCTGGTGGTTCCGTGGTTCAGTGCTCGGCGGATGACTGAAAGGTCGGCGGTTTGAACCACCCACCGGCAACTTGAAGGAGCAAGACGTGGCAAACCGCATCCACAAAGGTCTCCAGCCTTAGAAACCCCACGGGGCCATTCTACTCTGCCCTACAGATGATGAGTTGGGGTTGGCTCAAAGGCAATGGGTTTTGGAAATGATTCTGACGATATGCATTCTGGACCAGGCAAAACTACACTGGTTGCCTGAATTGATTCTGACTCACGGCGACCCCGTGTGTCGCAGACTAGAACTACACCACAGCGTTTTCTTGGCTGCAGCCTTGAAAACATTTTTAAAACCTAGTTTTGTTGGTACATAATTCACATGTCGTGCAATTCAATAATTCCATCGCATCAAGAAAAGTTATACGAGCCCCCAACAAAATGATTTTTAAGAAAGAAAAGTTATACAATCATCACCACAATCCATTTTAGAACATTTTCTTCATCCTTTTACTCATTATTGGCTCCCCATTTCCCCCCAACCTCCCTTGCTGTAACCCTGGAGGAACCATTCATCCACTGCTGTGTGCATAGGTTTCCCTATCCTGGAGTCATATTGGCTGTCATCCCGGTGGAAGCAGATGGCCAGGCCTTTGTCTCATGGTGCTGCTGGGTGGTCTGAAATGTTAATTTTTAGGTAGTAGTAGACTGCATACCTAGGGTCCTATAAAGACAGAGGAAAGATGAGTGGTTGACTGGGGTTCAGAGAAAGTTGGGTGGGTTCAGGGAGTACTGGGCATTTTTAGGGCACTGAAAATAATTCTGTACAGTACTATCCTGGTGGACACTTGACATCATGCATTTGTCAAAAGCCATAGGACTATCACATACAAATTGAAGCCCTAATGTAAACAATGGCCTTTAGTTAATCATACTGGATCAATATTGGCTCATCAATTGCAACAGGTCTACCACAGCAGTACAAGGCGTTAAGGACAGAAAGAGCCTGCAAGGAGACGGAAGCGTCTGTGGGCTTGATACTTTATACACAATTTTTCTCATCTAGAGCAATCAGACTGTATAGTCTGTCCCACGCTAAGTAGGGCCCATTCCTTTCTGATAAGGACAGTAGATTGTTTCCCTGAAGGAGAGCCCAGGGAGGTCAAGTGCACTCGAGGGAGACAGTGGTTAGCAGCCCAACATGTAATGCGCTACACCAGCTGTTCTCAACCTTCCTCATGCCCATCTCATACAGCTCCTCACGTGGTGGGGACCCCCGACCATAAATCATTTTCGTTGTTACTGCATCACTGTCATTTTGCTACTGTTATGAATTGTGATGTATTTTCAGTGTTACAAATTGAACATCATTACAGCATAGTGATGAATCACAAAGCAGTATGTCATTATATATTGTGAAATATTTATTTCTAATGACAAATCAATGACATTTTGTCTTGAAGCATGGTGTGGCCTGGGTAACGGTCTTCAGGCCGGGGCTCATGTGGGTGTATCTGCATGTGGGTGGACCTGCCTGGAGATGGACAGAGGAGCGGCGTCTCAGTTCCTAAGACCAAGGATATGTGTTTTCTGATGGTCTTAGGCGACCCCTGTGAAAGGATCAATTGACTCCCAAAGGGGTCTCAACACACAGGTTGAGAACCGCTGCATTAGAAGGTCCTAAATCGAGTGGGTGAAAAATGTGGAACAAAACTAAACATCCCCCCCAACTACCATGATCCGAATTCTACCTTGCAGGGCTGGATAGGGCAGAGGCTGTACACTGGTACATATGAGGGCTGGAGGCACAGGGAATCCAGGGTGGATGATACCTTCAGGACCAAGGGTGTGAAGGGCGATGCTGGGAGAGTGGAGGGTGAGTGAGTTGGAAAGGGGGAACTGATTACAAGGATCCACATGTGACTTCTTCCCTGGGAGAGGGACAGCAGAGAAGGGGGGGAATGGAGACTCCGGATAGGGCAAGATATGACAAAATAATGATGTATAAATTACCAAGGGCACATGAGGGAGAGGGGTGGGAGGGGAAAAAAAAAAGAGGACCTGATGCAAAGGGCTTAAGTGGAGAGCAAATGCTTTGAGAATGATTGGGGCAGGGAATGTATGGATGTGCTTTATACAATTGATGTATGTATATGTATGGACTGTGATAAGAGTTGTATGAGCCCCTAATAAAATGTAAAAAAAGAAAAGAGGATAAAAAATGATTAGGGCAAAGAATGTACAGATGTGCTTTATACAATTGATGTATGTATATGTATGAACTGTGATAAGAGTTGTATGAGCCCCTAATAAATTGTTAAAAAAAAAAGTAAACATCATAAAAAAGACCCAGCTTACTCATGGGCGAGAGACTGATAGAACCCCCGAGCCTCTGGCCCGTAGTGGCCTTCAGGTCTGGAACGGAACACACTCTCATGCCTGATTTTCAGCCAAACAATAGAACGATAACAGTAGGAAGGTGAAGGTGCACCTTTGAATAATCAGCCATTGAACACGAAATGGGCAGCATTTACTCAGAGACAAAATTCAGAAGGTGAGGAAACAAGGAAGGCTGGAACAGGAAACAGGAGAAAGGGGGAGAAGGGATGGACGAGAATGTTCCCTTGTGAGGATTGCAACTGAGGACACGAAATGAAATGTGTCTGACTGGCTGAATGGAAAACGGATCCGCGCTGTAAATCTTCCCCCAATTCGCAATCAAAAGATAAAAGCAAAACTCCTACACAAACTCAACTGTTTCTACATGTGCAAGTGAGTGACATCGACTTCATGCACTGAGTTGTACAGTCTCTTCTGAGCTGTTGTTTCATGAACATAAACTCACAGACCTTGAAATTTCTTATCTAATCTCTTGGGTTGCTGTTATTAATTTGCTCCCTTACAGATAATTCTTAAAAGAGCACAGTGTGCAGGCAGGACACTTTAACGAGGTAAGCTAAGCTCTTGCTCAGTTTTCAGATACCTGTAGGAGATATTTCAGTTTAAGGTGTCCAGAAGACCGCAGGGGAATCGTCTCGGTAGCTCATCTATCCCTTCTCTGTGTCCCCAAAAAGGCTACGGTCCATGATACCTGAAAATCTGTTCAGCATTTTCTCCCCGTAGCTCGGAATTCTTCCAGGGATTCTTTCATTAACATATTTAGTCACAGTATCCATACACCATCCAGTTCTGGTCTTGTGGTGAAGGAGGCAGTTACTCATGGAGACCATCAGCCACACAGTTCGCATCCTCTCTTAGACCCAACCCTCCTCTTCCTCAGTGATTCCAGGCGTGTAGAGACCAATGTTATTCCAGGTGAGTAGAGACCCTTATATGGCCACTTACAAGCTTCTCAGACCCCAGGCACTACCCACGAAGTAGAGCAGGCGGTAGAACAGAAACACCATGAATCCAATCAACTGGGATGTCCCATGGAGCCATGACCCTAAACCTCTCCCATCCAAGGCACCCAAAAGTCCCTGTAGGTGTTTGGTTGTACATAGCGGCCTCAGTAGCTTTTTGGTAGTCGGTATAAATACTCATATGTCTATCAAACAACTTTTGCCAATTCCACTTTTTACAAGTGTACAGGATAACAACCCTACCCTTAATCATGGCGATTTTTTCCATCACCTTTACCCCTCCTTTGTCTCCCTCCCTTTTCTTGCCACTTTGGTCTCTATACTACATATAGCCTTTTCTTATATTTCTATCTAGGTGAGATCATACAAGAACTGTTCTTTGGGGATTAGCTTATTTCACTCACTGTAAGGTCTGTAAGCTTCCTCCACACTGTACTATAGATCAAGACTTCATTTTGTAATCCACTGTATGAATGTATCCCATTTGTCTCTCCATACATCTGCTGATCGGCAGGTAGGTGGCTTACTCCTTTTTGGCTGTTGTGACAAATGCTACAATGAACATGGTGTACAGACCTCTCTCTCTCTCTCTCTCTCTCTGTCTTTTAAAAAATGTCTCTTTCTGAGTCTATACTCTTGAGGTATATAAAAGTCTTTTAGGTATATAACTAGAAGTGAAATTGCTCGGTCAGATGGTAGTTCGTCTACTTTTCATTTTTGAGAAAGTGTTCTTTTTAAAAAAATCATTTTATTTGGCACTCATACAACTCTTATCACAATCCACACATACATCAATTGTATAAAGCACATCTGTACATTCATTGTCCTCATCATTTTCAAAACATTTGTTCTCCACGTAAGTCCTTGGTATCAGCTCCTTATTTTTCCCCCTCCCTCCCCCTTCCCTACTCCCTCAGGAACCCTTGGCAATTTATAAATTATTATTTTGTCATATATTATACTGTCCGACGTCTCCCCTCACCCACTTTTCTGTTGTCTGTTCCTCAGGGAGGAGGTTATATGTAGATCCTTGTAATCAGTTCCCCCTTTCCAACCCACCCTCCCTCCACCCCCCCAGTATCACCACTCTCACCACTGGTCCTGAAGGGGTCACCCGTCCTGGATTCCCTGTGTTTCCAGTTCCTATCTGTAACAGTGTACATCCTCTGGTCTAGCCAGATTTGTAAGGTGGAATTGGGATCATGATAGTGGGGGGAGAAAGCATTAAAGAACTAGAGGAAAGTTGCATATTTCATGACTGCTATACTGCACCCTGGTTGGCTCATCTCCTCCCCATGACCCTTCCCTAAGGGGATGTCCAGTTGCCCACAGACAGGCTTTGGGTCCCCACTCTGCACTCTATCTCATTCACAATGATATGATTTTTTGTTCTTTGATGCTTGGTACCGGATCCCTTCAGTACCTTGTGATCACACAGGCTGGTGTGCTTATTCCATGTGGGCTTTGTTACTTCTGAGCTAGATGGTCGCTTGTTTACCTTCAAGTCTTTAAGACCCTAGACACTCTTGTGATAGTCGGGCACCATCAGCTTTCTTCACCACATTTGCTTATGCACCTTCTTTGTCTTCAGCAATTGTGTCAGGAAGGTGAACATCATGGAATGCGAGTTTAACAGAACAAAGTATTCTTGCCTTGAGGGAGTACTTGAGTGGAAGCCCAATGTTTATCTGCTACCTTAATACTAAAACTATAAATATATGCACATAGATCTATTTCCCCATCCTCATATATAAATATATTTACCTATGTACATGCCTCTATTTAGACTTCTATAAATGCCCTTTGCCTCCTAGGTCTTTCCTTTATTTCCTTTTACTTTCCTCTTGTCCCACTATCATGCTAAGACTTCATTTGGGTTTCAGTAATTCCTCTAGGTTACATTACCCTTGATCATGCCTAACCAGGTCTCCTACTCCCTCCTCACCACTGATTTGGATCACTTGTTGTTCCCTTGTCCTTGGGTTTGTTAATACCACTTCTTTTCTCCCAACTTCTCCCTCTCCCATGTCCCCCTAGAACTGTGAGTCCCATTGTTTTCTTCTCTAGATTTTTCACCAACCTATCTTATTTAGACAGACCTGTGGGGATAATAACATGCACAAAAACAAGACAGAGCAAAACCATGCAACAATATACAACAAAAAGCCAATGACAAAACAACAACAACACAACAACAAAAAAGAAAAGCTTGTAGTTAGTTCAAGGACTGTTTGTTGGCCTTTAGGAGTGTTTTCTGGTCAAGTCTGATGGGGTGCCAAGCCCTGGCCCCAAGTCTATTTTTGGTATTCCCCGGGGACTTCGTTGCACTGTTCCTCTTGCTGTTCTGTTGCACACCCTTAGTGTTTTGCCTCGGTGTGGTGGGATCAGATCGGGCACAATTCCCACACTGTATCTCCAGTATTGTCCCCTGTAGGTCTCTGGATCAGCGAGGGGTATCGCGTCTCATAAGGAGGCCGGCCATATAGTCTTCTCTGTGGATTGGCTGCTCTGAGCAGGAATATCATTGTCAAGGTTTGGTGGGCCAGGATGTGCTCCATTCTCTCTTCCTCCCCTTTCATTTGCTCCCGTGTGTTCTGATCAGACATGTGCCTTTCCCTGAGCTGTAGCTTCAGTGCTGTCCTCTGAAGTAAATTCTTCTGGGGGGAAGTGTTCTTTATAAGAGATATACTGATTTTTGCATTCCCACATGCAGTGGCTACTGGTTCTGATTTCCCCATATCCTCACCAAGACTTGCTCTTTTCTGCTTTGTTGTTGATCTTAGTCATCCCAGTGGGAGGGACACGGAATTTCATTCTGGTTTTGCTCTGCATCTCTTTGATGACTAATAACTTGAAGCATCTTTTCATGTGCCTGGTGGCTCTTTGCTCTGCATCTCTTTGATGACTAATAACTTGAAGCATCTTTTCATGTGCCTGGTGGCTCTCTAAATGCCCTCTTGGTGAAATGTTTGTTCTAGTCCTTTGCCTATTTTATGATTGAGTTATTTGTCTTTTTCTTATTATAGTCAATACTTTATATATGTTTTGTTTTTTAGATTCTAGTTGAGTACATGGTTTCTAAAGCTATTCTTCCAGTCAATAGCTCGTCTTTCTATATTTTTAGGTAAAATCTTTTGATGAACAATAGAAAACAAATGATGAGATCCTGTTTATTGAGCTAGTCTTTTTCTATTTGTGCTTTTGTGATTATATTAGATAATCCATTGCTGGGAGCTAGACCTGACAGTATTGCCTCTACTTGTTCTTCTAAGAATATTAAGTTTTTAGTTTTGAATTTATCTTTGTGGATGGTATGATGCACAAATCTGGTTTCCTTTTTCTGCATGTGGAAATCGAACTTTTCCAACACCATTTATTGAAGAGGCTTTTATTTCTCTGCTGATTGTAAAATTTTTTACATCCTTGTACAAAAAATCCATTGACCATAGCCATGTGGTTTTTTTCTGAACTCTCCATTCACTGCCATTAATCTATGCATATACTGTTATATATTATATACATAATATATGTATTATGTTATATGTAGCTGTCATGTATGTTTTCAAATCAGGAAATGAGAGCCCCCTTTCTTTGTTTTTCTCGTCCAACAATGTCTTGGCTCCGAGGGGCCTCTAGTCATGTAACATAAAGTTGAAGACTGGTTTTCTATATTTCTGTAGAGACAGCTGTTGGAATTTTGATTGAGATTACATTGAGTCTATGAATCGCTTGCATAGCATTGACAACTTGACAATATGGACTGGGGGCATCTTTCCATTTACATCAGTATTTTTAAATCTCTTTCAGGAGTATTTTATAGGGTTCCCTGTATCCATCCTCTAATTCCCTGATTAGAGTTGCTCCTTGGTGTATTATTGTTTTACATGCTATTGCAAATTGTTTTCCTAATTTCCCTTTCAGATTTCTCACTGTCGGTGTGGAGAAACCCAACGGATTCCTGCCTGTTGACACTGCACCTGCAACTTTGCTAGCTTCTTCTATGAGCTCCCAAAGTTTTCCTGTGGGCTCTTTGGACTTTCCTGTATGGATCGTATCACATGTGAATAGAGCTATTTTTACTTATTCTCCAATTTGGTTTCTTTTTTTCCGTGTCCTTGGTTTCTTTTTTTCCTTGTCCAATCGCTCTGGCAAGGACTTCTAATATGATATCAAATGGGGTTTTCAATGGCTGGATCTCTTAAAGGAGATTGCCAGGCCTTTCTTCTGAGGTGCCTGCAGGTGGGTTGGAATTGCCAACCTTTAGGGTAGTCATAGAATGCTCAGCCATTCATGTCAACCCCATTGGCCTTCAGTTGAAGAAGCTGCACCAGGGCCACACAGCCTGTCTGCAGCAGAGCCAGGCTCAGCCTTCTCGCCCTCTAGCAGCTGCTCTTGTCTCTGTGCCATCTCTGATGAGGACATGAGTTCTTCCGGGTGTCTGTCCTGCTTCCTGCACACACTTAACTAGACATGATGATCCGCTGGGAGACTCTCAGTGACCTGTTCCCTCAAGGCAGGAAGCAGGATGAACAATCAAGAAAGGGGGTCTCCGAACCCTTGTAATCTGACCCTGAAGTTCGTTGGGGGCAGTGAGGGCTGGTACAGGCCCATTCTGACCATTAGGGCTATGCTATTCAGACTCATGTGAACAAGTTATAAGACATAGGTGCCCGACGCAGTGCAGGGAGTCCAGTTTCAGAAGAGAGGTGCCGTCAGAGGCGAGGGTGGGTGCCTTGGCTATTTTGGTGCGAGCTGACAATGAGGAATTCTGCTCTCGCACAAGCTGTGCCGAGGATTCTGTATTGTGGGCTGTCCTGCCCCCGGCTTTCCCTCTCCCTGGCTTGCTGGATGCTGCTGCTCCCAGCCCCCTTCCTGACACTGCTAACGACATCCAATTAATTCAGCATAATTTGGTTCATTACAGGCTCTGAGGTTGGTGAGTGTGTTTGTTCAGTGTGCACAGCAGCCTTTCAGGTCCTTCTCCCGGCGACAGGGCCCTGAGTCTGGAAGGTGAGAGAGGGCAGCCCTGCTGTATCTGCCGAGCCAGGTGCCAAGGCGCTGGTGTGTGCTCAAGACAGGTTGGGCTGTGCTCATCCACCCCACGAAACACACACTTCCTGGCACCCCCACAGTCCGGGTTAAAAATATGACAGAAATGGGGACATGGGCTCAGATGGGATGACTGTAGGAGTTCTTGTGGGGGCCCATGTAGATGGAGGCCCCAGTGATGGCTGAGACCCATTAAGGCTCAGCAGACAGCTGGCAGGATTTGCTCTGGTGGGTCTGGCCTTCAGTAGGGTGTGTGTGTGTGTGTGTGTGTGTGTGCACTAAGGAGGACCAGGACCTGCCCAGACAGGATGGAGCTGTGGGAGGTGTGCTGGGCCTTAGGAAGCAGGTTGGGGCAAAGGCCCAGAGAGGACTTGGAGAGTCAGGCAGGCCAGGACTGGACTCCCAGCCCAGCCCTTCTCCACTGTGTGACTGGCCTCTCTGATCTTCGGTGTCTTTGATCGTAAAGAGCAGGACAATAATGTCTCCACCGCTGGGCTGTTGGAAGAAAGGAGGTGATGGGAGGATCAATGAGGCGATTAGTTCAGGGAGGAAGCTCGGGAGCTCAACCGCCTGGGATGCACTCCTAGCTTTACCATTTATTAGCGGGGTCACGGCAAGCAAGTCACCCCGCCTTCCCAAGCCTGCGCCTCCACACTCGTGAAAGGAGCGCAATAATCACAGCTGCCCCGTGGTGAGGATTAAGTGAGCACTTAGAAGCTTCCAGACTCCTCAGTCAGTATGCAATGTAAGGGAACACGGTGTGGAGAGAACCCGGCACCCAGGCTGGAACCCCTTGACGGCATTTAAACTCTTGATCTCACCCCGCCTCCCTGATGACTTACATCTCTCATTGATTATTAAAACAGGGGCACCAAGCCCTCCCTGCTTGGGAAACATTTGCACCGGGCAACTCGACTGCCAAAGACTCTTTAAAAGGCTAAAATCCCCAATTGCCACTCGGAGGGCTAAGGTGCACCTGAGCCAAGCCATGGCATTTCCAAACGGCCTCCTAGGCACGTGGAAGCTGGGGAAGGATTCAGGAAGACCAGAGGAGAGTCGGGGCGTGTGGTTACAGTGCTGATGAAGTCTACTGATGATACCATGGGCCGTCAGAGGACCAGACACAGCTGATTTGGAGGAAGTACGGCCAACAGCAAGGATGGCGAGACTTGGTCTCATGTACTCTGGTCACGTCCGTGACAGGGACTGGACGGGCTTCTGCCTGCCAAGGGGATGACCGCTCTGCTTGCTCAAGAGCAACTCCGCTGTCTGCTAAGGCAGTGAGCACTCCCAGGCTAGGTGAATACCAACAGGCCTGGAGGTCACAAGCCTGGTGAATGTGTCAACATTGAGGCAGGCTGGGGGGGACCCCAGGGAACAGCCTACCCACAGTGATAGCCTGGGGACGTTCTGCACCTCCACACCAGATGGAAAGCCTGAGACAAGACTCAAGACAGGTGACACGAGATTGCCGCCGGAGGTAAATTAGGGCGACGTCAATGGGAGGCTCAAAGAGGAACCAGTAAGGAATCTGGAAACGGCTTCTGCGGAGCTGCGATGCCCCTTCCTTTGGCCGGGCTCTTTAAAAAGAAGCAATGTCCCCCGGGACAATGTCCTCCTGGCTCACCTCTTGAGGGGGGCTGGCTTCATTTCTTTTGAAGTGACCCTATGCTTCGAGAAACCTTTGGCTCAGTACTAATCCCACGGTGGCACTTGCTAGTTCCCTCAGTGACCAAGAACAGGAGTTACCTGCGGGACGTGGCACACCCCGGCAGGGACGTGCATACCCTGGCAGGGACGTGCATACCCCGGCAGGGACGTGGCACACCCCGGCAGGGACGTGGCACACCCCGGCAGGGACGTGGCACACCCCGGCAGGGACGTGCATACCCCGGCAGGGACGTGCATACCCCGGCAGGGACGTGGCACACCCCGGCAGGACCGAAGACCACAGTTAGCAGGAGGGTTCAGTCCTTGGGGGAAGGGTGTCACACTTGGTAAAGTTCAGGGTCAGAGAAAAAGAGGAAGACGCTCAAGGAGCGGAGGTTGGCACCGCGGCTGACAAAATGGGTTCAGACAGACTCACGATGGTGAGGAAGGCGCAGGACCACCAGTGTCCGCTCAGCTGCCCACGGGGTGACTGTGAGTCGGAGCTAACTCCTCAACGGCATCGAACAAGAATTGATCATCATTCCCGACGTCGGACGGTTTCTGGAAGCCTCTTCTGGAAGACATTGCTCTCCCCATCCCACGCTGCACCCCCCACACCAGCAGCTTGTGTCCCCCTGCACGTGCAGACTCCCCTCAAACCCTCGGACATGCAGGTGTTTGTTGGCGTGTTCTCCTCCTCCCTGGAGCAGGGAGGTAAAGATGGGGGCAGCCTCCCGTGGTGCCATGCTGTGTGAGGGGGCACTCGGACATGGGGGTGCATATAGCCCAGTGCCAGTGTGGCTGTGAGAGGCCGCCCTGCGGAGAGGGAAACAGCAGAGCTCGTGCCCGCCCAGGACTCACGCCTTCCTTTTGCCCACTGTCGGCCCTGACCGTGGGCTTGGAATGTGCTTCTTCCCGGTCGTGTCTATGAGAAACAGGAAGCCCGTGGCCATCGAGTTGACTGTAACTCATGGTTGACCCCGTGTGTGTCAGAGCTGAATTGTCTCCCCTTTTTTTTTTTTTTTTAATGACTGATGTTTCATAACTGGATTGCCAGTTCTTTCTTCTGAGGTGCTTTGGGTAACTCAGAACGGACCACCTTTCAGCTGGCAGCTGAGTGTGTTAACTGGTTTTGTTGTTGCTTTTACCACCCAAGAACGCCAAGGAAATAATAGAAAGGGGAGGGGTGTGACCATGCCCCAAGTCTCTGCTCCACCTCCCACTTCCTCCCAACACTTAAATCTCCTGGGGAAGAAGTCACAAAAGGACCAAGGGTGTGCCATCCCACTTGTGAGAACGATCTAGACTGACAAATTCATAGAGACAGAAAGTAGATGAGAGATGACCAGGGGCTGGGAGGAGGGAACACGAGGGAGCTCTTACCTAATGGGGTGCTAAGTTTCCACTAAGGCTGCTGAAAAAGTTGTGGTGGTGACAGGTGGACAACACTGCACACTTATGGAAAAAGTGGCAAACTTTATGTTAAATATATTTTAACACAATAATAAAAAAAATCTCTTGGGTGCGTTGACAAATCCGGAATGCCAATTAAATCAGAATCTCTGGGGATGGGCCCCAGGCAGCTGTCTTTGTTCCCAGTGCCTCTGGTGATTGCCCTGTGGAGTCAAGGTTAAAAAAATCAGATCACAAGGGAGAGGAGGTTCAGGAACTGCAAGACCTCAGCAGCACCCCGAGTCAGGTTTCTAGGGTGGCTGCTTTAGGGGAGAAACATACTGGACTCGGAGACGTCCTGGGCACCCACTGTACATAAGGGGCTCTGCTGGGTAGTGGCAATCCACAGCAGAGGTCACAATAGTCATGTTTAGTAAGTGCCTACTGTATGCTGGGCACTTGGAAGACAGTTACCAGTAGTCTTCCCCGCCATCCCCCAAATACTCCTGTTTTCGAGATGAAGAGTGTAACAGGCATGTCAGGACTCGGCCCACAGTCACCACCAGGCACCTGCATTGTTTTCTGCTGATCAAGAGGTCTAAATTTGGGGGTTCTGTTTTCTCCCAGACAGGGTAGTATGCTAGGACCCCTCGTAGACCAAGTTAGAAACATTTTCAAGCAGAGAAGGATGGAGAGTTGGCGCAAATTCCCTGGTTTTCTTAGCGCTGGGTTAGAGGCACTCTGTGAGTGTTCTACACACCAGCAATCTCAAGAGGTGCGGGGTGTCAGCATCACCTGGGGAGTAGAAAAAGACGACACCGGGTTCTGCCCCAGACCCTCTCACGTGGAATCTCTGGTGGTAGGATCTGGGCATCTGTGTTTTTTGATAAGTTCATGATCGCAGGGTTTCGCTAGGTTGAGGACCAGTGTTGCCCGTTCTCCAATCTTAGAGTTCCCCGGTGGAACTGAAAGCCACGTAGTGACTTGTTTAACAAACCACTTTGAAAAAATAACCTAACACTTATAAAGGGTTTGTGAGCGAGGGTGGGCGGGGGAGGGAGGGGGAAAAATGGGGAGCTGATATCAGGGGCTCAAGTGGGACGAGAATGCTTTGAAAATGATGATGGCGGCATATGTGCAAAAGTGCTTGACACACTGGAGAAATGTATGGATTGTGATGAGATGTAAGAGCCCCCAGTAGAAGTCTTTCAAAAACAAAAGACAACAAAGAAACAAGCCACTTAATACAAAAGGAAAGATACAAAAAAGATTGTCAAATAAAAGGCCATTGGCACCTTGGAACCTTACATACACACACACACCACCACCACCACCACCACCACCCCACCCCCAGCAACAAAATGTGATCAGGAGCCTGAAAAAGCTGCATGGAGCTGAGGTCATTAGTACTGAGCAAATAAAAGGATTTCCATAAGCGGGGCTGTGGGGACAAGGTCATTGTGGATGTTGGACCAGCAGGAGCATAGGCATGGAGACAGAGCCCAGGGCAGGGCTTGCTTGAGTGAGTGAGTGAGTGAGTGAGTGAGTGAGTGAGTGAGTGAGTGAGTGTGTGGAGACATCATGTGAGTTGGGCTAGAGCAGGTGGCTTGGGGGCTTCGGTGAAGCAGGTGGCTTGGGGGCTTCGGTTGAAGCTCAGCAAACACTTGTGGTCCCAAAGTCCTCAGGATCCATCTTCAGCTTCCCTCATTGGGTCTTCTTCTAAGGCATGAATGTTACTCTCCTAGTATAGTGGTTACTTCAAGGTCAGCAATTCGAATCCATCAGTCTCTCCACGGGAGAGACAGGGCTTTCTACTCCTGTAAAGAGTTATAGTCTTAGAAACTCACAAGGGGAGTTCTTCTAAGTCCTCTATGGTCACTCTGAGTCAGCATCTGCTCTTGATTGCGGTGAGTTTGAATTTTAAGAACCATCACAGGAAAACACCCCATTCTGATGGCTTCGCATAGTAGACATCCACGTTTACCACCGGTCTGGGGTCTAGGAGTCCAAAAGCAAGGTGTTGGCAAAATGAAGGTGGAGGCTGTCAAGGAAAGCCGGCCCTCGCCCCTTCTACTTTCTGGTAGCTAGCACCAGGTGTTCCTTGGCTTAAGGCCACCGCTAGATTCACGTGACTGTCTGCCCTCCGTGCCTGTCCGCATCTTCTTTATCTTTTTATACAAGAGGGTACCACCCAAAAAACAGAATTATTTTTTCAAAGCTATGTATTTAATTTTTTTAAATAAAACAACGTTATCACCTTCAAAGTACTCTCCATTACACTCGATACATTTGTCAAATCTGCAATTCCATTCTTGGAAACATTTTTCAAGCTCATCTGTTTGGGTGGCTGACAGCACCTCCCTCGTTTTTTTGTCACCTCTTCTACTTCGTCAAGTTGCTGTCGTTTCAGGCCCCTCTTCATTAGAGCAAACAAAAAGAAGTCGCATGGAGTGAGGTCAGGGGAGGGAGGTGAGTGGGGCAAGAGAGGCATGCTGTTGATTGCCAAAAACTAGCGCACTGAGATGGCTGCGAGAGCAGGTGCATTGTTGAAGTGGCAAAACTAGTCCTCCATCTGCCACAAATCAGGCCTTTTTTGTCACACAGTTACACAATCTTTTCAGAACCTCTAAACAGAAAGCTTGATTAACAGTTTGACCTGGTAGAATGAACTCCAAATGTACTATCCTCCCTCACATAAAAAAAAAAAACCCAAATGAGCACCTCCTTGATCTTTGATTTTACTTGATGAGCTTTTGGGGGGCAAGGTGACAGTGGCATCTTCCACTGACTTGATCGATGCTTGCTTTCAGGGTTGTAAGAATATCACCATGTCTCATCACCAGTGATGACCTTGGGGGAAAGTCTGGGTCGCTTCAGAGCCGTTCTTTCAAAGCACACATCTTTTTACTCTACACTCTTTTTGCTGGTCAGTCAGAACCCAAGGCACAAATTTCACAGAGACCCTTCTCATTCCTAAGTTTCCCATTAAGATCCACTGACCCGAGCTCCAAGATAATCCAGATAACGTCCCCATCTCTTCAATGGTCTGTCATCAGTCTTTAAGCACAAGTCTACATTTTCATCCATTTGGGAAATTGATGGATCTCCAGAACGAGGTTTGTCATCAGTCGATATTTCACCACTTTTGAAATGAGAAAACCACTCATACATTTGAGTTTTTCCCACAGTGCTGTCCTTGTAAGCTGTGTTCATTCAACATCACAACAGTTGGTGTGGCATTTTCCCAGCAGGAAACAACATTTCAAAGCCGCATGCAGTTCTCTTAAATCGGCCATCACAAAAAATGAGGTTTAAGTGAAACTGCTTTTACGAAAAAATTCACTGTGGCCAGAGAACCTTCCCAGGTGATGCCACTAGGTGCACTAACTCAGAGTGAGTTTCTTGACGCTTGCTTAGTGGGAAAAATGCATACTACGAAAGCTCTGCCCAGTGGGGCTTTTTCCGTTATTTTTGGGGTACTCATGAGGACACTGGTCCTGTTGGATTAGGACCCACTTACTCCGATATGAATTCATGCTGACGAATTATGCCTGCAAAGACTCTATTTCCAAATAAGGTCTCATTTACAGGAATCAGGTGTATGTTAGAACTACAAAGGTCTCTTGGGGCAAGGGACACTATTCAACCTATACTAACATGGTTGGCCCCAGCAGAGAGGGCAAAGGACCAATCCAAAACCATGTCTCTGGATGTGCATGGGAGGGGGGAAGAGTTCCGTCAATATCCAGCCTGGATGGTGAACCTGGACGACTTCTAAATGAGAGTCGTCCCAGCTACCATAGTGGCAGGGATGGAGCTCCACCTGACTCCCACCCTCCATCCCTCCCCTCACAGAGCCCCACCTGACTCCACTCTCCATCCCTCCCCTCTCAGAGATCCACCTGACTCCCACCCTCCATCCCTCCCTCTACCCACCCTCTGCCCCTCACTGCATTGCTCACCTCGTGGTTGCTCTGGTGGACTGGAAAAAAAAAGATATTGAACTTCTTGTATCTGTAGATGTGATCCTATTAGTCATTAACAGTGTAGAGTGGATCCTAAACCTAATCACTTCTGAGTTATATAAAACCTAATCACTTCTGAGTTATATTGTGTGTAGTAGACACACACATGGTCAGACATGAAGAAGTGAGGCGTACAGGCCAGAGACTCTCCAGTGAGGGACTTGACCCAAGCAAACCCTAATTTGGACTTTTAGCCCCAGAGCTGGGAGAATGGAGTGTGTTCGTTTAAGTCTCCCACCTGTGGCATTTCTATTTATGGAGGCACAGCGAGCCCCACACTTCCAAAAGGCCAAGTCAGCTCCTGCCTCAGGGCCTTTGTCTCTCCTATCTGACTGACTTCAGCTCAAAGACCACTTCCTTGGGGAGGCCCTCCCTTGAATTTTGTCTCCCTGTCTTTCCTCTCTCCATAGTCGCTCTCAGACTAACCCACCAGAAATTCATCTAGGTCTCCTCTTTCCACCTCCTCTTTATCCGGCCAGCCTCCCCTTCCAGGCTCTGCAGGGGCACAGCAGGATAGGGCTGTCTCTTCCCTGTGTTGGGTCTGCCCCTTCTGCCCCTAGAACAGGGAGTGATTAGACTAGACAGGCCGACAGAGAAGCACAGCAGGGCTGCCTGGGGCTGGAGTGGCCTGGGCGCGTTTACTCCTGCAGGCTGTTTGGTAATGATGAGCTATGCGCGGGCGGTCGACTGACTGCTTCAAATGAGCGGTTCCTAACAGTGACCAGTCGGTACTGAGAGAGGAGCTGAAACAAGTCAGGTCTCCTCTCTCTTCTGCCATTCAAAGCCTCACAGCAGCCCAAGGACAAGGGTGTAGTGCTCACCCCATCCACCCTCCTCGGCCTAGGAAGCCCACCCTCAAGCACACGTGTGCTCTGGGCCGCGGCTCGTCTGGCCTGCCTCCTGCTCTTCCCACGCACCGCCCTTGGCGTCTGCATTTTCATTTCTGTACTCAAGGTCTGCGTGGTCACGCACACGCTGGCATTTAAAGAAATCAATCTGTGATCTGTCCTTCAGCGCCTTGGGAACCTGCCCAGCTGAGCCGGCTCTTATCTGGTTTGCTTTCCATCCATTCGTAGCGAAGATGGTGAGCTGCCGGAATGGCATGAGGGGCCCACTTCAGGAAACCTGGAAGGCAGTGTAGCAGGGTGGTTAGGGCCTCAGGAGCCAGATTGGCCAGGCCTGCCCCCCAGCAGCTGCTGGTTTCTGGCTGGGTGACCTGAGCCAACCTCTCAGTATGGGAAGGCTGACACGCTAGTCTGACCATGATGAGCAATGGAATTAGAAAGCATACAGAGCCGTGAACGGTGTCTGCGGTGCAGTGTGACGTCATTGCTGTCTCTTATTTCTGTGTTTGGAGTCCCTGGGGTAACCCTCTGGGCTGCTAACCAGAAGGCTGGAGGGTCTAGTCCGCTTGGAAGCACCTCAGAAGAAAGTCCTGGCAAACAGCTTCCGACATGCAGCCAATGAAAGCCCGCAGAGCCCAACTCTGCTCAGACACGACTCCTGGGATTGCCCTGAGAGCAATTGCATTTCTTTAATTAAAAAAAAAATCATTTTCCTGGGGGCTTTTACAGCTCACCTCACAATACACCCATCCATCCATCCATTGTGTCAAGCACATTTGTACGTTTGTTGTCATCCTTATGAAAACATTTGCTTTCTACGTGAGCCCCTGGCATCAGCTCCTCGACGGCAATTCGTTTTCATGATCCTGGTTAGGCTGGAATAGAAACAGCACCCACCCCAAGATTATGACGAGGCTGGAAGGAAGAGCTGGCGGATAAGTGCCGTCAACACTCACTACGCACTCGCTGGCAGCTTGAGGAGACCCAGTCTCATGAACAAGAGCAAGACCCAAGCCCCGTGAGGACAGTGCAAAGCCAGGTGGGATCCCTTCTCTCGCCCGTGGGGTCGCTGTGGCCCCTAAGCACAGTAACACCAGTCTAATGCGTCTCAGGGGAGGAGTCGATGAAAGAATGGCTCCCTGGATGAAGAGAAGAGGACCTGAGTCACGAATTCACACACTGCCCAACCCTTCCGGAAGATGGCTTTGAAGCAGAGCCGGGTGAGCTGGCTGCAAGGCAGTGAGGGGTGCCTTTGTCACCCGGAGCTTGTCCAGTCTGGATGAGACAGGGCCATCTGGGCCAGGGGGGTCACGGGTCCTCATGTGACTGCCCAAGCCTGATTAGTGAGCCAAGGGCGGTAGAAACCCTCCCCAAGGAGCTGGGGGCTCCTGTCTCAAACACAATGTCCTTTTATGAGCCGCCTGGGTCGGAGGCCAGGACCTGATCATGTGCTTATGTGGATTGAGGGCAAAGGGAAGAGAAGGAGAGAGAGGGAGGATTAAGGATTACCCAAATCCTATAAACATGACTGGAGACAGCCCAGGGAGTTTTAACAAAAGAAAGACAGAAAAAATGTACTTAGCACCTGGAGCAAGCGTGCTGGCAGGAGGGAGGGAGGGAGGCGAGGCCGGCTGGCCGGCCGGCACTGAGTCCTGTGCTTTACAACCAGCGGCTTCAGTTGAAAGGGGTCCCTGGGTGGTACAAATGCAAACCCAAAAGGGTGAAGGCTTGAGGCTACCCTGGGGTCCTTCAGAGGAAAGACCTGGCAGTCCACTTCCAAAGAATCACCCCATGAAGACCCCCAGAGCACAGTCCTCCTCTCAGGGTTCACTGCGGCAGTCAGCCTGGCTCTGTAAAGATGGACAGCCTTGGAAACCCCAAGGGGCAGATGCACTCTGTCCTCTAGAGTCACGGTGAGTCACAACTGACTCCAGCGGGTTAAGCATGCCAATCGAGTCTCATTCAGTACTCCAGTCTGATGATAGATTTCAGTCCTGGCAACCTCGCTAGCAGAAGAGGCATCTAGGAAGCAGTTGCTCAAGTTTCTTTTCCTGGTAAGGCCCACTTCCATCTAAGGACAGGTTTTGGACCAGGTGGATTGTATAGGGTAGTGAACAAGAATACTGCTTTTAGAGTATGAACTGGTCCCCCCCTCTAAGCCTCAGTGCCCTTGCGTATCCAGAAAGTGGTGTTTCATAGCATCTGTCCTGAGGCAGACAATGCGTTTAAGGAGGAAAATGGAGGGTTTGGGCACTGATGAATCCCCAGTACTGAGAAGAAGAACCCTGGTGGTGTCGTGGTTACGTGTGGGGCTGCTACCCACAAAGTCAGCAGTTCAAAACCACCAGCTGCATCTTGGGAGAAAGATGAGGCTTTCTACTCCCATAAAGAGGTACAGTCTCAGAAACCCGCAGGGGCAGTTCTACTCTGTCCTACAGAGTTGTTATGAGTTGGAATTGACTTGATGGCAGTGAGTTTTGAGTTGAATTCTGAAAAAAAAAAAAAACCTCAGGAAGCCCATCAAGTGGAAGACAGGAGGCCTGTATTCTCAGAAATAGCAATGGAGTCACAGGCTGTGACAGCCCCATCCCCACCCACCCCTCTGCATATTCATACCCCCCTGATGCTTTGTAAAAACAGATTTCTCAGCCCAACCTTGTGAATTCTGACTGAGCAGGTCTGGGAGGAAGCATATCTATTTCTAAAACACTCCCCAGTGCACAGCAGATAGATAGATGCACGCCCAAACCAAACCCACTGCCATCGAGTTGATGCCGACTCATAGTGACCTATAGGACAGGGTAGAACTGCCCTTGTGAGTTTCCTGGGCTGTAACTCTTCGCAGGAGTCAAAAGCATGATCATTCTCATAGATTCGATAGATAGATAGATAGATAGATAGATAGATAGATAGATAGATAGATAGATAGATAGATAGATAGATAGATTCCCGGTCCTGCATCGTTCTCATGACTGCAGGCACGTCTGTTTCCACTGTTACAGCTATCGTTCTAGTCCATCTCACTGAGGGGCTCCCACACCCACCCTGGCTCTCTATTTCACCAAATACAATGTCCTCTCCCAGGGACCAATCCATCCTGATGACATGTCCCAAGCAAGCCAGCCAGTCCATGAGATTCACACCGCTTTCATTGGCAATTTTTTCTTTTGCAAGTAGCTTGCCAGGCCTTGTTTCTAGTCTGTGTTAGTTTGGAAGCTCTACTCAAACCTATGGCCCTGCTGGCATGTGACATGCTGGTAACATTTCCGGTGTCATCAAGTGGGTTTCCGCTTGCAGGGATTCTATGCACAACAGAACGGAACACTGCCCAATCCTGTGCCACTCTCACTTCTGGTGTTAGGTTTGACCCCATTGTGGCAGCAGACACTGGGTCAATCCATCTCCTGGAGGGTCCCCACCACCACCACCACTCCTCCGTTTCACCAAACATGATGTCTTTCTCCAGGAACGGACTTCTCAAGACAACAGGTGCAAAGTACGTGAGACGAAGTCTCGCGATCCTTGCTCCCAAGGAGCATTCTGGTCGTACTTCTTCCAAGACACATTTGCTTCCATCGTGACAGCAACACACAAGACCTCACAGGATGACCAACTGATAGACAGGTGGTGGGACAGACAGACAGAGACACACACACAGAGGGGGCTAAGGAGAGGCTTCAAAAAGATCTTGGAAAAATCCCATTACCTTTTCATTCCATTTTCTCCTGACCTTTTGAAGGGCCCCTCATCTATAACATTTTATGTACGCATCCATGGTGTAGGCTTGCGACATCTCTGAAAGGGCACACACACACACACACACACAATCTGGTATTAGTGGTTGTAGACATTGTTGGTTGTACTGGTTGCAGTGCAGAGAGTGAAGGGTGAGCTGTCGGAGGGAGATTTGTTTTTCGTTGATACCTCTCTGTAAGGGTGGCGTTTTCTTTGCCAGGTGTCCGGATTCAAATACCTCCGTGATTGGCAACAATTCAAATGTTTCCGAAAGTATTGGGTGGCAAGGAGTGCAAAAAGTAAGCACACACTATTTTGTTTTCTGAAGGTCAAGGCTTTGTTGGCCTAAAATCTGAGCAGGGCTCTTGGGGGCACAGCCTGGCTGGACCCTCCCGCATAAAGAACGGGGGGTGGGGGTGGGGGGGGGCTGGCTTTGTAGCCTCTGCCCACCACCCTCATGAAGCTCCACGCACACACTCACTAGGAACATATTGTTACTTTGAATGGGAGCTGTCAGCTGCTCCATTCTTCCTCTCTGCGCTGAAGAGCTGTCAATGGGATGGGAATTATAACCCTAGCTGCTGTCTGTTATCAGTGTCGCCTGGCTGGCTGGCGAGTTACTGGCTGCACTTCCCAGGGAATTAATCCCCTCAGTGTGGATGGCAAATGATGAAAACCTGGCACGTGAATGAGGAGCCAGGCGGCTCTCTGCTGACACGTCTGGGGAGCCACCAACTTGGCCCTGAGCACCGTGCTCGGTGCATGCAAGCGCCAGGGCCACTTAGCTGCAGGGAAGCAGCCTGACTTTCATCCATCCAGTCCGCAAACATCGATGGCACCCAAGACCTAGTGTATGGCAGGCGCCGTTCTGGGTTCTTTTAGACGCATTCCATTAGGTGAGGTGGTACAAACGGTTCGTGTGCTCTGTCAGGAATGGAGACTGTGGAGTTCACCCAGGGGTGTCTCAGAAGAAAGGCCTGGCCATCTACTTCTGAAAAAGCGGCAACAGGACGCCCTGTGGAGCATGGTTCTACTCCGAATGGCCTCCCCTGCTCTGCTCGACTGCTTGGGCTCTGTTGGGTATGACAGAAGCAGGATGTGTGTGGTTCTCCATTCAAAATGAGGAAATGGTGACTCAGAGAAATGAAGGGATAAACTTCCCCCAATGCACATGGCCTGGAAGTAATAGAACCCGGACTTGAAATGGGGCTCCCTGGTGGTCTAGATGACTTAGAATCCCTTTCTCTTTCCCTTCTCTTGGAAATTCTCTCCTACCCTCTTCCTTCTCCTCACTGTCGGTCATCTGTCCTGCCCCCAGACTGTGTTTTCCGTCCGTCTTGTGCACCAGGTGCCCAAGGTGGGCACCGAGGAGAGCATCAAGAACCAGCTAGACGCTCTGCAGACTCTCCAGGTGGCTTCTCCTTCACTCAGCCCTGGGACTCCTGGGCTTCATCTCAAATCGAGGCCACTTCCCCTCCAAGGTAACAAAGCAAGGCAGCACCCACCAGCGAGCTGCCCCGAGTTAAGATGAGGTTTTCCGGCCTTGGGGTCATGCCTTCTCTGCTACCAGGAAGCGCTTGGTTCAAAGATATGGTTAACTAATGAGATCAGGCTCTAAAACCAGTTGTGGGCCAAGGCCCTGCTGAGATCTCTGTGAAGTGATAAATAATAAAGACTCCACCACAGGGCGCTCCAGTGTGAATGGAGCCACGGGGACAGGCTGGCCGGGAGGAGTTTAAGAAATGCCTTTCTAAACTGCATACCGTGAAAACTCATGGATGGTGTGGCATCCGCTGGGTATTAGACCCCCGGGAAGCCTGAGAAACAGGCTGGGGCTTCAAGATGGAAAGTCTAGCTCTGGTTGGAAGAAGATGCCCTCTGGGCAGCCTCGGACCCAGGGCCCAGGGGCCAGCGCTTTGCCCTGCCCTTTGGCATCAGTGCTCCCATTTTTTTGCCCAGTCAGGTACGTTCTTGCTTAGCTTATGTAAGTCAGCATGTACTGGGAGGTAGGGATGTTTATTTTAGTGGAGGCATTTATTTTAATAGCCCTATAAATCACACCAGGATTGCATTTATAGCATCAGTAAGGAGCTGGAGGGTCAGTAAAATGTTTGTGAGACTTTGCCGCTGCTGTTTATGGGCAATAGTCCGTGCTAACAAAGGGCTATTGTAATTCATAGAAAGGGCTATGACGATCAGCTTGACTCTAGCTCCCTGCTCCCCACACCCCCTCCACCTCTACTGCCCCCTGAGATGGTAGACAGTGAGCAGAGAGGCTTTGAAGTTTCAAGAGGTTATCCCCCACCCCACCCCCACACCCTTAAAAAAAAACAACCAACCAAACAACTCACTGGCATGGACTTGATTTCAACCCATAGCCACCCTACAGGACAGGGTAGATTGAGACTGTTACATCTTCATGGGAGTAGAAAGCCTCCTTTCCCACCCTAGGAGCAACTGGTGGTTTCAAGCTGCCGATCTTGTGGTTAGCAGGCTAATGCTTAACCCACTGTGCCACCAGAGTTTCTTAGTACACACCAAACCTGGCGCACCTACATGTCCCTGCATTATTTCTTGCTAAGTAACAAATGACTCAAACTTTAGCCACTTAAAACAGTAAGCATTTCTTATCTTACTCAGCTTTTTTTAAAAAAATCATTTTATTGGGGGCTCGTACAACTCATCACAAGCCATCCATCCATCCATTGCGTCAAGCACAGTTGTACATTTGTTGCCATCATCATTCTCAAAACATTTCCTTTCGACTTGAGCCCTTGGTATCAGCTCCTCATTTTTTCTCCTCCCTCCTCCACTCTCCCTCCCTCACAAACCCTTGATAATTTATAAAATTGTTTTTCATGTCTTACACTGTCCCTGATGTCTCCCTTCACCCACTTTTCTGTCGTCCATCCCCCAGGGAGGGGGTTAAATGTCAATCATTGTGATCTGTTTCCCCTTTCTCCCTCACCTTCCCCTTCCCCTCCTGGTATCGCTACTCTCATTATTGGTTGAGATAGTTAAAGTTTATTGTGCCAACCTGGCCGATAAACACATGTGGGGTTAATTGAAGGGTATAGAGATAAATGGCTCAGTGAGCCTCACCTTTCTAGTTCTCGGGTCTCTTGTACTCTGATGGTCGGACCAGGGTGCAGCTGCCTTAGCCAATTCCCTGCTTCAGCTGGCAAGGCTCACTTCCTGCAAGACATCCCCAAGGAGAAGCTGCATGAACCTACCCTGATGCAGCCCTGGGTGCTGGAGCACCCGTGCAGAGACCCCTGCCAGTGCTGAGATGCTTACACGTTCACTGACTCGGCTTTCCTCCTGCAGTCGGCGTCATTGCGTGTGTTTTGTGAGATGGAGGAGGACTTTGTGGATTGGTGTCGGACATACATATGGGTAATATTGGACTTGCGGTTTGGGGCAGCACTGGGTTGGGATGTTTGCTTGATGTGCACTAATCCTTTTTATGAAACTCTTTTATACATATGAGTTTCTGTGGATTTGTTTCTCCAATGTACCCAGACTAACACATTGGTCCTGAGGGCTTCATTTGTCCTGGATTCCCTGTGTTTCCAGCTCTGATCTGTACCAGCGTACATCCTCTGGTCTAGCTGGATTTGTAAGTGTGTGGGGAGGAAGCATTTGATAGTGGGTGGGGAAGAAGCATTTAGGAACTAGAGGAAAGTTGTATGTTTCATCATTGCTACACTGCACCCTGACTGGCTTGTCTCCTCCCCGTAAGGGGATGTCCAGTTGCCAACAGATGGACTTTGGGTCTCTACTCTGCACTCCCCCTCATTTACGATGATATGATTTTTTGTTCTTTGATGCCTGATACCTAATCCTATTGACACCTTGTGATCACACAGGCTGGTGGGCTTCTTCCATGCTTCTTTGTTGCTTCTCAGCTAGATGGCTGCTTGTTTACCTTCAAGGCTTTAAGACCCCAGATGCTGCATCTTTTGAGAGCCAGGCACCATCAGCTTTCTTCACCACATTTGCTTAGGCACCGCTTTGCCTTCTGCGATCGTGTCCTGACTCAGCTTTTGAGAGTGGGCTCCAGAGCAGCTTAGCTGCATGGCTCTGGTTCAGTGTCTAACGCTGGCTGGAACCTGGTCTGGTTAAGACTTGACTGGAGTTGGAGGTCTGCTTCCAAGATGGCCTGAGTCACAAGGCTGTGGGCAGGCACCCTCCATCACTCGCCATGGGTACCCTCGTGTCATAGCAGCTGGCTTTCCAGACTGAACAATCCAGAAGAGAGAACAAGAGTTGTCATGCCTTAGAGATTACACGCCATCACTTCTGCTACATCCTGCTGGTTAAAAGCCAGTCACAGGTCCCTGGAGAAGGACATGATGCTTGGTAAAGTCGAGGGTCAACGGGAAAGAGGAAGACCCTCCATGAGACGGTCTGACACGGTGGCTGCAACCATGGGCTGAAGCACATCAACAATGGCTCGGATGGCTCGGGAGTGGGCAGTGTTTCGTTCTGTTGTGCATAAGGTCACTCTGAGTCCGTACCACCTCAGTCACCGCTCACAAGTCGCTAAGTCTAGCCCATACTCATGGGGAGAGAAATGAAACTCCACCCCCTGAATAGGAGGGTAGCACATCATTTGTAGAACACCAAATCCACCGCAACCAGCTGTTATGAATTTCTACAGTGAGCTTGCAAAGGATTGCGTTGCCTGCAATAGAATTTTGCATTTGAACAGTGAACAGTCACTGGGCAATGGATGAATCTCAAATGACAATGTTGAGGCATTGACAGCAATGTATTTTTTAAATCACTTTTATTGGGGGCTCATACAGCTCTCATCACAATCTATCCATCCATCCGTTGGGTCAAGCACAAGTAACGTGACTTTTAATAGTTGGCATAGCAGGGCTCATAGAAATGCCTCCTGGGGGAGAGGGAGTGGTTGGCAAATGAAAGCAGAAGGCTCACAAAGACATGAGAAGTTGTTTCCAGAAGGAGGCTCTTTTAGGGGGTCCCTGAAGAACATCATACCTTCCAAGCTCAACAACAGCTCCTTCATCAAGATCAAGTCTGCTCCCCAGTGAGTGTGGCCCAATAAACCGTGTTTAAAAACCGGTGGATATGAATTAGTTTGTTCTTCCTAGCTGAAATACTGAAATATATCTCTGTTTTGGGCCTTGGTTTTCCACGCGTTTCCAGCTTTGCTCACTTCCCCATTGCCAGCTCCCTGGGACCTCTGATTCCTGACTGAATTAGCTCTGACACCCCCCTCCCCAATCCCTGCCCCTCCCCAGGTGGTGGGGCTGAGGGCATTCCATTTTCCCCAGCCTTCCAGTTCTCTGTCTCTGTAAACTCACCACTTCCATCCTTTGCTCCTGAATCTATTGGCCATGTCTTCACCACCAGACCCCAATGGAGGCTTGGAACCATTAGTTCAACAGTTTAGACATGCCCCCCATCTCCCCCTTTCCCCCATGATTGCTTTCAGTCTCTGCTTCACATTGGCTCCTGAACCTGACCTCTTCATCCTGTGACTCTAGTTAGAACTTGGTCCCAGTGAGAAAAAGAATTCTTATCTCATTGTCCCCGTCATTCATGTTCCCCAGGAGGTATTTTCAGGGAAGAGAATGCTGTAGGTCAAAGAGAATGGGCTTCACTTCTGGGCCATGTGAGCAAAGGAAGCGGCCACAGCTGGCGAGATATTTCCATTTCGCTTTCTGGAGGGGGCCCGCTCTGTTCTATCCCCAATCCCACCCCCCAGTCCCCAGCATACATAGCAGCAAGGAGCAAATTACCATTTATTAAACTCTGATTATCTTTCCTGTTTTTCAATACCTTTCTCTGTGTACGCGTGCGGCGCACAAGCCTGCACTCCGGTGCCGTTAGCTTAGCAATGAGTCTTGTTAGCATAGCGTCCATCTTTATAGGCAGGGCTGAGGGATGCTGTGGTCGACATGGGACAAAGTCAAACGCCCTTAATAGAAGGCTGGGGACATGTCCTCATCCTGGAGCTCTGCATCCATACAGCAGATGTGGGGGATTTAAGGGGACTTACAAAGTCTCGTGTTGTTTTGAGACAGGGCCAAGCCATTATTTTGGGAGTCTATAAAAATTCAAGCAAAGCGACAGCTCCCTTTGAGCTCATGTGTCACAAAGACCAGGAGGCTGAGAAGAGGGGACAGTGGCCCGCTCTGTTGCTTTCAAAAGGTCCATAGTGCATCCTAAATCATGCTGGAGCCAGCTGGGTTTGGACCACGCCTGCAGACGCCGAAGAGGGAGGCAGGGTATCTGTGAGAGCAACAAAGGTTGGACACGCGCGTCTTCTGTCCTCGCCTGCGATACCAGGTAATTCTCAGGTGGGTGTCTTGAAAGCAACATGAGGCAGCTGCTGGCGAACCCCCACGCAAGAGAACAAAACAAAAAACGACAGACACCCTGGCCTCTGTGGTCACATTGCCACACCTGCCGGGAATCGACAAGGTCTCCGCTCCCACATGTTGTTGTAGTTATTGGGTCCCATCGAGTTGGTGCCAACACGTAGCGACCCTGTGCACCACTGAATGAAACACTGCCCGGTCCTGCACCGTCCTCACAATCATCCCTAGGCTGGAGCCCAGTGTTGAGTCAGTTTGTCAGTCCATCTCCAGGATGGCCTTCCTCTCTTGGGCTGCGCCCTTGACTTTACCAAGCATGATGTTCTTCTCCAGACTGGTCTCTCCTGACAACACGTCCGAAGTATGTGAGATGAAGTCTCACCATCCTCACCTGGAAAGACCATGATGTTGGCTGTACTTCTTCAAAGCCAGAATTGCTTGGCCGTTTGGCAGTCTGTAACAGTTCCCTCATTCATCACCAGCACCCCAATTCAAACGCACCCCTTCTTCTTCGCTCTTCTTTATTCAGTGTCCAACTTGATGAGCGTGTGAGGTAGTTGAAGATACCAAGGCTTGAGTCAGGCACATCTTAGCCCTCCAAGTCACATCCTTGATCTCGAGTTCTCTAAAGGAGCTCTTGTGCGACAGATGTACCCAATGCAGCACGTCTTTTGCTCTCTTGACGGCTACTTCCATGAGTATTGGTTGTGGATCCAAGCAAGGCCAAATCCTTGACAACATCAACCTTTCCTCCATTTATTAAGATGGCACCGACTGGTCCAGTGGTGAGGATTTTGGTCTTCTTTACATTGAGTGGCAGTCCATACTGAAGGTTACAATCCTTGATCTTCATCAGCAAGAGCTTCAATCCCTCCTCACTTTTAGTGAACAAGATGGTGTCATCTGCCGATCACAGATTGTTAACCAGCCTTCCTCCAATCCTGAGGCTGCCTTCTTCTTTACATAATCCAGCTTCTCTGATGACTTGCTCGGCATACAGATTGAATATACATGTGAGAGGATACAACACTGATGCACGCCTTTCCTGATTTTACACCAGTCTTCCCATGTCCTGTTCACACACCTGGCCTCCCACTTGGAAGGTGAGAATTCCACCACTGAGCCACTTCTTCCAGGCCCAGTTCTGTCTCAGCAGCAGGAACACATCATCTGCGTGGGGGGCACTTAGTCAGCCAAGGTTTATGAACATAAAAATGCCCAGTGGGCCTAGGGGAGTCACTGGGTGGGGCAAATGGTTAATGCACTCTTGCGGTGAACTTGAAAATTGGAGATTTGGGTCCACCCAGAGGCACCTTGGAAGAAAGAGCTGACGACCCACTTCCCAATAACGAACCACTGAGAGCCCTGTGGAGTACAGCGCTCCACTGGGACACCTGGGGTTGCGGGAGGTCAAGTTGACTCAACCCAGGGGGCAAATGGTTGGGTTTTAAAGGGTCTGGCCCAAGCAACTCAGCCAGCTTTGTACCCTTCCAAGCTTTCCATGCTCTTCAATACTACGGACCTTCTCTCTTCAGACATCCAAAGCTGACTCATGTATTTCCGTTCCCACTTTAGAACTGTGCCCTGACTTCTGAAAAGCAAGCAGAGCCCACCCAACAGCTAGCAACCAAAGGCTGCCCAAAGAGGCTCACCCTGACGGGCCTACTCTGCAGGCTCTTCCATCCTCAACCCCAGTCCCATTGGCTCCTGGCATTGCAGGCACTGCACTGGCTGCCCATCTGTGTTCCAGCGCCTGGTCCAGTTCAGTAGCCTCTGGGGCAGTGTGATGACACCTAGGTTTTACACCCCCACTCCCACCCTGAATTCTCATCCCCACTCACTAGATTCAGCATGTGGGAGTGAGGAGGATCACTAGAGGGAACCTGGGCCAGTATTGGCATTGCCACTCATGCCCCCAGCCCTGAGGCAGGGGCAGGGTGGGGATGGGGGCTCCCACAGATCCATCCCCCTCCTCTGCAGACACCTGGCCTCCCTTCACCTATTGTTCAGCCAGGGCTGGCAGCTCCCTGCAGTGTAATCACCCTCAGCTCATTAACAAGCTGTGCTCATTTACATAGTTAAATATCCCAGCACATAGCAAACAGAGACTATTACACCCTCCCCTGAAGTGCACAGAGGGAAATGGCAGAGATGAGGCAGACAGGAAAGTCAGACCACACAGCTCTTCTGTCCCCCATGGTCACCTGGGGGCCAGTGGGGGCAGTTTTTATTCTTTTTTCAGCCAGTCCATTCTTCTTAGCACAAGGCCACAAACGCACTGGAGAACTTTATCTTGTTTTCCCCCTCCTTTCTTGCCTTTTGGAAAAACGGCTTCTTTCCCTGTTGTTTTTTTCATCTCCTGACTTTTCACCTCTTCTTTCTCTATCTCCACTTCCTGGAGGATATGCAGTTCCCTCAGAAGGGGGGCGGGGCTCAGCCCTCTCCATCCATCAGCTTTATGCAAATGTACGCACACACCCACCCTCATTCAGCGGCTTAGAAACAGAAACCGGCTAACTATAGATCAGCCTGATTACAGTTCGTTTTTTTGTGCAGCTTGAGAAGCGTGAAAAGTCACAGACTCACTCGTCACTCAGACCGGGACCCATGTGCGTCATTTAATTTCAGGAGCGCCTTGATGGGCCCCCAGGATCCACCCCATGGATTTCTTGTCAGTTTGCAGGCCAGGCTGCTGCTGCAATGACGCCTTCCAGGGCTGTGCCAGCTTCATCGTGGCACTGCAGAGGGAGGTGGTGGCAGCGGAGGGCTGGGGGTGGGGTAGGGCAGAGTGTCACTTGTCCCTGTCAGCTGCCAGCTTCCTGGGACAACAGCTCCAAGACAATGGACTGCAGGCCAGAAGTGCCAGCCCTGAGCGATGAGGTAGCTGGGGTGAAAGTCTAGACAGTGGTGAGCTTCCCCTCCGCTTTGTCACTCCCCCTGCAAGCATTGATTAGACCCCGACTTTGTGCACCATGCTCTGCTAGTTCCAAGCACGTTCATTCATCCAGCACAGGAGCTTGTCACTGCGGTGACTGCTTTACAAATATTAATTCCTTGGATCCTGCATCATTTTCTTCATTTGACAGAGGAGGAAAAGGAGGGCACAGAGAGGTTAAGTAACTGGGCCGGCGTCACACAGCCCCTAAGTGGGGAGCCAGGATTCTAACCCAGACAGTCTGGCCCCCGTCTGTGCGCTCAACCATTTGGTTCCTGTTTGGGGAGGAGTTTTCTTGTAATTGCAACTATGCTGGTCAGGGGCAGGTCACCCAGGTAGCAACGTAAGTGCGTCTGTGGTAAAACCCACGTCAATTTGTTCACTGCAGATTAGTAAGTAAGCAGAGTAAGCCTGTGCTTACTTTGTTTACTAGGCGTTTTTGAGTCAGGGACAGTAAGTTTGAAAAGAGGCTTTGATTCTGTAGGAAGTTGCTGTGGGATCGTGGGGAGAGAGAGACACCAGCCAGACCCAGACACAGAAGCTTTGGTGTGGTGATCAAGCCTGAAATTATTCGTGCCGGAATAGTAGGTAAGCACAAGCAAGCCTGTGTTTACCTTGCTTATTGGCCAATCCACCCCTGAATGGGAAGCAGCGATGGCTATTTTTGCTTGCTTCTCTGGCGCTCCTTCCACTTTCCTTTGCCAATAGCCCCTCTTCCCCTTCGGGGACGTCATCGCTGCCCTCCGTGGTCAGGCTAGTTTTGGCTCCAGAGGTAGGTCTTCATTGCTTTAGGCCTGTCAGCAAGTCCAGTCCCAGCCAACCTCATTGGTCAGGAACCAGAACCTGGCCACAGAGAGTGAATTCTAGAGATTCTGAGAGAGATGCTCTTTCCTATGTGATGGCATGGCATGCAGTGACTGTCTGGATGGGCTAACACATTTGAGTGGTGTGTTAGGCCGGGTTGACTAGAGAAACAAATTCATTGACACTCATATGTGCGTTAAGAAAGAGCTTTATATCAATGAGTAATTGGATGTCAACAAAATATCCCAGCCCAGTCCAAATCAAGTCCATACGTCCAATGCTAGTCCATAAGTCTGATACTAGTCCAGAAATCCCTCTTCAGATTCACACAGCCACATGCAACAATGGGGGAAGGCAGGAACATCACCGGCTGGTGGGTGCAAAGTCTTGTGGATCCAATGGCAGTGGTGGCATCACAGGGTTCTGGCAGCTCCCAGCGTGGCTCTTCAACAAGAAGGTAAAGTCAGAGAGAAGTTCCCAGGATCCTCCTTATGAGAAGATCACGCCCACTAGCAGGTACCATCAGGTTGTGACCTGATGGACAGGCTAGACTCCACCCCTACACTTTTTTATCTCCAAGTTGACATGAAATTATATAACTATCACAGGTGGGAATGATTTGCATGTGGAGCCTAAGAAAGAGCAAAGAGACAAATCAAAGGCTTGGTGAAATTGTTTAAGCTGCGTGATCAGACGCCTGAAGCTAACACTGGCTCCAATTTTTTTTAATTAAAAAATTATTTTGTGCTCAAATGATTTTTAGTTGCCTGGCACATAGTGGGTTCTCAATAAATATTTGTTGAGTAACCTTGAGTCACAATCTTGAAAGATTTGTAGACAAAATATTGAATGATGCAAGAAGCATTCAGAGAAGATGGAAAGAATACATAGTCACTGTAGCAAAAGGAACTACCGCATATACTCATGTGCTGAAAAACTGGGGTTCGGCTTATACACGGGTCAGTGACACCCCAGCAGGGTGTAACATCTCGTGGATGATTGCTATTCCTCCGCTGGTCATTCAAAGCCCCGCTGACACTGCAGGGCTTTGAATGTTTGTTTACTCACATCTAATCAATCGGAGCCGTCCCATGACGTGGATGGCTCCAATTCGCAGAAACACCCGTAGTGATTCACTTACGCCAGCAGCTGAACCGGTAAGGATGTGTCTGTGGCTGCGCTCCGTCTCTCCCCTCTGGTCTCTGTGTCAATTCACATCCTGCATTTCCCACTGTAGGCTTATACTCGAGTCAATCAATTTTTCTGATTTCCCAGGTAATAATTAGGTACCCCGGCTTATACTCGGGTCGGCTTATATTCGAGTATATACGGTAGTCGATATTCCAATATTGCAGGAGGTAGCATATGAACAAGAACCAATGGGCTGAAGGAAGAAGTTCAAGCTGTACTAAAAGTATTAGCCAGGAATTGTTGGAATACCCATCGAAATGTTTTAGTAAGCTGAAGAAGCACTGGAAGCATTCACTCATTGATGCCAGGAAATTGGGAAGACAGCTACTTGGCCAACTGATTGGAAAAGATCCATATTTGTGCTCATCCCAATGAATGGTGACCCAAGAGAATGCTTACCGTGTAGAATGATAGCCTATGCAAGTAATATTTGGCTTAAGATCATCCGACAATGGTCTCAGCAGCACATTGACAGGGAGCTGCCAGAAGTTCAGGCTGGATTCAGAAGAGGACATGGAACAAGGGATATCAGAGAAGTTGGATGATTTGAAGAAGAATGGAGCATCAGAATTGGAGGAAACGTTATTAACGACCCAGTGATGCAAACGACACAGCCTTGCTTACTGAAAGTGAGGAACAATGGAAACACTTGCTGATGAAGGAAGATCAAGAAGTGTAGCCTTCAGTGAGGATTACAGCTCAATGTGAAGAAGACCCAAGTTCTCACAACTGGAGGTTGAAGTTGTCAAGGATTTGATTTTTTTTTCTTGGACCCACAATCAATGCTCATGGAAGCAGCAGTCAAGAGATCAAAAGATGCGTTGCATTAGGTCAATCTGCTGCACAAGACCTCTTTAGAGATTGAAGGCAGAGATGTTACTTGGAGGACTGATGTGTGCCTGACCCAAGCCACGGCATTCATTGCATGATATGCATGAGAAATGTGGACACTGAAGAAGGAAGACCATAAAAAAATGGATGTGTTTTTGAATTGTGGTCCTGGCAAAGAATATGGAAAGTACCATGGCTTGCTAAGAGAACAAACCGGGCTGTTTTAGAAGTAAGGCCAGAGTGCTGCTCAGAGGCAAGGATGGCGAGACTTCATCTTAAGTACTTTGGACATGCTGTCGGGAGAGACCGGTCCCTGGAGAGAGACACCATGTTTGGTAAAGTGGAGGGGCCACAGAAAGGAGGAAGGGACTTGACAAGAGGGATTGACACAGTGGCTGCGTCAATGGGCTCAGGCACAGGGACAGTGTGTGAGGATGGCGCAGGACTGGGCAGTGTTTCTTTCTGTTGTGCACTGATCACCATGGACTGGCGCTGGCTTGATGGCAACTAACTAACAACCACAACAACACTGTTTTAGTCAGTTTAAGTTGGGTTTCCTGTCATTGACAACAGAAAGATTCCCAACTGATACACACATGTGCATGCACCAAAGTCAAACTAAACAGAAGAAAAATATACTATATATGGGTGTAGTCCGTCCAGATAGAAATTTGTCTCATTTAAATAACATTTTGAAAATAACTTTATCGGGGGCTCATACAACTCATCACAATCCATACATATGTCAATTGTGTGAAGCACATTTGTACATTCATTGCCCTCGTCATTCTCAAAGTGTTTGCTCTCCACTTAAGTCCCTGGCATCAGCTCTTCATTTTTCCCCCCACCCTCTGTTTCCCCCCTCCCTCATGAACTGTTGATAATTTATAAATTATTATTTTGTCATATCTTACACTGTCCAATGTCTCCCTTCACCCACTTTTCTGTTGCCCGTCCCCCAGGGAGGAGGTCATATGTAGATCCCTGTAATCGGTTCTCCCTTTCCACCCCACCCTCCCTCCACCATTTAAACAACATTTTGTGAGACAGGAGGTGAGGGTTTTGTCCTCTTCAGTATCTGGACTCAAAGGCTCCCTGGTGGAGCAATGGTTAAGTGCTCAGTTGCTAACAGAAAGGTTGGAAGTTCCAATTCACCAACCTCCAGGGGAGAAAAGATTTGACAATCTGCTCCCACAAAGATTACAGCCAAGGAAAGCCTACGGAGCAGTTCTGTTGCCCCACAGGGTCCTTATGAGTTGGAATGGACTGGACAGCAATTGACATCTGAATTCTCATACTCAGGATCCCCTTGGGCCAGGGGATTCCACTATTTATAATAGCGCAAGATTCCCTTAAGCTGGGAGAATTGGAAAGTGGCAAAAGGATTTGAGAAAGGTACAGGAATGCAGACTCTGAAATGGGACCTGGCATTAAAGTGTGACGCATCTCTATGGGTCACAAATCATCACACCTCCCCCCCTCCCCCATTCCCATGGGGGCCTCCCCTCCCTCCTCCCTGAGATGTGCTGGCCCTCCTTGCCTGGTGAGGCTAAGGGCACAGTTCCTGGCAGGCCTCAATCCTCTTCTGGTTTTCCTACTAACTGACCCTGAGCAACCTGCTTCTCCCTCCAAGATCTTTATTCTCGAAAAGCCAAGCATTTGGCCCTTTACTTGCTCAAGATGAGCTCAGACTTTGAGAAGTGGGGCTGTTACTGGCCCCTGTCTGTAGAGTTCCTTGTTTTCTTCTTTGCATCACCCCCAGCTAGTGCTGTGGGGTTTGTCATTCTCTGACCTTATGTCAGGCTTCATGTACATTTTGCAGCCTACCCACCTCTGTGAGTCACTGCGTGCTGGGACTCTTTGCTGTACAGAATCAGGGGAGGTAATGAGGAAGTCAGCCCCTCCAACAATCAGAATCTCATGTCACAGACTAGGAACAGCTAAACCAGCAGAAATAACCCTTCATGCTTCATCTCCTTGACCCACTTCACGACCACTTTATAGAACTTCACTGTATACTCTCTTGGCTTCTTCTGGATGCCTCGACTTCCCTGGTTTTTAAATGTCCTTTCCACCTGTCCTTTTAGGTGCCATCAAGTTGATTCTGACTCACAGGGACCAGATGTTCAACAGCGTAAAGCACTGCCTGCTCAGGCGCCATCCTCACAATGGCTATGTTTGAGTCCACGGCTGTAGCGCCTCCTGTTCCCGCCACCTCATTGAGTATTTCCCTTTTTTTTGCTACCTCTCTAATTTACCAAGCATCATGTCTTTCTCTAAGGACTGTAAGCCTTGCCATTCTTGTTTCTTCTTCTTCTTCCTTTTTTCCATTCTTGCTTCTAACGAGTATCCTGGCGGTACATCATCCAAGACAGGTTTGTTTGTTCTTCAGGCCCTCCACGGAACTTTCCGCGTTCTTGGCCAACACCACAGTTCAAATACACCGAGTCTTCTTTAGTCTTCCTGCTTCACTGTCCACTCTTCCCTTGCAGAGGAAGCTACTGAAAATACTACCGCTCGTATCCGGAGCACCTTAATCCTCAAAGTGACATCTTTGCTCTTTGATGCTTTAAAGAGATCTGGGGCAGCAGATTTGCCTGATGTGATACGCCATTTGATTTCTCGATGGCTGCTCCTGTGAGTATTGACGGTGGCTTCACATAAAACAAAAGCTTTGGCAACATCGATCTTTTCTCCGGGTGTCGTGATGTTAGTTGGTGGTCCAGCTGCAACCGGAGCCGGCTTTAAAAAAAACACAACAACCAAGTCTTCTCCTTAATCTATTGTTCTTCTCTCTCTTCTGCCTTTGCACCTGCTCCTCCTCCCCTCTCTCTCTCAAGGTAAAATTTACACACAGTAAAACATGCAAATCTTATGTGCCTGAGTTTGATGAAGCAGTACGCGTGGATGTGCCCATGGGCTCAAATACAGCCACAATGGTGCAGATGGCGCCGGCTGGCAGTGTTTTCACCTTGTTGCACAGAGAATGGCTATGACTTTGAATCGACTTGAAGACACAACAGCAACGTGCTCATGCAGTCACTTCCCAGTCAAGATAGAGAGCATTCCCAACTCCGTAGCTGATGACTTGTGCTCCGCCACCCTTAGTTCTTGCCTCACAAAGGTAATTGTTACTGTGACCTCTGTCGACATCGATCAGTTGTGCCTGTTCTTCGTTTGCTTGACTAATAGTTTCATGTGGTTTGTTGCAAGGTTTACATGGGAGCTTAGGTTCCATTCAATACTTTGGATACATTGTTCACTGGCATTAAGCTATATTATTCACATGGCATGAATGGTCTTCTTGTCTTATTCTGGTTGTTCTGTTTTCATTCATCTAGTTTCCTTTCCCTCCTCACAGTCTCATCTTTGTTTTAAAGTAGTGGTTGGTAGCTAGATCTTACAGCTATTCATAGTTTATGTTCTTACACCTGGCAAGCATAGGTGATTTTTAAAGGCTCACGGGAATCGCCAGTGCTCTTTATTGTTTGTGAGCCAATTTGTAATTAAGCCACGAGGTGAATTCAGGGATTCATTTTAATACAAGATCTGAAAACTATTTCAGGGCCTTGGTCTCAGAAAGCCCTCCAGTCTGAACAGTACAGTAAGTCTGGTTGGTTTGTTCAAAATAATTTGAGGTTCTGTTCTACGCATTTCTCTCATTCTCTCAAGGTCTGTCTATTGCAGCTGTGATTAGAACAGCTAATAGGGCTAACAGCTAATAGCTAATAGGCCCCACCTAGTTCTAGTCTCCGAGTAGATGGGGCCGTGGTTAATGTAGATTATTGGTCCTGTAGACCAGCTTCTTCTTTGACTCTTCCGTTGCCTTCTTCCACTTTTGCTCTGGATAGGTAGAGACTATTGGCTGTGAAGCACCCAGTCACTACTTGAGTAAGCCTGTGGAATAGTTTCTTCCATCTAAGGATGTCATCCTGAGTGACCTAGGACAAGATAAACCCAAACTAGCTTAGAGCCTAGCTCAATGAACTATATCATGCCAATTGACCAAGCTGTTCCACAAGAGTCTAGTCCTAATCCTTCTGGTTATGTCTAAGAAGTCTCTGTCACTGTGACTCCTCTGTGCTTTACTCTATCTGGTGATGAGTCCGGTTGCTAATCGCAAGGTCAGCCGTTTGAAGCCACCAGGCTTGCCTCTGGAGAAAGACGAGGCTTTCTACTCTCATTGTCCGGGAAACTCACAGGAGACAGTTCTACCTGGTCCTACAGGGTTGCTATGAGTTAGAATCAACTCGATGGCAGTGAGTTTTATATGTCTATATTGTCATATAGAACCACGTACATATGGATATAAACCGCAAATGAATACATACTCAAAGAGTGACTGGGGCCTGTAGGCTAAGCCACGGGAAACCGGGTAGTCAGAGAAAATGTCCCTGGAGTCGGTGAGCGAAGTGGCACCTAAATGACCCTAAGGAGGAAGGGGCCATGGGTCCAGAGTTCTCCGGGCAAGGGGGCAGTAGGTGCACAAGGTAGAAGAACTTGAACAGCAAGACAGCTGTTGTGTCTGGACCAGAGGGGAGGGAGAGCAGGGCGCAGGTGATAGGCATCACACAGGGCCTCCCAGACCATAGCAGGGGCTGGCAGCCTTCCTCTGTGTCATGGGAAGCCACTGGAAAGTTTTGAGCAGGCGAGTCACCTGTTCTGATTGATGTTATCAAAGGCTTCTCAGGTTTCTGTGTGTAGAGTCAACAGCAGGGAGGCAGAGAGAGAGAAAGAGAGAGGCTGGGGATGGCTCTTTTTGGTTCAACCAGAAACACGCCCTGAATCCAGGATTTAAAGTTGGGAGTGAATCCCCAGAAGCACTAGAGGCGAAATAAGGGAAGAAGAAAGGCAAGAAAAAGCAGCACAGTCAAGACGTGCTAGAAGCCCTGGCGGCATGGCGGGTTATGAGTTAGATTGCTAACCTCAAGGTCAGCAGTTTGAAACCATTAGCCATTCCTCAGGAGGAAGATCAGGCTTTCTATTCCCGCAGAGTCACAGTCTTAGAAACTCACAGGGGCAGTTCCACCTTCCACCTTGCCCCTTATAGGGTTGCTATGAGTTCGAATCAGGCAATGAATTTAAGTGTTGAAAGATGTGTTATCAAACGAGTTACTGCGATGGTCACTTGAAGTTTAATTTTCCTGGGGAAGTCTGGGAGCTCGTGCAGACATGCACCCTCAAGTTCTCTTCCCCCAGGGAAGAGCAGGATGCGGTCTTTATGCCAACCCCCTGAGGCCATTGGTTGGGAGGCTGGCTGGATACCTGTTGTTGTGGCTCTTAGTCGATCGCATTTCAGATGGGTCCTGCAGGACAGGGTTCACAGGAGTAGATCTCCGTATCTTTCCTCCTACGGAGCCTCTGGTGGATTCAAACCACAAACTGTGCAGTCAGCAGCCCAACATGGAAACCACTCCTCCTCCTGTAGCCAGCCACTCAAAAACCCCACAAAAACTAAAGGAACTCACTGCCATCAAGGCCATGCCAGCTCATAGCGACCCTGCAGGACAGGGTAGATCTGCCCTTGTGGGTTGCCAAGACTGCAACTCTTTAGGGGAGTAGAACACCTCATCTTTCTCCCTTGAAGCGGCTGGTGGTTTCAAACTGCTGACCTGGAGGTTTGCAGGCCAATGCGTAAGCAATACGTCACTGCAATTCCCTAGCAATTCTCGACCTGTGGGTCGAGACCCCTTTGGGGGGTCGAAGAACCCTTTCACAGGAGTCGTCTAAGACCATCAGAAAGCACATATTTCTGATGGTCTTAGACTCTGAGATACCGCTCCTCTATCCGTCTCCAACCGGTCCGCCCCCATGCAGATACGCCCAGCTGTGAGTACCCGGCGTGAACACTGTTACCCATGCTACTCCATGCTTCAAGACCAAATGTCATTGATTTGTCATTAGAAATAAATATTTTCCAAAAAAAGAGAAATAAATATTTCATAATATATAATTACATATTGTTTTTATGATTCATCACTATGCTTTCATTATGTTCAATTTGTAACCATGAAAATACATCTTGCGTATCAGATGTTTGCATGCTGATTCATCACAGTAGCAAAATGACAGTGATGAAGTAGCAATGTACATAATGTTATGGTTGGGGCTCCCCACCACATGAGGAACTGTATGAAAGGGTCGCAGCATGAGGAAGGTGGAGCACCCCTGCCCTAGCATGACTTGTGTGTGAGGAGAGCAGGGCCCTCCACAGAGAAAGCCCTCGGGCAGAGGCGAAGCTGAGAGGGGGACTGCAGCGGTAAAGGAGGGGAGACTCCAGCGTCAGCACTGCAGAGGGGACTGTGGTGGTCTTAGCCCCTGACCGGGTGCCAGGGGGCAACTGGGTACCAGGGGACAATGTACGGTGTTCACCGGCGGCAGCTTGCTGGCAAGGCCAGAGCATCATCGGGCAGCGGGGAAGCGCCTGACTCTTGCAGAAATGATCCGGGGTGGGGGTGGGGTGTGGGGGGTGGGGAGCCAAGAGCCCAAGGGCCTCATGGGCAAGAGAGCACTTCTTTGAGAAGCCATCACTTAAGAACCCCCATGGACTCCTGGAGAATGACTGGAGGGAGGGATGGACTGGCTTTTAGGAACGTTGTGGCTCTGGAGAACTCAGTAAGGATGAGAACCAGAACTGGATGAGAACCAGAACCTGTTACTATTCATGGGCTCCATCCCAACCCCACTGTGGTGACATCGTGACCCGGGGGAATGTGGTTCCATCGGACTCTGTGACTGGCCTGGATTTCCTACCCACACCACAGTTCGCCTGCCCAGTTTTGAACACGGACTCCCATTGACCTCCCTGGCCTCTGACCTTGGCTTGATGCTCTGGATTCAAAGGGCCACCTCTGTCCCTCCACACACCTGCTTCCTCTATCGCCTGACCTCCCCCCTGCACTGCCCCGCTTCATCTTGCCAGCCTGGCGAACCTCCCAGAAAGGCTGTCCTTGGCTTGTCCTGTTCCATTTCTCTCCCTGATTTGTCACTGACATTGACAGATAAAGACTAGGAAACTAGCCAAACCCCTAGGCGAAACTGATAAGTATCACCCAAGAGCCCCTCCCAGTTAATCCTGGGGACCTAGGATGGGCTGGAAGTAGAGCGTGTCTTTTGGAATTGACCCAGAGAAGAGCCATTGGCCCAGCCAGAGAATCCCAATCTCTAGACCGAGGCTCCCAGGATCCAATTTCTGAGGAGGGGAGGGGGAAAATTGAAGTCAAGGGAGACACAAAGGCCATGGAGAGGCAATTTGAAGCTCCATAGAGATCAGATGTTGGTATTTCACGGTGTTGCCCACACATGACCCAGGACCTCTGCGAAATGCTTCTTATTTCATGTGGCACCTGAAACTGTCGTCCGAGGTACTCATTGTCCCACGCCTCTCACCTGGGAATGAGCCTCCGCTCCAAAGATGCCACACCACGGCAGACGTGTTAGGTCCAAATGCCACAGATTCTCATCTATCTCCCTTTAGGTCCATTTTCAACACTGTTTCAGTCGTTTGTTTGTTTTTTTTAAAAAAGTGGAGGGGAAATACATGTGGATTAAGCCCCTGGTGATCCCCCCTCTGGCCACGGAGCAGGGATTTGAACAACCTTGCTAACGTGCAGGCTGCATTGGAAACAAGATGGTTGCAGATGCGTGAGGTCACAACTTAGCCCCGCATCAGCTGATCTCCTTTCTGATCCATTTTCATTTGTTCTAGTTTTTACTATTTTTCTTTTGGATCCAAGTTTCAAACTCTGTTTTTCTTGGTTATCCTTGTCCGTTTCTGTTGGTGGTAGTGCCGTTCTTCTGCATGTGTAATTCTGGACAGGTAAGTCTACAGAGACAGGCCCTGGATGAATGGTCCCTTGCGGGTGATAGCAGGGGAGGTTGGGGGGAATGGGGAGCCATGAACGATGAGGACAAGAAAGAAGAAAAGATTCTAAACTGGCTGTGATAAGGACTGTACAACGCTAATTGACGTGATGGGACTATTGAATTGCAAGATGTGTGAATTGTATGCCAATAGAGCTGTTGGAAAAGTGGAAAAGACAAAAAGATGCCACAGGAGAAAAGCCCTTGGTCCTTGCTTTCAGACATCTTCATCCTGGTACCTGGTTTGACTGAATGTTAAACTTTCAGCTCATTATAGAAAAAAAGAATGGGGATGGGGTGGGGGGGAGCCCTACCGCGAGAGAGTATATTCCCAGTGGCTACAAATTGGGGAGGGAGCTGTTCGAATGCTCTGGATGGCTGGGTGGAAATAGAACTTGGGGGACCTTGAGGGTTCTTTTGGACACAAGATGGTATCCCTGGAGTCATGAACTTGACCATCAACTGGCAACTTGAGGCTTGCTGGCTGCCTGCCCAAGTGGGTAATGACTGGCCTTGGGAAAAGGACCCATCGTCTTAACGATGTCTTTTATTCTCATGTCTTTTCTAACAAGCCTTTATCTGAAATGCAAATGTGATTCCAACGTTTTGATTAGGATGTTATATAGTCACCCATTCCAGATAATCCACAATTAACAAGTGATTTGTATTTCTGACTCAACAGTTCTCTGCTTGGAAGAGTTCATTTGTTGTGTGATGGAGGCGAACAGAGCAGAAGGAACCGTGCTTGATGTGGGGGGACCGCTGCTGCCAATCCTTCTTAAATGGAAAGGTGTTGACTTTTCCTCATCATGGGTGGGGGTGGCGGTAGAGAGGGGTGTGTGGTGAGGGTGTGATATTCTACCCTAAAATATTTTTCTCCAACATGTTGGCAGCTAAATTTGACAGTGTTGGTGGGGTTGGGTGTAGTTTTCCTTAAAACAGCAAGGCAAGACTCACTCTTCCTCAGTGTTTTGGCTGTAGGTGGTGTTTGGGTAGGCTTCTGGGCTCTACATGCAGTGGAGACGTCTCAGGGGACTGCCTGAGGCAGAGGGGAAATGACATGTATCCTAGCTGTGCGACCTTGGGTCAATGACTTAACCTCTCTGAACCTTTGGTTTCCCCTCTAACTAATATTGCCTAGCCACTAGGTTATTGGCGGATGACATCGCCTGAGTTAATATTTGTAAAGTGTCTAGAATAGAGCCCAACACACAAGATATGACATCAATGATATTATCCTTTTGTCCTTCTAATGATAGAGCCTACTAAGAATGTATACATCTGTCTTGGAAGAAATGGAGTCTGGTTAGAAGCAAGGCCTCACCTCACATGCTGGGATCCAGTCCCTGGAGGAGGACACCGTGCTTGGTAAAGGAGAGGGGCAGCAACAAAGAGGCGTCTCAGTAAGTTGGACTGACATCGTGGCTGCAACAGTGGGCTCAGACGTGTGAGTGGTTATGAGGATGGTGCGGGCCTGGACAATACTGTATTCTGTGCACAGGATGACTCAGAGGTTGAACAGGCTCAATGGCATCTCACAACAACAACAACAACAACAACAACAATGCAACAACAACCCTCTACTGAGTACCCACTGAATGCCAGTCACGGGACATTGACTTAATTTTATGCCCGAGACTACAAAGTTGTATGAACGATGAGAAACTGATGCTCAGAGAAGGGATACAATTGTCTGAGATCACCCAGCTGGGAAATGGCAAGATCTGAACCCAAGTCTCCCTCGGGCAAAGCTCACTGTCCACTACAGGATGTTTGTCTTTGTGGTCAAAATACTTCCGTTGCAGCTGAGGCAACCTGCAATTTCTGCCTGCTTAATGTGCACGATAGGAGCCACTCCGAGTGGCTAAGAGTTTGGCTGCCGACTGAAAGGTCAGCAGTTCAAACCCGCCAGCCACTCTTAGAGAGAAAGATGAGGCAGTCTCCTTCCTTAAAGACTGACATCCCGTCCTTGGAAACCCCAGGGGCAGTTCTGCTCTGTCCTGTGAGGCCACTGGCTAGTCTCAATTGACTTGATGGCAGTGGGCTTAGGGTTTGTTTTTCATTTTTCTTTTTGGTTTAGTGGACAGGAGATGTTTTCTCCCCCTCAGTGTCTGGAGGAAGAACCTACAGAAATGCCATCCCTCGAACCATCTGCTCTGTTCTATATTCTGATGACATTTAGTGAAAAGACTGGGGAGGGGAGCAGGGGAAAAGGTTTCTTGTTTTGTTTTGTTTTAAATCAGTGGGTATTTGGTTGCAAGCAATGGAAATGGAGAAACCGACTCTCATCGAGTTATGGGAAAAGAAGAGGATTCGGATGTTGGTGAGACAGGGTGAGGCTTAAGGAATGGGCGGGTGGGAACAGAAAACTCTGAGGCTGCACCAGCAGAGTCCCCACCATGTTAAGGGACAGCCTGGTGAGTTCACTGCAACTCCAATGACTCACCTGGAACTGGTTTCTTCTTCCTTCAATCAAGTGTGCCAGAGGACACCTGTCCAACTGAGCAAAAGAGATCATTTCCCTGCCCCTGTCTTACCTGGTGAGGTAGGTAGTTTATTGTGTCAACCTGGCTGATAGACACATGTGGGCTTAATTGAAGGGCAGAGGGATAAATGGCTCGGTGAGCCTTGCCTTTGTAGTTCTCCAGTCTCTTGTCTTCACTTTCTGCAAGACATCCCTGAGGAGAAGCTGCATGGACCTACCCCGATGCAGCCCTGGGTGCTGGAGCAGCCGTGTGGAGACCCCTGCCAACGCTGAGATGCTTACACATTCACTGACTCAGTTTTCCTCCTGTAGTCAACATCATTGCTTCTGTTTTGTGAGACGGAGGAGGACTTTGTGGGTTGGTGTCGGACATATGAGTTAATGTTGGACTTGTGGGCTTGGGCAGCACTGGGTTGGGATGTTTTCTTGATGTGCACTTACGCTTTATATAAAACTCTCTCTTATATATGAGTTTCTGTGGATTTGTTTCTCTAAAGTCTCCAGACTACATCTGGACACACACACAGAGAGGAGCCAGGCTTAGCCAAGGAGGTTCCACCCACAGAAAGTGAGATACTTTATCTCCCCAGAGGAATTTGGGGTACTATAAAGAAAGGAAATGGATGCTTGACAGACAAGATGATAAATGATTGTGACAACAGTACAAAGAAATCCTGGTGGCGGAATGAGTTGCAGGCCTGCTGCTCACAGTAGTTCAGCTCCGGCAGCAGCTCCAGGAGAGAAAGATGAGACTATTTTCTCCCCCTGAGATGTATGGCCTCAGAAACCCTACGTCAGTGGTTCTCAACCTTCCTCATGTCGCCGCCCTTTCATGCAGTTCCTCATGTTGTGGTGACCCCTCCAACCATAAACTTATTTTCGTTGCTACTTCATCATTGTCATTTTGCCCCTGTTATGAATCAGGTGACCCCCATGAAAGGATCATTGGACTCCCCAAAGGGGTCGCGACCCCCAGGTTGAGAACCACTGCCCTACGGAGCACTTCTGCTGTCTTATTGGGTCACTGTGAGTCAGAATGAGCTTGATGGCAGTTATTTCGTCATCTTTGGTTTTCACCCCATCCTATAGAGTCACTATGAATCAGAATCAATCAACTCCACAGCTAGCCAAAAGGTAGGGGATTTGAGTCCATCCAGAAATGTCTCTGGAGAGAAAGGGACTTGGCAATGGACTTCCAGAAGAACAGCCACTGAAAAACTCAACTGGAGGGACATGCAACCAATGGCACAAAGCAAAATGTGCCTAACTGGTTGAATGGAAACTAATGTGTCTGTCAACTGTCACCCCAGCCACAACAAAATGCCAACAACAACGACAACGACAAAACTTATGTGGCACAGTTCTACTGTAACCCAGATGGGCTCTCCATGAGTTAGTAACTCCTTGACGGCACGGTGCTGACATGGCAGTCACTGAGTCTCGGTGCTATCCCTTGTGGAAACATCATTCGGGGGAGACTCATTGCCCAGCCCCAGCCCCTAACTCACTGCCACCACATCGATCCTGACCCTCTAGGACAGAGCAGACCTTCTTTCTCCCCGGTGATTCCTGAGACGGTGCATCTTTACGGTAGGCAGTGTCATCTCTCTCCCAAGAAGCCGACGACTGTTTCCAACCACTGGTCTTTTGATTAGCAGCCCGGAAAGTCACGGCCTGGTCGGTGCACCACCAGGCCCCAGTGAAGGCTTTCGGGATCTGTGGGGGTAGCGAGGAGCAGAAAGAGCTTGTGCTGCTATGGCTTTTGGCTTGAGAAAAAGGCTCAGTATATAGAAGTTTCCACGTTAAACAGCATGATAACAGCAGCTAATCTTTACAGGGAAAAGATGTGCTAGGCACTGTTTTCAGGCGTCTCTCATTGGCACAGCAACTCTCTGAGGTAGGGACTGTCACTCTCACCACTTCAGTTATGAGAAGCGCAGGGGGCACCGAGGTTCACTAACTTGCCCTTGGGCTCATGGATGGCACATCATAATGTCTTCTTACAACTCGAATCCTGGAATATGAATTAGGAGCGGAGAGACTGGTACAATCGCAAGCAGCCAAGGTCCTGGAGACAGGCCATTCTCCTAGCTGGAGAGCTGACAGGGTGTGATGCATACGTGATAAAGATCCTGCCTCCATGTGCCATCTGAGATGTTCAGTTCCATTTACTTAATGGCTGTCAATCAACTCCCCACTGTTTCCCCTGTGGATGGACCCAGCAGGGGTGTCCTCGGCAAATAGGAATACCATCAAGAACGTGCCTGAGCGGGGCCTGTTTGTTTTTCCCTACTGAGCTTGCGCATCCCTCAGCACAGTCAGGAATGAGCTCAGATGTCGCTCGGTGCACAATGAATTGCCTCCCTAGGTCCTGAGCTTCAGGATTGCACCCAATCCTCCCAGAGCAAACAAAAATGAGAAGGGCCTCCCAATAAAGGCTCTGGTCGGCGGTTCCTTCCTATTCGCTCTCTTGGGCCAGTGCTGTCCGAAAGAAATAGAGCAGACGCCGTTATGTCATTTAAAATTCTCTTGTCATTGCCATCTTTTTTTATCTATAGTACAAAGAAGCAGGCGAGGTTAATATTAATAACAGATTTTCTTTACCCCAGTAATTCCAAAGATTATCCTTTCGGCATGCAATCAGTATAAAAATGTCTCCATGAGATATTTCATGTTCTTTAAACATGTACGAGGCCCTTGCAATCCAGTGTGCATTCTGCGCTGACGTCATAGCTCCGTTCGGACGAGTCACGCTTCCAGAGCTCAGTAGGCCTGCGTGTGACCAGCAGCAGCAGTCCTCGACAGGGCAGCCCTGGCGGGTGACAAGACACGCATGCCCACCTGCAACAGTGTAGCGAAGGCGCCCTGGCGGCATAGTTGGCTACACGTTGCTCTCCTGACTGCCAGGGTCTTCTGAGGGAGAAAGACAAGGCGTGCTGCTCCGTGAAGAGGTCCCGTCTCAGAAACCCACAGGCGCAGTTCTCTTTGGGTTTCTGCAGTGGCACTGAGTCTCCATTGACTGGATGGAGGGGAGTTCAGTTTTGTTTGTTTGGGGGTTTTTTTTGACTCATCATAGCACTGGATGTTCCAATCAGAGCAATTAGACAAGACAAATACACCCAAAGCCCATGTGTAGGCCACTGGACATCCTCTGGCAGAGGAGTCTCGGGAACCCAGTCAGGGTGCGATGTAGCAACAATGAAACATACAATTTTCCTCTAGTTCCTAAATGCTTCCTCCCCACCCCAACTATCGTGATCCCAATTCTACCTTACAACTCTGGCTAGACCAGAGGATGTACACTAGTACAGATAGGAACTGGAAACACAGGGAATCCAGGACAGATGAACCCTTCAGGACCAGTGCTGAGAGAGGCGATACCAGGAGGGTGAAGAGAAGGTGGGGTAGAAAGGGGGAACCAATTACAGGGATCTATATATATAACCTCCTCCCTGGGGGACGGACAACAGAAAAGTGGGTGAAGGGAGACATCGGACAGTGCAAGATATGACAAAATAATAATTTGTAAGTTATTAAGGGTTCATGAGGGAAGGAGGAGCAGGGAGGGAGGGGAAAAAATGAAGACCTGATGCCAGGGGCGTGGGTGAAGAGCGGATGTTTTGAGAATGATGAGGGCAATGAATGTACAGATGTGCTTTACACAACTGATGTATGTATGGATTGTGATAAAAGTTGCATGAACCCCTAATAAAACGATAAAAAAAGAGAAGTGCAAAAAACCCCCAAACAAATAAAAGGCATCCAAACTGGAAAGGAAGAGGGAAACTTTTCTCTTCACAGAGGATATGGATTTATATTTAGAAAATCCTAAAGGATCGACTAACAAAAACAAACAACGAAACAACAGAGCTAATGAACAAATCTAGCCAAGTTGCAAGATATCAAGTCAATATCTAAAAGTTAACTGTACATATTATTTGCAATAAGCACACCAACAAAAAATTAGGAAGCAATTCCATTTATGATAGCATTAGGAATAATAATAATAAATGAAAACAAGGAAATTAAAGACTTGAAATAACTGACTAAATTAATGAAGATCTAAATGATTTTTAAAAAATGAAGATCTAAATAAATGGGAAAATAGCTTGTGCTCCTGGATTGGGAGCCTTAATATTGCGTGTTTTTTTTTTTAAGACTTACTATTGTTAAGGTGCCACTGTTACCCAAAGTGGAGGTATAGACTCAATGCAATCCCCCCTGAAGTTCCAATAGATGTTTTTTGCAGAAATGATGGTCAATCCTTAAATTCAAACAAGCAAAACAATATTGAGACCAACAAAGGTGTTCTGATTTCAGAATTTACTGTGAAGCTACAGTAATCAAGACAGTGTGATGTTGGCATGAGGACAGTCATAGAACAGAATAGAGAAACCAGAAGCAAATTCTCAACTGGTGGTCAAGTGATTAGAAAAATATTACTGTGAACTTGGCGAAAGGTTACAGAGCAAATGGAGTTTGCATTCAACGATTCATGCACGTTTTGCTACGACATTGATTGCACTGCCTACAATGTAACAACACTCTTTCCACTTCCTTCCGGTGCTGCTTGTTTCTATTCATCGTCCTTTCCTGACTCCTGAGCTATATTGCTGCGCAAAGGCTGCTGTCCGGACGCCAGGCGGTTGGCTGTTCTAAGAAGTATGTACCTCCTTCCTTAGTATTTTTTTAATTTTTATTTATTTATTTATCTTTATCTATTTATTTATTTATTTTTTTTCCTTCCTTAGTGTTAAGGTGAATCTTACTATTTGGCTGAAGTTGAGCCAGGGGCCAGGCTTGAAGGACACTCACGTGCCAGTCTTGATTGTTCCATCAGTCTCTACCGAACCAGTAAGCTTGGTCTTTTTTATGATTTTGAGTTTTGTTCGACATTTTCCTCCTACTCTATCCACGACCTCCTATTTGGATCCCTTTCAGAGCGGTCCAAGTAGTCGCTGGCCACCACCCAGTTCTCTCGTCTCAGGGTCATGGAGCCTGGGGATCACAGGGTTTATTAGTCCTCAGGACTAACTGTTTCCTTGCAGCTTTGCTTTTATTCGCTTTGCTTTGCTGCAGATGGAGAGAGCCCAGTAGTTGCACATTACATGGTAGGATCAGTTGATTTTGACCAGGGTACCAAGACCATTCACTGGGAGGAAAGTCTTTCCAACAGTGGTGTTGTGCAAAAGAATGAAATGGTCATGAGGGAGGTAGGAGCGGGGAAGGAGGGGGAAATGAGGAGCTGATACCAAGGGCTCAGGTAGAAAGCAAATGTTTTGAGAATGATGAGGGCAACGAATGTACAAATGTGCTTGACACGATGGATGGATATGTGGAATGTGATAAGAGTTGTATGAGCCCCAATAAAATGGTTAAAAAAAGAGAATGAAATAGAACCCTTACCTTCTATCATAAACAAAAATCAACTCAAAATGAATCAAAGTCTTAAATCTAAGAGTTAAGCAACAGAACCCTTAAAAAGAAAACAAAGGGGAAATTTTCATGACTTTGGATGGAGCAGTGGATTTTCAGAGAAAACACTAAAAGCCCTGATTGGAGAGGGAAATAGATACATTTAATTTTATCAAACTTAAAAACTTTTGTGCATGAGTGGGTGCTTTGAAAAGAGTGCAAAGCTAACCCACAGACTGGGAGAAAATATTTACAAGTCATATAGCTGATAAGGGATTAATATCCAGAATCCATAAAGAACTCTGATAATGTTCTAACAACAAAAACACAGCCAAATTTAGAAATGGGTGAAGGACTTGAGTAGACAGACCTCCAAAGAATGCACAGAAATGTTGAGTGATCGTGCGAAAGGATTTCATGGCTTAACTCTACTAGTGGTTGTTGTCATTGTTGCTGTTGTGGTTACACAATATTGTGAGCATGCTTTTACCACTGGTGTGCGTTCTCAAAAATGTTTACTGTGACAAATTTATGTTATATGCATTTTGACCACAATACACCAACACGTGTATGGTCAGGTAATTTTAAATACTCATCCTTACCTGCCTTCTCTTCAAAATGTTGTTTAGAGAGATCCAGGAGATGGATGATTCATTTTCTCTGCTTGGCACAACTACCTTGGCTTTGTAGGTCCAGTATGCCCGGTCTTACAAGCTCAATACACGGTTGCCTTCGTAAATGAAATCCAGAAGTTGGAAGCAAACCCCCCCTTACCTGGCTCTGCCCCACCCAACACAAGCGCCTGCTGCTTTGCGCCTGCAGGTGGTCACCGCAGCACTCAACCCAGTTGGATGGAGACACACTCTGCGAGAATCTGTCAACCCCCTCGGCATACACTGGGAGTGAGCAGAGCACGTGGAGGTGCTAACACATGCTTGAACCTGTGCAGAGTTCAGGATTTTAAAAAATTTACAGAGTGAAAGAGGGAAGAGATGTTATAGTGAAACCTGTGAAAGGCAGAAACCTGTCAGTGAAGGAAAACTCAAATACCTTCCCACTAAAAGGAAAGATGGAGAAGTGGGAAGAGTGGTACCCTGTTCAAGGTGGAAAACTTAGCAGACCTGGAAAAACAAGACAGTCCTGCTGAGTTCTAGCCGATAAGCTTAACTGCATCTCCTGCCAGATACAGTGTGTGGACTTCTACAGACATTCTTTACTGAAGAGCCGTGACAGCCTTTTCCTTTTGTGCTGTTGCTCTCGTTGTCATGAATGAGAAGAGTGAGGCTCCCAGGAGTGAATATCTTGCTTGAGTTCCCACACAGCCAGAAGAAAGAAGGCTGGGGACTGACCCTCCATCATTTTCAGTCCAGTGTGCACATTTCCCCCCTTATTCTGGGTACCAATTCCATGCCGAGCGGGATGCACAGAACCTCATAAAATGTCATTTCAGCTCTTGAGGGATTCAGCGCATACTTGACACGTGGCCCTGCATTGCTGGTTAAGTGCCACGAGAGCAAAGTGTCCTTGGCGTTATTCAGCAGCAGGGCCGGGACTCAACAGCCTTCCAAAGAAGACCCAGACTGCGCGTGCGATATTGATTGGGAACTGCAGAGAGAACCCTCCCAGGAAGCAATTCCCAGGAGTGGAACGAATGGAAGACAGGTAGGGAAGCAGCTTTGGCTTACAGTTTCCCCCTCCACTTGTCCATCTCCCCTCGTCACGACTGGAATCCTTTTCTAGGGCCCCGTGAAAAGTCCTTCCCCTCTGGGTTGAAAAAGGTTTCCATTTCCCATCCATTCCTATACAGCTTCCTATGATAATTTCTATCGTTAAATGACTATTGTTTGACTCCATTGAGTTAGTCCCGACCCTATGCACAACCACATCAAACCAAACCAAACCAAACCCAACCCTGCCCTTCCTCCGCTCACCAGCCTCACATTGGTTCCTGTGCTTGAGCTCCGGGTCAACAAACTACGGTTCTGGAGCCATCGGTGGTTCTTTCAGTACGTACATGTATCTCTGGAGTACAACTGACAATGAAAATAAACAGTTTTATCTAAAGGACATTATTCAGATGATTTCATCTGTTTGTACATATATATTTATGGCTCTTGAATAATTTTTAAATTGTTTTGAGGGACAGGATCGGCTCTTCTGTCTCAGAAGTTTGCTGTCCCTGCTTGAGCCCATTGCTGCAGCCACTGTGTCAGTACATTGCCTGGCTAAGGCCGTCATTGACTTCATTAAGCACGATGTCCTTCTCCAGGGACTGCTCTCTCCTGACAACAGGTCCAAAGTGTATAAGACAAAGTCTTGCCATCCTTGCCTCTAAGGAGCACTCTGGCCGTACTTCATCCAAGTTACCAAGACAGATCTGTTGTCCAGGGTATTTGAAATACCCCTCTCTTTTGAGGCCCAAATCTAAAATTTTATTGTCTCCTCCTTTGTAATATCCACTCCTTTTATTGTTATGTGTCCATGTGTGAAAAAACAAAAACCAAACAAACCCACATCATCCTTGCAGAGAAACACAGAGTACTCTTGCTATGAATCCAGGCAAAGGCATGACTGACATTTCCCAAGAGGACAGTGGACACTCAGGTTTCTGGGAATGACAGGAATTCTTTTCTGTACGCTGATGTCAAAGTAATCAACTTTGATAAGGAGACACAGACTATCAACACCAATTAAGGCAGATGGGATTCAAAATGAAGGGGCAGATTAGTAATCATCCAGAGGAAACACAACCAAAGTATTCTGCCAAGCATGGGAGTGCGTCTTCTGTCTTGTTATCAGTATATATCACATCGTTCCACAGCTCAATCACGTCAAGCAGAATTGTACAATTCCTCCATGTGGACGAAACCAGCCCCTAACACTATCATGGGTCCGGTAAGCATAATTGTACGGTTAAAATATATGAAGATTATGGTAAAGTCAGAGAGAATAATAGAGATGGGAGAGAGAGTAAAATGAAGGAGTCAGACACATTTCATGGTAGCATGCTCACCTCCTGGACGGCCATAAGCTCAACAGCCAGGTCCACGCACAGCGTGGGCAAAGAGGGCAGGAGAGAGAGGGCCGTTTATTTTTAACCAAAGCTTATGTATCTTTCGGGGGCATGAAAGCCCCCTGATTACAGGAAAAGGCACACGTCACAGGAAGGGGCTGTACTATAGGCATGCGTGTAACAGGAAGGGGAGTACACACAATAGGAAGGGGAGGGAGTAGGGGTACACATGTGACAAGATGGGCAGACCCTAGACTTGGTCACCCTTGAGTGGGCTAGACCTCCCTGGGCTCTCCTTCAGGGAAACAATCTACTGTCCTTATCAGAAAGGAGTGGGCCCTACTTAGCATGGGACAGACAATACAGTCTGATTGCTCCAGATCAGTGGTTTTCAACTTCCTAATGCCACAACTCTTTCATACAGTTCCTCGTGTTGTGGTGAAACCCCGCCCCAACCATAAAATTATTTTTGTTGCTACTTCATAACTGGAATTTTACTACTGTTATGAATCATCATGTAAATATCAGATATGCATGATATATTTTCAGTGTTACAAATTGAACAAATTAAAGCATAGTGATTAATCACAAAATAATATGTAATTATATATTGTGAAATATTTATTTCTAATTACAACAAAAGGAAATTTTATCTTGAAGCACAGTGTAGCATGGGTAACAGTCTTCACACCAGGCACTCATACGTGGGTGTATCTGCAGGTGGGCGGACCTACCTGGAGATGGATAGAGGAGCAGTGTCTCGGTTCCTAAGACCATCAGAAAGATGTGTTTTCCAATGGTCTTAGGCGACCCCTGTTAAAGGGTCCTTTAAACCCCAAAGGGGTCGTGACCCACAGATCGAGAACTGCTGCTCTAGATGGCTGGTGACCCTTAGGGAGAGTAGCCTCTGGCCTGCTTTCGCTGACCTCCAAGTCATTTGCATGTGTAGCAAGCAGCGTTTTAGGTTTGGCACATAGTTGAGGGAGACAGCTTGGGCGAAATCCCACACCACCACCGTCTTGTGCAGCTCCCCGTCAGGGTGCTGCGGCATCGGTTGTTGGGTGATCTTAAGAGAACATTTACTTGCATGTGAAATTAATGTGACATTGTTCTGTAATTTCAGCATTCGGTCGGGTTGCGTTTCTTTGGAATGGGTACCAACTATGGACCGCTTCAATTAGTTGGCCAAGTAGCTGTTTTCCTAATTTCCTGACATGCTCCCAGTGCTCCCTCGGCTTGTTGAAGCATTTCAGTGGGTTTTCCTTCTGTTCCGGGAGCCTTGGTTTTGGCTAATGCTTTCAGTGCAGCTTGAACTTCTTCCTTCAGCCCCTTGGTTCTTTCTTATATGACACCTCCTGAAATAGTGGGATGTTGACTAGTTCTTTTGGGGGCGGTAACTCCGTGTATTCTTTCTAACCTCTTTTGATGCTTCCTGCATCACTCAATATTTTGTCCATAGAATCTTTCAATATTGCAAATCAAGGCTTAAATTTTGTGCTTGAGTTCTTTCAGTTTAAAGTATGCTGAGCAGGTGCAGTATAGCACCGCTGAACGAAACAACATTCCTCTAGTCCTTTAATGCTTCCTTCTCCCCCCGACTATCATGACCCCAGTTCTACCTTAAGAATATGGCTAGCCAGGAACATGTACACTGGTACAGATAAGAGCTCTCGACACACGGAATCCAGGACAGATAAATCCCTCAGGAACAATAATGGGAGTAGTGATACCATGAGGGTAGGGAGAAGGTTGGAGGAGAAGGGAGTGAAAGGGGGAACTGATCACAATGATCTATGTATTACCTGCCCCTGCCCCCCAGGGGGATGAACAAAAGAAACGTGAGTGAAGGGAGACAGCGGATGGTGTAAGATGTGAAAATAATAATAATTTATCATTTATCAAGGGGTCACAAAGGCAGGAGGGTGGGGGAGGGAGAGAAAAAAAAGAGGAGCTGATACCAAGGGCTCAAGTAGAAAGAAAATGTGTGAAAGTGATGATGGCAACATATGTACAAATGTGCTTGACACAGTTGATGGATGGATTGTTATAAGAGCTGTAAGAGCCCCAATAAAATGGTTTATAAAAAATACAAAACACTGTGAAAGCAACAATCTCTACTGATCTCATTTTTAGGGATTTTAACTGATACTTAATACATATATGTTAAATAAGTACAAATGAATAAATGAATACCCAATTAGACTGAAAAAATAAATCAGATATGCCCGGCATGTTCTCCTTTTTTGGTTTTCTGACTCCGGGCCTTTGCACATTTCATTAGAACATTTCACTTTGTCTTGTTAAGCGGCCCTTTGAAACTTTCTGTGCTGCTCTTTGACTTGATAATTTTCTCCATTTGCCTCAGCTACCCTGTGATTAAGAGCGAGTCTCAGAGTCTCTTCTGGCGTCCACTTTGATCTTTTTTTTTTCCAATGGCCTTTTGCTTTCTTCCTCAGTGATGGTCTTGATGTCCTCCCAGAGCTCATCAGGTCTCCTGTCATTGGTGTTCAGAGCTGCAAATCTGTTCATGTGATTTGCTGTTCACACAATTGCGTCCTCTTGGGATAGTCAAGGTTGCTATTTTGGTTCTCATGGACTCGTTTTAATTTTCTTCAACCTGAATTTACATGTGAACCATTGCTGGTCTGCTACACAGTCAGTCCCTGGCCTGGTTTTAGCTGCTGACGTTGAACTTCTCTGTGGTCTTTCCCACCACAGATGTAGTCAACGTGACTTCTGTGTATTCCATCTGCAGAAGTCCATGTGCATCGTCACTGTTGGATAGGATTTCCTTAAAGGAAGATAGCTAGAATCTGATCACAGACAGCAGTGCACTTTCAGATAGGTCTCCACGAGGGTGGGACAAGAGTAAGTATGGTAAAAAGAGGAGCTGATACCCAGAGCTCAAATAGAAAGCAATGATGGCAACCTACGTACAAATATGTTTGACACAATTGATGTATGGATTGTTATAAAAGCTGTAAGAGCCCCCAATAAAGTGATCTTTAAACAAACAAAAAAGTGAAGTTACTTTTAACAAGCAAATAGCATGGATTGAGTGGTAGGGTGGATAGACTTTGTTTGGATCCTGATTGAAACTAATTAACTATAAAAAATCCTTTTGGAGACAACTGAGAAAATGTGAATTGGGTATTATAAAATTAGAATAATCCTGTATTCTTTTTTTAAGCTTTTATTAACTTTTATTATTTTAAGCTTAATTTATTCCTGAGCCATGAGTTTTTGCTTCTTCAGTTTCTTCTGGGAAATTTTTTTCTTCTGTGCACCCTCCTCTTCTGGGAACGATCTGTTCCTTCTCAATCAGGATCATGTCAGTGTGGCAGGGGGAGCTCAGGGATGGGTTGATCCGACCATGAGCTCTGTCAGTCCGGCGGCGCATCTGGGGGGCTTTGTTCACCTGGATGTGCTCGGTGACCAGAGAATCCACATCGAAACCCTTAAGTTCAGCATTACTTTCTGCATTTTTAAGCATGTGAAGCAGAAATTCAGCACTCTTTTTGGGGCCACCGACCCTGGGTCCAACCCCATTGCTTGGCCTGGGCACACCTGCCAACACCACCATTGTACCGTCGGAAAGGCACACACTGCTTCTGCAGAGTGATGTCGTTCAAGTATTTGGTGGCTTTCCGGATGTGCATGCCTTTGATGGCCTGGGAAGTTTCCCAGGTGTTCTTGAAGTGGACCCGGAGGTTCGACCCTCTTGATTTGCAGGATTTTGTGGGGTTTTCTGGGTCAAGTGAGTAGCGAACCATTTTGGCAGGTCACCTCAGGCCGCTACTGTTAGAGCTAATTGTGTATTCTAATACTATTCCAGACCCACTGCCATCAATTCTGACTGTCTTATAACATCACTGCTATTTACTGGAGTGTAGTAATGGTCTAATTATGGCCTTATTCAAATAACAATATTTTTTAAAGATGTATATACATAAGGTGATGCAACAATGTCAGAATCTGAAGCACTATAGCAAAAACAAAAATGAAACAATTATGACAAAATGTTGATAACCTACCTGTCTATTATTTTATCTGCATGTATGCTTAAAGATTTTTATTGAAAGAAATACAAAAAGAATAAATTGATTAAAAAAAGATAAATCTCAATGTCATGCTTAATAAAAAAAGCAAGCTACTTTCAGAGTTTGAATTTCAGTTAAACTTTTAAAATTCGGAACCAAATGAAGTGGCCCTAGCCGTTCCCCCATTCTGTGCGTGTGGCATGCTCTCTGTTGGGACGCTGAGTAACAGGGACTGCCCAGGAGGCGTGGGAGTATGTTGGGACATACCTGACCTTTGACTTGTTTGTTTGGGTTTTTTGGAGGGTGGGGATAGGGATGTTTTTAAAAAATACTACATGATGGTTCTAAGCGTTCACAGTTGTCCCCCAAGGGTAAATCAGTTCCTCACCTCCATGATTCAGAGTTCAAGGCAGGGTCATTTGTATGACGGGTCCTTTGGGGCTTGGCCTTGCCAAAACAAAAGAGGGTGCAAGAAATGTGCAAGTACACACACACACACACACAAAAAGAAATGTGCAAGTACACACGCATATATAAACACACACACACACATACACGCGCATGCAAACCAAACACACACACCCTTTATTTTCTTCAAAAATAGTTTTATTACTATAGAATTCACATACCATACAATGCAATGGTTGAAATATATTTAAAAAGAGTTGTGTAACCATCACCCCAATCAATTGTAGAATATGTTCTTCATTTCTGTGACACACACCTTTTTAAAAAAAATCATTTTATTGGGGGTCCGTACAACTCTTATTACAATCCATCCATCCATCCATTGTGTCAAACACATTTGTACATTTTCTGCCATCACCATTCTCAAAACATTATATTTCTAGTTGAGCCCTTGGTATCAGCTCCACATTTTTTCCCCTTCGCTCCTCGCCCCACCCCTCACGAACCCTTGATATTTTATAAATTATAATTATTTTGTCATGTCTTACACTGTCCGACATCTCCCTTCACCCACTTTTCTGTTGTCTGTCCCTCAGGGAAGGGGGTTATATGTGGATTCTTGTGATCAATTACCCCTTACTACCCCACCTTCCCTCCACCCTCCCGGTATCACCACTCACACCACTGGTCCTGAGGGGTTCATCTGTCCTGGATTCCCTGTGTTTCCAGTTCCTATCTGTACCAGTATACATCCTCTGGTCTAGCCAGATTTGTAAGATAGAATCGGGGTCATGATAGTGGGGGGGGGGGAAGGAAGCAATAAAGAACTAGAGGAAAGTTGTATATTTCATTGTTGCTACACTGCACCCTGACTGGTTCGTCTCCTCCCTGTGACCTTTCTGTAAAGGGATGTCTAGTTGCCTACAGATGGGTTTTGGGTCCCCACTCTGCACACCCCATCATTCACATTGACATTATTTTTTGTTCTTTGATGCCTGAAACCTAATCCCATTGACACCTCTTGATCACACAGGCTGGTGTGCTTCTTCCATGTGGGCTTTGTTGCTTCTGAGCTTAATGGCCGCTTGTTTATCTTCAAGCCTTTAAGACCCCAGATGCTATATCTTTTGATAGCCAGACACCATCAGCTTTCTTCACCACATTTGCTTATGCACCCGCTTTTTCTTCAGCGATTGTGTTGGGAAGGTGAGCATCATGGAATGCCAATTTAATAGAGCAAAGTCTTCGTGCATTGAGGGAGTATTTGAGTGGAGGCCCAATGTCCATCTGCTACCTTCATACTAAACCTACAAATATATGCACATAGATCTATTTCCCCATCCTCATATATAAATATACTTACATTTGTACATGCCTGTATTTAGACCTCTATAAATGCCCTTTGCCTCCTAGTTCTTTCCTGTATTTTATTTTACTTTCCTATGCCCACTGTCATGCTCAGCCTTCATTTGGGTTTCAGTAATTCCTCTCAGTTACATTGCCCTTGATCAAGCCCTACCAGGCCTCTCACACCCTCCTCGCCACTGATTTTGGATCATTTGTTGTTCCTTTGTCCCTGGGTTTGTTAATATCTCTTCCTTTCCCCCACCTCCCTCTCTCCCTTGTCCACTTGGAACCATTGGTCCTGTTGTTTTCTCCTCCAGATTGTTTATCCCACCTATCTTATCTAGATAAATATGCAGAGATAATAATATGCAGGAAAACAAGACAGAGCAAAACAAAGCAACAAAAAGAAAGAAAACAAGAAAAAAAAAACCATGATAAAAAAAGGGAAAAGCCTGTAAATAGTTCAAGGTCTGTTTTGTTGACCTTTACAAGTGTTTTTCCTGCAAGTCTGATGGGGTGTCATGCCCTGGCACCAAAGTCTATATTTGGTGTTCCCTCAGGACTTTCTTGCTCTGTTCCCCTTGCTGTTCTGTTGCACACTCATAGTGTTTTGCCTCAGTGTGGTGGGGTCAGATCAGGCACAATTCCCACACTGTCTCCAGTGTTGTCCCCTGTAAGGCCATGGACCAGTGAGGGATGTCATGTCTTGTAGTGGGGCTGGCCATATGGTCCTTTCTCTGCATTGGCTGCTCTGAGCAGGGATATCGTCCTCAGGGCTTAGTGGTCCAGGATGTGCTCCACTCTCTCTTCCTCCCCCTTCATTTGCTCCCGTGTGCTCTGATCAAACATGTCCCTCTCCTTGAGCTGTAGTTTCAGTTCTGTCCTCTGAAGTAAGAACTTCAGTAGGGGGAGGGACGGGGGGGAAGGGGTGACTGTCCACGTAGTTCGAATTGGGGCTGGCCCCTCAGACCTCTCTACTGGTTCCCTGCTTCATGCTGGTATGTTACATTCACATCTCGGAGCTCCGGGTTAAAGTCTGGTCCCTCTTTCCCTGTGGAGATATAAACAATACCCTCCCCTTGGGTGGATCAGTGCCCTGTTCAACTGCTACCCATTTCTTCTTCTCTTTTTTTTTCTTCTTATTTCCCCTCCGTTTTAGTTGGTTACCATATATATCCCTGGATTTGGTCTGGCCCCTGCTATACTACCTGGACCTCACCCCAGGAATGTTTGTATACTTTTCCCCTGAGCCCCTTTTGCATTTTTTAAAAGCTTACCTCAGTAGACTTATGTTGTACTTGTCTTTTTGTGCTTGGCTTACTTTCCTTAGCATAATTTCCTCCAGTTCTTCCCATGCAGCGATATGCTTCAATGTTCATCACTGATTTTTAGCAATGCGTAGTACTCCATTTTATGTACGTACCACAATTTTTTTAAAATCCATTCATCTGTTGATGCAAATTTGGGTTGTTTCCAACTCCTTGCAATTGTGAACTGTGCTGCAATGAACACTGGAGCACAGATGTCTGGCCTTGGTTTGTTTCTTGCCTCTTCTGAGTAGCTTCCCAGTCAGGGGATTACTGGGTCGTATGGTAGCTCGATTTCCCTCTGTTTTAGATATCGCCAAATCGATTTCCATAGTGGCTGTACATATCTACAGGTCCACCAGCAGTGGATGAGAGTTCCTGTCTCCCCACAGCCCCTCCAACACTTGTTGCTTTCTGACTTTTTGAATTGAGCTATCTTTGAGGGTGTTAGGTGGTTTTAATTTGCATTTCTCTTATGGCTAATGATTGCAAACATTTTCAGATATGTTTATTGGCCATTCAGATTTCTGCCCCTGTGAAGCTTCTGTTCAGTTCCTTTGCCCACCTCCTCAGGACATACACCTTTTTGTATTACTAATGCTCCCTACATAACATACTTAAGTTCTTGAATTCCCTGTGGGGTAAAAGAGGATCTGAAACCATAAAGTGTTTTAAATTAAGTCAACAAAAACACATTTTCTTTTTCTTTTCCTTTTTCACCCCTCCTCAACAGACAATGTCCTCTGTTCAGTCCGTAACTCAAATGACAATAAATGGTGATACACATTCATACCCCCCCAAAAAAAAGATAGATCTTGAAATGTCCTTTGACACAATTAACCCAATGGCATCCCTCTCGGTTGTTTCATTCCCAACACTGTCCATATGATTTTTCTGATTCCGATTGGCCAATACCTGTCTATTTCGTCTCACTGACACCTAGCGTGTCAATCCCGATGTGTTCCATTTCATTTGTGACGATTTTCCTAGATTCATGCTTCAGACATTCCAAGTTCTGATTACTAGTAGATTCTTCTCAGCTGTCTCGTCTCATGCCCAGGAAGACCCAGAAGGCTTTGCTCCCACGGGCTTTACGTCTCTCCCATCTCCACGGTCTACTCGACCTCGAGCAAGCAGCTCCTTCTCAGAGACATTTTGAGTGCGCTCCCTTCATGAGGTCTCCGGGGTCTGACGAGCTCTGGAAAGTCTGCCTAAGGTTCACAGCGGCTGCTTCCTCGTTCTTCCTCTGGGCGCTCTGCGGAACCCTGTTCCCTGGGAGTGGAGGTCGGGGATTCTGTTTCGGGTCGAGTCCCCACAGTTCAGAAGAGTGCCTGGCACACAAGTGACTGAGGGTTATTCCTGCGGGTGGCCTTCCAGTTCCCAGTGACCCCTCAGGTACAGAGCTGAACTGCTCCCTCTGGTTTCCTAGTTGGAATGTCCACAGGAATATATCGCCAGCCCTTTTCTCCCATAGGGATCATTAAAACCCTGAGACCAATATCCCCCTTTGCAAGACTCACCCACCTCCTTCCACTTCTCTTACCTACATCTTTTGTTCTGGGAAGCATTCCATCCCAACCCTTTCACAAAGAATGGGTCCAGCCTCCTCCCGGTTTGGATTACGTCTGAAAGCTTGTGCAGTAAATAAACAACAGCATCTTTCCATTCACCCCGGACCCACGGGTCCCTGGTAGGAACCATATGATCAGAACACCCAGGAGTATAGGACTCATGAATCAGATCTATGTTTGTTTGTTTTTTAATCATTTTATTGGGGGCTCATGTAATTCTTATCACCATCCATCCATCCAAGTATCCACTGTGTCAAGCACATTTGTACACTTGTTGCCATCATCATTGTCAAAACATTTGCTTTCTACTTGAGCCCTTGGTATCAGCTCCTCATTTTTTCTCCTCCCTCCTCACTGCCCCCTCCCTAGATCTATGGTTTTTAACAGTTTTATTGGCATACGATTCACGTACCACACAATTTAATAGTTCAAATATATTTAAAAGAGTTATGCAATCACCACCACAGTCAATTTTAGAGTATTTTCTCCATTTTTGTCTCCATGATTATACGCTCCCCTCTGTTTAAGGACAGAGGATAGAGAGGGGGCAGAAGGAAGTCAGAATCCCAGATGCCAAACTCAAGCCCACTGCCATCAAGTGGATTCCAACACCTAGCAGCACCATGGCACACAATCAAATTGCCCCTGGGGGTTGCCGAGGTTCTAAATCTTTACAGCTTTCTCCCAGGGAGCCTGCGGGTCAGTTTGAACCGCTACCAGGTGGTTAGCCACTCACTGTGTGACGCACTACGTCACCAGGGAAGGAGCACCCGCCATTTTGGTCAAGAGACCCCAACTTGCTCCTTGTCTTCGAAGACAATGCAACTCCTTTCTGTTTCTTTGGCACACAATGCCTGCTTTATTTCAATTGGCTAACAAAGTAGGAAAACCCCCCTGAAGACTTGGGTGACATCACTGGGTGAGTTCATACTGCCAATCCTTAGATTAGCTGTTGAGCACAGAATAACAGGTGCTTAATTCCATTTTTACAAAGTATCTCTTACGATTTTTTCCCCTCTTATGTTTTCCCCTCTCTCCTCTACACTCCTCTGACCTTGGGCTTGTATCACTTTGTATTGGCTTGGGTGCACCTGGAAGAAAACAGTCAAAATATCAGGGATTGAAACCAGACAGCTTGTGGTTTTCATGTAAAAGTAGAAGCAGCCCAAACTGCCATGGTGCCTTCACGGGGCAGGCGTGGTGCATCCGTGGTCCTGCTAGCTAGTAGCCCAGCCCTACTAAGTTGTCTTCATTTGCATGATGAAGGTGCCCTACCACCCCCACTCCCACCCCCACTCCCACCTGTGTTCCAGCAACAGGAAAGGGGAAACGGAAAATCCCTCTCTTTTCTTTTTCCGAAGTACAGCTTGGAAGTCCGGAGCGATGGGCTGCCAACCATAGCAACTAGCAGCTGCCCCTTGGGAGAAAGATGAGGCTTTCTGCTCCGGGAAACAGTTAGGCTCAGAGCCCACAGAGGCAGTTCTAGCTTGTCCTATAGGGTCGCTGTGAGTCATGATCGACTTGATGGCAGTGAGTTTTGAGTGCGTTAACTTGGAAGTTGCACGCAGTATACTCATGTACAAGAGGAAACGATTTTCAAGACCTGGTGACGTGGCCAGGGCTAGCTGACAAGGGTGCCTGGGAAAGGTGGCTTTTATGTGGGGAACCATGTACAGCTTCAGTGCCTGAGTCAGAAAAGGAGAGCAGACAGAGGGGCCCGAGGGGAGGATGAGGCCAAGTAGCCGTGTCTTTCACACTTTCATGTGACGTTTATTGGGTTGCTTTAGTCTCAGCGTCCTTGTTTGTAGAACAGGATGAGTAATGGCCGTCTTATGTGGTGATTGTGTGTGTTGGAGGAGCCCACAGAGTCTGGCATACAAAAAGATTGCCAATAAATATTAGTGTCCTCTCGTTGGTTTCCGCTACTGTCTCATTGTAGCTGGCTAGACAGTTTCCTATAATAGGCTTGGCCTACTTTTTTCTTTCCCAAGTACGTGTGTTATTGAATTACTTGCAGCGGTCAAACTGTGTGTGGTCATCTTCTTTCCTCAGACAGGACGACTCCTTCCCGAGCAGGGGCGGTCACTTGTACAACCTTGATCTTGTGCCTCCATTCTCGGTCAGGAGCTGCTGAATGAGTCGATGGTAAAGAAGGAAAGAGCTCTTTCCATTCTACGCTGACTTGGTCTCGATGGGGTGGGATTGCCAACCGCACCAATACAGGAGGGCTTAGGTGTGTTGAGTTGTGAGGATGGTGGAGGGCTGGGCAGTCAGTGTCTTGTTCTATGGGACATTGGGTCGCTAAGCGTGGGGCCAACCCAAGGGCACCTGATAAGCCAACCCAACAATTGTGTTGAGGTCCCACAAAATGTCAGTGCCGTAAAAGACACGAACACCCTCACCCCTGCCCTCTGATCATGCACTTGACCAGTCAGATCTGGAACCGAGTGACTCTATTCCTAGGACCTAGGTCAGTGGGTCAAGTGAATCACCATCATCTTCTTCCCCTTTCCTCTGCCGGCCCTTCATAAGGAGGGCCGGCCCTCTCTTGCCTAAGACTGGAAAAATAGTTGGATTTTTGGTAGATCGTCAACTTTTTTTTTAAAGGATGGGGGTGGGGTGGGGCAGGGATTAGTGTATAGAAGACAATCATAAGAATCTAAGGAATCCTGAAACGTTTGTCCCTCTACACATTGGCCATCTGGTCTCAGTCTACAGGTGGAAATCACACAGTCACCTGTGGAACTGGGTGACATTTGGACCATGCCGAGGCCAGCTAGCCTGAGAGATCCGTTACCATGGCAAACAATAAGGTCACCTTGTGGTTACCCGCGTGACCCGAGCTTGTTATGTCTAGACATGCACGCTGAGGGCAACATCACCCTGGAAATCAGACACCCACGGATTTGCCCTGCTTTGTCACATTTTTCCCCAACCTCCTGGGCCAAGATGGGGTCTCCGGCTCTTTTCATATGCATGCGGCTCTTTTCATATGCATGCTTGGCATTTCCATGCTCTCTGCTCTCCTGCGGCTGGGCTGCTTTCCCAGGACACTGGCCCTTCCTCCCCAAATCCAGGAAGCACTCTGGCTTTTGTGACAGCAGATCTATGGCCCCACTTAGATTTAATTAGAGCACAAGGACAGATGATTAGTTTACACATCAAAGCACTGAAACAACTCCCAAATTGGCCCCATCCCAAAGCCCAGCACAGGGGCTGGCCTTGAACTCAGAGGCTCTGCCTGCTGGGTCCCTGGAGCTACAGATGAAAGCTCAGGGAGCCCCACGCAGAGGCACACGGAAGGAGTTCTGTGTCTCAAGGGCAGGGATGGAGCCCAGCTGTTCCCAGCCCTAATTGTGCTGTTGCACCCCCCTCACCTTGGTGTTTCACCTTCAAGGCCTCCCTTGGCCACTACTTAAAGCTCATGTGTCATCAACTCTTGAGTATTTGGGAACTGATTATTCAATTCCTGGGTTCCTAAGCCCTTTGCGAATCTTCCATTTTGACCTTGTTCCTTTCCAAGTGGGATTAAGACTGTTCATTGGGATACCAACCAGTAAAGAGAGACAAAAGGAAACGGGCTCATCTTTAAGCCAGGCCACTTGGCTACTGGCTGCTTATTTTTATTTGTTTGAGGGTTGATAGGGGAGGAGATAGAAATCATAGGTTGTAATAATGTATATAAATTATTTTTGGGTCTCCTTCACCCACATCCTTCCTGTTGCTTGTGGACAACCGAACACTAACTGAACACCTGACCATGCTCAACATCACACTGTCTTTGCCTTTTCTATTACGTATTTCAGACCTCCTATTGCCATGCATGTAAAAGTTGTATCTCAAATAAGGAGCATTGAAGAAGAGTCGATGTGTTTGAATTACGGTGCTGCAGAAGCATATTGAAAGTGCCCTGGACTGCCAAAGGGACAAACAGATCTGTCTTGGAAGAAGTACAGCCAGAATGCCCCCTTAGAGGCAAGGATGGTGAGACTTCACCTCATGTACTTGGACATGTGGTCAGGAGAGACCAATCACTGGAGAAGGATATTATGCTTGGTAACGTGGAAGGCAGCAAAGTAAAGAAGGCCCACGACAAGATGAATTAATTTTTTAAAAAATGAAAAGATGGATTGATACAGAGGCTATAACAGTGGTCTCAAACATAAGGACACTGTGAGGACAGTGCAGGACTGGGCACGAGGTCCCCAGGCGTCCGAGTCAAACTGGCAGCTAGCAACAACAACATCGTCAGAGAAGCTGAGGGTGTGTTGGGAGACTTAGGCAGCGCGTGGTATTAATTGCTTCATTCAGGGAAAACCACACCAAGCCCCCAAACCCTAAGAGCCCAGTCCCCCCAATTGCGGAACTGACTTGCCCTTCTTAGTCGGTCTACATCCAGTAGATTGGATCTCCGCCAACCCCCTCTGGAGCAGAATGGAGTTGTGCTCAGTAGCATTTTCAACAGCTGATTTCCCAGAAGTAGATCTCCTACAGGCTTCTAGGTGCCTTGAATCACCAACCTTTTGGTTGGTAACTGAGGTCCTTAACTGCTTCACAGCCCTGGGACACCTTGATCTACCTATCTCTCGTCAAAATAGTCGATGGGACCCATTCCCAAGTCAGAGGCACGGAGGCGACTTGAATCAGTTTTCTTTCATTGCACCTCCGGACTGTATGAGCATGCTGCTGTGGAGGTGGGGGGTTGGGGCCAAGAAGGCCTGTAGTTCTCTTAAACTCTCCAGGAGCGTAGAGGCTCAGTCCTCCCATGTGAACACTGATGGTGGCCCAGTGCACAGTGGGATTTGTGCTTCCTCGAGTAGGGTCTCGGGATGAGTGGGCATCAGCTCAAATGTTGTGATGCGGGCAGACAGATGACCAATGCAGGACAGCGGGCAGAAGCCGCGCTGCCTTCAGACGGCTGCAAGCGAAGCTTGTCCCAAGCAGGCTGTCACCCCATGATTAGCATAAAGCAGACGCCTATTGATCTGGCTGATTAGAAAGCCTTCCAAGGCCCTGGGGTAATTAGCACAATTTACCCAGTAGCAGTTATCAGCTTCATTGCTTAATTAACAATGTAAATATCTTTCTAAATGACATTTTATAATCATGAGCAGACCCTCTAGTGTTTGCCCTGTTCGCTGCTTAATTCCTTCCCAGATGTAGGGGAGTCGGTGCACCCTTCCTTCCTTGCCCACCTCGTCTTTCTGCCTCCGAGCCCGGGGCGACTGTACGTGCCCTACGACAGTCTCCGCTTCCGTTTCTTCCAGGGCGCCTGTCCTGCCTGCGTGGCTCTCTAACCCGAAATAGCCTGTCTGCCAATTGAATTGCCAATTAAAAGTACTTAATTAGACGTGAAGGGGGAGTTCTGTCATGTTGTGGATTCTGAACTATTTTTTATTTATGTTGCTGAGCAGGGTGAGTCGTCTTAAATTAGCATCACATTTTTCCCTCTGAAGAACATGTGAGAAATGAGGCTATTAGGAGAGAGGTTTAACACAATATTTGTGTACACTAGCCACGGGTGCAGAGAGGCAGCCCAAGCGCATATGCTGCTTTGGCAAGCAGTGTTCCTCTTCGCATTTATTCCTTTATTTATTTATTGCCTTATCAGTTCTTGTGGAACGCACGTTCGTGCCAGCGTATTTGGTCTGTCCAATTACACCTGTGTGCAGGGAGCTGGTTTTGCTTTCTTTCTTTTTTTTTTTTGCCACTGAAAGATTTTATTATTATTTAAAAAAAATCATTTTATTGGGGGCTCGCACGACTCTTATCACAAACCATCCATCCATCCATTGTGTCAAGCACATTTGTTGCCATCATCATTTTCAAAGCATTTGCTTTCTCCTTGAGCCCTGGATATCAGCTCCTCATTTCCCCCCCCCCCTCCCGGTTTTGCTTGTTTTGACTTGAAATTCACCTATTGTTTTTTGGAGTATCAGGGCCGTCACCTGGTGTCGCGGAGCTGACCCTGACTTGGGGACACTCCACTAGGGTCGCAGTCGAGCTGTGCGCCACTGGGTTTTCAAGCTGAGTTTTCGGGGAACCTCCAGGGAATCCCTAGCCCCGATCTTCTGGTTGGTGGCCAAGCTCATAAACTGTTCCTACCACCCCATACTAGAAGACTACTGTCACGCGGCCTACCAAACGAAACCCCAAACCTACTATCGTCACGTCTGACTCCCAGCAGCCCTGTCCACAGGACAGAGGACAAGTGCCCAGGGGGATCCCCAGGCTGTGGTCTTTACAGAAGCAGACTGCCACATCTTTCTTCCGTGAGACAGCTGGTGGGCGCAAACCACCAACCTTTTGATAAGCACTGCGCCACCAGCCACCCTAAATGAGAGGCACACACAGTGAACATCTTTATAGAGCCCTGGGAGTGGAAGGGCCGAAGGAAAACCCCCAAAGCTTTCTATTCCTCAAGGCCTGATGATTTCACTTGGTGAATGATTAACTTCTGGTCTTTTTGCTTCCCCTGCTAACTGCAAAGTGGCCAATGCCGTGACGCCCACCACTGGTAAGGAAACGTGAGAAAACCAAAGAAAGGGAATCTAGGACAAACCAGTGCATGCTACCCGGGTGAAAAAAAAGTGCAAAAATGAATTTGGGAGGCATTGCCTGTGGGTTTTAATTAACCATCTTGCCCTTGTTCCCCATTATCCTTGATTTGTGTGATGAGTGCCAATTATATATGTCATAAGTATACTCCTTTTTGCTGAAGACAAGAGATCTTGTGTGTGATGCAAATCAGGATTCTCAGAATGCTAATTTTGTAATGAGCCGATGCATTCTTCAAGGAGTTTATCGTCTACAGGGGGAATAAAACATGTGCATAAATAATTATAATGCAAAATAGGAAACTGGCGTGTGTCATGAGACAGTGCAGAAAGGATTATGGTCAAAGAAAGAGGGTGGAGCAGTGGAGTCTGGTTGGGAGATGGGGAAGGCCGGTTTGAAGGGTGGGGGAGCTGGGCAGAGAAGCACTCTGAGAGTACTGGGTGTGGCCTCCAGAGGGGGGAAGAGCAAGAGGAAAACAGGGACAGCTGGGAGCCGAGCCAGGGGCTGCTTCTCCGGTCCTGGCATGAGGCGTGTGAAGGGAGGCGCTGCAGACCAGGCTGTGAAGGCAGACCCCGGCTAGATCCTAAAAACCAGTTGTCATGAGTGGACCCCAGCTCAGGGGTCCCTAACTCACAGAGGCCCATGGGTGTCGGAGAGAGCCGCGCTCCATTAGGTTCCAGGGCCTCGTTTTGCGAAGGAGGCCACCGGACTTTTCTTCTGAGGCATTTGGGGTGGACCCAGCCTTGAACCTTCCACCTTTCAGTTAGCAGTCAACTGCGTTTTACATTTGGACCATTCTGAGATGCCATAGAACCTAGAATTCAAGGCCGGAAGAGTCACGCTGCTTCTGCAGGCCAGGGGTTGGCAAGCATTTTTCCTTTGGGGCAAAGAGCTCTAGATGGTCGTTATTTTAGACTTTGCAGACTGGCCAGCCTCTGCCACAGCTCCAGCCTGGCAGGGCAAAAGGGGCGTGGGAGGACGCGTACACGAGCTCATGAGTGCTGTGTTTGTGCGTCATCGGGCGTATCCCAGCTCCCCAGGGTCCTACAGGACAGAACTGCTGCCAGGACTCTCCAGGCGATCCTCCTCAAGAGGGCGGATGGCCAGCTCTTTTCTCCCACGGAGCTCAGGTTGGGTTTGAACTGCCGACCTTCTGGCAAACAGCTGCCCCCCAAAGCTCCTTCATCAATGAATCACCGTTGCTCTATTCCAATAAAGCAGTGGTTCTCAGACTTCCCAATGCTGCGACCCTTGAACACAGTTCCTCATGTGGTGGTGACCCCCCCCACCCCATAACATTATTTTTGTTGCTACTTCATCACTGTCGTTTTGCTACTGTGATGAATCGGGCGACCCCTGTGAAAGGGTCATTTGACTCCCAAAGGGGTCGTGACCCACAGGTTGAGAACCGCTGCAATGAAACGTTACTCGTGCGCCCTGACATCATCATTTCGTCTAGTTCTCACTTGTCACGGAACTGGTCTTTTGATTTTGCTCCTGGCCTGCGCTGTTGGGAGAGACTGAGGCAGGAAGCTGTAAGCATCGCCTAACCTCTGTGTTGTTGGGTTTCCTGTGGCTGTGTCGCCTAACCAGCAAGAGCCGAGTGCTGCCTGGGCTTGGGTTCAGACGGGTAGAAAGCCACAGAATCAACCCACCAAGTGACCATGACGGCACAGGTGTGCACGGTTGTTTCCATCACTGCTGTGGGCCCAGGTCCAAGCCTCAGTGTGCAGCACGAGGGTACGATGGGCGCCTGTGTACTTGCAAAAGGACCCCTGCTGGTGCAGTGGTTATGTGTTGGCCTGTCATCCGCATGGGCGGCAGTTCAAAACCACCGGCGGTGGACTTTCTACTCCTGTAAACAGTTACAGGCTTGGAAACCCACAGGGAGTTGCTATGATCGAGCATTGATTTTATTATTATTATTATTATTTTAGTTTGGTGCACTTTCAAAAGCCCAGCCATTGACAATCTCCTGGAGCAAGTTCTCTTTTGAACCATTCGGGGGTGGGTGGGGGTGGTGCAGTTTTGGGGCGGTCACTAGATTTCAACTGGATTTGGTGATACTCACTGACTCAAGCACTCCTTGGTAACTGACAATACCTTTATCAAAGGTATTGGGGTTACCTTTGGAAACCCTAAACTGACCTTTCAAAGTTACCTTCCCTGGCTGAATGGGGCCTTTCCCTAAGCCCAACCATGGTTCAAACTGAGTTGATTCCAGCTCTTAGCGACTCCTGCAGGACAGAGTAGAACTGCCTCAGAGGGTTTCAAGACAGAATTAAAAAAAAAAAGTTTCATTGGTATTTAATTCACATATCACCCATTTCAAAAGTTCAATCATACTAAGAAGAGTCGTGGAAGCATCACTGCAATCAATTTGAGAATTTTCTTCTTTTTTACACTCGTTTATTTCTGGGCACTGTGCTCTGTCGGGGTTTCAATGACCCCCTTCTCTGGACTAGACTAGCCTCCAATCCACAACCTTTCAGTTAGCAGCCGAGAAGGTTAAACGTTTGCACCTGGTGCCTGGTAGGTGTTCCATAAACATCTGTTGAGTCAACAGATAACCTTTCCCTACCATGGAGAGGGGCTGATATCAGACTTTCTCTGGTTGGGGATGTGGGTGGGCAACAGAAAGAGGTTTCATTTCGATTTTGTTGTTAATGGGGACCCCTAGCCTCAGGTTTCCCAAGCTCTCATATCCACATCAAACACCTGGGCATTTTGCTAAAATGCAGATTCAGATCCTGCAGGTCTGGGGTAGGAGAATCTTCTGTTCCAGCGGCCTCCCAGGAGAGCTGATGCTGCTGGTCTATGGGCCACAGTTTGGGTCAGCAGGCCCTTACGCCACCTTGGCATGCTGCCCAGAATGGGTGCGTGGAGAGGGGAGATGGATGAGGCAGGAGAGAGGGGAGAGCGGTAGGAACAAGGACTTTAAGAAGGAGTGGGTGGAAACCAGGATCTAAGTGGAGGGCTTTGGGTTTTCAAAGACAGAAAGGAACGTTTCCCAAGATAACAAGAAGAAAGGGGAAGGGATGAGAGGAACAGGGAGTTCCTGCCTGGTCCTGTCTGCTTTTCAAGGAGGCCTCCGAGAGAGGCGAGGGCTGGAGCTCAGAGACCTGACAGGTGGAGGGCCCACCTCCTCAGGAGCCGCACCAGAGGTTTACCATGAAACCCACCTGCCCCCCACTATGTTCTATGCTCTCAATGCTGTTCTGGTTAGGGAAGGAGGATGGAGCACCCATTCAGGGTGCGGGAGTGTCAGAGCACTGAAGGCCCCTGGAAGGGTATGAGTTTAATGGTGGCCCACAGGAAACATTGCTACTCAATTCTTGCCCCATAGAACTCTCCTGGGGGAAGACAGACTCACTCAACGGGCTGGCATCATCTCTCAGACCCATATGCCCACAGGTCTGTCCGTGGGTGGGGGTGAGGGAGAGAAATGGAATGAAAAGCTAAGGGAATTCTCCCACGAACTTTTTGAAGCCCCTTCATGATGACGATAAACGTGCACATGGCCCTTCATTCTGTCAGCCGATAAGGTCTTCATGTGGCAGCCACCTGGACGGCAACGGCAAAACTATATAAACCTCTGAGGATAAGTGAAAAGGGTTGCTGTAGAAAAATCAATCAAACAAATAAAAAACAAACCCCTCCCTGCCGCCGAGTCGATGCCGACTCACAGCGCCCCGATTAGACAGGGTAGCACTTTTGGGAGTTCACCCCCAAGGCTCCTGTTCTAAAACACATGCCTTTATTAAGGCAAAACGATCAAAGCTTGAAGCCACTGTTTCTTGGCCTATCATCCATCAGGGCGATACACTTCTTTGAGGAAGACTTTTCTTTAGGCCCCTTTATTCTGAAGGTGCTGTGACCATCTCCCTGGCCCCTCTCCGAGGGCCCCCACAACATGGCTGTGTTCACATGTTGTTTGAAATTTCTGATGAGTACGCTCAGAGCTATAGGGGAAATGGGGTACGACTTTCTTGAAGCGCGAGCAGGTGTTCTGCTGTGATGTGGAAACAACACAAAACAAGGAGTCTTCCACACAACTTCCCTGGCCTTTTGATCACCAGCATATCTTTCAGTTTTCTTAAAACTCCCGTTTCGTGAGCTCCCGCACATCATCCTGGGTCCTCAGAGCAAATCTATCATGATTCCTCCCTTGGAATCCTGACAGTCACCATAACCCTCTGAGCTGACCCCTCTGCTTTGAGCGTAACTGGCCCGGCAGATTGCCTCAAAAAGCCACCATTGTGACTGAAGCCATGCTAATGAGACTAAGACACGTGTCTTACGAAGAGATCATCGCAAACTCCTGATAACCTTGAGAAGACTGGGAAAGCCAGAAACAGTGCATTTTTCTCATTCAGAGTCTGCATCTGGGCCCAGTGGTGATGGCTGAGAGAGCATCAGCGAATAGTGCCTCGTTTCAAATCAGGAAGGGTGCGCATCAGGGCTGTAGCCTCGCACCGTACCTCTTCAGTCTGGATGCTGAGCAAATCCTCAGCGAACTTGGCCGCAGGACTGGGGGAAGGCTGACGAGCCCGCGGCAGCCTGCAGACACCAGCTTGCTTGCTGAAGGTGAGGAGGGCTGGAAGCCCCTGCTGATGAAGATCAAGGACCACAGCCTTCAGGAGGGGTCACAACTCCAGGGAAAGAAGATCGGACTCTTCACAACTGGACTGACGGGCAACGTCACAATCAAGAGGAGAAAGCTGCATGTCATCAAGAACTTCGTCTTGCTTGCCTTCATCGTTGATGCTCCAGGAAGCAACCGTCAAAAGATCCAAGGGCACATGGCATTGGGTAAGTCCGCGGCACACAACCTCTTCGAAGTTTTGAGAAACAAGGATGTCACCTTGGGGACTAAGGGAGACCTGACCCAAGGCATGGCATTTTCAATCACCTCCCCTGACGGTGAAAGTTGGACATTGAATTGGGAAGGCCAAAGAAGGAGTTCATGTGAATGACGGTGCTGGGGAAGACTACTGAAAGTACCATGGACAGCCAAAAGAACCGGCACATCTTGTTTTGGAAGAAGTACGGCCGGAATGTTCCTTAGAGGCAAGCATGGTGAGATGCCATCTCAGGAGCGTTGGACATGTCGTCAGGAGAGGCCAGTCCCTAGAGAAGGACATCATACTTGGTAAAGTCGATGGGGCCGTGGAAAAAAGGAAGGCCCTTAACAAGATGGACGCGTGGTTGAACCCTGGGCTCAAACAGAACAGTGGGTGTAAGGAGGATGCGGGATGAAGCAGTGTTTCCACCACAGTCACTATCGGGAGGCACTTACTCAGGCACCTGACAACCAGACACTGACAGAGAGAACTTGTCTGCAGTCATCCAACTGACCCCAAAGACCTGCTTAGCACGTTTTGTTTACAATAAACCTGTGCTCGTGTAAACCTAGTGGTAATGCATTTTGGCTTATTCTCCTACACCAGACAGCCAGTGCCCTGCCTATAAGCTCTTGGGTCTTACCCTCACTGATTTTCCCAATTTATCAGCTTTGTTGCTTTGTCTAGACTACACAGGCCAGAAGCACCGGGAATTAAGATCCATGGGAGTGACCTGCAGCCAATAAAAAGAGGAATTGGGTGCCCACCTCCCTTGGTTGTGTGAACTCGTGTGTGTCTGCTCAGTTGTCCACGATGCTAACTTCTTGGTAAGGCTCTCTCCACGGGCTGCCTTCCTGTCCCTGTCTCCTTCCCCCACATCCTTACTGGGTATTTTCTGAGATAATTTTCCAAGTAAAGTGCTCATTCTGGAATCCCTGCCTCAGGCTCTGAGACAAATGCAATTACAAACAGTGGTGCGTGTCATGAGGACAGGCGCTCACTTCTTGGGATGGTGGGACCTTCCCTAGTGTGAGTGGCACGGGGCGGGGGGGATGTCGGAGGAGGGAGGAAGGGACTTATGAGTTTGGGCGATCTAAAGGGGGAGCAGGCTGGGCGGTGTTCTCGAGGGTCTGAAACTGGAGCGTGTGCACATGGAGGGAAGCCGGAGAGGCCGTGGTAAGGAATTGTGTTGAGAGAACCCTGAGAAGTTGCTCAGGGGTCTAATGCCATGAAGGAAGGGGTCTGGCTAGGTGAGCTTTGCCTCTAGTATAGGCACCCCGAGTTTAGTGTGGAGGTCTGGAACGTGAGTGTGGGCGGGAGGGAGGCAGAGGCCCTGCTCTGGCCCACGGCCTTGCATGGATTTGGCAGAGTCTTCTCCACAACGTTTGCTGAGGTGGAAGGTACCATTAACTAGATATTTGATTGACCAGAACACCCTATTTCCTGGCCAAGCTGAGTACTGGTTTCCCTTAATTAATGTTGCCCTTTCCCCCCTCCCCTTTTCCTTTTCCTTTCTGGGCTGCTACATTTAATCTTATCCAGCCATTCTCTTTGGGAGAACATTCAAAGGAAAACAAGACCCTTCTGCCTGCTCTCCTCCACTCCTCTCCCCCACTTCTGTTCTTCACCTCACCAACTCGTTCTTCCCCCAAATCATCCCATTTAATAAAGCTGATTGTTTCTCCCAGTCTCCATTTCTATTAACAGTGGCATTTAATTCTTATCTGCCAGCGGAAACAGAATTACACTTTGTGAACAAGGTAATTTAAAAGTGGAGCGTTACTGAAACACCCCCAGAGACAGGCTTGCTCAGCCCTTTGTTATTGTCACCACGGACGCATCCAGCATGCGTTCATGCTTTTTTCCTGGGGACCCAAAAAGTCCACTCTAAAGGGGGCTTATTTATTGCGTGTGTGGGGGTACATGATATTCCTCATCTGGAATCAGGAGTTACTGACATAAGACAGTCAGGAGATGTGAAAGTAGAGACTCACTTTTTAAATTCAGAGATGCCCTTTTCCTCTGGTCTCACGCGTGGTCCGTGTAAGCATATGACTACAGAACACACCAGGAAGCAGAGAACGCGAGGCAGCTGTCAGCAAGGTTAGGACTAAGGTTTACACAGTTGCGGAAAGCGGCCCAGGACAGCGGTCCAGGAGACTAAAACCTTGCCCAGGGCAGGTTGTCAATTGTCAGAGTTGTATCCATTTCACCTCTTCTCTCCTACTCCTTTTTTAGCCAAACCTTGAGATCCTTGCTCGTCTCCTTCCACCCAGCAATTAAGAGAAAAAGACACTTGCTGCCGGAGATTTCACGTAACCTTTTACACCCAATATTTTCGTTGTCTGAAAAACAAATCTTCAGTAGTCAGCGAGGGATATGGTTTGCAACACCCTGGGGTGGGGAAGATCAGTTCGCCGGGTTTTCCATTTTTGACCCCGTGTCCTCTCTTGGCACATTCACCAGTCACCCCATGCCCCTCACCCTATGTTCTGGCAGGATTTGCGACATGCAAATTGCAAACTGGTAAATAGCAACTTTGCATATTTTGAATAGCAGAGAACAACAACGTGACACCACTCATTCTGTTCACAGGGACATCTGAGATAGTGCGGGAGGGGGCAGGGGCAGCCCAAGGGTGCTAAGTAAGGTCTTCAAAGTGTTTATTATGCTTATTAAATCTATTGTACACTGATGAATTAATTTGAATTATTTACATGGTCAACCTTTGAGACAATAATCTGATTGAATCAGAGGATGCAAATGTATCATGTCTCTTTGAAACCTAAAAAAAAAAAAAAAACCAAACCCCAAACAAGAAAAGCCAAGTTTCAACTGGAAGCATCAGGACTTCTTATGTCTTTCCCCACAAATATTGGTTTGCGACCTGCAGTTGTCAAGTTAAATGACATCGTGTCAGAAACCAAGAGAACATGGTGATGTGCTTCTTAGGAAAGTCAATCAACTTCCCGGTGGAAACAAGTCCCAGCCAGACAATACTGGGTGCCAGATCCCTCAAAGAAGTCTTTCAAGTCCGTTTGCCTGTGAATAGCGTGCGCTGCTGGACAGGAGGGTGTTCATGCTAAAATGGTAGTGTAGGGGGAAATGACATGGTAAGGATGGCTGGATTGTCATTGGATGATGGGTCTGGGCCCAGGTTAGTGAATGTTTGGAAGTCTGCAGTGTTACTTCCCAAAGCGCTAAGAACCTGACGTTGCCGCCAGGTCCCAAACATCATAATTCCATTCTTGTAAAATCTAGGTTTTCCATGGGACTTGGAAAACATCGAAGGTCATGGTCCACACCTCTCTGGTGGTGTCGTGCTAACCACGAGGTCGGCAGTTGGGCTGCTAACCTCAGGGTCAGCAGTTCGACTCCACCAGGGGCTGCAAGGGCGACAGGTAAAGCTTTCTCCTCCCATGAAGATATGTAGTCTCTGGAAACCTATGGGAACAGTTCTAATCTGTGAGTCAGAATGGACCGGATGGCACTTGGTTTTTCCCCCTAATTTTGGCAAATTGTTTTTCTTCTTCTTTTTGGATGTTTAGAAGGAATTTTTGTGAAAGGCTCAAAACCTCATGGGTTTGGAAAAGCAGAAGCAACACAAGTGATTCTGAAGATGGAGGCTCTTCTGAGGTAAAATGAACAGCTTGAATCTTGAATATTTTATGAGATCTAGGTATTAAAACCATGTTTCTGAGGCAGGAACACAGCAATCTAGTAACAATAGGGAGCTGGGCCTAAGGAAGGGACGATGAAGTTTCTTCATCCTTTTAAATGGCACGAAGACTGAAAGCAGGAGTGGATTATATTACTGTAGATTATTCCTAATAAGGGCTTTAAAAGCTTAATGATTTATCGATTGGCTCTGTACTAATGGGGTATCCTTTATCATGCGAGTGTAAATAAGAGGACTGATTTATGAGGGTCCATGTCAGCCTCCAGAAATGTTTGGTTCAAGTCTACATACTGAAAATGAATGGAAGAAACAAGGCAATTCCCTGCATTCTTTCAGGGGGTGCACCCCCACCTGATCTGGAGGAAGGCTGACTGATTAGGTAAGAAGGGGGTAGGAGAAAAAGCACGGGGCTCTAAAGGAGTTTGGAAGACAGAAAAGCCCAGAAAACAAAAGAATAACAAAACATCGACTTCTGTTCATAACTATTCCCTGCTTCTATTACTCTAAAAGGCAAGAAATGGATTCCCAGGTGCCTCCAGGGAAAACAAACAAAGAACAAGAAGAGTAAAGGAAAGAAAAAAGAAAAAAAATGTGACCTTGTCAAATAAACTACACCTGGAGTATGTCTGTGTAAGGAATCAGCACTCCCACCCCCAGTTACAAATAAGTTTTGAAAATCTCCAGAGAAGACAGAAAGAAGCAACATCACCCACCAACAACCAGACTCCTCCCTTAGACATCAGCTGAGAGAAGCTCAGCAGTGTGCTTGAACAGAGGGTTCGTCTTAAGATAAAGACTCATCTTTATTTCTTTCAGGATATAAAACTTGTATTTAAATCAATTCAGGGAAGCACTTTAGCTTTAAACATTAGAGAGCGGGGAGAGCCTATTTAATAAAACAGCATTAGTTCATTTTCAAAGAATGATATGGCAACAGCTCTGGGTTTAAATTCTGTATTCTTTTCGTCAATTATAATTATAGATGGGTCTGAAAAGAAGCCTGCCTATTACTGTCATATTTATTCTTTTGACAGGTGTTGTGGGACTGCAACTAGATTGAATGACTCAAAACGCAGATTCCCATCCAAATATAATTCTTGTCATCAACGTGAGTGGTGTAGGAAAAGTCCTCCAGCAAGCTTTTACACAGATCTTGAACAAATTTTTTTTAAAGTAGCAACTCATATTCAAGAATAGAAGGGCGAGCCTGACTTCAGGTTGTATCGATCCCAGCTACGGGACACAAACAAGGCTGCTAACTGAAGGATTGGCCGTTTGAACCCACCGTCAGAGCGGCGGAACAAAAGCCTGGCGGTCTGCTTCCCTAAGCCTTACAGTCCAGAAAAAGCCCCAGGGCGCTCACTTTAACTCGGTTAACACACGGGGCCTCTTTGCATCGGAATCCATACTATGTTTGTTTGTTGTCTGAAGCCAAGCCAGAAGGAAAAGTGTCATGTGTGTCAGGTAAGTTCTTGGTGTCAGCTTTCAATCAAGGTGCCGGGTGAGGGCAAAGTCGCTCACCTTGTTAAGACCCCGGGTGCTTCTGTAACGGGGCGTGGTCGCGTCGGGCAGGGACTGGGCACCCAGGTGCCAGGCTCACCTGCACTTGCCTCATCCACGCAGGTCCGCGCGGGCGGCCACGAGGGGGCGCTGGGAGCACAGTCCCCGGCGGGGGCGGGGCTACGCCCACCGGAGGGCGCCTGCGCACTGGCTGCCGCCGCGTCCGCCGCGTCCCGGGTAGACCGCCCCAGTGGAGGCCGGTGAGGCGCGCCGCGCAGGCCGAGGGCGGGGGTGCGGGCGCGGGCGGGTACGCCCGGGCGGCGGCGGGCTGGGGTCCCGAGACTTCAGGGAGACTGGGCCTCGTACGGGCTGTGGAAGGACCGCCTGTCGCCATTTCTCGATTCCCGGCCCGCACTCCCACCTGCTGTCATTCATCCTGGCGGGCCGCGCCGCAGACCCGTGCAGGCCGCGGGGGAGCCGCGACGGGCCGCGGGCGGGCGGGGACCGGATGGCGCTCTCCCGGGATTTCCAGGCCGCCCCTCCGAAGCCCGGCGCCCACCGCCCACACGCTCCAGGCCGCGTTGCCCCAGAGCACCAGCCAGCGCGACCCCCGGGAGAAAGGCCCCCCGAGGTCATCGCTCCCTGGCCAAGCCCTCACACCCTTCAGGCCCAATCTCGTCTCCCCGGTTTGCCGATATGTCCTCCACGTAGCCTGCAGTTGGCCCACGGGGAGTGTACGATTCAGTCTCGGTTAGTGTATTTCCAGAGCTGCACACCCATCACCACAACCAGTTTTAGAGCATCTTCATGACCCCAAAGGAACCCCTCAACCTTTCAGCCCAGTTCTCCACTACCTGGTAGCCCTAGGCAACCACTACTAATCTACCTTCCAGCTCTATAACACCGAAGGGCAACCAACCAGCCCCTGCCTGTCAGAGCTGACTCATGGGATTCCGGAGACGAGACATCTTTACCTGATAACCCCCAAGGAATGAGTTTGAACCCAGTCTTGCAGGTAGCAGCCTGATGCCACCAGAGTCGACACAAACTAAACCCAAATGAAGCTTAGCTCACTGCTGCGGGGTCCATTGTGACATGGTGGCCCTGTAGGCCTGAGTATTACTGCCCCTCTGGGGTTCCCAGGCTGGACATGTTTACACAGCTGATACCGTCCATCTTGCTGACCACCAGCGCTCCTGGATAAGCAGGTTTTGTATTCAGGACATTTCACATCATTGGGACTGTATACTCTGCAATCCTTGTGACTAGCTGCTTTCACTTCGCATATTGTTAAGACTCTTCCCTGTTGTAGCCTGCATCAGAATGTCAGTCTTTTTTGCTGCCTGAGTAGTGTTCCACATGCAGTTAGGCCACACTTGTCTGCTCCCTGGACTTCCGATTCATTGTAGCTCCCCTTCACGCTTGTTCCCCCTCTTCACTCCACTCCAGCTGCTCATGGTCCCTCTTCCCTTAGGTCTTCAGGGGACTGCTGTCTCTGCTTTCACCTGTCCCCACCCCCACTCAGCCTTCCCTCGACCAACTCACACTCCTCCCACCGACCTCAGATTAACCGTCTTCCTCAAGAAGACTGTCGAATAGGCAAGGGGCCTTCGTGAGCTGGTCTCTTAGGATTGGAATTCCACACTGCAAGACTTCCTGGTCACCGAGTCCCTTTTATTATCATCCCTGTGAGGATGTGAAAGTTCCATGAGGTCAGAGTTAACTGCTTTCTTATCTCCAGTACCTAGCTCCCCCTGGGTGTTCAATGAGTATATCTTCCCATGGACGGGAGCTGTGAAGAACGAGAGAACTAGGGAGTATCAGAGAAAGCCTCTGGAGTGAGCCCTGGGTGTCCACCAGCACGCAGGCCACAGTGAGGGCATGTGAGAGAAAGGCTTTTGGCTCTCGGCCCCGCTCAGCGGGTGTGGAGAAGGAGCTTGCGTTTTGAAGGCAGAGGCCTGGGTACCAAGCCCATCTGTGGCTCTTGAGCAGTTCTGTGTCATCTTGAGCCTCAGTCGCCTTCCTTTCCAACATGGCAGTGCAAGGGGTGTAAATTAAGTGTCTCCTGGGAAAGAAAGAGATGTCGTACCTTCTCCAGACATGCAGCGTCTTAGCTAGGGGTCTGAATCGGCTGGAGGGCAGGGAGTGAGTTTGGCTTGATCGTTTGGAAGGTTGACATGTGGTAGGTGGTGGTCTGGCTTGTGTCAGGGATGCTGTTGGTACAAAGCAAGTCTTACATCGGAAAGGTTCGGTTCAGATTGCTCTCAGCAGACCATGCATGGTCCCCTGTCCTGGTTTTGTTTGGCTGGGCTAGCTGGGGAGTTCCCTTTAAAAGGGCAAAGGCTCAGTGTAGCTTGGGGCTGACAAGGGTGGGGTCAGGACATCCATTGCCTTTGAGGAAGCAGGTGCTGTAGAAAGAACAGAGGCTTCAGAGTCAAAGGAGCTGAGTTGGACCTGGTTCTGCTGCCTGTTGGCTTTGAGACCCAGGGCAGTGCCCCCTGGCTTTACTGTCTTCCTTGGTAAATGGAACGCCATCAACCAACGCTTGTTAGGCTTCTGTTCTAGACTGAGGAACCCTGGTGGCGCCGTGATGACACGGCCTGCTAACTACAAGGTCAGCTGTTCGAAACCACCAGCCTCTCTGTGGGAGAAAGATGAGGCTTCTCCCCTAAAGAGTCTTGGAAACACACAGGTTTCTGAGTTCTGCCCTGGAGCAGTCCTACCCTGCCCAGTAGGGTCACTCGCTGTGAGTCAGAATTGATTGATGGCAGTGAGTTTGCGTGGTGTTGCGTACCAGACACTGTCAGCGGTAGCGGGGAATCCAGTGCTTAGCACAAGCTTACCTTGTCAACCCGACGAGGACCACCCGCAGCCAGATCAAGGAGGAAGGGCTCAGTTGATGTTCAAGCATCGTCTCGCTCCTGTGCTAGGCCTGCAGGCGTTCTTGAGCTGCCTGCCCTAAGACCCCAGTGAGATGAGCGTAGAGAGGAGGAAGTAGAAACCCCAGAGAAGTTTAGCAAGTTGCCCAGGGCCACACAGCTGGTGAATGGCAGAGGCAGACTCCCAAAGTAGCGTTTAGTTTTAGTTGGCTTTTGTTCTAGTCTCCAAGACCGGTGGTGTGTACTTCCCTTCCGTTGTTCAAGGTGATCCCAGAGACAGCGTGACTGCCCGGACGGAGATGAGTAGCCAGGGCAGGGACTCTCCAGGAGGTGATGTAGATGTAGGAGGTGGATGAGGCGTGAAGGTGAAGGTGGGTGAAGAATTCCAAGTGGAGGAAATGGAGGCGCTGAGGGCTTTGGGCCCCCGGAACCAGTATGAACACCAACCCCGCAGAGGAGCCCATGGCTGGGCCCAGGCGCCGTGCTAAGTGGTGCAGGTCATTAATTACTCTTCACAACCATGCTGTGCAGGGGCTGTTAGCGCTCCCTCCTTCACAGGTGGGAAACTGAGTCTCGAGGATGGGCTTGCTGACCACCGGCACAGTGATGGAGCCAGATCTAAAATCAGGCTGTCTGATTCCAAAACCTGTGGATTTTGCCTCTAAGTTCAGTGTGGGGCTCAAATGTCAGACTTCTGGGGAGGATGGGAGTAGATGAGCCCCATGAGAGGGGGGCAACCAGAGGCTGGAAGTCTGTGTTTTAGGACTTGGCCCTGTGGGGCGCTGTCAGGGGGACCCCCAAAAGAGAGAGACAGATTAGGAGGTGTTTGGAGAGTCAGAGAGGCCACGTCGGATGAAGGGAGCGGACCGGAGAGGCTTGAGCAGTGGGGGGGTGTGGGGCGCTGTCAGGGGGACCACCAAAAGAGAGAGACAGATTAGGAGGTGTTTGGAGAGTCAGAGAGGCCACGTCGGATGAAGGGAGCGGACCGGAGAGGCTTGAGCAGTGGGGAGGGCTGGAGAAGGCAAGGACTCCCGCCTCGTTCTAGCTGGCCTAAGCTGGAGCCCAAGAGACGGGGGATGGAGCCCATTTGGTTCCCATTTCTCGATGATCCCCAATCCGGGAGGGCAGTGACATTCTTTCATCGTAGCTTGGATTAGGCCCAAACCCACTGCTGCCTGGTAGGTGCTGACTCCTAGCCATCTCCCAGGACAGGGTAGAACTGCCCCTGTGAGTTTCCCACTCAGTAACTCTTTGTGGGAGTAGCAAGCCCCTCTTTCTCCCCAGGAGCAGCTAGTGGTTTCAAACTGCTGACCTTGCCGTTAGTAGCCCACCTCATAACCACTGGTGCCACCGGTCTAGGCTCCCGAGGACTTAATCTCTGGGTCTTTTCTGCAGTTCCGTTTTTTTCTCTGTTTCTTGACTATGAGCTTTTCTGCCCGCCTATTCTTGGGTGCCCTGGGTGTGAGCACAGTTAGGGAAAGGGACGGAGGGTGGTGGGCATTTTTCTCAGCACCACCACCAGAGTTCCCTACCCGCCTCTGTGGTCTCATTTCCTCTCTGTTCCTTCTTATTTGGTCCTGTTCACCCCCCGCCCCCTGGCTTTCTTACAAGCCGTTTTTTGCTTTCCTTTGTAGCTGCTTTGCTTTGTCTCTGTAGTTGTCATCAGCCTCGTGGCACTTTAATTTATTTTCCCATCTGTTTCGGGGGGGGGGGGGAGGTTGCTGTAGATGATGCCCTGGGTTTCTAGAAAGCACGGGGCAAGGTTGAAAAGGAGGGGTGCGTCACAGTCCAGTGAGTGCTTCCCTGGATGTTCGACTGCAGTCTGCGCACGCCCTTGCACGCCCTTCCGACTGGCTGGGAGGCAGACCTGGCAGTTGGTGGCAAGAAGCAGATCAGGGCCCGGTGGCAAGAAGCAGATCAGGGCCCGGGCTTTCTGGTCAGATGCACGCAGGTTCAGGTCCTGGTCTAGTCATGGACTGCCTGTAGTCTCTGGCTAGTACTCCATCTCTCAGAGCCTTCATTTCCTCATTGAGGAAAGGGTCATGACAGCTACCCCATCAGGTGGTTGTGAGAATGAAGTAACTTGTGGAGAGCTCTAAGCACTTACACTTGGCACTGCCCACCCTTCAGCGGGTAGGCAGTCGGGTGTCAGGCTGGACCCTCCAGGTCCTGAGCAGGAGAGCTGCGTCAGGTGTCAGGCTGTCCAGTTCTGTGTTCCAGGAGTGCTCGGGGCAGCACCAACGTGGCCTACTTGCTCTCTGTGCCGTACTGACACGTGCAGGGGCAGCGATTGTAGCGGCCTGTGACTCTGGAATGAACTAATGAGCGGCAAGATGGGGAGAGAGGGAGGCATTTGGTTAAGGATAAAGGGAGCCTTTGAGCTGAAGGCCAGGGCCATGTGAGGACCCCCCCCCAACACGCACACACACGCAGAGAATGCAGCAGTCCCTCCCAGCTGCAGTCTGAATTCCCAGGTCAAAGGAAGTGACAGAAGCTGATCAGCACACACTAGACTGTTGTCCGTCCCGCTTGGCAGTCCCTTAAGCAGGTCATTTGATTTTGGAGGGTATGGGTCTGGAGGAGGGAGAACGTGGAGGCCTCTGGGAGGCAGGACTACCTCTCAGAGAGGCTAGCTCTCTCAGAGAAGAGCTGAGGAGGGCCTGGGAGGATGGTGAATAACGGGAGACCGGAGTTGGGGGAATCTAAAGTCCAAGGGCAGGGCTAAGACTGATGGCCAGGATCTTACAGTGGCAGAGTCTACCTCTGAACCTGGGGGCTTGCTAATAGCCTGGGCTGCTTGGAATTGGGAATCTGTGAGCCCCCTGCCACTAGGGAGCAGGCTGCGGGGGTCAATCTGCCAGGGATGCAGAGAAGAGATGGCTTCATTTACACTGGGTGAGCAAAGGCTGCTCTCCCCTGCGTTCTGGTGTGCTTACTGAACATGGTCTCCATGCGTGATACTCCCATTTGCTCCATCCTCTCCTCTCCAACCTTTACTGAGGCCCTACCATGAGCCAGTGCCCAAGGTGGTGGTTCAGGGTAGACATCTTGCCCTCCATGTAGAAACCCAGGTTCAGGTCCCAGCCCGTGGCCGAGTTTTAGCACAACCTCCAGACGAAGTCTAGGAAGAAAGGCTTGGCAATCTGCTTCCTGAAATCAGTTCATGAAAACTTTCCGAACCCCAACAGCTCCTTCGCGGTCCGTCGTAGGGATGGCACAGGGCAGGGCAGCGTCTTGCTCCATTGTGCGGAGGGTCGCCAGGCTTTGGGAGGCAAGTCACTGGCAGCTGGTACCTAGGAGTGGAATCATGTGACACAGGTACAGGTGCAACTTTCAAAACCAGTGTAGCTTACAGGACAAGTAAAGGGAAGTCAGTGCTGACCCAGTTGCCTGCCGGGAGCTCCTTCAGAGGAGTTGGCAGGAGCTGAGGACACAGGAAGAGGTATGGAGAAATCAGAGAGGGAAGGGGAGGGCGCTTCAGCCCGAGGTGATGCCCAGGGGTGCCCCAGGGTGTAGAGGACCCCTCAGAGGGCCATGCCATCACTTCATAAAGGCAGGGGCCTAGAACTGCCTCAGCTTCCTCTCCTACCCTGAGAAGGAACCCTAGTGATGTAGTGGTTAGGAGTTGGGCTGCTAGCTGCAGGGTCAGCAGTTCAAAGCCACCAGCCGGTCCTAGGGAGAACTAGTTACAGCCTCAAGTTACAGCAGTTCTCCCCTGTCCTGTAGGGTCACTGTGAGTCAGAATCAACTCGATGGCGTTTAGTTGAGGGCAGAGAGAAGGCAGAGCTGCTGTTTTCTCCACATTGAGGGTATTTGGCATCAGATGTGGATGCCCACAGGAAGCAGGGATTTATGGAGGGGGCAGAGACCATCTTTGCCTGTAGGCGTTCCCTCTGGCGAGGAGAGGGCAAGGCCCACACCGGCACTCAGAGTGGTCCCTGCCAACCCAACCAGCTGTGGGCAAACAGTTGAGGAGGGCCGTTCTATGTGGGGGTAGGGAGAAGGGCGGACTTCACTGAAAAGGAATGAATGGAGAGGATGTAAAGAGCCTGCAGAATGAGGAAGACTGGAGAGCCTGCCTTGGACCTGGGCAGGAACCTAGGCGATCCTGGCAGGCCAGGAGGCAGGACCTGCAAGAACAGCTCAGAACCAGAAGGTCCAGCCAGGACCCACTACTGAGCAGGACCAAGGACTCCCGAGGGATGGCCAAGGTCAGGTCTCACGGCTGGATGCTAAGCATACATTCCCAGGGCCTGGCTTCAGCAAGGAGACTGTGAGGTTCTTTGCCCCCACAAGATAATAGGAAACCCACATTTTAAATTAAATTAATTTTTAAAACCATTTAGTTTAGCTCTTCTAAGGAGACCCACACATGAATGCTCTACTAGTTATTACTGAGAGTGACTAAGTATTATAATTGAGCTGAAAATAATCCCCCGCCCATACTCGCTGGGTTGGTTACTAAGTATTGCCTGGGTTTTTGAGTAATGAAGTTGTGCTCTTTCCAAATGTTAATTTCGAGGATGGCAGATGCTAACCATCTGTTACATGACTCGCATTTTACAATATTTGATTAGCACTTTATATAGTTGGGGGAAGCCTGCCAGTGGCGTCTGCCCATCAGACCGGGCATGTTGGGGTATGCCCTCTGTGGCTGCCCTGGGAGGTCTGGCCTCCCATGTGTTGCGCTGAGGGGGCTCGTCAGGCCGTCAGAGGAACTCGAGGGGCCTGTCCCTGTTGACATGCAGCCTTAGCGCTGAAACTACGGAAACTGTCATGGAAGTAGAATCGGGCAGGCTGGGGCCCACCCATCCATTTGGCTGCAAGTGACAAAACCCACAAAACCGCTGCTTTAGCCAAAGGGAATTAGTTGGCCCAGATCAATGAAAAGCCTTCCCACGGATGGTTTTGGGACTCAACATGAACCCTTTGGATTTGACTTCTCTTGGTTCCTCTCAAGATTACAACCCTGCCTTCTGCTATGTCATTTCACTCTCCCAAGCCTCGAAAGGAAGCAAGATGGCCTCCCTGCCAGACTCTCGAATCCTGTTTCAAGTCTTAATGGGAAGCAGCTGCAGGGTCTTGTCCAGCTTGCCTGCTGCATTGCCGTGAGCCTCGGATGGGAGCAGCTTCGATCATGTGCCCATCCTTGAGCCAATCCATATGACCATGTGGATGCAAGGCTCTGATGGGTCAGGCCAGGGTGGAGCTCCACCTCCACTGCCTGGCCTGACACGTGAATGCCTGTGCACAGGTGGGCCTGCTTTCAGAAGGAGGAAGGGATGGAGGGGCTGGGAGACCACCTCTCTTCAGTGTCAGGATCCCAGAGAACCAGGAGGCCCTGGCCCACTTAGCTGTGGAGCTCTTCGCTGCCAGGAAGATCCAAAGAAACTCCCCCAAATTCACTGCCACGAGAGTCACTGCTGACTCATAGTAACCCCACGGGGCAGGGTAAAACGATCCCTGAGAGTTTCCCAGCTTCTGTCTGTGGGAGTAGAAAGCCTTGTCTGTCTTCCGTGGAGTTGCTGGTGGATTTGAACTGCCGGTCTTTTGTTTAGTAGTCTAATCGTAACTTCTATGCCACCAGGGCACCCACCGGGAATAAAGTAGGCTGGAAGTGAGATGAGGGCGACTTGCAGCAGGCATTCATTTCCTTTGGTGACGGAAGGCCCCCTGCTGGAATGGATGCTCTTGTTGGGCCTTGTGGGGAGCTTGCTGTCCACCTTTGTTAGTTTCCTGTAGGATTAAGGGCAGGTACTTCTGCCGTGTGTTTTAGCTCCTCCACCCGCTGCAAGGAGAACCTCATTCTCATAGAGGTGCCATCTGCATGGAGGGGAGATTAGGTTCCTCTCGGGCCAGTGTGTGAGACATCACGAGAAGCCAGCTGTGGGTGGCATACGGGAACCTGACCCCGTGCCATCTTGGGCGTGGCAGCAGACGGGCGTGGCAGCAGACAGCCGGGCAGGGTAGAGCGCACCATGCCATGCCCTGCAGCACTCGTGAGGGAGAGGCTCTGAGCAGTGAACACGGGGGCACAGGTCATGGGCAGGCAGACCCTTCATGCATGTTGTACAAGTCCTTACACTCTAGAATCCAGAATGGGGGAGGGGTGCTTTGGGCTAGAGTTGTAGGATTTTTAAGAGAAGCATGCATGGCCACGGGGTGGATTCTGACTCATAGCGATCTTACAGGTCAGGAAAGAACTGCCCGTAAGGGTCGTCCCAAGTCTGTAAGTATCTATGGAAGCAGACCCACGTCTCTGCCCCTTTGAGAGGCTGGTGGGTTCCCATTGCGGACCTTTTGGTTAGCAAGCCCGGTGCTTAACCGCGGCACTACCAGGACTCCAGGGGAGAGGCATTAGGAGTTAAAAAGTGAACTCTGCAGACCAGAGTGCGTACTGCGAAATCCCATTTAGATGAAACTCCGAAAGCGCTAACTGATCTACAGTGACTGGAAGCAGACAAGTGGCTTGCGGATGGGGTGGGGTGGAGAGGAAGGAAGGGGGATCGCTAAGAGGCACGCAGCAACTTTGGGGGCGATGGGGACACTCATTTCTGATCATGCTGGTGGCCTCGGGAGGAGGCGTATGTCAAAGCTTATCAAATTGTGTACTTTAAATATGTTTGGTGGATTGTACGCCAACTACCCCTCCGTCTGAGGAACCCTCGCGGGACTGAGGCTAGTCACAGAGCTCTAACTGAGGGCCCGGGGTTGAAACCCGTCAGAGCTCAGGGGGAGAGACTCCTGGGCGACCTGCTCCTATGATTCGGTGGCTGAGCTGGTATGCACTGGAGGGCACCTTGTTAAAAGTGGCTCTGGAACCACATGGTCTGGGTTTAATAACGCCAGCTCAACCCTTCCAGCTGCGTGGCTCGAGGTAAGTTACCTGGCCTCTCTGTGCCTCCATTTTCTGAGATCTTCTTAAGTCAGGGTGTATTGTAGTACTTCTCTTCGAGGTTGGGTGGGTCTAATGTATCCATCCTGGGCAAAGTGAAGAGCGCACACAGCCCAGGTGCTCGGTACCTAGTCTTCTTACTAATAACACACAGTAAAACGAAACTGGGGTCCAGGCCAGCACACTATGGCACCGCTGTGCAGTGGCCGGGGCCTGAGACTCAGCATGTGTAGAGGATCCTGGCCTGGGCCCTCACTTTGAGGAGGGGGCTTAGGCCTCGGGCAGTCTCCCTCCATTACCCGATGCCCTCGGTCATGCGGCCTGCTGAAGGCGGCCGGTTTCTCAGTACTTGCCGCACAGGCTTACGCCCCTTCTCCTCTCGTCAGTGAGACCTGCTCACACGGAAGGAAGCCGCTTTCCAGAAAGAAGCCAGCGTAAGGTTGCACATCAATCTCTCCTCTGGTGCTGGGGGCCTGCTCTGGGCAGGATCACCGGCTCTGCAGGGGCCTGGGGCCGGGAGGCCTGGTCCCTGCCCTAGAAGTGTCGCTGTGTTTTCCAGGGGCGGTGGATCTCCTGGATGGCCCCGCTCCCGGGGGCAGAGCTGGTCCAGAGGCCGCTGCAGCTCTACCGATACCTGCTGCGCTGTTGCAGGCAGCTGCCGACCAAGGGCATCCAAGAGCATTACAAACATGCTGTAAGGCAGGTGGGAGCAGATGCAGGGGGTTGGGCAGTGGGGGGAGGGGCTGAAGAGGGGAGGGGGAGAAGCCTAGAATGAGCCAAGAGCAGGGTACTAGGTGCTAGGGGGGAGGCAGCAGTGCAGTAAGGACAGAATTCAATGCTAGTTGGCCCAGAGCCGCCTTCCACGTTCTGCCAGGCTTGGAGTCGGCAGCTGAGCAGGTAAGCCAGGAAGCAGAAAGGCAGGCCGAGGAGGGGCTCCGGACCGCAAAGGGCTTGAGTGGTAGCCATTCCCTGGACAGAGTCCCAGATAATGCATCGCCTGTCAGCAGAACATGCGTTTGCACTGGTGATGCAAAGGATGGACCACAGAAAAGTGGATGAAGGGAGACATCGGTCAGTGTAAGACATGAAAAAGTAATAGTGATTTATAAATTATCAGGGGTTCATGAGGGAGGGAGGGTGGAGGAGGGAAGGGAAAAATGAGAAGCTGATACCAAGGGTTCAAGTGGAAAAAATGTTTTGAAAATGATGGCAACAAATGTACCAATGTGCTTGACACAATGGATGGATGGATGGATTTTGATAGTTTTATGAGCCCCCAGTAAAATGATTAAAAAAAGAAGAAAAGGCTTCTGTCGAGGTGTAGCCCAAGACAGACTAGGAAGATAGGCCTGCCAAGGTATCTCCAAAAACCACCTTCCGGATCACCGTAGCCTGGCCTGCACTTTGGTCCTAGGCATGGTCCCTGTCCAGCCACTTCATTCTGCCATGCGTAGCGGGGTCACAGGTCAGGGTGACTAGATGGCAGCTAGAAATAACAGAGACATGAGAACTTAATGTAATGGAGGATCTGGATTAAATAATGGCCCAGCACCCCCTCAAACAAACAAACAAACAAACAAACAAACAAACAAACAAACAAACAAACAAACAAACGTGCTGCCCAGGTCATGACTGAGCGATTCAGACAAGTGCGATGTGAACTGCAGCCTTTCTGCCAGTTAGACGTTATTCCCAAATACAAAGTCAAAGCTAAAATTAATACACCTAAGAGCATGGGGTGGGGCTGGGGAAAGAGAGGTCACAGCAGAGCAGTGGAACAACGTGCCAGGCAGTTGGTAGGGAGGACTTCCCGGAGATGGTCCCTAAGGACGACGACGAGGCTATGTGGTGGGTGTGGGAGTGATGGGGAGATGGGTCTGTTTGAAGGCCCTCATTTGCCAAAAGCAGACGGCTTCTGCTCTGTGGCAGGCCTGGCTGGGCGCCGCTTCACCAGGAGAAGGAGCCCAGAGACAGCACAGGGGTCGCACCCCCTTGCTGGGAGAGACCACATTTCCTCTGGCCAGATAGGCCAAGGGCGCATCCCTGTTGGGAGGAGTGGTGGCTTCAGTGCCTGCAGGTGTCCATGGCTCCCGAGAAGTTACCTTTGAAACTGGGCACATTTCTGCAGGTACACCTGGGCTCCCCACCCATGAGTCAGCATCGACACAGTGGTGAACGGTCTCCTGGTTTTGTTTTGTTTTGGGGGGTGCTGGCCTGCATTGTTACAACTGCCCTGCCAGGGCAGGAGGTCGGGGCTTCGCAGATGAATAGATTAGTTCAGTATTGGTGCCACCAGGGCAGTGAATTTAGTGCACCTGGCCCGTGGCAGGTGGCCTGGAGCACCGGGTATTGGGAAGATGCCTTGCCATCTTTCTTTGTGCTTCCACTTCCAGAATTTCCTGGTCCACGCCGATGAAGACGACCCCGAGAGAATCCGGCAGATTATTCAAAGAGCCATTGAAGACGCTGACTGGATCCTAAACAAAGTGAGTGTTTCGCCGCATGGCCACCAGGGGGCACCCCTGCCCCACAGCTGAGTGGCCCCTAAGTGGGGGCACCTGATTTAAATTGAGATGGTTATGCCTTGCTGGGGGGCCCACAGGAGGTCCCAAGGTCGACCACACCTTTCCTCCTGCAGCCCAAAGGGCAAGGCCATGCCTGTACCAGTTGCATTGGTTTTCTGCAGAGCAGGGAGGTCCCTACAGCCCCTAAAGGTGAATGGCTGCCGTGCGCGCACAGCGTGTGGAAAGGGGCTGGGAACAGCCCTCTTGGAAGCCAGAGCACAAGGGTTGGCAGCTGCACTGTGCGGTGTGTCCAGGCAAATACTGACAGGGCCGGTAGTGATCTCCCTGTTCCAGGGGGATATTCACACTGGGGCAGGCCTGCTGAGGAAGCTCAAGGGCCTATTTGGGTGGAGAAAGGGTATCAAAACCACTCATGCCAATCGCCTGTGTGTCGGAGCAGAACTGTGTTCCATGAGGCTTTCAGTGGCTGATGTTTGGGAGGTGGTTTGCCAGGCCTTTCTTCCGGCCCTCTCTGGGTGGGCTCAAACCTTCAACCGTTTGGTTATCTGCCGAGCACATTCACGTAGGTTTTACCTTCCCTGATAATCGGATTGAAAGGACTGATCCTTAAACCTCAGCCCTGGATCAACCCGGAGAGCTGAGCGTGCCCCTGGCCCCAGACCTAGACATCAGACCACACTCCCCATTCCCTGACACTCCGTGATCGGACCAGATGATCTCTGAGGATCCTCCTCGACCTAGGATTTCTCTCTCTGCTCCCTAAACAAAGGCACAGCCTAAAGATGTTTTAATCCAAATGCTTCCCAGCCCCTGGTCTCCTTCATTATTTCTCCCAGCCCCACCAGTCCCTCTCTATAGAAGAAAGGGGTCCAGGCTGGGGGGATGGGGGAAGCCTTGGCGGCGGTATAGCTCCCCACCCAGGACCTGCGGAGAGGGCAGCTGAGCCCCCACGGCCTGCCCACCCCACGTGGTCTCCTCCACAGCTAACAGCCTTTCTGTCTTGCAGTATAAGAAACAAAACTGAGAATCCTCGACCAGAAGCTTGAAGCTGTCCTGAAGACACCAGAGGTCGCTGCCCTCCTGGGACCCACCCCCAGCTTCGTCTTCAGAGCACAGGAGGTCGCCCAGGCGCTCTGGCCTCTGCCCGCGATGGCTCTTCTCACCCTGTTCCTGACGGCCGGCACTGCGTACGACATGGGGTTCAGGGAGAACGCAGTCTTTCTCTTCTTCATCCTTTGCTTCTTTGTGTGTGTGTTCGTCTTTTTCTACTTCTCCCTCAAAGTGATTCACTTATTCTGGAGGTCTCTGAACCATGCCCTGGTGCCCGAGGCAGCCCTACACTCAGATGGCAGCCTGCACAGGGGCAGCAACATCAACTTCAGAATCAGGCAGATCCATATGTGAGCCCCCACCCCTCCACCCCCTACCCCTGCGCAGCTGCTTGTCCAGGGTTTTCAGTCACATCCCCAGCAAAATGGCGGTTTGGCTGTAGGGAGAGTTAGATAAAAGCGTTTGGGAGGCTGGGACGGTGTTTGTTGCAGGTTTGTGCCGATCAAAGCCCCTCGCTGCGCCCTCTTCCTCTGCTTCAAGTGCTCCGCACAGCTCTGCCATCATGGTTAATTGATGGGCTTGCCCCTCGGTGTGGAAGAGCCTGGTGTTCTGTGCTTACATGCACCCTCAGAGTCCTCAGTGTTGTGGGGTCCCTGCCCAGCAGCCCGCCATGTGTGCGTGCCCAGGAAAGTAGACCACCTGTCTGTCTGCTCAGGAAGGAGAAGCACCGCCTTCCAGGAGTTGGCAGGGGCCCTGCATGTGGCGGGGTGCCTGCAGAGCAGGGAGGTGTCGCAGAGCTGCCATGGGCACAGAGACTGGGGACCTCTTGGCTGTGCCACCATTGTGGGAGGAAGGAGGGAAGCCAGAAGGGTCCCTGGAGAACTGGCCGTCCCAGGCCCAGTGGAGCAAGGAGGAGTCCCCCAGCTGGCTGGCCTGGTTCTGCTATGAGGACCTCTTCCTAGCAGAGACTGAAGGCATGAGAGAGGGCCTGGGGCGTTCCCAAGAGTCAGAGGATGGATCAGCCAAAGATTAGGAAGTGGGTCATGGGGCCTGATGCTCCCAAGAACCTTCAGCCAGAGGGTTGAGTCAGCGAACCTTTGTGTCCTCGTGCCCTTGTGATTCAGACGCATCCGTGTGTATGCAGTGACCAACAACTAAGGAAATAAACCTCTGTTTGAAATCTCTCTCTTCTGGGACACTTGACTGATTCCACCTCCCCCCACCCCCACGTGTCAGATGGAGCCCCTGAGCATCACATATGGTTAATTGCCTTGTGAAAAGGCTGGCAATTTAAGCCCATCCAAAGGCACCTTCAGGAGCCCTGGTGGCACAGTGCTTATGCATTGGGCTATTCACCACAGGGTCAGCAGTTTGAAGCCCCCAGCTGCTTCACAGGAGAAAGAGGAGGCTTTCAATTCCTCCTATGGTGACAGTTCCCGAAACCCCAGCGGCAGCTCTACCCTAATGTGTAGGGTCCCTAAGACCCATGGAATTGGTGGCCGTGAGCTTGGAGGCACCTTGGAAGTGAGGCAAGGAGATCCACTTCCCCAAAAAGCAACCATTGAAAACTCAGAACAGATCTCTCATCTGACACACGTGGGATGGGGTCACATGAGGCAGAATTCACTCATTGACAAGAACAAGACAACTGTGTGCTAACATCATACAGTGGGATATGGACGCCACGAAGTTGCTCTGCGGGGCTCCTCCTTTGAGGGGCAACAGGCTTGTCTGACTGCTAAGTGTGCGTGAGCTGAGGGGCTTCAGGCTGTCCCTGGCTGGATTGTCCCCATCCCTATCCCTGTTGTCAGGCCCTCTGAAATCAGGAGACTCGTCTGTGGTTGATCCCAAGAGTGGAGCTGCTTGTGTCCTAGACCTTGCACTGGCAGGACGGGGATCGGGGGGAACCAAGGTTGGCCAGTCTTGGGTACCGTGAACCTTGAGTTAGTCCCCTGACCTTGAGTTCACAAATAGGTGTTTGATCTGGTGTGGTGACTCACCTAGAAGTGAGACGGGGTGCCCAGTGCCTCTGGAAAGGTGAAGGCTTGGGACTGTGTGCTGGCTGCTTGGGACTCCTGCCAGCCCTGCGATGCCAGCAAATAGTAAGTATGGTGACCCAAGGGGCTGATCCCAGCAGGAGAAGCAGGGGCATTGGGTGGGGGTGGGGCCCTCCCGGGCTTGCAGCCTTCCAGCTCTGCCCTGATGGTGGCCTGGGGTGGGGGGTGGGGGGCGGCTATCTGTCACCAGGCCCCCGCAGCTCTGAAGTACATACAGTACACGTTTTATTCAGTGTAGCTTCTCAGCAAAGGAAAGAAGGCCGTGGAGGTGTGTTGGCCCCAGACTCAGGCAGTGTGTCGGAAGGAGCGCTGGACGTGGAAGGAACTGGGTGTAAGTCCCAGCTAGATCCCTTAGTGGTGGCACGACTTTGGGCACATTCCAGCCAAGTCAGCCCGCCTCGTTTTTCCTCACCTGCCTCGGGATACCTCTGTCCCAGGGGCTGGGGAGGTGAGGGCAGAGCCACACATGGACAGGCAGTCCCGTGGCTTCGTTCCCACTTCTCCTGGTTGTGTCCTGGCCAAGATCCTACTCTTGAGGTGGCTCCCTCGCAGAGGCCTATCTATGGAAACCGGACCCAACGGCAAACCGCTCACCAGGCTGACGGGCCTCTCAGGACTGGGGATGGCAACTTTGGTACACTTCTCACCAAACCCAAGCCCAGCCCTCTGCCTGTGGGTCTGATTCTGACTCACAGTGACACTATAGGACAGAATGAACTGCTGCCTAGGGCTTCCGAGCCTCCAAGTCTTTAGGTAAGCACATAAGCCTCTTCCTTCCTCAAGGAGTGGCTGGCTGGGTTTGAAACTGCCAACCTGATAGCAGCCCAGTGTTTAACCTGCTGCGCTACTAGGAACCCTTGTATATGCCTCTGGTCCTTTGTGATTCCCCACCTCACTCCTAAAGACACAATCCTGGTGGGAAAGGACCTGGTAGTCTGGCACTGAACCCCTTCAGTCTCCTGGATGTTCCTGTGTGTTGTCTTCAGTTCTCTGTGTGTGGCTGTGATGGGTTGATCTGTGCCTCCCAATAAGATACGGCCAAGCCCTAAATGCTGTGACCTCACTGGAAAATGGTGTTTTTGTAGCTGTAATTAGGAAACGAGGTCACACTGCAGCAGGCTGGGCTCTGTTCTTATACAAAGGGACATAGACAGACACACAGATGCAGAGGGAAGTTGGCAGGTGAAGACAGAGGCAGCTCTTCGGGGCAGGCTACTACAGACCGAGGGATGCTTGGGGCCACTGGGAGACAGAAGCCATCTAAGAAGAGAGAGCAGGGCCCGATTTGGGACTTTTCACCTCCAGGACTGGGAGAGAATAAGTTTTGTCCTCCTAAGCCACGCTGTTCGTGGTACTTTATTAAGGCAGCCGAAGGAAACCAATACAGCATCTGTCATTGTTCTGGTTTGCGATTCTGGGCTTATCTCTCTATGTAATTGTCCTCAGCCGACCTGGACTAATAATTCCAAAGAGCTTGCACCCCAGCAGACTGGAGATGCCAGGCCAACTGTGGCATCTGTCTTTCACCGGGGCGGTTGCGCCTTCCTGATGACGGTGGAGGCTTAGGGTAGGGTGAGGAGGGGGAGGGGGTTTCTTGGCCAAGTGCTCTGGAGCCGCTGTTTGTGGTTGTTTGGTGCCGTTGAGTCACCTCTGATTCATAGCGACAATTGGACAAACCACTGCCCGGCCTGTTCCATCCCCAGCATGGTGAGGCTTGAGTCCATGGTTACAGCCACTGTGTCCATCTATCCCTTCAATAGAGAGGATGACAGCCTTGCCTCATTATGGGCCCGATGATGAGCGGGTGTTGATAGCTCACACCGCCTTCCTCCAGGAAGTCTGTCTTGAAGCAGACAGGACTTCCCCCAAACCCAGAGCCAAGCTGATCACCGAAAGCCCAAACCCCAACTTCCCACAATCAACCTGGTCCGCTGGCCATTTTGTTTCCCAGGGATAGGGATTAAGTTGTGCTAATCTTGGGCAAACAAAACAAAACTCAACACCCTTTGTGCCACCACAAGGGAGAAGCCTGGCAGGTTGGCTGTGAAGGAGCCATGCGGTGAGCCCTCAGGTGGAGACTGTCACCCAAGGAAAAGATCACAAGTTCAAGAACTGAGACTATGGCAGTTCCCGAAGAGCTTCAGAGCACGGAGCAGCCCTCCCTCCTTCCTTCCAACCTGGTCCCAGCACCGTGGCTCCTACAGGCTGAGAAGCAGGGCCATCCTTCTAGCAGCGAAGTGGCCGGAGCGTGTGCCATCGACATTCACAAGCAGGCCCGTGGCTTGGACTTCAAGACCGGAGTGGGGGTTACCTACCAAATCGCCTTTGAGCCTCTCTGAATAAACGAGAAGATGCTTTGAAGGGGGACCCCTTGAAGTCTTCCTTTTAAAAGAAGTGCTGCTGAGAGAAGGTAAAGGAGCACCTCTTCACCACCAACTGTATGGCTGGCCTGGGTGGGTGCTGGGGACCCAAAGATTGGTCCATGGACTGGGCAGAGGCTTGGCCTTGTTCACTCTAGCCCCACCAGTCCCCAGGTACATAGTAGGAGCATCCCAACATTTGATGGGTGAGTGGAAGGCATGGCTCTTGGCCCCAGAGCCTATGTTCCGGTTAGGCTGACAGAAGTGCTGAGTTGCAATGGGTCCCCCCGCTCCCCCCCCCAAAGCTGCCAGTAGGACAGGTTTATTCAGGGACAGCCTTCTCCACTGGGAGAGTTCTACTTCCACCCGATGAAGCCCACGGCCGCCTCTGGCTGTCACTAGTAGGGAACACTAGGCACCTCTGCATGCTGTGAAGGCCTTGCCACCAACATCTTGGGTGGGGGATAGCCCCCTCTCTTTGAGCTTTCAGCAATGACTACCCAAGAGTAGCTTTATTGGGTCTCTGAAGTCAACTAGACTCAACCTTGAGATGGGCTGAGCCCCCCAGTCCTTGTGCTTGTCAAGTTCAGTCACTGACCCACTGGCTCCTCTACTCCGCATAGTCTCACATGCGCCCATTCAGAGGATACAGATGGGACGTTCCACTCTCATAAAGAGTTACAGTCTCAGAAACCTGCCTGGGGCCGCTCCACCCTGTCCTACCTGTGGGCTCGCTGTGTGTCGGCATGGACTGATGACAGTGCACTTGTGGTATTTTTTGCGCTGGGATGGGGTGGTGGTGGTGATCTTGAGAGGTTTCTGACTCAGTCACCACATGGGACACAGTAGAACAGCCCTATAGCATTTTTAAGGTTGTCATCTTTAAAACAATTTTTAATGCCAGTAATCACTTGATTTTCTACATTAAAATAATATACACATAATGTATTGTTAGTTTAGTTTCTTCAAATTTTATGCACAGTTACTTTCTATTAAAGAGAAAAGGAAACAGTGTTAAAAAGATGATACAGTTATTAATGAAGCACAAGAGGAAAAAAATGGATGTTTCCCTCTACAAAGTTTAAAAATTTTAATTATTTTAGTTAATTTGTTTTTTCCCCCTATACAAAGTTAAGACAGCATTAAGCCCCATAACAGAGAGCTGGTCAAAAATAAAACAAAAAAGACAGAGAGCCCTTTCCTACCACTGGCATTTAACAGCTATGAACTTACTGATCACAACAAACACGCTTGAACAACTAAAGATGGTGGGAAAGGCTTTTTATATAATCAAGGTAAGTCATACAGTCAGACAGCGTTGCCAAAAAAGGAGAGAGGGACAGATAAAAATCCTGAAGTCCAGCGTCAGTGGTCAGTGTGCATCCCATATTGTGATAGTGATCAAGTGAGTCAGGGGGGCAGGGCGGTGGGCAATCTAGGTTTACTAGGGAGGAGACATTTGGAATGCCATTTGCCTTTGGTAACCCGATTGCCTCTAGTTGTTTAATGGTTTAATATGGTATTAACCTGTTGTGTTTTGGTTTCTCTATCAGTCTTGTTTGTGTTTTTCTTTTTAAATTCAACCCAATAAAACGTGCAGAAGACAATGAGACAGTTAAAGAAAATGCCGCTTCTGACAGGTATAGGTGAAAGGTCTTATGAGACGCCAAGGCCAAGAAGTCACTAGCAGCCATAGCCTTTCTCTCTGTGACTGGGGCTCACTGTGGGGTGGCGGGTTCATGTTGTATACCAGACTCTGCAGTATTCAAATCCTGGCTTCCAGCCTGAATATCTATCTATCTAACTATCATCTCTCTCTCTCTCTCGCTATCTATATCTATCCAGCCTGAATACACATACCCCCCCCCCCCATACCCACACACACAATTTTTTGGGAGCAAATCTATGACAATCCATGCATCAATTGTATTAAGCACACTTGTAAATTTGTTACCATCGTCATTTTCAAAACATTTTATTTATCTATTTATTTATTTATTTATTTATTAAAACATTTTATTAGGGGCTCATACAACTCTTATCACAATCCACACATATCCATACATCAATTGTATAAAGCACATCCGTACATTCTTTGCCCCAATCATTTTCAAAGCATTTGCTCTCCACTTAAGCCCTTTGCATCAGGTCCTCTTTTTTTTTGCCCCTCCCTCCCCGCTCCCCACTCCCTCATGAGCCCTTGATAAATTATAGATTGTTCTTTTGTCATATCTTGCCCTATCCGGAGTCTCCCTTCCCCCCCTTCTCTGCTGTCCATCTCCCAGGGAGGAGGTCACACGTGGATCCTTGTAATCAGTTCCACCTTTCCAACCCACTCACCCTCCACTCTCCCAGCATCGGCCCTCACACACCTGGTCCTGAAGGTATCATCCACCCTGGATTCCCTGTGCCTCCAGCCCCCAAATGCACCAGTGTACAACCTCTGCTCTATCCAGTCCATCTGTACATTCTTTGCCCTAATAAACATTTTATTTCTACGTGAACCCTTGGTGTCAGCTTCTCTTTTTTCACCTCACCCTCGTGAATCCTTGATCAATGATATAGTTTTAAGGCATTATATATATATATTTTAATAATTTTATTAGGGGCTCATACAACTCTTATCACAATCCATACCTACATCAATTGTGTAAAGCACATTTGTACATTCATTGCCCTCATCATTCTCAAAACATTTGCTCTCCACCTAAGCCCCTGGCATCAGCTCCTTATTTGTCCCCTCCCTTCCCACTCCACACTCCCTTATGAATCCTTGATAATTTATAAATTATTTTGTCATATCTTGCCCTGTCCGACGTCTCCCTTCACCCACTTTTCTGTTGCTCATCTCCCAGGCAGGAGGTCACATGTAGATCCTTGTAATTGGTTCCTGATCAATGATATATTGTTGTTGTTATTTCATGTCTTACACTGTCGTCCTTCACCCGCATTTCAGCCTGAATATTCTGATAGATTTTCTCGACAGCCTCAAGGCACACATTCTCTATGTTTTAGCCTGTTGTTTTTTTGTGTGTGTGTGGTTTTTTTGCACTTGCTTCAAAGAATAATACACCATTTTCTTCAGCAAACTGTTTGGCTTCTTCATAGGTAACATCTCTCTGTGCCCCCAAAGCTGCTCTCTTCCCATGAGATTTCTTACAGTATTTGGATTGATGCGATTCCTTGCAGCACCTTTGTCCTTCATAACACCGCAGCTCAGTGGCTTCGGCAGCACCTCCGGAGCTGCTCTGTGCCATGGCCCTAATCTCCATCCAAATCTGGGGTTGGCTTTTTTTGGCCGCTAACTTCAATTAGTCTTGTGCCAAATTCAGTATCAAGTGTGTGAGGACAATCAGCCATCCATCTATATCTATCTATCTATCTATCTATCTATCTATCTATCTATCTAACATCAATCTATCTAATTTTCCTGTAAACTGATGAAGCAAGCAAGAGTTTCCTCCCTACTCTCGGACCTGCAGTTAGAGTTACAGGCCTAAGGAGTACCTGCGGTTGCCATGGTGACATGTGGGTTGCTGGGGGCTGGGCAGTTCTCTGGGTGGGAGCACATGGAATCAGGAGGGAGAAGGAGTTTGGATGCAGAGAGAGAGAGAGGAGGCTGGGGCCCTGGCAGGCAGGTGGGGTGGCAGCAGCAGGGATTGCTTCTGTGACTGCCTCAGGCTCTTCCTGGGCTGGTCTTACATAGTTGTGGTCCCTGCCCAGGCCTCCCCTGGTTTGTCATCGTTGTGGGAAGAGGCCCCAGGTCTGATCTTCCACCTCCACATCCCCAACAAAACAAAACACACATGGAAAGTGTCTCTGATCATCTTCATTTCATAGACAAGAAAACAGAGGCTCTGAGAGAGTAAATAATTCATTCAAAGTCACCCAGCTCAGAGGTGTGGAGAGGCTCACTGCTTGACATCACTGCCAACGGGACCACACAGACCTACAGCCAGTCTGGGGTTAGCTAATGACGGGAGCAAATAGCATAAGACTCTTACAGATAGCAACTATGGATTCTGTTTACTTAAAGGAAAAAGGCCTATAATATGATGCCTTTGAAGAAGATATGTACGGGAGAGGGAGAGAGAGTGGAGCACATCCTGGCCCACCAAGCCCTGAGGATGATATTCCTGCTCAGAGCAGCCAAAGCACAGAGAGGGCATAGGACCGGCCCCACTACGAGACACGACATCCCTCACTCACCCATAGCACTCCAGGGGCAAACTCTGGAGACAGTGCAGAAATTGCACCTGATCTGACCCCACCACACCAAGGCAAAACATTAAGGGTGTGCAACAGAACAGCAAGGGGAACAGAGCAATGAAGTCCCCAAGAAATACCAAAAATAGACTCTGGGGACAGGGCATGGCACCCCATCAGACTCGACCGCAAAATGCTTCTAAAGGTCAACAAGCAGACTTTGAACTATTTACAGGCTTTTTTTGTTGGGCTTTTTTGGGGGATTGTTGTTTTGTTTTCTTTTGTTGCTTTGTTTTTCTCTGTCTTGTTTTTTTGTGCATATTATTATCCCTGTAGGTCTATCTGGATAAGTTAGGCAGGGTAAGCAATCTGGAGGCTGAACATGATAGTGGGACAAGAGGAAAATAAAAGGAAATGGAGGAAAGAACTAGGAGGCAAAGGGCATTTATAGAGGTCTAAATACAGGCATGTACATATGTAAATATACATATGAAGGAGAAATAGATCTATGTGCATATATTTATAGGTTTAGTCTTAAGGTATCAGATAGATATTGGGCCTCCACTCAAGTACTCCCTCAATGTAAGAACACTTTGTTCTATTAACTTGTCATTCCATGATGCTCCCCTTCCTGACATATTCGCTGAAGACAAGCAGGTGCATAAGCAAATGTAGTGAAGAAAGCTGATGGTGCCCGGCTATCAAAAGATACAGCGTCTGGGGTCTTAAAGGCTTAAAGATAAACAAGCGGCCATCTAGCTCAGACGCAACAAAACCCACATGGAAGAAGCACACCAGCCTGTGTGATCATGAGGTGTTGATAGGATCAGGTATCAGGCATCAAAGAACAAAAAATCATATAATTGTGAATGAGGGGGAGTGCGGAGTAGAGACCCAAAGTCCATCTGTAGGCAACTGGACATCCCCTTACAGAAGGGTCATGGATAGGATACAGGTTGCAGTATAGGAACGATGAAATATACAACTTTCCTCTAGTTCTTTAATGCTCCCCCTCTCCCCCCACCCCACTATCATGATCCAAATTCTACCTTACATATCTGGCTAGACCAGAGGTTGTACACTGGTACAGATAAGAGCTGGAAACACAGGGAATCCAGGACAGATAAACCCCTCAGGACCAGTAATGAGAGTAGTGATACCAGGAGGGGAAGGGGAAGGTGGGGAAGAAGGGAGAACCGATCACAACGATCCACATCTAACCCCCTCCCTGGGGGACGGACAACAGAAAAGTGAGTGAAGGGACAAATCAAACAATGTAAGACATGACAAAATAATAATGTATAAATTATCAAGGGTTTGTGAGGGAGAGGGGGAGGAGGAAATGAGCTGATACCAAGGGCTCAAGTAGAAAGAAAATGTTTCGATAATGATGGCCACAAATGTACAAATGTGCTTGACAGAATGGATGTATGGGATGTATGTATGGATTGTGATAAGAGTTGTACGAGCCCCCAATAAAATGATTTTTAAAAAGAAAAAAACCATATGTGCAGTGTGGTTACCATCATTTAATAAATGAACCATAGGCTTACTCAGACAGAGAAAAGGAAATTGAAGGAAGAGCCACCATATGTGAACAATGGTGGTGACATGATGGGTGATCTTTTTTCCCTCCTAGTTTTCTGAATTTGTCACATTGTCCTTAACTGTTTTTTTGGGAAAGACATCCAGTGATAAAAATGGATAAAATGAATCCAACTCACTGTTATCAAGTCAATTCCAACTCATCGTGACCCTCTGTGACAAGGTAGAGCTGCCCCTGTGGCTTTCTAAGACTGCAACTATGGGAGCAGAGAGCCTCATCTGTCTCCAATGGAGTAGCTAGTGGTTTCGAACTGCCAACCTGTGGTTAGCATCCCAACCAGGTCTAATGAATCTATAGGTTTATATGAGGCTTTCAGGTTGGTGGAGAGGCTGAGAAGGAGGCTCAGAAGGCATGTGTTTGTACCTCTCTCTAAGAACAAAAGAGCCTGCCTGAGTAGGGTAGGTGGTTGGTGCTTAACTTCCATCTTAGAGGTGAGAAGTTCCAACTCTCCAGGTGGTGCTATGCCAGGAAGCTTGGTGATCTGCCTCTGTAAAGAGCCCCAAACCCAAACTCGCTGCCATTGAGTCGATTCCGACTCACAGTGACGCTCCAGGACAGGATAGACCTGCCCACGTGGGTTTCTGAGACGGTGCCTCTTTCCGGGGGAGCCCCGCTGGCACACTCGTTGGGCTGCTAATTGCAAAGTGGATGGGTGGCAGCTGAGTCGTATCTGATAGAAGATGGGCCTCCTAGATCTGAAGGCTCGGAAAACACTGGGGTTGCAACAGCGGCGTGAAGGGCACCGGGATCCTGAAGCTGACTGGAGACTCGCAGCGTTTTGCTCGGTGGAACTTGGGCTTCCCATGGGCTGGCATTCACTGGACAGCTGGGAGCAGCAGCCTCCGCAGCGAACCCAGACCTCTCCTTACCGAGAAACCGCCCCCTCTATACCCTTCTTGCTCTCCTTTTATTCACGACTCACTCTTTCTCCAGATACTTACTGGACTCTTGATCTGGAGCTAGGTGCCGAACAAACAAGTGGTGTCCCTTATCTTAAATCTTCGTACATCCCTGTGAGGGGCACCGCTCCTCCCATTTTTCCAGTGAGGAAAATGGGGCTCCCCTATGGGCAGGCCTGGCCCACAAGGATTGACACCTGGCTAGGTCTGTGTGCCTCTAAGACTTAGTCATGGTTGGGCATTTCCATGAGTGACACAACATGGACAAACGTCTAAAGGTGTGTGTGTCTGTGGACTTAGAGGAAATCCGAGGATCTTGGAGATCAGCTCGGGGAGTCATGGATGGTGGCCGAGGAGAGCCCACTCGGAGCCCTGCGATTGACTTGAGATGGTAGACAAGAAGATGGGCAAGCCTGGATTGAAGGGGTGGAGGCGTGAGAGTGTTAGGCAAAGTTGGCACTGAATCATGCTGATAATGACAACAAGAGTGAAGGCTTTATTGTGTTAGGTGCCAGTCAGTGTTCTGAGCACTTGGCAAACATTAGTTTACCGAATGAACCACTGAGCCATCCCTGTTTTCTGGTACCAAGAGGCAAGGCCAAACTAATGTTTGTCTCAGGCCCAAGAGTCAAATATACTGAAGCGACCCGAGTCGAGATGCATGCCAAGGTGGCGAGGATCTGCCAGGAATGGAACCTGAAGGAGGGATTTGGGGAACCTTCCTAGAAAGCCATGTGACTAACACAGACCATTTGGGTTTCTTGACTGAGCTTCAGTGGGCTGGCCTGAGTGTTAACTGGTGCCCCTCTTGACTGCCTGTCACCTGGATGACACCTGCCATGTGTTTATCTTAAGGTTGGGATGACACCTGCCATGTGTTTATCTTAGGGTTGGGAGCTGGGGATGGATTCATGACCTGCATGGCATAGTGAAAAGTGCCCTAACCTCTGGTCTGAAGAACCCGGATGGATCCTATTGGAGTTTCCCTTCCTTTTTCCAACAGATCCCTCGCCTCGCAGGAGATTCTGTTTCTCCCCTCTCACGAACCAGGAAGCAGATACAAATGGAACAAGGGAATGTAGCATGGTTTAAAATCAGGAAAGGTGAATCCCTTCGCCATGCTTATCTCACCTGTATGCTGACAATCACCCGAGAAGCTGAACTCTATGAAAAAGAAGATGGCTTCGGGATTGGAGGAAGGCTGAGGAACCACCTGCGATACGTAGATGACACACCTGACTTGAAGCCCTTGCTGGTGGAGATCAAGGTCTGCCGCCTTTAGCATGGATTGCAACTGATTGTGAAGAAAACCCAAATCCTCACCACTGGACCAATAGGTGACATCATGGTAAATGGAGAAAGGATTGCAGTTGTCATGGATTTTGTCTCGCTTGCCTCCACAGTCAGTGCCCATGCAAGCAGCAGTGATGTACTGCGTTGGGCAAATCTGCACATGGCCTCATTGTGTGTCAAAGAGCAAGCATGTTACTTTAAGGATGAAAATGGGCCTGATCCAGGTTATGGGATTTCTAATGGTCTCATATGCGTGGAAACGGACACTGAAGAATAAGGAAACTCCAAGAAGAAATCGATGCACTTGAGTTAAGGGGCTTGATGCACTTGAGTTAAGGTGAAGAATATTTGAAAGTACCACGGACAGCCAAAAGAACAAAGCAATCTGTCTTGGAAAAATATCAGCCAGAATGCTCTGTAGAAGTGAGGATGGCAAGACTTTGGCCATATTATCAGGAGAGCCAGTCCCTAGAAAAGGCCATCATGCTTGGTAACTAGAGAGGCAGCGAGAAGGACCCTCGGGGAGATGGACGGACACAGGGGCTACAACAATGGGCTCAGACATAGCCATTGTGACGATGGAGCAGGGCTGGGAAGTGTTTTGCTCTGTTGGGTATAGCAGAGTTGCAATCGACTCGTGGCCCCTACCAGTAACTGGGCAGCTATCTATCTTCGGGTGCTTTCAGGGTATCCCATTCCCAGGAAGGGAGCCTGCCTAGAAAGCGAATGGGAGTCAATTAGCTGCACGCAGCAGATTTGTGGCAAAGTGAATGTTTATGCCAGTCATGGTTTCTACTTCTCAGCGCCCTGGTCCATAGTCTGATAACCTTTGTCCCTCTCTCTGGTAGCAGTCCCCTCAGTAGGCTTGGTAGGATCCTGCTACCCAGACTTTCAGGATATACAAATAACGTGGGACTTCCTCCAGGCCCCAGAGGGGGGTGATCTCAGACAGCCTATCAACCCTTCTTTCTGTGACCATGCAGAAACTACGAGTCTTGCTTGGATCCACAGTCAATGTCTATGGAAGCAGCAGTTAAACCAAGGGATGCATTGGGCAAATGCAGTTCGTTTTCTTCCACTTTGCTGGATGGTGAGATGATGGGAGCGTGGTCTGACAGAGCCGAGGATGCAGCCAGCCAGAGGGGCCATATCCACGGCTAGAGTGTACACATTGTTGGACAGATGTCAGGAGGTAGAGGCATTTTCTCTGGGACCTTTGCATTTATTCGGAGAAGACTCTCCATCTCCTGCCCTAGGAGCACATGCCTGGCAGCTAGGGTTTTGGGAGCAGAGCTCAGGCAGGGCTCTCTCATGGTGCTGTGAACACATGCTCATCTTCAGCTGTCAACCTGACACTCCTGGTCTCTGCCGCGCCATCTTTCCTGAGTGTAGAGTCTCTGATGCCCTTTCTTCAGGGCGAAACCCGTTTCCTTCTGTGGAGTAAGGAGTGAAGGAGGAGACCAGAAATCTCACTAGAGTCAGGAAAATCATAGCAATTATCAACACATGGACATACTTCCATATCAGGGCTTCCTCACCACCCCCAGGTCCTTCACTCCCTTCTCAAAGCTCCCGTCCATCTCTAGCAACTCAAGGCTCAGTGGTCACCACAGCAAGGAGGTAGGATGTGGTGGGGTGGCATCCTGACTGGCCAGGGGACAAGCTGCTTCTGCTGTTAAACGTTTATAAGGTTGCCCTTGGCTCTGTCTACTGTGCATAACTGCTGCTGCCACCCCCACTCCATAGTCCCTTGGCCACAGCACAGTGGACCCGGGACCTCGACGCTAATCCGTTCTACAAGGAGTGTCCAGATGCGGTGCGGTCGAGTTCAGAATCCATTTTTTTCCATGAGAAAACACTGAAAGTGGATTAATCCATTCTCAACCAGCACGTTTTTACCCTAACCTCGCCTTTTTATACAAAACATTACACAGAAATGTCAAAGTAACTAAGTTCAAGTGAAATAGTATAATTTACATACGAAACACAACATTAAGAACGTTTTTTACAATGACAGTGTGGCCCCTACCTTAAGATGGAGGAGGATCTGGATCTGTGGACACAGATGTGGAGAGGAGGGATGGAGAGGGAGGCGATGTTGGAAAGGGGAATCCCCTTCCGACAAATCCACTGGTAGCTGCTTTTCAGGAGTTTTTTCCCCTTTCTTGGCCTTTTTTCACTAGGACCTGGCTGGCTTTCTCTCTAAAAAATCTGTCTGATGTGGTCTGCTGTTGACATTTCCTTAACTGTTTTCTAAAAGGGTTTACTAAATTATCCACAATATTGATAACATGGTTAACCAGTTCCTGATCATGATGATTCTTTTCAAAAAACTCTTCCTTAGGACCCATGTTTTTTTATCCAAAAACAGTACAAAAAGCCACAAAAACTAAGAAAATTCCAGCAAAATGCTTGGAACACAGCTGCAAAAAGGTTTAAACAATGCGTACTAACAATACCAACTAACACTGAGTGACCGAAACACAACTGCTTTTGTTTACAAAAATCACGTGCATCAGGTCAGATTCCGATGTTTTGTTCGAGGTCCGATGTAAAATTTCTCAACATTTCTGTCAAAATCCGACTATATCGAGTCCCGGGGGCGGCCAGCAGGGGGCGGGGTGTCTGCTGGACCTACTTCCTTCTTGAAAGAAGCTTCTCCAGGATTCTACAGGACACCTGGGGTCTTTCTCAGCTCATCCCTCCTCTTGCAGGTCCCTGGCTTTCAGCTGGCTCAGCTCGACCGAACTGGAGACCACTCCACCAGCTGTTCTCTCTCTTCCAAAACTTTGAAGAATTATTTTGCCTGTGTTGGATTGGGGAAGGGAAGGCGAGCTCACCTTGGGCGCATGGAAGAATTACGACCAGTTGAGATGCCAAAGCGGCAAAAGGAGTTTATTCACTAGCTCGAGCTAGGGCTTCCTCCCTCCACTGCCCAGCGCAGCGGGGACCCAGCGTCCAAAAGGGAATCAGCTCCAAGTTCTTTGTTCCCTGGACTTTTATGGGGCCAGGGACCGGGGACAGTCCAGTGTTGCTGTTCTTTAAATTTATTGGAGAAAACTTCTGGCGTCAGCGTTATCCAGTTGTGGTTGGCAAGCAGTTTCGCGCGTGTTTTCTTGATTGGTCAATCGTGGGTGGTGGTCGCTGCACCCTACTGGTCAGTCTGGGACAGGTGATGCCTTCTCTGACAGAATTACCTCAGTGTCCAGGAATCTGAAATTAGAGCTTAAGCCTGCCCCAGACTTTGGCTTTATACAGCCTGTCATGGTGCCGGTGCTGGCAGTTATAAACCAGGACCCCACACCTGCTCTAGCTTTTCTCCAGTTCTCTCGGTCCTTATGAGCTAATGTTTACTTCCTTTACTGTCATTTAAAAAATTAAGATTCTGGTCAATTCTGTATGTTCCCATGGACTTTGGGGACACATGGCCCAATCCAATTTCCATTTCTAGTTGTGTTTCTAGTCACTGGCAACCAAGATGTCTAATTGGCACACACAGGAGCTTAGCTGTGAAGGCAGGAAGGAAATGCACATGCAATGGAATGAGCTCCTTTGCCCCTATGCTCAACTCTTTTTTTCCTTGGACACTGCTTTACACCAGTTATCAACCCCCAAATCGAATCTCCTTGACCATGATTCATTCCTCCATTTGGACTATCAAGCATCCCTGGGAAGAAGCACACGATCCCATAGCATGGAGTCTCTAAATGTTTGTGGTCTCCGATGAGATGCTTCAAAAAGCGTCTGTGTGACTCTTTTGGCAAGGTCTTCCATCCTGAAGTCACCCTCACCTCCTATCCCCCTCTCCTACAGAAAAGGGTCTCACTCTCACTTCACAGAGAACATAGACCAGGACAGATTTCCTTCAGGCCCCTGTTTCTCTTTTCCCAGACTTCTCTCCCCACAGTGCTCCTTCCAACTCTTGCCGTATAGGGGTGAAAGGGTCCTCCCATCTGCATAGCTCTTCTCCTCAGAGACGGGACTTGCCACTCATTATACTTACACATTTGCAGAATTAATGAAGAAGTATAAGGTGGAATATAGGACGACTGGGAAGTTTTCGGAAACTACATTTGTCAAGTACAGGTGAGAGCAGGTGACTGAGGACTGAACCACTGTATTCCACCAGCCCTCTTCCTCCCATCTGAAGAGAGATCTCCATCTTTGGGAAACCGTTTTGCTTTCCACTCCTCTTGGGTGAGATTCACCCAACTGTGCCTGAGCGAGTTAGTCTGAGACATCATCTGGAGCAGTGTCTGGAGTACTGCCCGGGGCATCACTAGAGGTGAAAGCCTTTCAGGACACTGTTGAATGTTCCCAGGACCCACTCACCCACATCATTGCTTCTAGTTCTAAAAATAGTTCTAGAACTAGTTAAAATCTAAAGTGTGACTCATGAAGTAGCATGCTACCCTCCAAAAGAATTGCTTGATTTTCAAAACATATTTAAATAGAATCTTGGAGGGTATGTGTGTAAACGTCTATTCATGGTGCTGGATAATGGTGCAAGGACCATAAGGTTGGATCAGTTCAAATTTATTGCTATGGGCCTAATAAGCAGACGTCATTGAATGTTTCCACTGGAGAAATTAGAAAAAGCTGTAATGCTTTATTTGATTGGTTCACTGAAGCAGGAGGAATTAGGCAATGGCCTAAACTAAAGCAAGTTAAGATGACAGACCTACCGTGATGTGATGTGCTATACAGGAAGGTATTCAAGCCTTAGCAATCATCCTGGCCTTGGGTACTGAGTCATGATAGCCATAGGAGTTAAATCTACTAAATATTTGCTTGAGCCGTAGAAGGGGAAGAATTCTAGGTCAAGTGAATGACAGTCTAACTAGAACTTATTGCCAGAATATAAAATAACGGCACCTTGATTAATTCCTAAATTTAAGTCAGTTTATAGGCCCACAGCCCCTTGAAAAAAAAGGAGGCTAGGCCCCTTTACGAAAGGACCCCACTACCAAAATTTTATATTGTTAATCTTTCTCAGACTTCCCAAAGGAACTATAGTCATTGGGGAAAAGGAAGTCATCGTATTTTAGGGCAGCGCCACGACCCTTTCATACAGCTCCGAATGTGGGGACCCCAAAGCAAAAAATTCTTTTCGTTGCTACTTCATAACTGTCATTTTTCTACGGTTATGAATCGTCATGTAAATATCTGATATGCAGGATGTATTTTTATTGTTACAAATTGAACATAATTAAAGCATAGTGATGAATCACAAGACAATATGTAATTATATATTGTGAAATATTTATTTCTAATGACAAATCAATGACATTTTGTCTTGAAGCATGTGCATCACGGGAAACAGTCTTCACGCCGGGTACTCATATGTGTGTGTATCTGCATGTGGGTGGACCCACCAGGGTAGAGGAGCGGTGTCTCGGTTCCTAAGACCATCGGAAATATGTGTTTTCCGATGGTCTTAGGCGACCCCTGTGAAAGGGTTGTTCGACCCCCAAAGGGGTCTCCACCCACAGGTTGAGAACCGCTGTTTTAGGGAGAGGGATTACTGGATATTGGTTCTGAACTGACATTAATTCCAGTAGACCCAAAACATCACTATAGCCTACCAGTCAATGTGGGGGCATATGAAAGCAATGGCAGCAAGTTTTTTGGTTTTTTTTACTTTTGTTTCTAATCTCAGCTTCATCTCACAGTGGGTCCAGTGAGTTCCCCCAGCCTATCCTGAAATGATCCTCTCATTTGGAATAGACATATTCAGCAACTAGCAGAACAGTGGCTCCCTGACACATGGAGTAAGGGCCATTATGGTAAGAATGGCCAAGTGGAAGACATTAGAAATGCTATCTACCTAGGCAAACAGTAAACCAGACACAAAAACAAATTCCTGGAGGAATTGCAGGGATTACTTGCATCATCAGGGACTTGAAGGATGCAGGGGTGGAGAGTTCCATTCCACTTGCCTATTTTGCCTCTGAGAAAAGAAACAGATGGATCTTGGAGAATGACAGTCAATTACTCTAAACTTGAACAGGTGGTAACTCTACTGGCAGTTGCTTTCCCAGAAGTTGCTTCATTGTTTGGGTAAATTCATACGTCACCTGGTACCTTTTGTGCGCTATTAATCTAGCTAATGCCCCCTTTCCCATACTTGTTTCAAAGGATCATTGGAAGTAGTTTGCCTTCATTTGGTAGTTCCAGAAATACATCTTTATTTTATTGCCTCAAAGGTATATCAATTCTCCAGCCCTATGTTATAATTTAGGGAGCCCTAGTGGTATAGTAGTTATGCATGGCCTGTGTGTTAGACAGGCTTCTCTAGAGAAACAAGACCAGAATGTTAATAATTCTATATATATTTATACAGATAGATATATAACATAAGAAATAAACAGTTAATTACATTATAAAGCAGTACAAACGGCTCAGTGCAACTCACTCCCGTGAAACAGTTGTAAGACACTGACAGTCCTTCAAGTCTTGAGGGGCACTGGGTAGTCCTCTGTAGAGCAATTCAGGCTATCCGGGCACAGGCAGCAAACAGCAAGGCAGGTCACCAACAGTCAGCCAGATGACAGGGTCCGAAAGTCCCCAGCTCAGAAGATATAAATTCCAATGGTGTGGCAAAGCAGTTCTTGAAGGAACCTCAAATTACAGTGACACAGTCCATGGGTTAGGTCTCCCACAGAACAAGCAAGGCAGCCTCACACTGGTCTGATGATCAAAGAGCAAGAGACAAGAAAGGCGAGGCTCATCGAGCCATTTTTCTCTCCGTCCTTCAATTAATCCCACATGTGTTTATCAGCCAGGTTGGCACAATAAACTAACTACCTCAGCCTGTAATCCAAAAGGTTGGCAGTTCGAAATCACCAGTCACTCTGTGGAAGAAAGATGGGGCTCTCTATTCCCGTAAACAATTACATTCTCAGGAAGTCACAGGGCAGTTCTACCCTGTCCTATAGGAACACTATGAGTCAACAGTAACTCAATGGCAGTGAATATGGTTTTACTTGGTTTTATTTAATTGGTGGTGTAATGGTTACATATTGGTTGCTAACTACAAGGTCAGCAGTTTGAAACTACCAGGTATTCCTGTGGGAGAAAGATGAGGCTTTCTACTCCCTTAAAGAGTTGCAGTCTCAGAGACTCACAAGGGCAGTTCTATCCTGCCCTGTAGGGTTGCTATGAGTTGGAATTGACTTGATGACAGTGAATTTGAGTGTGAGTATGTCATAATTTAGTCTGCAGGGATCATGTTGCCTTTTCACGAAACATCACACTGGTCCATTACATTGTTGGCATTGTGCTGATTGGACCCCGTGAGGAAGAAGTATTCATGACTCTAAACTTACTGACAAGTAAGTTAACCTGAGAAGGAAGTTAACCTGAGAAGGAAGTTACCCTGAGAAGGAAGTTACCCTGAGAAGGAAGTTAACCTGAGAAGCATTCAGGCGCCTTCCACATTAGTGAAATGCTTAGAGTCCAGTCGTGTATGGACATGTCGAGATAGCCGTTCTAAGGTTGTTGAAGTTGGAGAAGTTGAAGGAGGAGAAGTTGTTGTGTTTGGTCCCTCCTATGATAAAAAGGAGGCGCAATGCAGGGTGAGCGTCTTTGGATTTTGTAGACAACACATTTCTTATTTGGGTGCTCTACGCTGGCCTATTTATCAAATGATTGAAACTGCTCTTCGAGTGGGACTCCGAAAACAGCAGGCTCTGTGACAGGTGCAGGCCATCGTTCAAGCTACTTTGCCACTTGGGCTATGACGTGGCCTAACGAGTCCACGGGTGCTGCAAGCGTCCCTGGCAGACGGGATTGTAGGGTGACGTCTTTGGTAGACCCTTCCTGGTTTAAGTGGAGACCCGTAGGATCTGACAGAAAGCCCTGTCAGCTTCCGCACAGAACTTCTCTCCTTTTGAGAACCGGCTTTTGGTGTTCCTGGGCCTTTGTAGAGATTGAATCCTTAACCACGGCCCAGTAAGTCACCCTCCAGCCTGACCTGCCCCTCAGGAACTCAGTGTTGTCTGACTCACAGGGCCATAAAGTTAGAGATACGCAGCTGACTCCATCATAAAAATGAAGAGTTATGTCTAAGAAGGGCTTGAACAGGGCCCCAAGGGACAAGTCCCGAAAGCCCATCGCCCTCATTCCTGTCACATTCCAGTCTCTCTTCCAGGCTGCACCGATGACTTTTGCACATGTGACTGGAGAAGAGCGCGCGTGGGCCTGGTTTACACGTGGCTCTGTGAAATATATAGGCACCGCTCGGAAGCGGATAGTGGCAGCCCTGTTGTCCCTTTCTGGGATACTCCGACAGGGTTTTTATAGGACAGACACACTTATTCTGAGTACAGTGCCTTCTTGTGTGCTGTGCACGGTGAAGGGATTCCTCCTCATGGTAGAACTTTGAGTGTGCGCCTGGATTGCTCGTTTTTCTTGGAAGGAGAAATGGCTGGACACGATTGTACACTGACTAATGGGCTGCGGCCAATGATTCGGCTCGATGGTCAGGGATTTGGAAGGTATATGATTGGAAAGGTGGTGACCAGGAGGTACGGGGAAGACGGATGTGGATAGACTCCTCTAAGCGGACCCAAAAGGAAAGAGATTTGTGTCTTATGTAAATGCTCACCAAAGGGTGACCTTGGCAGAAGAGGATGTGTAATGATCAAGTGGATGGGATGATGTGGTCGGTTGAAAGCAACCATCCTCTTCCCCCAGTTATTCCTGTCATTGCCCAATGGGCTCCCGAACCCGAGTGGCCATGACGGCAGGGATGGAAGCCATGCATGGGCTCAGCAAGAGGCTTCCTCTCAACAAGACTGAGTTGGCCGCATCACCACTGAGTCCCCAGTACGCCATAAGCCAAGTCCAACGCTGACTCTCTCACTGCCATCAAGTGTATTTTCTTTCATAGTCATCTTAGTATGGACCATTTCTCAGAGCAATCTGCCAGTGACCTGGTGGCAAGTGGATTACATTGGACCCCTTGTATTGTGGAAAAGGCAGAAGTTTGTTCTTGTGGGATAGATCCTAACCCTAGGTACAGATTGGCCCTCCCTCTGAATCCAGTGCTTCCATCTGTACTTCCACACCGTAACTATCACGTGTGGCCTTAAACATCCCTTATCCACCATCACGCTATCTCACACAGCATTGCCTCGGATCAAGGGACTCATTTCACAGCACATGCAGTGGGGTGATGAGCCCAGACTCAGGGAGTTCATATGCTTCCCATCATCCTGAAGCTGCTGACCCGGAAGACCTCTGGAACGGACTTCTAAAAATACTCTTAAGAGGATAACACTGTGCAGGAGTGGAGCAATGCTGTCCAGGAAGTTGTTAATGTTCTGAGCCAGTATCCAATACATGGTGCTATTTCTCCTGTAGCCAGAATTCTCAGATCCGGCCACTCAGGGCAAAACCTGGGAGTGGCACCACTCACTCACTTGGCAAAAATGTTTGCTGTTTGTACAACTCTATGCTCTGCAGAAGACTTAGTTCCAAAGGGAGGAATGTTCCCTTGTGGAGACACACTGATTCAACTGAACTGGAAATTCAGAATGCCACCCAGCCACTCCTCGTGTCTATGGGTCAACAAAGAAGGGAGTCATCATACTAAATAGTGTGATTGCTTTTAATGACTTAGGAGAAACGAAAGCTACACAAGTGTATGTCTGAAATATAGACGAGCCCATAGGGCGTCTCTTACGACTGCCATGCTGAGTGATCAAAGTCCATGGAAAACTGCAGCAACCCAATTCCGACATGGCCACTAATGACCCGGATAATTCAAGAATACAGGTTTGGGCCACCCCACTAGACAAAGAATCATGAGCAACTGAGGTGCTTGCTGAGAGAATACAGAATGAGTGGTAGAAGAAGATAGCTCTGTACATCTGCTGTGACCATATGAACAGCTGCAGCAATAAGCTCTGTAAATTTTTTGTTAGATGTGTGTGGCAAATATTTTTGTTTCTTTATTTCCTTATCCAATTACTAGTTATAAATATAAAAATAAATGGGCTCATCAGCTGTTGGTTGTATCCATGGTGGCTGTATCATATGTGCAAGTATGTCTTAATACTTGTCTTTATTTAGAGATTATGTATGTTTAAAAAATCATTTTACTGGGGGCTCTTACAGCTCTTACCATAATCCATACATACATCCATTGTGTCAAACACATTTGTACATTTGTTGCCATCATCATTTTCAAAACATTTTCTTTCTACTTGAGCCCTTGGTATAAGCGCCTCACTTTTTCCCCTCCTCCTCCCTCATGAACCATTGATAATTTATAATTTTTTTCATGTCTTACACTGACTGATGTGTCCCTTCACCTACTTTTCTGTTTGTCCCCCTGGGAGGGGGTTATATACAGATCATTGTATTGGTTCCTCTTCTCTCCTCTCACCTTACCCTTAACCTCCTGGTATTGCTACTCTTATTATTGATCCTGAGGGGTTTATCTGTCCTGGATTCCTTGTGTTTTCATCTCTTATCTGTACCAGTGTACCTCCTCTGGTCTAGCTGGATCTGTAAGGTAGAACTGAGGTCACAATAGTGGAGGCAGGGGCAGGGGGAGGGGAGGAAGCATTAAATAACCAGAGGAAAGTTGTGTTTCATTGGTGCTATACTGCACCCTGACTGGCTTGTCTCTTCCTTGTGACCCTTCTGTAAGGGAATGTCCAATTGTCTATAGATGGGCTTTGGGTCTCTACCCCACACTCCCCCTCATTCACAATGAGAAGATTTTTTGTTTTGGTCTTCGATGCCATCTGATTCCATTGACACCTCATGCCACACAGGCTGGTGTGCTTCTTCCATGTGGGCTTTGATGCTTCTCAGCTAGATGGCTGTTGGTGAATCTAGCCCCCAACAACTAATCACAGGTTCATTAAGTGCAATTGTACAGTTAAAACATATATAAAGATTATAGTAAAGTCATAGAGAATAAGAGAGATAGGACAGTAAAATGAAAAAGTCAGACACATTTCATGATAGCATGCTCACCTCCTGGATGGCCAGGATCTCAACAGCCAGGTCTGTGCATAGAGCAGGCAGAGAGGACAGGAGAGAGAGAGCGTGATTCATTTCAAACCAAGGCTTATGTATCTTTTGAGGGTGTGCAAGCCCCCTAATTACAGGTAAAGACATGCATCAAAGGAAGGGGTTGTTCTATAGGCAATACAGTAATGGGAGGGGGACAATCCAGGGGTGTACATGTAATAGAAAGAGGAGGGATTAAGGGTATGCATGTGACAAGATGGGTGGATCCTAGATTCATGATGGCATCCTAACCTTGATTGCCCTTGAGCTGGAGACTTGATTTAGTCTAAGCTTTCAGGGGAAGCAATCCACTGTCCCTAACAGCAGGGAGTGAGCCCCACCTACGGCAGGACAGACAGCAGGGTCTGCTTGCTCTGGATGGCAGATGCCTTCAGGGAGGTAACTTGACAGTCATTTACCATTAGTTGCAAGCAGTTAGGTTTGGCATATATTTGGGGGAGACAACTTGGGAGAAATCTTTCTGTATCCCACAGATGGCTGTTTGTTTATCCCCAAGCCTTTAACACCCCCAGATGCTGTATCTTCTGAGAGCCGGGCACCATCAGCTTTCTTCACCACATTTGCGTATGCACCCATTTGTCTTCAGCGATCGTGTTGGGAAAGCGAGCATCATGGAATGCCAGTTTATTATAACAAAGTGTTCTTGCATTGAGGGAGTAGAGGCCCAATGTCCATGTGCTACCTTAATACTAAACCTATAAAGATATGTACACAGGTCTATTTTCCTATCTTTATATATAACTATATTTACATATGTACATGCCTGTATTTAGACCTCTATAAATGTCCTTTGCCTCCTAGTTCTTTCCTCTATTGCCTTTCATGTTCCTCTTGTCCCACTATCATGTTTGGCCTTCATTTAGGTTTCATTAATTCCTCTTGGGTACATTGCCCTTGATCAAGCCCCACCAGGCAAAGCCCTCCTTGCCACTGATTTTAAATCATTTGTAGTTCCCTTGTCCCTGGGCTTGACATCTCTTTTCCTTTTCCCCACTTCCCCCTCTCCTGTGTCACCCCTGGAACCATCTGTCTTATTGTTTTCGCCTCCGGATTGTTTGTCCCTCCTATCTTATTTAGATAGACATGCAGTGACAATAATAAGCACAAAAACAAGACAGAGCAAAACCAAACAACAAAAGAAACAAAAAACATAAAATAACAACAAAAAACCAATGACAAAAAAATAAAATCCTATAAATAGTTTCAGGTCTATTTGTTGACCTTTAGGAGTGTTTTCTGTTTGAGTCTGATGGGATGCCACGCTCTAGCTCCAAAGCCTATTTTTGGTATTCTCCGGGGACTTCATTGCTTTGCTTCCCTTGCTGCCCTGTTGCATGCCCTGGCATCAGCTTGGGCACACGTCCCCTCTATTGTAGGTTTTAAGGAGATCAGGTTGATAGGATGTGTAGGAAGGGGATCCAAAATATTTGTGAAAGAATGGGCTAGAAAAATATTGAACTTTTTTTCAAAAACTTTTTGAAGTCCCCTCATACTGTGATAGTTAATGTTATGTGTCAGCTTGACCAAAAGGTGCTCTGGTGGTGCAGTGGTTATGCCTTCAGCTGCAATTTACATAGTTGGCAGTTCGAAACCACCAGCAGCCCCAAGGGAGAAATACTGGGGTTTCTACTTCTATAAACAATTATAGTCTTAGAAGCCAACAGGGGGTCTCTATGAGTCAGCATTGACTTGATGGCAGTGAACTTGGGTTTTGTTTTTGTCAACTTGACCAGACCACCATGATTCTCAGTTTTATGTAATTACCCTCCATTTTGTGATGTGGTGTTGGGTGATATACCCTGTATCATTCATAGATAGATAGATAGATAGCTATTCTGCCCAAGCTCACTTGCTCTTTATCCTGAATTTGACCTGTCATCCTCTGACCTCTGATTCTCAGGACATGAGCCAGCAGCTTGTTGCTAGGCCTGAAGATTTTGGGATTTCCCAGTTCCTGCAATCCTGTGAGCCAGCAGCCTTCCCCCCAATCTGCTGATGTTTGGTTTATCACCCCTGCAGCCATGTGAGTCAGAAAAAGCTTACAGTCTGAGGCTTGGTTCATGGATTAGGAAAGTTCCAGCCTTCACGGTTGTGTGAGACATTTCTTTGAAATACATCTTTCTATGTATTTACCAGGGGTGTTTTAAGAAGTCCCTGGAAAAAAAAGAAGTAAAAGAAAAAAAAAGTCCATGGAAAAGTGGTATTAAAATATAGAAGTATTAAAATACAGATGTGCATTGTTGAGTTGGCTATAACACACAGCAGCCCTGTTGTACAGCAGAATGAAACACTGCCTGGTCCTCCACCATCCTCCACGATTGCTGTTCTGTAATGGTTGCTGCTGTTGTGTCAATCCATTTTATGGGGGGCCTTCCACTTTTTGACTGATCTTCCACTTTACCAAGTGAGATAGTTTATTGTGTCAGCCTGGCCGATAAACACATGTGGGATTAATTGAAGGGCGGAGAGATAAATGGCTCGGTGAGCCTTGTCTTTCTTGTCTCTCGCTCTTTGATCATCAGACCAGTGTGTGGCTGCCTTGCTTGTTCAGTGCCTCAATTTACAGGCTACACTACCTGTGGGATGCCTAGCCTGTGGACTGTGTCCTTGTAAATTGCAGTACCTTTAAGACCACACGATTGAAATTTACATCTCTTGAGCTGGGGACTGAGTTGGTGACCTGGCTGACGGTTGGTGACCTGCCTTGCTGGTTTGCTGCCTGTGCTGGGATAGCCTCGCTGACTCTACCAGACAGCCCTCAAGACTTAAAGGACTGCCAGTGTCTTACAACTCTTTCATGGAAGTGAGTTGTACTGAGTCATTTGTACTGTTTTATAATTTAACTGTTCATTTCTTGTATTATATATCTATCTGCTTATAATTTAACAGTTAATTTCTTGTGTTATATATCTAGCTATCATTATAGATATATATCTAAAATTATCAGAAATTTGGTTTTATCTCTCTAGAGAACCCTGTCTAACACACCAAGTGTGATGTCCTTTCCCAGGGACTGTCCAAAATAAGTGAGATGAATTCTTACCATCTTTGAGTCTAAGAAGCTGTGGTTGTCACCTAATCTTGTGTCAATGTGAGGATTAAGAGTGTAGGGGTGGAGTCTAGACTGTCAATCTGGAGATAGCCAATGAGACTTCTGTGTGGGCATGGCCTTCTCCTGAGAAGTCTAGGAAATCTGGTACTTTCCTCCTTGCAGGCGGGAGAGACTCTCTCTGCTCACATCCTGGGAAACAGGAGCTGACGAGACACATGGACCCACCCCGATGCAGAGACCCCTGCCAGCGCTGAGATGTTTCCAATGACCCTGGACCCAAAGGCTTTCTACCCACTGGCCTGTGATCTTTTACATTTGGCATCACTGCATGTGTTTTGTGTGTCTGAAGAGGACTTTATAGATTTTTATCGGACATTTGGGCTAATATCAGACTTATGGACTTGATCTGGACTGGGCTGGGATGTTTTCTCAATGTTCAATTGCTCTTGTATATAAATTTCTTTCTTATACACATCTGTGTGTCCAAGCATTTGTTTCTCTTGTCCATCCAGACTAGCACAGAGCCTTCTGGCTGTACTTCCTCCAAGAGAGATTTATCTGTTCTTCTGATAGTTCAGAGGACTTTCAGTCGTCTTTGCCAACACCATCATTCAGAGGCATCGATTCTTCTGTGGTCTGCCTTCTTCATTGTCCAGCTCTTCTGTGCTGGAAATGCCATGGCTTAGATCAGGTTCTCCTTAGTTCTCCAAGTGTCCTCTGTGCTCTTTAACCCTTTAAGTAGATCTTGGGTGGCAATTGTGCCCAATGCAATACACTGTTTGAGTGTTTATACTGCTGCTTCCATGAGCGTTGTGTATGTGCATATATATGTGTATATGCATATTCATATACATATATTGGCTTTGCACCCTTAGAGAATCCAGCCTAAGACAGACTCCTTCACCTTTTCAGTTCAACCCACCTGTGGTTGGATGATGGGCGCCATTGTGATGCTCACCTCCTTCCTTCAACACCTCACAAATCTGCCCCTTACAAATGTCCGTGACCAGAGTTGAAACTCTTTGCACTTCCTAATGCTTGAAGAAAGCTCTAGAAGGAAGGAAGGACTCTTTCCTTTGGTGGTGTCAGGTTGTTGCTATTGGTTCAGTTTTGACTCACAGTGACCTTATGTACAACAGAATAACACACTGCCCGGTCCGCAGCGTCCGCACAATCTTCCAATGTCGTGTTGAAGGCCTTTCTCTGTTTCGCTGAGCATCTACTTTACCAAACACGATGCCCTTCTCCTGAGATGGGTCCCTTTTTGATAACAGGTCCAAGTACATGATACATAGTCTCACCATCTGTACATCTACGGCGTGTTCTAACTGTACTTTCAAGACCGATTTTCCTCCCTTATACTCTTTTGGAGGTCCGTGGTGTATTCAATACACCAGATACTAAGCAACACTTATCTAATGATCTCATTTCATCCTTCTAGTGAACTGGTGAAGTTGATATTCCCACTCTCAATTTTCCAGATGAAGAAACTAAGGTTCAGCAAGGTTACGCAGTTTGTTTAAGGTCTGCAGCTAAGCAGAGCCTGGAGCCTGGGTCTGTCTGACTCAGGAGTTTGAGCTCTTTTCAGGAAACTAGTCAGCCCAGGAGTTTTCTAGCTCACTCCTCTGCTTCCAGATGGGCTGCTTGAGTCTTTCCAGGATAGCTATATGAAGCGTCCTTAAAGCAGGCTGGTAAGAGCATTCATTTCAATCTATCCCTCTTTCTGGGCTGATGACCATATGGGAAGGGGAAGAACACTAAGAGGGAAGAAGAAGAAAAATATGTGAAAAAGTGAAAATAGGAACATGCCATCACGACATCTTACATAACAGTTCCGACACAAGCAAGTCTGCAGTGCAATGCAGTGCAGTTCTTTCCTCTTGTCCCACTATCATGCTCAGCCTTCATTTGGGTTTCAGTAATTATTCTCATTTACATTGCCTTTGATCAAGCCCTACCAGGCTTCCTACACCCTCCTCACCTACAGTTTTAGATCAGTTGTTCCCTTGTCCCTGGGTTTATTAACACCTCTTCTTCCCCCCCCCCGCCCGCCTCCCCCTCTTCCATGTCCCCCAAGAACCATTGGTCCCATTGTTTTCTCCTCCAAATTATCTAGATAGACCTGCAGAGATAATATTATGCACAAAAAACAAGACAGAGCAAACCAAAGGAACAACAACAAAAAATCCCAAAACAACAACCAAAAAACCCCAAAAAGCCTGTAAATAGTTCAAGGTCTGTTTGTTGACCTTTAGGAATGTTTTGTGGTAAGCCTGATGGGGTGCCACACCCTGGCCCCACAGTCTATTTTTGATATTCCCTCGGGACTTCCTTGCTCTGCTCCCCTTGCTGTTCTGTTGCACGCCCATTAGTGCTTTGCCTCAGTGTGGTGAGGTCAGATCGGACGTAATTCCTGCACTGTGCCTCTATGTTGTCCCCCGTGGTGCTATGGGTCCGTGAGGGATGTGGAATCTCATAGTGGGGCTGGCCCTATGGTCCTCTCTGTGCTTTGGCTGCTCTGAGCTGGAATATCATCCTTAGGGTTTAGTGGGCTAGGACGTGTTCCACTCTCTCTTCCTCTCCCTTCATTTGCTCCTGTGTGTTCTGGTCAGACATGCTCCACTCCCTGAGCTGTAGCTTCAGTGCTGTCCTCTGAAGTGAATTCTTCTGCAAGGAGATGGGTGGGGAGAGCTGTCCACATAGTTGGGATTGGGGCCGGTTCCTCAGACCTCTCTCCTGGTTCCCTGCTTCATGCCGGTATGTTGCATTCATGTCTTGGAGCACCGGATTGAAATCTGGTCCCTCTTTCCCTGTGGAGATCTAAATAATACTCTCCCCTTGGGTGGGTTAGTGCCCTGTTTCCCCGCTACCCATGTTTTTTCTTTTTCTTTTCCACCCTCCTTTTTAATTGGCTACCATATGTATCGCTGGTTTTGGTCTGGTCCCTGCCATACTACCTGGACCCCACCCCAGGAATGTTTGTATACAGTAGCTTTTTCCTTATGCCCCTTTTGCATTTTGAAGCTTACCTCAGTGGACTCGTGTTGTACTTGTCCTTTTGTAACAGGCAACCTATTTACAAACCCGCCATTTCTTGGTTGCTCATTTTGTGATCCAGCATCCGTCATTGTCAGAAAGGTCTTTTTTATGTCTGACCCAAATCTTGACTGCTACTATAAGCTTGCTGTTTCCACCCGTTTTTTCCTCAGAGGAGGCAAAAATCATCATTTATAGAAAACCTGGTTTGGAAAACATTCTCATCTTGCAAGGACCACTTCATACGTTGCCCCTGTGAAAAGCTTTCGGTCCTTGCAGGTCAAATAGCAAAGGTTCCAGGGAGCCGAGGGGCCTGGTCCTACCTCCAAGCATAGAGGCTTTTGGGGTTCCTGAGGATTTTCTCTTGATTTTGCTCATTGGTAAGAAGACCTAAGACCCACCTTAGCTCATGAGGGCAAACCTGAGGAGAGACGTAAAGAAGAAAGGAAAACTGCATCTTTGCCATTTCAAGAGTTGGAACTTGCAAAGAGGCTACAGAGGCTATTCGGGAGCCTGGTGATGTACTGGATTATGCGTTGGCTGCTAACCAAAAGGTTAGGAGTTCAGACCCACCAACTAACTGCTCTGCAGAACTATGAGGCGATTGGCTTCTGTAAAGAATCACAGTCTTGGGAACAGTGAGGAGCTGTTCTACTCTGTCCTGTCGGGTTGCTTTGAGACAGACGCAACCGGGCAGCAGTGGGTTTTGGGTGGCAGTGTGGTCAAAGTGCTCGACTGCTAGCCTGGCGGTTGCTCCTGGGGGGAAAGACATGGCATTCTGCTTCTGGAAGATGACAGCCTCGGGACCTATCAGAAAGTTCCACTCTGTCCTAGAGGGTCTCTAAAAGTTAGGGTTGACTTGACAGCAACATTTTTGTTTGTTGAAAAAGATATTGAAATGAAATATTAAAGAGAAGGATTTAGGAGGCCTGGTAGGGCGTGATCAAGGGTAATGTAACCAAGAGGAATTACTGAAACCCAAATGAGCATGATAGTGGGACAAGAGGAAAGTCAAGGGAAATAGAGGAAAGAGCTAGGAGGTAAAGGGCATTTATAGAGGTCTAGATAAAGACATGTACATATGTAAATCTATTTATATATCAGGATGGGGAAATAGATTTATGCACATATATTTATAGGTCTAGTATTAAGGTAGCAGAAGGACATTGGGCCTCCATTCAAGTACTCCCTCAATGCAAGAATACTTTCTTTTTTATTAAAAAAATTTTTTTTGCAAGAATACTTTCTTTTATTAAATTGGCATTCTATGATGCTCACCCTCCTGCACAACTGCTGAAGACAGAGGGTGAATAAACAAATGTGGTGAAGGAAGCTGATGGTACCCAGCAATCAAAAGATATAGTGTCTGGGGTCTTAAAGACTTGAAGGTAAACAAGCGGCCATCTAGCTCAGAAGCAACAAAGCCCACATGGAAGAAGCACACCAGTCTGTGCAATCACTAGGTGTCGAAGGGGTCACTGGAACAAAAAATCTTACCACAGTGAATGAGCGGGGGGAGTGCAGAGTGGAGACTCAAAGCCCATTTGTAGGCCACTGGACACCCCCTTACAGAAGGGTCTCGGGGAGGAGACGAGCCAATCAGGGTGCGATGTAGCAATGATGAAATATACAACTTTCCTCTAGTTCCTAAATGCTTCCTCTCCACCCCACTATCATGATCCCAATTCTACCTCGCAAGTCTGGCTAGACCAGAGGATGGACACTGGTACAGATAGGAGCTGGGAGCTCAGGAAGTGGGGTGGATGGTCCCTTCAAGACCAGGGGTATGAGTGGTGATACTGGGAAGGTGGAGGAGGGGTGGGAAAGGGGGAACCGATTACAAGGATCTACATGTGACCTCCTCCCTGGGGGATGGACAACAGAAAAGTGGGTGAAGGGAGATATCAGACAGTGTAAGATATGACAAAATAATAATTTCTAAATTTTTAAGGGTTCATGAGGGAGGGGGGAGTGGGGAAGCAGGGGAAAAATGAGGACCTGATGCCAGGGGCTTAAGTAGAGAGCAAATGTTTTGAGAATGATGAGGGGAATGAATGTACAAATGTGCTTTACACAATGGATGTATGTGTTGATTGTGATAAGAGTTGTATGAGCCCCTAATAAAACAATTTTTAAAAAAGAGCTGTAGGAGTCCCCAATAAAATGATCTTTTAATATAAAAAAAGAAATTGTTTTGGAAATGTTCATGGAAACATATGTACAAGTGTGCTTAATACAATTGAATGATGGATTGTCATAAGATTTGTAAGACACCCCCCCCCCCAATAAAATGATTTTTAAAAAAGAAAGGGTCTCAGGGAGGAGATGAGCCAGTCAGGGTGTGATGTAGCAACGATGAAACATACAGCTTTCCTCTAGTTCCTAAATGCTTCCTCTCCCCCACTATCATGATCCCAATTCTACCTTGCACATCTGGCTAGACCAGAGGATGGACACTGGTACAGATAGGAACTGCAAACACAGGGACTCCAGGACGGATGATCCCTTCAGGACCAGTGGTGTGAGTGGTGATACTGGGAGGGTGGAGGGAGGGTGGGTTGGAAAGGGGGAACTGATTACAAGGATCTATATGTGACCTCCTCCCTGAGGGATGGACAACAGAAAAGTGGGTGAAGGGAGACATCAGACAGTGTAAGATATGACAAAATAATAATTTATAAATTTTCAAGGGTTCATGAGGGAGGGGGGAAGCAGGGAGGGAGGGGAAAATGAGGACCTGATGCTTAAGTGAAGAGCAAATGTTTTGAGAATGATGAAGGCAATGAATGTACAAATGTGCTTTACACAATTGATATATGCACAATTGATGTATGTATGGACTGTGATAAGAGTTGTATGAGCCCCTAATAAAACGATTAAAAAGAAAACTACAAAGTGAGCCAGAGACAAAAAACAAAGCAGAACAGCCACAATACTCACAGAAAGAAAGGAAGAATGATGGCACATGCTTTTCAAAGACACATATTTCTCACTGACTTAAAACGTGACTATTGACCAAGTTGGCGGTTTGACCCCACTCAGATGCAGAAGAAAGGCCTGGTGATCTGCTTCTGTAAAGGCTACAAACAAGAAACCCCTGTGGAGCTTAGCTCCTCTCTATAATCCACGGGCTGTCATGAATCAGGATTGATTCATTAGCACTGAGTTCGGCTGGTTCTGGTTATATTAAAATTGCCCTGCGAGTAAGCCCTGGGCTCATAGCTTGACATCTCTACCCAGCGAGTCGTGTGATCTTAGGCAAGGCAGTGCCCTTTTCTGAGCCTCATTGTGTCCCTGGTCTGGAAAGTGGGGTGCAATGGAGGAGGTGGAACTTTGCCCATAAGGTTGCTATAGAAACGTTATCGTATAAATGGAGCTCTTGGAGTGAGGAGCCGGATCCTCCCCTTGTCCTTATTCTTCACCCCTTGCCCTAGACCCATGCCTTGGTCCATCCCTCAGGCTGTAGAGGCCCCGCTCAAAGAAGGACTTGGACGGAAGGGGCTCACAGAGAGCAGAACTCACAGCTGCGCTTCCTCGTTAGCACCTGGCTAACAGGGGACAGGGGACTTCGGAGAAACAGGGGACTCCTTCTGGACATGAGCCCAATGGTCTCCCTTTCATCCTCCTTATCAAGCCAGGGCGATGACATCCAGTGGCCCAGGACACATGCCTCTGTTGTCAACTGCCCTTTCCATTGGAATTTAATCAGCCTTCACAGACCAACTCCTCGGGGGTCAGGTAGGGAGCTCAAGACGTGGCCGTACCTGCCGCTGCTGCTTGGCCCGATACCGTACATTCTTCTAGACGCTCATTTCTCTGCAGGAGAGTGTGGCACATCAGCCTCTTTATTAAGGTTTCTCTGCAGAGATGTAATTGCCTCTCTGGGGCCAGCACCGCCTTGGAGACCAAAGGGCCAGCTTTTCAGCAAGGAGCCTAATTAAAAAGCTAACTGAGATGTCTTTATGGGGCTGAAGACAAGCTTGGCTTGAAAACGTCTCCTGGCAATGATGCCGATGGATAAAAGTGAGTATTTTTATCTGGCCCCCTCCACAAAGAACTCCAGAGGTTCTTCTGTTGGGGGATCTCCCTGGGGGGTTATGCCAGGAATTGGAGTCAGGGGCCACAGGTCTCCCTGAAGCCTTCAGCTATAGAAGGCTGGCAAAGTCGTTTGTTGAGTGCATGAATTACCTAGTGCATTCGTTTATTTACTGGTAATTCATGCATACCTGTTACATACGTTTGTTTCCTTACAGGGTCGTTAAGACCTTTGCGTGATTCAAAAGTCATCATGTGCACAGTGAAAAGTCTTCCTTCCGCCCACTCTCCAGTCACTTGGCCCCCTAAGCAGTTTCTTCCATCTCCTTAAATATTTTCATCTTAATATATTTTTAAAAACATTTTATTAGGGGCTCATACAACTCTTATCACAATCCATACATATACATACATCAATTGTATAAAGCACATCTGTACATTCTTTTCCCTAATCATTTTCTTTTTTTACATTTTATTAGGGGCTCATACAACTCGTATCACAATCCATTCATATACATACATCAATTGTATAAAGCACATCCGCACATTCCCTGCCCCAATCATTCTCAAAGCATTTGCTCTCCACTTAAGCCCTTTGCATCAGGTCCTCTTTTTTTCCCCCTCCCTCCCCGCTCCCCCCTCCCTCAATCTTAATATATTTTAAACCCCTGTTTCTTACACCTCCTTAATGTGTTTTTCTTTGTGCTTTAAAAAACATCATACAAATGTTAGCCGATCATATGTTCGCTCTGCTTCTTGATTTTTAAGCTAAATAATAGTCTTAGAATTTTTTTTCATAACCATACAGGTAAACAATTTTTTTGTTTATCTGTTTATTTTTTATGATTCTGTATCAGTCCACTAAAGGTCCTTGGTGGTGTGGTGGGTTAAGCATTGTTAACTGCAAGGTGAGTGGTTAAAACCTACTCGCAGCTGTTCAGGGGAAATATGAGGCTGTTTGCTGCTAAGAAGATGGACATTCTTGGATGGCTTCCTGAGCAGTTCAACTCTGTCCTATAAAATGACAGGGAGTCACAGTCTATTCTTTGACGCCAATAGGCCATGGCATGGAAGTATCACAACTCTTCACCCATCTCCATCGAAGGGCACTGGATTTGTTTTTCATTCTTCTGCTATTAGAAATGACCTTGGGCCAATGCCTTTCATACGTGCCATATGGATGGGCTAGTTCCCAGGAGGGGGAAAAGCACATGCATCTGTAACAATGAAAGACGCAACCCAATTGGCCCACATACACATAAAAATTGGACCAATTTGGACCCACACAAGAACATTGAAGATGGTTTCCAACATGCCCGAGTGTTTGAATGAGTACTATCCTCATCAATACTGACCCTTTGGTTAGCTGATTACAAAGATGGGCAACCTTCTGTGGCTTCCCTTTGCTCTTGGGATAGAGTTCGTGGACTGCGCCGCCCCTCCTGTCTCAGCCCGTGAGCGCCCTGCCAGCACCTGAGCATCATCACTGGCTTCTCTCCTGCCCGCCTCACTGCTTCCCAGCCACCCACTCTTACCTGTCATCCCTCCAACAAGCCGAGATTCCTCCCACTGCACATCTGCCAACACAAAGGGCCAGGTGTCTAGGGGGCCCGGTCCCTTCTTCTCATAGTTACCAAACCCAAACTCTCTCAGATGGGTTTGACGGGGGCTCCTGTGCCCCCCCCCCAGGATAGAGTAGAACTGGGCATTTTTATGGAGGCAGACTAACGTTTTCTCTTGCAGAATGGCTGAGGATGGGCTGGAACTGCCAGCCTTTCAGTTAGGGGTTGCTTGGGTAACCACTGAGCTCCCAGGGCTCCTCCCTCACCTAATTAGTGACCCTCAGCCCTCCAGCTCTGAGTGTCCACTGGAAACCCTTTCTCCTCTCCAGGATGAGGTCCCCGCCCCGGTGGTAAGCTCTCCAGCACCACAGACTTCTTTGGGACCTGGTTGCCATGATGCATTTTCTTTCTGTGATCACGTAGTGACTGTCTGTCCTGCCTGCTAGTCTATATTCCCTGCGAAGGCCTGGGGCCACATTTGTTTTTGTCTCCCCGTGATGTCCCAGGGGCCCAGCATTGTCCCTGGGGCCTACTAAGCACTCAGTAAAATGCTGTGTGATTTTACTCATAAGATCCCACCCACTGCCACTGAGTAGATTCTAACTCATAGTGACTGAGATAGTTAAAGTGTATTGTTCCAACCTGGCAGATAAACATGTGGGGCTAATTGAAGGGCAGAGAGATAAATGGCTTGGTGAGCTTCACCTTTCTGGTTCTCGGGTCTCTTGCTTTGTGATGGTCGGACCAGGTGCAGCTGCCTTAGCCAGTTCCCTGCTTCAGCTGGCAAGGCTCACTTCCTGCATGACATCCCTGAGGAGAAGCTGCATGGGCCTACCCCGATGCAGCCCTGGATGCTGGAGCACCCATGTGGAGACCCCTGCCAGCGCTGAGATGTTTACACATTCACTGACTCAGCTTTCCTCCGGCAGTCGACCTCATTGCGTCTGTATTGTGAGATGGATGAGGACTCTGTGGATTGGTGTTGAACATATGGGTTAATGTTGGACTTGTAGGCTTGGGCAGCATTGGGTTGGGATGTTTTCTTTATATAAAACTCTCTTTTATACATGAATTTTTGTGGATTTGTTTCTCTGAAGTACCCAGACTGACACAGTGACCCCATAGGACGGGGGTAAACTGCCCTAGAAGGTGTACAAGTCGGTCAACCTTTATGGAAGCAGACTGCCACGTCTCTCTCCCACCAAGCTGCTAGCGGGTTTGACATGTCTGATGACCTTTTAGTGAGCAGCTGCATGTTTTAACCACCGTGCCACCAGAGTAACTTCTCAATGAGGTCAATGACGATCAAGTGCTCACTAGGTTTAAGCCAGGGATTCTTGGTGGGGTAGTGTTTAAAGCACCTGGCTGCTAACTGAAAGGTCAGTGCTTCGGATCTACCATCCACTCTGAGGAACAACGATGTGGGAGATTTTTAAATAAAGCTTTACAGGCTTGGAGACCCACAGGGGCAGTTCTGCTCTGTCCTCCAGGGCCACCATGTGTGGAGTCGACGGGATGGCCGTGGCTAAGTTCAGGCAAGACCCTGATGGATCCGTGGTAGGACTCGAGCCTTCCCTGCTGGAGGCCTGGGTTTGAGTCCCAGCTGCACGAAGTCCAGCCACCACCTGTCTGTTAGTGGAGGCTTGGGTGCTTCTAGGGTGCTGAGCTGGTTTCAGTGGAACTTCCAGACTAAAACTGACTAGAAAGAATGGTCTGGCCATTTACCCCTAAAAAAACCAGTCAATGAAAACTCTGCGGTCCATAACTGACCACAGGGCTGCCACCGGATCAGGCAGCATTTCACCCAATTTGCACCGGGCTTCCGTGAGTCAGGGAGCAGACTCGGTGGCAGTTCACAACCACACGGTCAGGCACTGTCCTAGGCACTGGGGCCAGTGCATAAAAGCGGAGAAAAACCCCGTTCTCATGGAGGATACCATTCTGATAGTGGTTGGGAGAAGAAATATCCCATCAATAAGCAAAGAAACAGGAACATGTATGCTAATTCAGGGGGGGCTATGGCAAGAACTCAAACCCCCAAACTCCCTGCCATCGAGTCAGTTCTGACCCAGAGCAACAGCAGTAGAGGACCGAGTAGACTTGCTCCTGTGTGTGTCTGAGATGGTACATCGTTACGGAAGTAAAAAGCTTCGAGGTAAATCAGTAGGGGAATGGGACTGGGGGACCCATTTGAAATAAAGCTTCAGTGAAAGTCTCCTAAATGGAGTGGTATTTGAGCAGAGACCCGGATGGAATGCAGCCACATGATGACTTAGGAGCAGAGGCTTCTAGGCTGAGGAAGTAGCCAGAGCAAACCCAAAACGGCTCTAAAAAATATATCTGATTTCAAAAGAGGTGACTGAGCTTACAGCAACAGGGATGGATCTCCAATGCCTTATCCTAGGGATCAAGGCTCCAAAGGCGTGTTTGATACCATCGATTGGTCATGCGCAGTGGGGTGGGGGGTGGGAAAGGAAACTATAGGACAGAAAAGCAGTCCGTGGTTCCCAGGTATATTTGCGATTAGAATCTGAACCAGGTGACCTTGCTGAGCTTCTGTTTCTTCATCTGTGGTACGGAGGCGAGTAGGCTCCAGAGGGCTTGTGAGAGCTCAAGACCCAAAGAGGTAAAACAGCTAGAAAATGAAGCTGCTCACGAGATGCAAAGTTCTCTTCCCTTAGTCTCTTTCTCGGGGCAGATCACGCTTACCGAAGGCTGATCCCATCTGCGGAGCCCTGGTGGCGCAGCGGTTAAAGTGCCCGGCCTCGAGGGGAAAGGCCGGAAGGTTGAACCCACAAGTTCTGCAGGAGAGAGGTGTGGCTGGCTGCTTTCAGAAAGCCACAGCTTTGGATACCCTGTGGAGCCGTGGCACTCTGTCCCGCAGGGTCGTGCTTAGTCAGCATCGACTCATGGCAAGGCAAGGGGTTTGGTTTGTCTTCGGTCTCTCCTCTGTTAAGGAACTTGGGAGGCACAATGATGAAGCCCTTGGCTGCTGACCGAGAGGCTGGAGGTTTGAATCCAACAGGCAGTGTAATGGTTATACCTTGGACAGCCTTCCTCATTGTCAGCAGATTGAAACCACCAGCAGCTCCCTGTGAGAAAGACTGGGCTTCTACTCCTGTAAGCAATTCCAGTCTCGGAAAGCCACAGGCGTTCCTGGGGAGTCGGCATTGACTTGGTGGCCATGAACTGAGAGGCTGAAAACAATCAGTTTCTTTGCTCCGACCAAGATTACCTTGTCAGGAGCTGCATGGGGCCCTTGGGCAGTCTTACAGTGTCCTCTGAATGGGACACGGAGGCCATCACATTGAGCGTCAGTTGGCACTAGTTTGCCAGGTGTTCCTGTCTTGAGATTCTGAAGGTTCTTGCTTGTCCTCTATGTGAAGGTGCTACATTCCCCTGGTGTTGGGTGACAATCCACACTTGAGTCGCACCTGGGGCTCAGGCGTGCTGTCTTCCCGGAGAACTTGTCCTGAGCAGAGAAGGGGCCCTGCTTGAACAAGAGTCTTTAAGCAGAACTGAGACAGGGAGGAGGGCTGATTCGGAGGCTCCCTCCCCCGCCTCTGTGGGCTGTTTAGAGACACCCTCTTCAGAAGGGTAAGTGGGAAGAGGGGCCCTCTTCCATGCTGGACCAGAGAACGCTGTAGTTTGCATATCTCCAGATTGCCAGACCCGTGGCTGTGTCAGGAGACGGCACATGCGGTGCCCTTGAAAGCTCTTGGCCGGGACTCTCTGGAAGTGGAGGTGAGAGTCCTGCAGGGCAGCCCCGGGACTACATGTCCCCACCTCTCCTGACGATTACCACAGAGGGCTCCCAGAAGTTGGGGATCTCTCTGGCAGAGTGAGCGATTTGAAGACAAGCTCCAGGCATTGATCATTTAAGCAACTACCTTTTTAAGCACCTACCGAGGGGGGTGGTACCAATGGTTAAGTGTTCAGCTGTTCACAGAAAGGTTGGCAGGTCGAATCCACTCGGAGGAGCCTCAGAAGAAAGGCTGCCTCCAGAGGATCGCAAGCCAATGGAAATGCTGTAGAGCAGGGTTCCCTTCAGATGCACACGGGCTGCCCTGAGTCAGAATCAAGTTGGTGGCAGCTGGTTTGGAGCATGCTCATGTGCCACAGACAGATCCCAACGGTGTTCGAAAAGGAAGCTCCAGCCATTGGAAGTTAGGCTTGGGAATGGGCCATAGGAACCTATATTAATGGCAATGACTTTTTTTTTAACCCCAAGAACACATTAGAATCACCTGGGTGACGGGCTTTAGAAAAATCCGATGCCTAGGACTTAATCAAGCAGACCAAGGGAATGCCACATGGCTTAAAATCAGGAGAGGCGTGTGCCGTGGCTGTCTCCTTTTACTGCATTGATTTCATCTGCATGTTGGGCAAGTAATCCAAGAAGCTGCAGGGGGCAGGTGGAAGTCGGACAGTAAAGAAGGAAGACTGAGTGGTGGTGGTGTCGACGAACACTGAAAGTAACACGGAGTGTTAAAAACAGAAGGGAAAACATCTGTCTCACAAGAAGACTGTTCCCTGGAGGTCAGGGCGACGAGACTGCCTCTCGTGTATGTAGGACACGTTCCCGGTACAGACTAGTCCCTGGAAAAGTGAGTCTCGCATGGAAAGTAGGTGAGCCAATGGGAGAGCTTGAGCCAGTGGTCGCAGCAATGGGCTCAAATACAGCAGCAATTGTGAGTATGGCACCAGACCAGGCAGCACTGCATCCTGCTAGACGCAGGGTCGCCGTGAGTCAGAATGGACCCAATGGCACCGCATAGCAATCACATCTGCAGGTGTATCAGCGGCGTTTTGTGTTTTACCTCTGGCACTTGATGGCAGGTGCTAAAGAAAGGAAGCACAGAGCTTAGGAGAAAACACAGTCCCCAAATGCTAAGCACCCACTGTTGAAAAAGGACAAAGCGGTTTTAAAATGGGGAGTGCTATTTAATCTGCCTCTGCTTGTATCTTGCTCAGTGTCCGTTATCTTAATTTGGAAAATACTGATGAAAATCTGAGAAAAGGGGGAAAAAATCTGGGACCTTCAAAAAGTACCAAACTCCATGCCCGGGGAGCAGCCGGAATGCTCCTCAGAGGCCAGGCTGGCAAGACTTGGTCTCAGATAGTAGGGGTAGGTCGTCAGGAGAGACCAGTCCCTGGAGAAGAACAGCAGGCTGGGTGAAGTCAAGGGAAAGCAGAAGGACCTGCAAGAAGACGCATTGACGCTGTGGTGGCACCGATGGGCTCAATCTTAGGGACAATCGCGAGGGTGGCACAGGAGCGGGCCATGTTTTGTTCTGTTGTGCATGGGGTCGCTATGGGTCGGAGCCGACTCAGTGGCACCTGACCACCACCACCCAGGTTCTGCGTGAACGAGCCCGGCATTCCCATTCTTCCCAATGTTATCATCCATGATCCACACACAGTGGAGCATCCCATTGGCTTTCTGCCAGTCAATCAAGCAGAAGCACACACCTGCAGAAAGAGAGAGGGGGGGGAGAGGGGGGTAGAGGGAGGAAGGAGATGGGAATTGGCGTCCCGAGACAGTCACACTTAGACAATCAAAGGGACCCCAACAACAGGAGCGGTGCTCTAGGGACCCTTGTGGGCAGTGAGTTGCTGCCAGTGGAGGAGGGACGACTCAGAGGAGGCGTGCAGGGACGGGGTTGCCCGACTTGAAGAATATCATCCCCATCACTAAACGGCACGGGACTGTGGGACTGGCACACCTGTTGCCGTGCCTCTTCTCGACAACAGCAAACCTAAGTACAATTTAGGGGAAAAGATAAAAGAAAGCACCCATTCCCACCCCCCCCCCCCCATCTTTAGATCTAGATCGTAAACCACCAATGTTCCCAGAAGTCTTCTTAAAGTCAAACCATCGTTTTGCTTAGCAAGGAAAGAATGCCTGCCCCGGCACGGTGTTTTTTAAAGATCTCTGTTTATGGGGCCAAAATAGGCCGAGCACCTTGAAAGATGACCCAGAAGCCCTAGAGGGCCGCGAGTTTATGTCAGCCGGAGACTCTGCTCAGAAAAAGGGGGCGAGAAGGTCCTCGGTGTCACTGGACAGACGTGCAGACACTGCTGAAGGGCTGCGTACCGTCTCGCAACGAGAGCTTGTTTGTTTTTAAAAGCCCAAGCCCTTAGACTCATTTGATCTTACTGTTTAATCCATGACATTCTCATAACCGTGAGAGACATTCAATGAAAAAGAAACATAATTTAGCTAGAGTCCCAATTCACTGCCTCCGACCTTGGCCTCCAGGGACCTCCGAAGGGAGCACGTCCAGTCCTGCATCATCCACACACCTGCCGCGAAGCTCGGACCCACTGTTGCAGCCACTGGTACATTGAGGCCTGCCTCTCTCTTGCTGACCACCGGGGGCTGGCCCCTCAGGAGAATGCATCCAAAGTGTAACGGACAAAGTCTCCCCATTCTTGCCTCTCTTTTGACTTTTGTAGATTTAGTATAATGGGCTTCATACAGCATACAATCTGACTGTTCAGTCAGAGCATGAAGAATCGCGCACTCGTCAACATAATCGATCTCAGGACCTTTCCTTCTCGTGCCCACGGTTGCTGGCTCTCCTTTCCCCACCTCCTCCCCAGCCATGCCCCAGGTAATTAGTAATCCAGTTACTGTCTATGTAGATTTACCTCTCCAGGTTTCCACACACAGAAAATCATACAAAACACAACCAGGAAGCCAAAGAGCCCGCCCACCCCCAAGCAAAAGTAAAAACACAACACCAATGATAAAACAAAACAGCAAAAAACCTCAACCCAAAAGAGCAGAGAGTATTCAAAATAGAAACAACTTTCAAATTGGTCAAAATGGAAATCAAATGATAAGGTATTACATGTTCACCCAACTGCCTTTGCCCAAATTGACTTGACAGTGCTTTTTGATGAATGACAGAACGGCTATTCACATCCCTGGACTGTGGTCAGAGGGGGTTCACTGGAGGACTTAATCCATGGGCGACCCTGCAAATAGATGTTGGGTTTCTACATCTATTTGTCCACAGCCTTCTGCACACTGGGTGTTCACAACTTAAACTCTGACACAGTTCCCTCCTTCAGATTTGGATTTTATTATTTATAATCCTTGGATCACACAGGCTGGTGTGTTCTTTTCTTGTGGACTTAGTTCATGCATCATGTAGATGGCCGGTTGTTTAAAGATAAACCTTTAAGACCTCCAGTGCTGTGCTTTCTGATAGCCAGGCATCATCTTTTTTTCCCCACCACATTTTGCTGTAGCACACAAATCTTCAATGATCTCTCCATAAAGGGAAATATCAAGTAGGGCTATGTCATAAAAACAAATTGTTCTTAGATTGGAGCTAGAATTAAATGGGATGCCTAAATCCATTTATGTACCTGTGGTTTATATATGTCTCTGGTTCACTTTATCAACATTATTTTATGAGAGAGACCATTGTAAGCCATCCCCCTGGGGAATACGGTAATTCTAATGGCAGTGTCACTAATTTAACCAATGGCATGGAATTTAGAACACTTGTTGAGAAAAGGAAAGTATTGGCTCATTTTTCAGAGAGAAATATTTCAATTCTGACTTGTCCTGATTAAGCTCTTATGTGACTGGATACTACTTAGATCAGTGGTTTTCAACCTTCCTAATACTGTGACCTTTTAATACAGTTCCTCATGTTGTGGTGACCCCCAACCATAAAATTATTTTTGGTGCTACTTCATAACTGTAATTTTTCTACTGTGATGAATCATAATGTAAATATCTGATATGCAGGATATATTTTCATTGTTGTAAGTTGAACATAATTAAAGCATATTGATTAATCACCAACCAGTATGTAATTATATATTGTGAAATATTTATTTCTAATTACAAATGAAAAAATTTTGTCTTGAAGCATGGTGTAGCATGGGTAATAGTCTTCACGCCGGGGACACACAGGTGGGCGTCTCTGCATGTGGGTGCACTCACCTGGAGACTGATAGAGGAGCGGTGTCTCAGTTCCTAAGACCATTGGAAATATGTGTTTTCTGATGGTCTTGGGCAACCCGTGAAAGGGTCATCCAACCCCCAAAGCAGTTGTGATCCACAGGTTGAGAACCGCTGACTTAGAGGAACAATGGGGGTTGGTGATAGGGAAAAATTATTAGTAACACTCGTTCAGAGAGGCAGACCCATGCCCACCAGACTGATACATGTCATAAGGAAGCAAGAAGGACCATAAAACAGTAACTACATTGTTGTTCTGGGGCCACCACTCACTGGAAATCCTCAAAGCAAGCGATCTGGACCCAAGTTCAACAACCATGAATTTCATGCCCTTGGGCTAGCAGTCATCTGCTGCTTCTCACACTAGGCATTTGAGCCTCAAGTCCAAGTCCAAGTCCAAGTCCATGTCCGTGCCTTAAATCTGCTACAGGTGAGGTTGAAGTAAGGCCCAGTTTGTTTAGTGGGTTTCCTTCATTGAATCCTTCTGCTGTGGCCTATAAAGGGTGTTGTGTGCCCCTTGAAAGGACAGAGTCTAAAGTCCCAGCCACCAAGGCTGGATAGAAACTAGGTCAAGAGTGTCCACTTAGGAACACGGTCCTGGGTTCTATCTAAGGATTGGTGCTTTTTCCCCGAGGGGACTTGTTCCAACTGGCTCAGCCGCCAACAGAAGGGTGGTCACCTCCTCTGACCTGCTGTTGTCTCCCTGTCTTGACTGGAATCTCCAGTAAGGTTCGCTTGTCACACTTGCAGGAGTGTCTGTTGATTTGGGGGTGATCTTAGGACAATACTGGATGGCAACCATGGAATCGTTGTCTCCCCCTCTCTCCATCTTGAGAAACTGACCCAAGCTGAGTGGGGTCCCCTTTGTCAAAGTGGTCTAAAGATGCACATAAAGGAGGTGATATATGGCTCATGGGCACGCGGCAGGCTTTTTACTTTGTTGCTTGGGGACCAGACTAGAAGATGACATGACCCGAGAGCAGAAATCTGCCTGTCACGGTGTTTCCTATCCTTCCTTCTAGTGAGCATTCCGGCTGGACTTCCTCTGAGACAGATTTGTATGTGTGCGTATGGTCTTCTATCCGTCTATGGTATATTCAATATTCGTCCCCAATTTAATTCAAATGCATCGATTCTTCTCTGATCTTCCATATTTATTGGGCAGGGTTTGTAAGCCTAGGGCTTGGGCTTGGCACACTTTAGTCCCCAAAGTAACCTCTTTGTTCTTCAACAATTTTAGAAGTTTTCCCTACAGCACGGGCTGACTCACTGAGAGGGGGAAAGACGAGGCTATCTGCTCTTGTGAAGACTTGGAGTCGTTTTGTTTTGTTTTCTACAAGAAATTCTCCTACTTCATTTCAGAACAGATCATCAACTAGAAGTTCACTTTAATGATTTATGTTATTAACAACTTTCTATTTTATTGAACATGATACAATATAACATTGGTGATTCTATTTTCACGTGTCAGTCCAAAGACAAAACGAAAAACTGGTGTAATAGAAGATTCTACTTAAAACGAAAAACTGGTGTAATAGAAGATTCTACTTAAAAGAATTTCAAGGGAAAGAATTCGAGGTATAAATTGAGTTTCTTGAGAACTGGTTCGTAAAATCACTGTCAGCATAGTCTTCAAAAGAATGATCATGAAGCATTCCGAAAGCACTCACAAGAGTGACAGTGTATTGTGCCGTGTCAGAGGTGGGCCATGGGCAGGAGCCTCGGTGTGGTGCTGCAGCATCTGCAGGGAGTCCAAGGCTCACCAGGCTTTTCTTCTGAGGTGCCTCTGCGTGGAATCGAACCTCCATCTCTTCAGCTGACAGCCTAGGGCTTAACCGTTTGCTTCATCCAGGGACTCCTGCAGCCGCCACAGTGACAGCTTTTCAGCAAGGAAGTAAGTCTGGCGCGTATGCCAGGGCGATAGCCAGAGCTGCCTACCCTGGGGCTGGTTTGCCAGCACAGCCCTCTCCAGGAGAGGACATGTGACATGAGTGATGCTGGCGACTAGACATCCAAGGCTGTAACCCTGGACAGGCCCTGAAAGCCTCATCTCTCACCCGGATTATAATCTATAAAGCAGTTCCTCCAACTCCTAACTGGCCCTCCATTTCGTCTCGTCCACAGGAGAGTCCTGGTGGGTGGTGCAGCCAGTTAAGCACTGGACAGCTAACTTCAAGGTTGGTGGTTCAAACCCACCATCCACTCCTCAAGTGAAAGAGGAGGCTCTGTTTCTGTAAAGATGTACAGCCTTTGGAACCCTATGAGTCCGTTCCACTCTGTCCTTTAGTGAGCTAGTTAAGGTTTATTGTGCCAACCTGGCCAATAAGCACATGTGGGATTAATTGAAGGGCGGAGAGATATTGGGTCTCTTGCTTTGTGATGGTCCTACCAGGGTGCAGCTGCTTTAGCCAGTTCCCTGCTTCACCTGGTGGGGCTCACTTCCTGTGAGACATTCCTGAGGAGAAGCCACATAGACCTCTCCTGATGCAGTCCTGGGTGCTGAAGCAGCCGCGTGGAGACCCCTGCCAGTGCTGAGATGCTTACACGCTCACTGATTTGACCTTCCTCTTGCAGTGGGCATCATTGGATGTGTTTTGTGAGTTGAGGAGGACTTTGTAGATTGGTGTCAGACATACGGGCTTATGTTGGATTTATGAGCTTGGCCAGCACTGGGTTGGGATGCTTTCTGAATGTACACTTACCCTGTACATAAAACTCTCTCTTATACATATATGAGTTTCTGTAGATTTGTTTCTCTAGTTTACCCAGACTAACACCTATAGGGTTTCATGAATCTGAATTGACTTGGCGGCAGAGGGTTCTATTGAGCCCACTGTAGGCCCCATACAGACGTAAAGCACCCAGCTCCCAACTTCCCTTCGTCCCCAAAGGGCACCCTGCTGGCCCTCTAAGAGAGTTTGCTCCCTAGCTTCTCGGCCCATGTACTTGGAGGCTGGGTGTTCTTTTGGGGCTCAGCCGCTCCTCTTCATACCTGTTGGTGTTTGTCTCCTGCAATGAGTCAACAGATGTAGGAAGTCCTCATCATCACGTGTAGATCCAGGGAGGGAAGAGACCAAGGGAGAGAGAAAAGGCCTCGTAAGAAAGGCACTCAACCCCACCCATAAGGCGCTTAGGTGCAGAAATGGGCCACTGGCAAAGGCCAATTGGTATCCACAATTCTCAGTAAGAGTGGCACTTGACATGAGATCTGAATTCTCATGATGCCCAGTGAATAACTCTGTGGTCTGGCCAAGGTCCGAGGCCAGTCCATTTCTCTCAGACAGACTGGGAGAATAACCGACTATGGCGTGGGTCTCAGCCCATATTTACTCACTGATGGTGGAAACCCAGCCCCCGTGCCCGGGGCAGTCGGCGTGGGCCAGCCTCCTACTTTGCATGGCCAGCAAGCTCCCAGGGGATGCAGCCAACCCAAGGACGACATTCTGAGAATGTCAACCATTGAAACAAAGCATGCACAGAACCCTACGAATTGCCTAATTCTTGTGTCTCCCTCTTGCCTCGATTGCCAGAACAAGGAAAGAGAGAGCGTTTATGCAGTATTTCCAATTACGCAACGTGCCTCATTTGGATACTCGCCACGCCATCAAAATCATGTTGATGCAGCCACCCGATGAAGCCGTGGAAGCTCCGCGCGTTTGAGTGAGTTGACCCAAGTTTTATGATGAGAAAAATGTGGATTTGAGCTTCAAATACAAGTGCGTCCAATGCAAAAATGGAACTCTATTTGCTATTCTGTCCTGCCCGCCCGCCCAGTGATCAGCCATCCAGATTGCATCTGCTTAGTTAGCAGCTCCATCTGACGGCTATTCACCCTACAGGAGGCGCTGCCTTCTGACTGACGGCCTTAACATAGCTTCCCCAGCTCGTCTGATAATATGCAACCGGAGTTCCGGCTGTTGGTCTAGAACAGGGGTCCTCAAACTATGGCCGCGGGCCACATGGGGCCCGCTGAGGACATTTATCCAGTCTACCGAGTAGTTTGGCCCCGTTTTGTTTTTTACTTCAAAATAAGGTAAGTGCAGTGTGCAAAGGAATTTGTTCATGGTTTTTTTTTTTAACTATAGTCTGACCCTCCAACGGGTCTGAGGGACAGTGAACTGGCCCCCTGTTTAAAAAGTTTGAGGACCACTGGTCTAGAACAAGGTGCTGTGTCTCTTTGAGCCTCATTTGCCCTCATCTGTAGGATGGGAATCATATTTCTCATCCTGGAGGACTGCAGAGGAGCTCTGGTGGCATAGATGGTTTCACGGGGAGCTGCTAACTGCAAGGTTGGCAGTTCAAATCCACCAGCTGTCCACGGGGGGGGGGGAAGGGGAGATAAGGCTTTCTGTTCCTATAAAGATGCACAGCCTTGGACACGCAGAGGGGAGAGTTCTACTCTGTGATATAGGGGAGAGATGAGTTCGAATCAGCTCAATGGCAGGGGCAGGTGGAGGGTGGGCAGGTGGTGAGGCGTACAGATAACATTGGTAAACCAGTTAGCAATGTTTTCGGTGCATTTATATCTAGGATTCGATGAGATTAAGAAGAATCATTCTTAATCTACAGAGTTGATTCTCACTCGTGGTGACTCTATGTGTTACCCCACAGGGTTTTCTTGGTGGTGGTGTAATGGGTTGTGCATTGGGCTGCTAATGGCAAGGTCGACAGATCAAACCCACCAGCTGCTCTGTGGGAGAAAGATGAGGCTTTCTGTTCCCACAAAGACGTCCCGTTTCTGTGCCAACCTGGGACGAACTGAGACCATTTAACAGAGCAGACAGAAAAGGCGATCACAGATAGGATCATCTTTGAGCCAAAATGGAACAAGTTGCCCGTGAACAAATGAGAGACCTGAATGCGCAGACACACGGCTAAGAACATCGGCAAAGTACAGAAGTGTGCAGTGGCCGGAGGCTCAGGGTTTCTTGGTCAGTACATGGTGGAGTGGTGGCTGGCCAGAGGCTACTCAGGCAACGTCTTTGATGTGCTACAAGACTTCGAGGACGCCCAGGTGGAGTTCATCCTGGGCGATATTTGCAACCAGCAGGGTCTGAAAGGGGTGGGCACTAGTTTTCACTGTGCGTCACCCCCACCAGCCAGAGACAACCAGGAGCTCTTCGTTGTTGTTTTTTAATGCTTTTATTGGGGGCTCTTACATCTCTTATCACAATCCATTCATCCATCCATTGTGCCAAGCACATTTGTACATATGTTGCCATCGTCATTTTCAAAATATTTTCTTTTGACTTGAGCCCTTGGTATCAGCTCCTCATTTTTTTCCTCCCTCCCCAGTTCTCTCCCTCATGAACCCTTGATAATTTATAAATTATTATTGTTTTCATGTCTTATACCAACCACTGTCTCCCTTTATCCACTTTTCTATTGTTCGTCCCCCTGGGAGGGGGTTATATGTCAATCATTATGATCTGTTCCCCCTTGCTCCCCACATCTTTCCTCTACCCTCCTAGTATCGCTACTCTCATTATTGGTCCTGAGGAGTTTATCTGTCCTGGATTCCCTGGTTGCGAGATTTTATCTGTACCCACGTACATGTTCTGGTCTAGCCAGATTTGTAAGGTAGAATTGGGGTCATGGTAGTGGTGGGGAGGAAGCATTAAAGATCTAGAGGAAAGTTGTATGTCTTTCATTGGTGCTTTACTGCTCCCTGATTGGCTTGTCTCTTCTTATGACCCTCTGTAAAGTGATGTCCAATTGTTTACAGATAGGCTTTGGGTCTCCACTCTGGCCTCCCCCACATTCAGATCGATATGATTTTTCATTCTGGGTCTTTGTTTATCTGTAAGCCTTTAAGACCCCAGATGCTATATCTCTTGATAGTCAGCCACCATCAGCTTTCTTTGCCACACTTGCTTAAGTACCCATTTTGTTTTCGGTGATCGTGTCAGGAAGATGAGCATCACGGAATGCTCGGTTATTAGAACAAAGCGTTCTTGCATTGGGGAATCCTTGAGTAGAGACCCAATGTCCATCTGCTACCTTAATACTTACCATATAAATATACATAGATCTATTTCCCTATCATTATATATAAATATATTAACATACGTACATGCCTGTATTTAGACCTCTATAAATGTCCTTTGCTTCCTAGTTCTTTACTTCCTTTTGCTTCCCTCTTGTCCCACTATCATGTTCTACCTTCATTAATTCCTCTTGGCTACATTACACTTGATCAGGCCCCACCAGGCAGCCTACGCCCTCCTCACCATCGATTTTAGATCACTTGTTGTTTCCCTGTCCCTGGGTTTGTTGGCTTTCCCCTTTCTTTCCCCTGCCTCCCCCTCTCCCATGTCCCCCCTGAATGGCCAATCCAGTTGTTTTCTCCTCGGGATTTTTAATCCACTTATCTTATTTAGATAGACATGCAGAAACAATAAGCACAGAAACGAAGCAAAACAAACACACAACAACAAAAGAAAAGCCTATAAATAGTTCCAGGTCTGTTTGCTGACTTTTAGGAGTGTTTTCCGGTGGAGCCTGATGGGGTGCCAGACCCTGCCCTTGAAGTCTATTTTTGATATTTCCTGGGGATTTCATTGCTTTGCTCCCCTTGCTGCTCTGTTGCCGCCCTTAGCATTTCGCCCGGGTGTGGTAGAGTCAGATTGGGCACAATTCCCACACTATGTCTCCAGTGTTGTCCCCTGTAGTGCTGGTCCCCATGAATAATAAGTCCGGGGAGAGGACTGTGCATAGCGCTTGTCACCTGTGGAAGGTCTGACTGACCTCCGTCTCTACCTGCCCCCGGATGCTGAGAGCACACCTGGCCATTCTGTGAGCTAACTGGGTGTGCCACAGCCCCCCTCTATCTCTGGATGTACGAGTCCCTTTCCGTTCCCTCTCTCTCCTCCTGCAGAATCCTTAGCATAAAGGTCACCTTGGCAGTTGCCCCCTAGATCTTGCTGGTGTCCTCGTTACAAATCAAAGAGGTAAGACCTGCAAGGAAGAAGCAGTCCATTGCTAGCCCATGGGATTTCATTTGTTCCGCTCCTAGAGTGTCTAGATGCTGTTGAAGGAACCACATGTGAAAACTATCCTAGAAGAACAGTGAAAGATGTAAAAGCACAAGGACAAGGCCTGAAACCTGGTTTGTAGATGCAAAGTGACCTTGCAAAAAAAATCATGAGTTTACAACCCAGGGAGGTAAACTTCCAAAGTCCTCTCCCGACAGGGTGGTCACCTGCATTGCTCTCGTGTGTCTCTCCATCCTCACCAGCAGAGTTCCAGGGCGTGCTGTGGTGCTGTGTACGCCAGTCAGGGAGAGTGGGTGAAGGCGCCTCCTTGATCGACTCAGCGTTGTGGAAGAAACCCCTGAGATGGTGCAACCCAGCCCACGGGAGACCACAATCTAGTGAGGATGATGGACCTAGAAAATTTTTTTGAACCACAGAGACTTTTATTGAACAAAATATCAAATTGTGAAGGTATTATTCTTTTTGTTAAATCATTTTATTGGGGGCTCATACAACTCTTATGACTATCCATACATCCATCCATTGTGTCAAACACATTTGTACATTTGTTGCCCTCATCATTCTCAAAACATTTGCTTTCCACTTGAGCCCTTGGTATTAGCTCCTCATTTCCCCCCTCCCTCCCTGCTTTCCCCTTCCCTCATGAACCCTTGATAATTTATAAATTATTATTATTTTTTTTCATATCTTATACTGTTCGGTGTCTCCCTTCACCCACTTTTCTATTGTCTGTCCCTCAGGGAGGAGGTTATATGTAGATCCTTGTAATTGGTTCCCCCTTTCTATCCCACCTTCCCTCCACCCTCCCAGTATCACCACTCACACCACTGGTCCTGAGGGGTTCATCTGCCCTGGATTCCCTGTGTTTCCAGTTCCTATCTGTACCAGTGTACATCCTCTGGTCTAGCCGGATTTGTAAGGTAGAATTGGGATCATGATGGGGGTTGGGGAGGGGGAGGAAGCATTTAAGAATTAGAGGAAATTTGTATGTTTCATCATTGCTACACTGCACCATGACTGGTTAGTCTCCTCCCCATGACCCTTCTGTAAACGGGATGTCCCTTTGGGTCTCCACTCTGAAGTCCCCCTCATTCACAATGATATGATTATTTTTTGTTCTTTGATACCTGATATCTGATCCACCGACACCTTGTAATCATACAGGCTGGTGTGTTTCTTCCATGTGATCTTAGTTGCTTCTTAGTTTGATGGCCACTGTTTATCTTCAAGATGGCCACTGTTTATCTTTAAGACCCCAGACATTATATCTTTTGATAGCCAGGTTATATCTTTTGATCAGCTTTCTTTACCACATTTGCTTATGCACCCACTTTGTCTTCAGTAATCATGTCGGGAAGGTGAGCATCATGGAATGCCAGTTTAATCGAACAAAGTGTCCTTGAATTGTCAGAGTACTTGAGTAGAGGCCCAATGTCTATCTGCTACCTTAATACCAAATCTACAAATATATACACATATATCTATTTCCCCATCATCATATATAAATATATTTACATATGAACATGCCTGTATTTAGAACTCTATAAATGCCCTGTGTCTCCTAGTTCTTTCCTTTATTTCCATTTACTTTCCTCTTGTCCAATTATCATATTCATCCTTCATTTGGGTTTCAGGAATTCCTCTCAGTCACACTGCATTTGATCACGCCCTACCAGGCCTCTTACACCCTCCTCACCATCGATTTGGGATCACTTGTTGTTCCCTTGTCCATGGTTTGCTAACACCACTTCCTTCCCCCCTTCCCCTTCTCCCTTGTTCCCCGGGAACCCACCATCCCGTTGTTTTCTCCTCCAGATTGTTTATCCCACCTATCTTATCTAGATAGAACTGCAGAGATAATAATATGCACATAAAACAAGACAGAGCAAAACAAAGCAACAAAAGAAAACAACAACAAAAAAACCAATGACAAAAAAAGAAAAGCCTGTAAATAGTTCAAGGTCTGTTTATTGCCCTTTGGGAGTGTTTTCCAGTAGAGTCTGATGGGGTGCTACGCCCTGGACCCAAACTCTATTTTTGGTGTTCCCTCAGGACTTCCTTGCTCTGTTCCCCTTGCTGTTCTGTTGCGTGGCCCTTAGTGTTTTGCCTCGGTGTGGTGGGGTCAGATCGGGAGCAATTCCCACATGTGGGGGGAAGTCAGATGCTTACAGGCATCTTCCCTGAAGACAGTCCCTGCCAGACTGCTGTCTCCACACACCACAGGGGTGGGGGCCTGCGACCATTAACTTGGTTCCTGTAGGTGGAGTTCACACCCCACTGATAGTAGTCTCTATCAGTTGAGCCAGGGAACAGGCCAAACCGGATCTGTGACATCCAAGGTTAGGTTGCCATCCTGTATCTAGGATCCGCCCATCTTGTCACGTGTATACCCCCAATCCCTCTGCTTCCTATTGTGTATATGTCCCTAGACCACCCCCTCTCATTACTGTATTACCTCTAGCACAACCCCTTCCCGTGACGTAGGTCCTCAACTGTAATTGGGGGGCTTGCATGTCCCCAGAGAATATAAAATTCTGGGCTAGCATTAAACTCTCTCTCTCTCCCTCCACGTGGACCATCAGGCAGGGCTGAGGTGAGCATGCTACTATGAATCATGTCTGACTCCATTTATTTCAATATTTCTCTTCTATCTCTCATGCTCTCTGGAACTTTACTATGATCTTTACTTATTATCACTGTACAATTGCGCCTACCGGACCCGTGATGATGTGTTAGGGACTGGCTTCCCCTGACACCCACACTGTCTCCAGTGTTGTCCCTTCGGGTGGATTTGAACAGCACATGTATCCGTTTAATGGCTGAGTGCACCACGCAGGGACTGTAGACCTCTCAGACAGCATTGCCTGTTACCCTCCCTTCAGACCCTCAGATTCAAAGTGCAGATTAGGATTCAGTGTCGGGAGGAGAAGCTGCTTCTCTCAGGGAGACAGCTGCAATGAGCTGGTCTGAAACCCCGAGGGAGCTACTCTGGCCTCCTGGCTTTTCCAGGAGCACACCAGGCACACCCTCCTGAAGGGCTGGCCCACCTTCCCCCTCTCTCCTGACACACAGAGAGCTGCTTGGTGTGCTCCCTCACTTTTTCCAATCTCTCCTTCAACTCCTACCTCTTGCTCCCTGCCTCCTCCCCTGCTCTGTGGTTTCCCTGGAACTTGTCACCCTCTTGTGTTTGCCCCCAGGAGGTAGACTGTGTGACCTCTTAACTTCATTTTCACCTGTCTCCTCTATTCAAGCCTAAAGGCCAGGCTGGCAGGGGTTTTTGTTTGATGTGCCCACAGCCCTCTGCCAAGCAATGAGCGTGGCTCGCTGGCAGACAGTGAACCATCGGTAAATATTTTCCTGATGAGTGAAAGACTGCCTGGCATTGCTGTGTGCCAGGCACTGTGCTCAATGCCTCCATGGGTTCTGTACTTCCATCCTTGAGCGTGCCAACATTGTGAATCAGGAATGGGAAGCCAAGGCTAAGTACGTTGGTCCAGAAACATAGCTGGGAGCTGTGGAGGTGGGCTTTGAACTTGCTGAGCCTCAACCCTGGGTAGTGCAGCCGGTGAATCTGTTGATGTAAAGGCTGGAGCTTCGAGTCCACTTTGAGGCACATTGAAAGAAAGGCCTGATGATCTATTTTTAAAATAATCAACTATAAAAAACCCTAGGGGATGCAATTCTACTCTGATCCACATAGGATCTCTGTGAGGTGGGACTGACTCCAGGGGAACGTGGGAAAATCAAAATGAGCCAATGTGCAGAGCCTGCATGCTTCCACATTTTTGCTGCTGTGCAATTGAGCCTCACTTAGGTCATTAAGGTTCCCTGAGAGTCCTATCAGGTAAGCACCGGCCTGCTAACCACAAGGTCGGGAGTTCAAGCCCACTAACCACTCCATGGGAGAAAGGCGAGGTTGTCTGCACCTGGAAAGATTTGCAGCCTCTGAAACCCTGTATCGAGTTGCTGGGAATCAGATGACTTGATGGCAGTGGACTTTGGGTGGGTAGGTGTCTTTAAGGCACCGTGGTGTTGCAGTGGTTAAGCACCCCGCTGCTAACCTAAAGGCTGGGATTCAAACCCACCACCTACTCTGTGGGAGAAGGAGGTGGCCATCGGCTTCTGTCGAGATGCAGCCGTGGACCCCCCACTGTGCCCCTCCTCTCTGTCCTGTAGGGTTGCTATGAATTAGAAACGAGGCGATGGCAGTGGACTTGGTTTGGGTTTTCGGTTAGTGCGTGTATTTGCCCCCAGAAGGTCTTCTCTGACCCTGGTGCAGGCTGGGCCAGCCCACCAGTCCCCACAGTTCGCACAGTGCCAGGCATGGCCTTGGTCAAAGCACGTTCTTGCCATGGTAAGAATCGGTTTGTGCCTCACCGTTGTCTTGATTAGGCTGTGAGTTCTGCTGGGACGACACTTCTTCCCAGCCTTATTCTCAGCAGGTGCCCAGGGGATAGTGGAAGCTGCTGTGTCTTCTGGGACCTGGGGGTTGACAGTGACTGCTTGCAGTGCTAAGCTGGAGCCTGGAGCCCAGTGAGTCAATGGTTGTCTTGCACAGGACTAGGGAGTGGAAGCCAGTGTGTCTTCATCCACATTCAGCTCAGTACAACCTCTTTGTGTTGACTTCAATGACACAATAGCCCCAGTAAAGAACTGAATCCACCAGGTCACATGGCGCAGGACTGTTCTAATCTCCCAGAAGGTGGGAGGCATTTGGAAGGAAAGCATTTTGCCCAGGTGCCCATGGAAGGCACTACTAGGCCCTCTTACTCTGTCTGGTTCGATTAAAATGAATCGTTGCATTTTGGCTGGTGTACTATTGTGCTCTTATGATGCATTATACTGAAAGGAGATGCATTTGTCAACAGAACCTGAGGGTGATATAGCACCTCCAGGTCATGCGTGAGTCACGACTGGAAACCAGTTGCCCTTGAGCCAACCCTGAGTCAAAGTGGCCTCAGTTATTAGAGCTGTGTAGTCGCTTTGTCACTTAGAGCACTGGGCAGAAATCACATCGCATCAACACCCGCCGGGGGCCTTAGTGATGCTTTGTTTTAATTAAACAGTCGGATTCCCCTGGTCTGCACCAGTTCTAAGTTGGCTGCTAGGTGCTGGCTGAGGAGAGGTGGACAAAAGAAAAAGAAACAGAGGAAAGAACTAGGAGGCAAAGGACATTTACAGAGGTTTAAATGCAGGCATGTACATATGTAAATATATTTTATATAATGATAGGGAAATAGATCTATGTACATATATTTATATGGTAAGTATTAAGGCAGCAGACAGACATTGGGACTCAAGGATTCCCTCAGTGCAAGAACACTTTGTTCTAATAGCTGAGCATTCTGTGATGCTCACCTTCCTTGCAGGATCACTGAAGACAAAATGGGTGCATAAGCAAGTGTGGCAAAGAAAGCTGATGGTGCCCAACTATCAAGAGATATAGTGTCTGGGGTCTTAAAGGCTTACAGATAAACAAGCGGCCATCTAGTTGAGAAGCAACAAAGTCCACATGGAAGAAGCACACCAGCCTGTGTGATCATGAGGTGTTGATGAGATCAGGTATCAGGTATCAAAGACCCAGAACAAAAAATCATACCGATATGAATGTGGGTGAGTGCAGAGTGGAGACCCAAAGCCCATCTGTTGATAATTGGGCATCCCCTTACAGAAGGGTCACAAGGAAGAGATGAGCCAGTCATGGTGCAGTGTAGCACCGATGAAACATATAACTTTCCTCTAGTTTTTTAATGCTTCCCTCCCTCCCCCCACACCACTATCATGACCCCACTTCTACCTTACAAACCTGGCGAGACCAGAGCATGTACATGGGTACAGATAAGAGCTTGCAACATAGGGAATCTAGGACAGATAAACCCTCTCAGGACCAATAATGAGAGTAGTGAAACCAGGAGGGTGAGAGGAAGGTGGGGGAAGAGGGAGCAATGGGAAACTGATCATAATGATTGACATATAACCCCTTTCCAGGAGGATGGACAACAGAAAAGTGGATGAAGGGAGACAGCAGTTGGTGTAAGGCATGAAAAATTGTTTTTTCTAAATTATCAAGGGTTCGTGAGGGAGGGAGGTTGGGGAGGGGAGAAAGGGGCTAATACCAAAGGCTCAAGTAGAAAGAAAATGTTTGGAAAATGATGATGACAACATATGTACAAATGTACTTGACACGATGGATGTGTATGGATTGTGATAAGAGCTGTAAGAGCCCCCAATAAAATGATATTTTGTTTTAAAGAACTGTGTAGTCAGAGCCTAGGTGAATTTTCGATGGCTGATTGTTGAGAAGTTGAGAGCCAGGCCTTTTTTCTAAGGTACCTTGGGGTGAACTTGACCCTCAAGACTTTGAGTTAGCCACGGAGCATGTTAACAGTTTGCAGAAGTCGTATGAGTCAATATAGTCCATGCTGACTGCATTAAGGGCATTCCCTATGTTGCAGATAGTGGTCTAGGCCCTAGGACGACATTCAGGGCATTCCTTGGATATTGGTTTTTATTACCTGTCACATCTAGGTGTAACTTCTGGCAGTTTGATTTTTTTATGTTAAAAGCAGAGCACCCCCATTTGGTGCTGAAACAAGTAGATAGGATTCCGCTGAGCTGAGGCTTCTAGGTGCATGAATTGCGGGTAATTGATTGACACAGTGGTTATGACTTGGGCTGCAGTTCAAAACCACCAGCTGCTCCCAGGGAGAAAGATGGGACGTTCTAATCCCAGGATGAGTTATGGTCTCAGAATCTCACAGGGGCAGTTCTACCCCGTCCTCCAGGGTCACTATGAGTCAGGCAGTGAAAAGATACTTCTTAGCACAGATCTGTCAGCTTGTTGAGCTATGATAACCTGGGTGTTGCTATCATGCTGGAAGCTATTGCATTGATATTTCCAATACCAGCAGGTTCACCCTTGCCGGCAGGTTTTAGCAAAGCTCCCAGTCTAAGATAGACTAGGAAGAAAGGCCGGGAAATCTGCTTGTGCAGTTTAGCCCATGGATCACAGCAGAACATTGTCCATTAGAGTGCCCAAGTCCTTCAGATCGGAAAAACCACATAGTCGCCACAAAAATGCAGTCAGACACACCAATGATCGTGAAGACGGCACTGGGCCAGCCTTGTTTAGATCTGGGATTGATAAGGTGGCCATGAGGTAGCTGGTGTCAATTCCAAGTCAACTAGTCACAACAGGCAACTCTGTCAACCTTCCCATATTACTCACCCCGGACCTAGAAAAGCCACCCAGCTCAGTGTGAATACTGTCATTGTTCTGTTGCTGTGTCGAGTTGACAGTTGTTTGAATAAATGGACCTCGCTTAATTCGCAGGGTTTGGAACTCTTTCACTGTTGGGTGTGTGTGTGTGTGTGTATTTAAATCATTTTATTGGGGCCTCGTACATTCTTATCACAATCCATACATCCATCCATTGTGTCAAGAACATATGTACATTTGTTGCCATCATCATTCTCAAAACACTTGCATTTTACTTGAGCCCTTAATATCTGTTGCTCATTTTCCCCCTCCCTCCCTACTCCCCCCTACCTCATGAACCCTTCATCATTCATAAATTATTATTATTTTGCCATATATTACACTGTCTGACTTCTCCCCCCGCCTTCTTCTCTGCTGTCCCTCCCACAGGGAGGAGGCTAGATGTAGATTCCTGTAATCAGTTCCCCCTTTCTACCCCACATTCTCTCCACCCTCCAGGCATCGCCACTCTCACCACTGGTCCTGGAGGAGTCATCTGTCCTGGATTCCCTGTGTTTCCAGTTGCTATCTGTACCAATGTATATCCTCTGGTCTAGCCAGATTTGTAAGGTAGAATTGGGATCATGATAGTGGGGGGGGGGGGGGGAGGAAGTATTTAAGAACTAAAGGAAAGTGATATGTTTCATTGTTGCTACCCTGCACCCTGCCTGGTTCATCTCCTCCCCACAACCCTTCAGTAAGGGGTGTCTGGTTGGCTACCATTGGGCTTTGAGTCTCCACTCTGCACTCACCCACATTTTCAATGATATGATTTTTTGTTCCTTGAAGCTTGATACCTGCTCCCTTCGACAGCTTGTGGTCACACAGGCTGGTGTGTTTCTTCTATGTGGGCTATGTTGCTTCTGAGCTAGATGGCCATGTGTTTATCTTTGAGCTTTTAAGACCCCAGATGCTATGTCTGTTGATAGCTGGGCACCATCAACTTTCTTCACCACATTTGCTTATGCACACGTTTGTCTTCATTGATTGTATCAGGGAGGTGGGTACCCACTGATATGGTTTTTAGCTCTTTGATGTCTGATAACTGGTCCCTTCTGCACTTTGTGGTCAGACAGGCTGGTGTGTTTCTTCCATGTGGGCTTTGATGCTTCTCAGCTAGAATGCCACTTGTTTATCTTCAAGCCTTTAAGACCCCAGACGCTATGTCTTTTGATAGCCGGGCACCATTAGCTTTCTTCACCACATAATATATATATTATAATATATATAATAGAAAGTGGAGGACTCCTCTAGGCTCCAGAGGGGGCGGGGTACCGCAGCATGGGAGCTACCGCGGTCGGTGCAAGGTAGTCAGGGAAAGGGCTCGAGATGTTACTCTCCGCAGACCCTGCTCTTCTGTCCTCGGCACTCCGACGCGCACAGTGGCTCAGAGGTCTCTTACTTTAGGACCTGATGTCTCCAGATGATGTGGTGGGGACTTCAGGAAAGAATAGCTTATCGAGATGCCGCTTAGGGAATGCTCTGCAGGGATGCCACCCAACACAGAAGACTGGGCTTTCAAAAGGATTTTTAGACCAAGTATAATCTCTCAGCTAGAGCAGGAAGAAGAGTCCTGGGTCCTACCACTTCCACCTTTGGAGGAGGAGAAGATCCTAAGGGAAAGTCACACAGAGTGCACCATGTTTGAAAGGAGTTGCCCAGTTTTGACAATAGATGGTATACTCCTGGAGGATATCAGGGTGCACTTCAAGATTCATCTGGCCATCTTAAGATTAAAAAAAGATTTTGAGAGTCAGGTGGCAAAACTCACTCAGGACATTTCTGATAAAGCAGAACAATGTGGAACATCTTCAGAATGGGCCCTCCCAAATATTTCTTATATTCCTAGTTGGGGCAGAAACTGGGACAGGAATCTTGAGTTGGAAGGGCAATATGGAAACCTTCCAGAAGAGGGTCAACACAAGCTTTTTTCCCAGGAGAGGGATTTAAACAAGATCTTGGATGGATATGTAGGCAAGACACCTGTGTGTACAGATGTGGGAAAAGCTTTCATCAGAGCTCCTATCTCATAAGACACCTAAGAACCCACACTGGTGAGAGGCCATATAAGTGTACAGAATGTGGGAAAGGTTTCAAATAGAGTTCAGACCTTGTCACCCACCTGAACACACACATGGGAGAAACCCTACAAATGCAGCGGGTGTGAGAAAAACTTCAGCGACAGCACGACATTCATCAACCGCCGGAGAACCCACACAGGTGAGAGACCCTATGAGTGCCCAGAATGTGGAAAGACGTTTGGACGGAAGCCACACCTCCTCATGCACCAAAGAACCCACAGCGGAGAGAAGCCCTACACCTGCCTCCGGTGTCACAAAAGCTTTAGTTGGAGCTCAGATTTCCTCAGCCACCAGAGGACCCACACGGGAGCGAAGCCATACAGGTGTACTGACTGTGGGGAGAGTTTTAGCCAGAGCTGAGATCTGATTAAGCACAAACGGACTCACGGGAGAACGGCCCTTTCAGTGCCCAGAGTACAAAAGGGGCTTTCGAGGCAGCTCTCACTCTGTGGCCCATATGAGCACGCACTCACTCACTCACTCTCTCTCTCTCTCTCTCTCTCTCTCTCTCTCTCTCTCTCACTCACTCTCTCTCTCACTCACTCACTCACTCAGTCACTCACTCACTCAGTCACTCACTCTCTCACTCACTCTCTCACTCTTACTCACTCACTCACTTACTCACTCTCTCACTCACTCACTCACTCACTCTCACTCACCCACTCATTCACTCACCCACTCACTCACTCACTCACTCTCTCACTCACTCTCTCACTCACTCACTCTCTCACTCACTCACTCACTCACTCACTCACTCACTCACTCACTCACTCACTCTCTCAGTCACTCTCTCACTCACTCACTCACTCACTCACTCACTCTCTCAGTCACTCACTCACTCATACTCACTCACACTCACTCACTCACACTCTCACTCACACACTCACTCACTCACTCACTCACTCACTCACTCACTCACTCACTCACTCACTCACGAGAAAGGCCTTTTGGTTGTCTGGACTGCCACAAAAGTTTCAGTCCAGAGAACACACACAGGTGAGCGACCTTTTAAAGGCAATGACTGTGGGAAAGGATTCACCGACAGCTCGGGCCTCATCAAGCACCAACGAATCCACACAGGGAAGAGACCCTGTAAATGTGGCAGGTGCGGGAAGAGCTTCAGTCAGAGCTCCCACTTGATGTCTCATCAGCGAATCCACTTAGGAGACAGACGCTATCATTGTCCGGAGTGCGGCAAAGCCTTTAACCAGCGTTCCCCTTTTCTCACACACCAGAGAACACACTGCAGCCAGTGTGACAAGAGCTTACGTCAGAAAGCGCATCTTCTGTGCCATCAAAGCACCCATTTAATTTAGGAAATAGACTGTAGTGTGTGCCTGTGCCCTTCTGAATTTCCATTGCTGCTGCTTTCAAGTACCTCAAGTCGAAAGGGCGTGAGCCAGGGCGTCGGTGGCTCCATGTCGTGTGCTGAGGACAATAGGATTCCCCCCAGCGTGTTTGAGGGGCTTTAGGGAAATGGGAGTTCTGTTGTCAGTGCCTGGGTATGAGAAGACGTGATCAGTGTGGCCTCACGGTCCCATGGAGACCACAGCGAGTGTCAGGCACAAAGCAGGTGTTTAATAAAGGATATTATTGAATGTTAAATATATATATATATATATATATATATATATATATATATATATATATATATATATATATATAATTGCAAGGTCTGCAGTTCAAACCCACTAGCTCAGTGGTTCTCAACTTTCCTAATGCCACGACCCTTTAATGCAGTTACTCATGTGCTGGTGACCCCACCCCCCACCATAACATTATTTTCGTTGCTATTTCATCACTGTCATTTTGCTACTGTTATGAATTGGGCGACCCTGTGAAAGAGGCGTTCAACCCCAAAGGGGTCGCAATGCATAGATTGAGAAGCGCTGCGCTAGCTGGCCAATGGGGGAAAGTTAAAGATTTACAGCCGCAGAATTGTTATTGGAAAATATCAGCTCTCATAGACCCTGGTGTCAGGGACTTTGGGAAACCTGCTCAGAGGCAACTTCACAGCAGCAGAGATGGTTTAGGTCTTGCCGTGGAATCATGATTCCATTCTGCAGAGATGAGCAGTCAGGTCAGAATGCCGTCCCTCCTTCCGCCCTGCCGCCCCACCCGAAGAAACAGCAGCAGAGATTAGAAAAAGGGGTGTGTTAGGGTTGCAACCTCTCACCATACTTATTCAGTCTGTATGCTGAACAAGTCATGACAGAAACTGGCTTATGTAAAAAAATACATGGCATCAGGATCGGAAGAAGATTCATTAACTTATGATAGGCAGATGACACAAGCTTGCTTGCTGAAAGTGAGGAGGGCTTGAGGCACTTGCTGATGAAGCTCTAGGACTGCAGCTCAATGTGAAGCAGACCCAAATCCTCACCACTGGCCCGACAGGCAACATCACGATAAATGGGATCTTGCTTGGCTCCACAATCAATGCTCATGTAGGCACCAGTCAAGAGATCAAAGGATGGGCTGCATCATGTAAATCTGCCGCACATGACCCCTTCAGAGTATCGCAAAGTAGGGATGCTACTTTGAGGACCAGCGTCCACTAGACCCAAGCCACGGTCTTCTCCATTGCATCCTACGCATGGGAAAGCTGTTCGCCGACTAAGGAAGACCATAGAAGAAAGGATGCGCTCGAATGGCGGTGCTGGAGAGGACTCTTGAAAGAACTGTGGACCGCCCAAAGGACACACCACTCTGTCTTGGAAGAATAGAGCCCGAGTGCTCTGTACAGGCAAGGATGGCAAGACTTCCTCCAACACTTTGGACATAGTGTCAGGACAGGCCAATCCCTGGAGAAGGACATCATGCTAGACAAAGTGGAGGGGCAGAGCTGAAGAGAAAGGCCCTTGAGAAGATAAATTGGCACGGTGGCTGCAACAATAGGTCCGAGCGCAGGAGCAATCGGGAGGATGGCGCAGGACCGGGCAGGGCGTGTTTCTGCTGTGCACCTGGCTGCTACGGATTAGAACGAACCTGGTGGCACCTAACCACCACCTCCACAATGCCTCGCTTGTGCCATCGGCATTTTTAACTCGGGCTCCGGGACCACGGGTGCATCCCTCCTCAGGCCACCGTGCAGGATGGGTGTCAGAGCTGCAGCAGACACAGGTAGCAGGAACAAGCCAGCTTGAGGAAATGTCAGAACACCCCATGCCCCTTTCTCCTCCTACTGATTGCTCAATGCTGTGTTCCCCCGATGCGGGGCTGTTAAGAGAGAAAAACCCAATAACCAGGTGAGTCTTGGCAAAAAGAACAGCGTTGACTTCATCGACCAAGCGGGGGCTTCAGCTTTTGGAAATTCCCGGTGCGTGCCGTTCGGCATTTCCACCTAGAGTGCGGGCTTCCCCAGATGATGGAAATGAGCATCGTCGTTGGTGTGGCCAGGGGCCAGAGGCAAATGCCCTGCCTCTAACTGGCCTCTCCTGAACCTGCAGACAAACATTCCAATTTCCGTGTTGAACTTTGAGTCACTTTTCTGGGATACCTTTGCAGGGGAGTCAACTGGCTTATTTTCCTGCCGTCTCTTTTCTGGCTTGTTTTCAACCAGCTTCAAATACTGTACATGCCTGGCAGTGTGGAAAATGCTTAGCACGACCCACAAACCAAAACAAGCTCACTGCCATGCGGTCAATTCTGGTTCAAAGTGACCCCATAGGACAGGATAGAGCTGTCCCTGTGAGTTTCCAAGACTGTAACTATTTTCGGGAGGAGAAAGCCCGTCTTTCTCCCTTGGAGTGGCTGGTGGTTTCAAACTATTGACCTGATAGATCATAGCTCAATTGTCACACTCTGTCCCTGGGGCTCCTGCTTAGCACCACATTGACCTCTATTAGCCCCTGGGGCCCTCCTGGTGGAGCTTCCAGCATCTGTTTGTTTATCATGGAAGTGTCTCACCTAGCGTGCAGAATTAAACCCAGACATCCCGCCACCTGGGGCACAGCTCTGTGACGGAGTCTTTGCAGCTCTCGGAAGGCACAGGTTCCTTCCTAGGGCTCCGAGGAAGTGGCCGGGATGATGTGGACCAGACATCAGCAGGACTGAGAGTCATGTATGGCCAACAGAAGGGCACTGGGAAGCAGGGCACTGGGGGAGTCCCTGTCTTGGAAGGGCATTCAGTCAAGGCAAAGGCCAGGACACAAGCCCCCTAAGTTCCCCCTTTATTCACTGGATACATTCTGAGACACCCCGTTCAACTCTGAACACCGTGGGGATTTCCTTGTTTGCGTGCGATGAAATGATTCAGCTCTCTGGCTAATCGCTGTTCTTGGCTCTTAGCGCTAAGCCTCGACTTTGCTCTAGACAAAACACTTCTCAGAAATGGGTACCAGTCAGCGACCCGTTTCATGGAGAGAGCCAGATCACCATCCGGACTGCGCTCGGCTCTGCCAGACGTCTAGGGCGCAGCCGCAGTGCAAGCGCGGATCACATAGGCTACGTAGCACGTCCTTGGTGCCAGCTGGAGCCCTTGGGTGGTGCAAACAGTTTACCAGCTTGGCTGCCAGTGGAAAGGTTGGCGTTTACCCAGAGGCTCCCTGCGAGAAAAGCGTGGAGATCTTCCAAAAGGCCAGTTATTGAGAACCCAGCTACAGAGAACAGTCCTGCACTGACACACCGGGCAGTGTCCTGAATCGGGGTCCTCATGAATCAAAGTTGACCGGATCGCAACTGGCTCTTACTGGTTTTTATGTATCAGCCTCTGTCCTAAGCACTTTGTGCATCTTTACTTATTTACTTTATTATGTGTGCCAGAGCCCTGTGAGGTGGGTGGTGGTGTGATGGCCATTTATAGATGAGGACATTTGGGAACAGAGTGGTTTAGTCACTTTTCCAAGGACACACAGCAGCAGGGAGATGGGAGCTAAGGAAGTATCTTTAGAGAGGGTTGGTAGAGGCAACACTCTGGGCAGTGTGTAGAGCCTGGCCTAGTGCTCCCAAGACTTCATAGGATTGAGGAGCTCTTTGAGACAGTTTTCCAAAACATATGCACTTTCCACAGAGGACGAAAAGGCAGCTAGGCACTTACAGGAGGGCACTTTGGAATGGTGCTTTACTGGAGGAATTGCAACTTGATGCTTAACCAGGACGGGTTTTGTATGTCTGACAGTTTTGGCCCATACTGCCCCACCAACCTCTTTTAACAGGTTGGTGAGTTCTCTGAGGAGACCCTTCTTGGTGTGGTAGGTTATGTATTGGGCTGCTAACCCCAAGGTCAACGGTTCAGAACCACCAGCTGCTCCGAGGAAGAAACAAAGAGGATTTCCACTCCTGTAAAGAGTCACAATCTCGGAAACCCACAGGGGTAGTTCCACCCTGTCCTATGGGGCCACCAAGAGTCAGCATGGACTCAAGGCAGTGAATTTTGAGACCCCTGAAGGTCATGTGGTCTGACTCCATCACACCTTCATCAGGACTGTAAGTTTAGGCAATGCTATTTCATGAAACCGGAATGCAAGCAGCACAGCGTGAATTCTGTCCATTTGAAAACTCCAGTCTTACATTCAGCTCCAAGCTTCCGCCCCTCTCTAGGCCACCACACCGTGTGTCTACTTCTTTAAAAAAGAAAAAGAAAGAAAGAAGGAAGGGAGAAATTGTGTTTTAGGTGAATGTGATGCAACTTGTCTCACAGCATTGGCCACATTTTTCACAACATGTCAACAAGCGTATTGATTTTATCCTTCGCCTCTGCTTCCATTGGTCTAGTCTTCCTGCCCTTCTTTCTCATCTCATCTGGTTCAGGGTCAATGTTGACCTTAATCTCTATAGCTGATTGACTCCTACTCATTTATAAGCCTTTGGGTGAAAAGAGACCTCCAGGCGTGGTTTCAGCTCCAAGTTCACAGAGCCTCTCAGGGTGGCAGTCTCAGGGGTTCATCCAGCCTTTATCAGACTGGCCTTTTAAAAAAAAGAATGTGATGTTCTTCCCCCTGGAGAGGGGTGTATGGTTATGTGTCGATCATTGTGATTGATTTCCCCCTTTCTCTCTTCCTCTCCAAGGGTCCAAAAAAAAGTATCTCATTAAAATATTATGTATCATGAAAAAAAAAAAAGACTTTGAGCTCGGCTCCTATTCCCTGTAGGGCCTTTTATCACGTCTCTGATCAGAATAGTCCGGCGGTGGCGGGGCACCATCTAGTGTTTCTGGTCTTGGGTGAGAAGTGGCTGCAGTTGCTGTGCACCATTAGTCTGTGGATTAACTCCTTCTTCAAGTGTGTGCCTTTCCTCATTCTCTTTCCCTCCAGGCAGGAAAAGATCAATCGTGGCAGCTTAGATGGCCAGTCACAAGCTTTAAGACCCCAGAAGCCATTCGCCAAATGAAAATGTAGAACATTATCTATGATCTTTATGAACTATGCCCATTGACCAAGTTTCCCACAAGACGAAGGTCCCAAGCCTCCCAACTCAGTCAACCAATCATGTTAGATGTTAGGTGATGTCTTGGCAGCATTCATAATTGTGGCCTCCATGAAGTTGATATATATGGATATCTTTGCAGTATATATATATACATATGCCTTCAGACACAACTGAATGTATATTGGTATATTCTCACCTGGACTTCCCCTATACACAAATTTGACTTTTCCTCCTCATTTTTAGAAAAGCCACTCAAACCACCACTTAGGTTTAAGGGATAAGGAATCTGGGAGTAGTTTTTTGTTTGTTTTGTTTTTAAAGAAACATCATATATTTATATTTATATATTCAGCCCATCTCATGAACTGAAATCATTATCCTACCAAACCCTCCACTGATCCAAAAACAATATGCTGCTAAACTCTCCAATATATGTGGTTCTTTTCTTCCTCCCCATCCCTTCTCCCCCCTCTATAAGTATGCCCCTCCTCTCCCCGCTCCTGCCCCATGCCTGGTGTCCTCCTCCTCGTCATCAAAGTCTTTCCTGTTGGCCAGGCTGCCATCTTTCAGAGGGTTGATGACCAGGTCTTTCTCCCATGGACTTGCTGGGATAGTTCTGCTCTTACTTGGGGCGGCTGAGAGTTGGAATGAACATGACAACCCCCAACAACAACAGAGAATGGCAAAGCAATCACAGAACACAGTCATGTGCGGACACTCCCATAGCTCCGGGCATAGTGGTTGAAGAGCTCCACTGCCAGTGGAAAGGTTGGCAGTTTGAACCCACTGGTCACTCCGTGAAGGAAAGATGCTGCAGTCTGCTTCCGTTAGGCTTGCAGCCTTGGCAATGCGGTGGGACAGCTCTGGTCTGTCCTGTGGGATCACTGTGCATCTCGTTGACTCGACGGCCAGTACAGATAATACTAAATGACATCAGGGATGCAATAGTTTTTCCTTATGTGGTCATATCACACCCCTCTGGTCACCATGATGTAGAGCACCTTTCTCCAGGCCTTCCTAGTCCCGTCACACCTTGACAGACCGAATCCCCACCTGAGCACCTAAGGCTCCTCGCCTGTGCCCTAGGCCATTTCTCTTCTCTCAAAATTCCCCACCAGCCAAACACATTGCCACCCAGTGGATTCCGACTCATCATGATCCTCCAGGACTGGGTAGAGCTGCCCCTGGCAATGAATGTGACTCTGCTACGGAAACTCGGAATAGGGCCATCTGATTGGATTTGGGTGACACTGATTCCCTTGAACCACCCTTCATTAATAGAAGTTTCTTGCTCTTCAGCATCCAAGGAGACTAGCTTTCCTTTGCTTGAAACTCTGCCATAAACCCACTCCTGGGGTCCGTTCTGTACTCCAGGGAACCTCTACGAGCCCGGTGTCCACCCCCAAGCAGAGGATCGGTGTATAGTTGTTGACTCCTTTAGAACTTAACTACTAATAGCCTATTATTATCTGGGAACCTTACAGGTAACATAAATAGTTGGTAACCACACATTTTGTATGTTATATGTATTATATACTACACCCACATAAAAGCTGTATTCTCAACATGCGATAAAAAGGTGTTTCACAAAAATGGATTCGTTTCTCCTGGGATGGCGGGCAGCTGAAGCTGCAGCCCGAAGTTTGCATTCTTGCAACATCATGACAGTATAGTCATATTATCCTTGTAACATCATGCCTCCTCTCTGCTTCTTTGTAGTGTAGCCCTTCCATCATCTCCAGTATGGGTTCCGTGCTGCTATTCAGGGTTAACAGAATTACACGAGACAACGAAAACACAGCAGAAATCACCTTTTCTGCAGTAAGGAGTTTGCTGGAGAGAAGCAAACCAAAAGCAAAGAGTATGAGCGGACTCATGCAGTTCAAACCCGTGTTGTTCTAGGACCGACTGTACTCTGTTTCCAGTGAGGGCAGAGAAACCACGTAGCATTCTGAACAGGGAAAGTTTAATACTTAGAATGATTCACTATCATGGGGAATTGGAATAGCAAGAGAAGGACTAATAAAAATAAGCCACGATGTAAAGATTATCGGACCAGCAGACACAAGCAGATAACCCCTTCCCTTATGGTTCAGATAGTGTGCCTCCACTTCTGGGCTGGCTGCTCCTGGTCACTGTACATCAGTAATAATCAACTTCAGGGGCAGGGAATGTATAGATGTGCTTTATACAATTGATGTATGTAAATATATGGATTGTGATAAGAGTTGTATGAGTCCCTAATAAAATGTAAAAAAAGAAAAGAGGAGAAAAAAAAGAAAATGATTAGGGCAAAGAATGTACAGATGTGCTTTATACAATTGATGTATGTATATGTATGGACTGTGATAAGAGTTGTATGAGCCCCTAATAAATTGTTTAAAAAAATAATCAACTTCAGATGAGAAGGATTACAGGGCAAAGACTCATTTTCAAAGAGCAGACAAAATGAATGAATTTGAAGTTGACAAGTTATAAATTGATAACTGTCACGGTCCTCTGTGTCTAGGGAAAGAAAGGAAAGGGGCTGGCATAGCCAGACCTAGGACTTTAGTGATGAAGCTCATGGAGCCAGAGCTCAGGACAGCAGCAAGAAAGACACTGGGGATTGACTGATGGGCTGATTAAATGATTGATCGGCTGAATAATGGAGTGGTTGATTGAAGGATTGAGCTGTAACAAGAACGTGGATCACACGGTTGTAGAAAAAGGTAACTCCAGTCCTATTTCAATTCTGTAGGTCAGCTGTGGAGCTGGAGGCTTCTGACTCTTGTATCTTTGGGGATGATGAACCCAGGATGACCAGGAATGCCTTAGGCTGCGTGGCAGATGGATGCAAGGTCAGCAGGTCAGATGGCAGGCTGCTGAGGGTTCATGGGTTGGGCAGGTGGGCAGGCATTATGGCTGGCAGGCCATCGGCCCAAGTCCAAAGAACTGGTGGGGGTGAGCCAGATGCAGGATCTAGACCCAGCCAAAGCAAGCTGTAGCGTGTCTGTTTATATAGGAAGTAGGTCACACTTGTGAGGGATCTTCCTTTCAATCAGACAAGGCTGTGCCCTGAAGGGAGTGGTCTTATAACTCTACCCTTATAACAGCGTGGCTGCTCACAGCAGATCCCACAATGGAGGTGACTACATTTTGAAGGTCACTTCCTGAGGCATGACTAGGCCTCATCTGTCAAGCTATTGAGAATCCTGGCCCAGCCAGGTTGACACAAAACCCAACACTCACACCAACAAAGAGCCCCAGTCTGGTGAACAAGGCAGAAACAGGACGCAGATGAGAAGGAAGAGGCCTCTTCCTCTAGCCTTCCGCCTTTCTTCCATCACCTGCGTCAGATTCTAGCCTGGGGCCAGCTACCAACAAAGAATTGTGTTTGGTCACGTCCCAGCCACAGAGACTCTCGATAGAAGGATGGGTTTGGGGTGGAGGGACAAGGGCTTACTAATGGGCATGATGGCACAACTTTCCTTTAAAAACACTGCTATTATTGGAAGTTTGGGTTATTAAACTTTTCCTCTGCATTTGAAGAAAATACATCCAGTGAGTATTCTTCTCTGTACAGCTTTCAAACATATTTCTGATTGTAATTCTTAGGATGTTTTAGAAGAGTAATTATGAGACCAAAGGATATAAACTTAAAAAACTTGGTATTTTTATCACAAAAGTAATAAAATGTTAATCTAAAAATGCAATAGATAATTGTAGTTATGATATCATTTTAATGGTAAATATGTCAGCATATCTCAAATAGAACCCCCCCAAAACTATGCCAAATTCTCAGTCAGTGAGCTGATTGTGATCCATAATCGCCTTAGAGGCCAAGGTTTCCAGGCTGTAAATCCTTACGGGAGCAGACAGCCTCATCTTTCTCTCACACAGTGGCTGGTGGGTTTGAACTGCTGACCTTGAGGTTAGCCGTCTAATGTACAATACCACTAGGGCTCCTTAGCTAACAGAAGGGACTTAAAAAAGAATACAACCACAATGTCATTATCACATGATGAAAGTAACAATTTATTCACATCGTTACTCTGTTCAATTTTTTCCCCTAGTTGTCTCCAAAATGTCTTTAAAAAAGATAAAAAAGGCAAAATCAACAACAGATGGCTTGTTTGAATTAGTTTTCAAACAAACACCACAGATTGTGTTTGGGTTTTGTGTGTGTGTGTGTGTGTGTGTGTGTGTGTGTTTTGGTCTTAACGCTCTTAAATTTTGAAAATTTCTTCTTCTTTTAAAAGAAATACTATATATATATATATATATATATATATATATATATATATTTAGAATGGAGAACAACAGCCACGTTAAAGACATACATTAACCTTATGTGTACAGCCTGATGACTTTCCATACAGGGCCACAGCAGCACAGCTGCCCTCCAGGTCAACCTACTCACACTTCCATAAGGCAAGATGGAGCAGACCCCAGAGCCCTGGGTGCCCCAGCCTCCTTCCTCCCCACCCCCAGCCCCTTTCTGACCTATTCTCAACCGATCCCATAGCACATACTCTTTGTGTCTGGCTTCTCTAACTCAATATAACATGTGAACCTAATGTGTGTCCTTTGTACGCCTGCAACTTCTTTTTTATGTTGTGTAGTGTCCCGTTTGGGAGAATGGGGCTTTCTACTCCAGTGAAGAGTTCCAGTCTCTGAAAGTCCCAGGGGTGGTTCCGCCCCATTCTAAAGGGTGAGTCAGTACTGATGCGGTGGCAGCGAGGTTCATTTGGAGTTTGGTACATCATCACATAAAGATAACACAATTGACTCATATGTTCCAGCAGATAGCCATTTGCCTTTGGCAACTCCAACTAAAAGTCCTATAAATATTCCCATGAATGTATTTTTGTGGATTCCAGAACTCATTGTTTTGTGCGTGAAAAGATCAGGAGTGACATTTTGGGATCACAGGCTCGTCGTGGTTCAGCGTTACAGACACTAGCAAGCAGTTGCCTAAAGCTGTACTGCTGTCTGTCCCCATGAGTCATGGGAGACAGTGATGGGTGCTGTTCACCCTTGCAGGCACTTGGTATTATTAGATCTCTCTGGAGCTAGACCTATACCTCAGTCCTTGGCCCCACGCAAGAAAGAATTCACGCCAAAGCCTGGTTCATGATCCAAGTGAGTTTCATGAGAGTTAGGAGAAGTTTCAGGTTTACACGGCACCCATAGGACTCCTCCCGACCATGCAGCCTGGCGGAAGCTGCTCAGCATCACGCAGACAAAAGTCTGTCTCTAGACTCTGGGCTCCTGCCTTTTCAAGGATTCTATGGGGAGGCGTGGTGGATGACCCCTGATCGACCCCATTGGTTGAATTGAATTCACCTGGCCTAGGTGGGCCAATCCAGGTTCAATGCTTACCCATGCCTCCCGGCGGGAAACCTGAGCCTCTGAGCATGTGCAGTGCACCACTCCTTGTTCCCGTGCTTGGCTCTCTGGGCATGCGTTAACGGACATTCCCCATCCCTACGCTAGAACTACCTAACATTATCCCCAAGCTTTTTTATTTTAGCGATTCGCATACATATGGCGCCCCCCACATCCTCTCTGTCCCCCAAGTCACTATTTTTGTTGAAGAAGCTGGGTCCATTCTCTTGGAAGAGTCCCCACATTCTGGATCTGCCAGATGACACCATTGGGGCAGCATTTAGCATATTTCCTTCATCCCTACTAATTCCTATAAACACACGATTAGACCCAGAGACTGGATGAGATTCACGCTTTCGGACAGGAAGAGTTTGTAGGTGCTTCTGCATATGACCTATTGCATCACACCAGACAAGACATGATGACTCCTGTCTCTCTTTTTTGATGAGTTCATATAAGAGTTATCACTGGACTCCGGTGATGTCAACCTTTTCCATCTGTTCCTGAACATCTCATCAACCTTCCTGTTGATGCTTTTAGCTGGGATGGATAATTATGGGGCAGACTCACTATCTCACTGAGGGTAAAAAACAGGGAGTTTCTACTTTGATGCTTTCTTTTGTATTTATCACCTATGGCTATTTAATAAAGTTGTTCCTCATCAAGTGTTGCTTGACAGAGATTTCCTAATAGAAAAGGGATATAACTGTTGATTATTATCAATGATCACAGAGTGGGTAATCCCAGGGTTGGTATCAGGGCTCCTTCCTGTATGTCACTTTAATTTGAACTCGTAGGTAAGTCCGAAGAGATATGTATCGTTCCTACTTAGCCTTGCTTGAGTGCAGATAGTCAAATGAACTGTGTCCATATGTCTTTCCATTTACATTACTCTTCTTTCCGCCAGATGGAGAGAGATCAACGGTCACACCTTAGATTGCTGCTCAGGAGCGTTTAAGACCCCAGCTGCCACTCAAGGTAGGATGTAATACATTACCTTTGTGAGCTATCCTATGTGCCAGTGCTAGGTGAGAATTTTCATACAATCCCCCGAGTGGCTGACGGCCCAGACACCTTTGCCTTAACCGTTCTGCCACTGTCATGGTGCACACACAACACCTGAGCCTTGAGCCCACAACCAGGTTGCCAACCTGACTGATAAAGCACCTCACCACTCAAGCCAGCTCAGCTTCAGCTGTCCTGCAATACCAGGAAACAGAGACTTTTGCTCCCACACCCAGCCACTCCCCCACCCTCAGGCTGTGAGAGCTCCACTGTGGCCAGACCAATGACCAGAGTCTACTCAGATCCAAACAAATATCAGGATGCAACAAACAAAGAGACAGGAGAGAAATAAATATAACAACACCTTAATGCAGCAGAACCAACTGATAAAAGCACCTCACATAAAGAAGTTAGACAATATGGCACCAGCAAATGACCAATATGAACAACCATAAACCTTCTTGAGGGAGAAATGGTATTGATGGGTTATTGAAAAAAAATGAATGTATGGTGTTCTCCAAGATATCAAGGAAACACAGATCAAACCCCAAGAAAACCACAGGCAAAAGCAAGGAAAACACAGGCACAGTGATGGAAGAATTGGGAAAATGATACGAGACAAAATGATAAAAGAGACAATGAGAACCCATACAAAAGCAACTAGAAATAAAAAAAAGATTGACGCTAATGTGGGGGGAGGGTGCCATCCCCCCACCACTAATCGTGGGTTCGATAGGCACAATTGTACAGTTGAGATATATAAATATTATATTAAAGTCATGGAGAGCATGAGAGATAAAAGAGATTGAAATAATGAAGTCAGACACAATTCAGGGTAGCAATGCTCACCTCAGCCTCACTTGGTGGTCCACATGGAGAGAGGAGGGGAAAAAGGACAAGGGGAAAGGGAACAGGGGAGTGAGGACTGGGGAGGAGAGGGGGAGCCAATGCGAGGCCACAAGGGGAGCCCGAGAGAGGACTCTCTATTGCTAACCCAGGCCTATAGATCTTTGGGGGGCATGCAAGCCCCCTAATTACAGGTAAAGATATACATCACAGGAAGGGGTTGTACTATAGATTACACAGCAATGAGGGGACAATCGAGGGATATCATGCAATAGGAAGAGGAGGGATTGGAGGTATCCATGTGACAAGAAGGGCAGATCCTAGATTCAGCAGCCTAACTTTGGATGTCACTGAGCCAGGTTTGATCTGTTCTCTGGATCTCCAAAGAAACCATTATCAGTAGGGTGTAACCCCCACCTACAAGAACCAAGCTAATGGTCACAAGCCTTTAGGGAGACATAACCCATTGTCCTTAACAGCAGGGAGCAGGCCCTACCAGTCCAGACAGTTGTCTGACTGCCTTCAGGCAAGAAACTTGACAATCGTTTACCATTAGCTGCAAGCAGTGTCCTAAGTCTAACATGTATTTGGGGGATTGGAATTCCAGAACAAGAAAGTAAAATCCTGGCCTGGATAGCTTCACAGGAGAATTCTACCCAATCTTTAGAGAAGACCTCGCACCACTAGTTGTCCAACTATTCCAGAGCACAGAAAAGAAAGGAACACTCCTGACTTGATTCCATGAAGGCAGTAAAACTCTGATACCCAAACCAGGCAAAGACATTATAAAAGAAAATTACACAATGATAGTCCTCGTGAATATGTATAAAATTTCAACATACTCAGTACAAAAATTCTCAAGAACATTCTAGGTCATAGACTTCAACAGCATGTCAAAAATAAAATACAATAAAACAGAACACTGCATTTCAACCCAAACAAACAAAGCAAAATAATCATGCTCCCTGCCATCAAGTCAATTCCAACTCATTGCAACCCTATAGGACAGGGTAGAACTGCCCCGGTGAGAAGTTTAACTGAGAATGTCACTGTTTATTTCTGAGAATGTGACTGGTAAGTCGCCCCTGAGGAGCTACTGTTGGTCTTGAACTGCTCACCAAATGGGAGACATATCAGATGTGAAGAGATGGCTCAGCATTAGAAAATTGATCAAAGTAATCCCCCACATAAATAAAACAGAATCACAGGAACATCTCGATCTATGCCGAAAAGCCATTTGATAAAGTTCAACACCCGTTTCTGATTAGAAACACAGCAACATAGAATAGAAGGGACAGTTCTCAAAACCACAATCATTTTTTAAAAGGCATTTATGAAAAATCAACAGCCAACGCTATCCCAAATGGAGGGTTCCCTTTCCAAAGGGGACCAGAGAAGGATATCCCTTTTCACTACTCTTATTTAACATGGTACTGGAAGTTCTAACTCAATCAGCACGTCAAGAAAATAAAATAAAGGGCATTCTAACTGTAATGGAGGAAGTAAAAATATTCCTTTTCACAGATGGGAGAAAATCCCAAAGATTCCACAAGAAACTACTGGAAATCAGCAAAATTGCAGGACGCAAGGTCACAGCACAAAAATCAGTCGGGTTCCTCTACATTCGCAAAGGAAACCTAGGAAAGGAAAGCAGCAAAGATAAAATACTTAGGAATACTTATCGTGCCTACTAGGAACTCAGTAGGTTGGACTGATGAATTAATAAATGAATATATATTATGTAACATCCATATCCTTCCTGACTTCAGTCATCTTAGTGGGGGGCATAGAAGACCTATACAAAGAAAGCAACACAACACTACTGCCAGAAGCGAAGCAACCTACAGAAATGGAAAAATACCATGTTTAAGGATAACAGCCTTACCAATTTAAATGCCAATACTGCCCAAAATGATGCACAGATGTAACATAAACCTGATTCAAACCCTGACAGCATTCTTAAAAAAAAAAAAGAAAAAAGGAAAGCATAGCAACTAAATTTATACGGAAAAGAATGAGCATTAAGCAAAGTAAAGCATTGTCTAAGAACGTTTTTGGTCCCAGAACCTGTATAGCCTCAGTAGGGAAATTACCAGATATTAGTACAGTGACAGACACATAGACAAGTGGGACATTGAGACTCCAGACATGAATCTATCTACCGGTGACAGTTGTCTTTGAAAATCATGGAGTGACATATAAAATCAAGGATACCATCCACGAGGAACGTCATCCTTAGAGGAATCAACTAAACAAGTCCAAATGCAAAGGTGAGACGGCCAGGATGGGCAGGGAAGTGGAAGGGAGGAAAACAGGGCTGGCAAGCTGGAATGGGAAGAATGCTGACATATCACAGGGACAGGAACCAAGGTCATAGAACTATTTGTATACAAATTGTTGAAAGGGAAAAACAATTGCGTGAGTAAACTTTCACCTAAAGCAAAAGAGGAAGAAAGGAGGGAGAAAGCTAGAAGAGAAAGAAAGAGCACATGATAGATAGAATTTTGCAGGACCAATGGCCTATTCTTTGGAAACATCTTTTTTTTCAACAATATTAATGGCATCCATCAACGTGGATGTCAGCAAATAGCATCAAATCGAACACACCTGTGGAAAGAGATGAAGAAGAAGGTCAATATCATCCGCCAGAACAAGACCAGGGACTGACTACAGAACATGCTCATGTGCAAATTAAAATTGCAGCTGAAGCAAAATGAAGCAAGTCCACAAGAACCAAGTACACCCTGGAGGATAGCCACCTGAATGTAGGGATCATCTCGGGCATAGATTTGATGCATCTAGCATTAAGGGGCTGCACACCAGAGGAGTTGTAGAGCGACATCCAGGACATGATTCACAATGAGAGCAAAAGGGCATTAAAAAGACGGGGAGGAAGGAAGAGACCAGAGTGAATGTCGGAGGACTCTGAAATTTGCTCTTCATCGTAGAGTCGCTACAATGAATGGCAGAGCTGAGGAAGCAAGATAGCTGAACACAAGGTTTCAAAGGGTGGCTGCAGAAGACAGCATGAGAAGTTCCAGTGATAGCCGGGAGGTCGCATGCACTTTGGGGACGTGATCAGAGAGCCCCTGAAGAAGGACATTATGCTCGGGTGAAGGTGAGGGTCACGGGAGAAGTGGAAGGCCCTCCTGGAGAGAGAGCGACACAGCGGGTGCAATGATGGCCTCAAACATAGCGAGGCCGGTGAGGGCGGCCCAGGAGCATCTTGGTGTATTCAGGGTGGCTAATGGGTTGGAACTGACTCGCTGGCACCTAAACACAACAATCTGAAAGAAAAATGCGCATCCGATGAAAGATCATACGAAGCTATCCCAAGGGATTGGCTTTCTACACACTCCAAGGACGAGCACACGATTCATGGCCATCGTCGGCAAAATGGCAGGGAAAGCCTACCCAAGAGCTGTGCTATCATGCAAAGATGGCGATGACACATCCTGCCCCATCAGCACGGGTCATACTGGCCTGTCCTTAACCCAGACCGTTGCTGCTGAGGCCTGTCCAAGGATGGATTGCTCCCTTGTTTTGCTGGATGGTGCTAACAGAATGATCAGAACCGAATCAAGTCAAAAATAAGACTAATTCTCTTGGGATAAAAGCTATCTTCTCAGGTCATGTGGGACATTGAGAGCTCCCAAGAGCTGTGTCTATGGAATGACCAAACCCAAATCCTCTGCCATCAATTTGATCGCAACGAATAGCAACCCCACATAGGGTTTCAGAGACTGTAAATTGTTATAGGAACAGGCAGCCTCATTTTCCCCCCACAGATCAGCTTGTGGGTTTGAACCACCAACCTTGCCGATAGCAGCCCCAATACCTAGCCACAGTGCCACAAAAGCACCTTACTGAATGACAAAGCAAAACAAATACCTCGCTGCTGTCAAGTCGATGCTGACGCATAGAGACCCCATGAGACAAGGCAAAAGAGACCCTGCGTGTTTCTAAGACTGTCACTCTTTTTTTTAACATTATATTGACAGTTCATTTCTTTCTATTTTATAATCATTTTATTGGGCTCATACAAATCTTATCACAATCCATACATACATCAGTTATGTAAAGCACATTTGTACATTCATTGCCCTCATCATTCTCAAAACATCCATTCTCCACCTAAGTCCCTAGCATACGCTCCTAATTTTTCTCCTCCCTCCCCCCTCCCTCATGAACCCTTGACAATTTATAAATTACTATTTTGTCATATCTTGCCACATCTGACATCTCCCTTCACCCACTTTTCTGTTGTCCATCCCCCAGGGAGGAGGTTATATGTAGATCCTTGTAATCGGTTCCCCATTTCCAACTCACCCTCCCAGTATCACCACTCACATCACTGGCCCTGAAGGAATCATCTACCCTGGATTCCCTGTGTTTCCAGTTCCTATCTGTACCAGTGTACATCCTCTGGTCTAGCCAGATTTGTAAGGTAGAATTGGGATCACAATAATTGGGGTGGGGTTGGGGAGAAAGCATTTAGGAACTAAAGGAAAGTTGTATGTTTCATCGTTACTACATCGCACCCTAACTGGCTCATCTCCTCCCTGAGACCCTTCTGTAAGGGGGTGTCAAGTGGCCTACAAATGGACTTTGGGTCTCCACCCCCCACTCCCCACATCATTCACAATGATATGATTTTTTTGTTCTGCTGATGCCTGATATCTGATCCCTTTGACACATCGTGATCACACAGGCTGGTGTGCTTCTTCCATGTGGGCTTTGTTGCTTCTGAGCTCAATGGCCACTTGTTTACCTTCAAGCATTTAAGACCCCAGGCGCTATATCTTTTGATAGCCAGGAACCATCAGCTTTCTTCACCACATTTACTTATACACCCATTTGTCTTCAGCGATTGTATCAGGGAGGTGAGCACACATTGATATGATTTTTTGTTCTTTGATGCCCGATAACTGATACCTTCACACCTTGTGATCACGCAGGCTGGTTTGCTACTTCCATGTGGGCTTTGTTGCTTCTGAGCTAGATGGCCGCTTGTTTACCTTTAAGCCTTTAAGACCCCAGATGCGATATCTTTTGTTAGTTGGGCACCATCAGTTTTCTTCACCACATTTGCTTATTCACCTGCTTTATCTTCAGCAGTTGTGTTTGGAAGGTGAGCATCATAGAATGCCAGTTTAATAGAATAAAGTATTCCTGCCTTGAGGGAGTACTTGAGTAGAGGCCCAAAGTCCTTCTGCTACCTTAATATTAAACCAATAAATATATGCACATAGATCTATTACCCTATTCTCATATATAAATATATTTACATTTGTACATGCCTTTATTTAGACCTCTATTAATGTCCTTTGCCTCCCAGCTCTTTTCTCTGTTTCCTTTTACTTTCCTTTTGTCCCACTATCATGCTCAGTCTTCATGTGGGTTTCAGTAATTCCTCTTGGTTACATTACCATTAATCACACCCTACCAGGCCTCCTACACCCACCTCAACACCGATTTGGATCACTTGTTGTTCCCTTGTCTGTGGGTTTGTTAACACCACTTCCTTACCCGCCACCTCCCCTTCTCCCATGCCACCCCCCCCAGAACTGTTGGTCTCATTGTTTTCTCCTCTAGATTGTTCATCCAGCCTATCTTATTTAGACAGACCTGTGGAGATAATAGCATGCACAAAAACAAAACAGAGCAAAACCAAGCAATGATATACAACAAAACAACAACAAACCAATGACCAAAAAATACAACACAATGAGAAAGAAAGGCTTGTAGTTAGTTCAAGGACTGCTTGTTGGTCGTTAGGAATGTTTTCCAATCCAGTCTGTTGGGGCACCAAGCCCTGGCCCCAAAGTCCACCTTCAGCATTCCCTGGGGACCTCGCCGTTCCATTACCTTGCTGTTCTGTTGCACCCCCTTAGTGTTTTGCCTTGGTGTCATGGGATCAGATCAGGCGCAATTCCCACACTGTGTCTCCAGTGTTGTCCCCTGTAGGGCTATGGGTCAGTGAGGGACATCATGTCTCACAGTGGGGCCAGCCATGTGGTCCTCTCTGAAGACTGGCTGCTTTGGGCAGGAACATCGTCCTCAAGGCCTGTTGGGCCAGGAGGTGCTCCACTCTCCCCTCCCTCTTCATCTGCTTGCATGTGCTCCGATCAGACATGTCCCTCTCCCGGAGCTGCAGGTTCAGTGCCGTCCTCTGAAGTACATTCTTCTGGGGAGAGGGGCAGGTGTCCACGTAGTTGGGATTGGGGCCAGCCCCTCATACCTCTCCCCTAGTTCCCTCCTCCATGCCAGCATGTTGCATTCACATATTGGAGCACTGTGTTGAGGTCTGGTCCCTCTTTCCCTGTGCAGATATAAAAAAGTACCCTCCCCTTGGGTGGGTTAATGCCCTGGGCCCCCGCTACCCATTTCTTTTTTTTTTTTTTTTATCATTTTTTCCCCTTTCCCCACTTCCTTTTTAGTTGGCTACCATATGTATCCCTGGATTTGGTCTGGACCCTGCCATCGTACCTGATCCTCACCCTAGGAATGTTTGTATACAGTAGCTTTTTCCCTATGTCCCTTTTGCATTTTTTTAAAGTTTACCTTAGTGGATGCATGTTGTACTTGTCCTTCTGTGCTTGACTTACTTCGTTTAGCATGATTTCCTCCAGTTCTTCCCATGCAGTGATGTGCTTCATATGTTCATCACTGCTTTTTAGCGATGCGTAGTACTCCACTTTATGTACATACCACAGCTTTTAAAATACAACCGGCAGTTGATGGAAATTTGGGTTGTTTCCAATTCCTTGCAATTGTGAACTGTGCCACAATGAACATTGGAGCACAGACATTTGGCCTTGGTTTGTTTATTGCCTCTTCTGGGTATATGCCCAGTAGGGGGATAGCTGGGTCGTATGGTAACTCGATTTCCATCTGTTTTAGATATTGCCAGATTGATTTCCAGAATGGCTGTACATACTTACAGGTCCACCAGCAGTGGATGAGAGTTCCTATTTCCCCACAGCCCCTCCAACACTTGTTGCTTTTTGATTTTCTGAATTGGGCTATCTTTGAGGGTGTTAGGTGGTACCTCGTTGTTTTAATTTGAATTTTTCTTATGGATAAAGATTGGGAACATTTTCTCATATGTTTGTTGGCCATTCGGATTTCTGCCCTTGTGAAACTTCTGTTCAAGTCCTTTGCCCACCTCCATTAGTTTATTTTTTCTTTTTGGAAGCTAGCGGAGTATTTTAGATTTTAGTAATAAGGCTTTTGTCTGATGTGTCATTGCTAAAGATGTTTTCCCAGTCATTGGGTTCTCTTATTACTCTCTTGGTGAATTCTTTCAATGTACACAGGTGTTTTATCTTCAGTATATCCTATTCATCAATTTGTGCCTCCTCTGTGTTTGTGTCCTTCCCTATTTCTGATAGCCTATGTATTCCCAGAGCCAAAGTTCTCAAGTTGGTCCCAATTTCCTCATTGATGGCCCTAATAGTGTGGGGTTTAACTTCAAGGTCTGTGATCCACCTTGAGTTTATTCTTGTGCATGGAGTGAGATAAGGAAGGGCCTTGCTTCATTTTTCTGCAGGTAATTATCCATTTGTTCCAGCACCATTTGTTAAAAGAGGGTATCTGCTTCCCATTGGATCTCTTTTGGGCCCTTATCAAAGATCAGTAGTCTGTATGCTAATGATTTTTTCCCTAGGTTTTCAGTTCTTTTCCATTGGTCTAAATATCTGTCATTGTACCACTACCATGCGGTTTTAACAGCTGTGGCTGCATAGTATGTGCTAAAGTCAGGTAAAACAAACCCTCTCACTGTGTCCTTCTTCTTGAGGCATCCTCTGCTAATTCTAGGCTTCTTCCCTCTCCATATGAAGTTGGTAATCAGTTTTTCAATTTCTTTGAAGAAAGATGAGGGTAATTGTATTGGGATTTCATTAAACTTATATAGTACCTTAGGCAGAATGGACATCTTTACTATATTGTCTTCCAATCCACAAGCATGGATAGTCTTTCATTTGTTGAAGTCACTCTTGGTTTATTGAAATAGTGTTCTGTAGTTTCCCTCATATAGATCTTTTGTTCTTTTAGTCAGGTTTATCCCTAGATACTTCAATTTGTGTTTGGCTATTGTGAAGGGCACCACCTATTTGATCTCCTCTTCTGTGGTCTTATCCGATGTATAGAACAGTCCAATGGACTTCTGTTTGTTGATCTTGTATCCTTCCACTCTGCCAAACTCCTCTCTTGCTTCCAGTACTTCCCTTGTGGAGCTTTTGGGATTTTCCATATATAAAATCATATCATCTGCAAATAACGATAGTTTCACCTCTTCCTTCCCCAGACAAATACCTTTGATGTCTTTTCTTTGCCTTATGCTCTTAGCTAAAACCTCCAGCACGATATTAAATAAGAGTGGGGACAAGGGGCATCCTTGCCTGGACCCCTTTTTTCAGTGGGATTGTGTTAGTCTTTTCTCCATCGACTACCACGTTGGCTGTTGGTTTTTCATATATAGCTTTATGGCCTTGAGGAATTTTCCTTCTATTCCTATCTTCTCAAGTGTTGTTGAATGCGTTTTCTGCATCTATCGATATTATTATGTGGTTCTTATAGTTTTCATGTCTATGTGGCTAATGATACTAATGGTCTTTCGCATGTGGAACCATCCGTGCATCCCTGGTATGAATCCCACTTGGTCATGGTGAATTATTTGTTTTATATACTTTTGTATTCTATTGGCCATTATTTTGTTAAGGATTTTTGTATCAATGTTCATTAGGGATATCAGTCTGTAGTTCTCGATTCTTGTGGGATCCTTGTCTGGTTTTGGTATCAAAGTTATACTAGCTTCATAGAAGGAGTTCAGGAGTTTGCTGTCTTTTTCTATGCTCTGGAAGAGTTTGTGTAGGATTGGTGTTAGTTCTTCCCTAAATGCTTGATAGCATTCTTCAGTGAACCCATCTGGTCCAGGGGCTATTTTGTTGGTAATCCCTTGATAACCTATTTCTTCTATTGCTATGGGTCTGTTGAGATTCTTGACATCTTTTGAGGACAGTCTAGGGAGGGATTGCTTATCCAAGAGTTTGTCCATGCTTTCCAAGTTGTTGAATCCATTGGAGTATAATCCTTCATACTACTGTGTAATTATCCTTTTGATATCTTTAGGGTCTGTTGTAATGTCCTCTCTTTCATCCCTCATTCTTGCTATTGAAATTTGTTAGCTCTTTTCTTTGGTTAGGTTTGGCAGCAGTCTGTTGATTCTGTATATCCTTTCAAAGAACCAACTTTTAGCAGCATTAATTTTTCCATAGTTTTCTTATTTTCCCTCTCCCGAATCTCAGCCCTGATTTTTATTTCTTTTCTTTTGCTATTAGTAGGATTGTTCTGCTGACTCTGCTCTAGTTGTAAATTTTGTGCTAGCATCATCAATCATGAGTCTCTCTTCTTTTCTCGGGTGTGCATGTATTGCTATGAAACTTCCTCTGATAGTTAAACTGCCTTTGCTGTGCCTCATAAGTTTTGATACATCATGTTCTCATTCTTGTTAGTTTCTAGAAAATTTCTAATTTCATCTCTGATCTGTGCCAGTATGCACTCCTTTTGCAATAGAGAGTTATTCATCCTCCAATTGTTTGCTCTTGTTTTCTTCATCTTCCTTTCTTCATCTTCATCTTTTGTTGATTTCCAGCCTTATGACACACTGGTCAGAGTGAGAGGTCTGTATGATATCAATGTGCTTAAATTTATATAGATTCGCCTTATGCACCAGCATTTGGTCTATCTTGGAATATGTGTCATGAGGACTTGAAAAGAATGTGAATTTTTTTGTATTTGGATGAAAAGCTCTGTAAATATCTATCATGTCAAATTGTCTAAAAATTATAGTATTTAGATCTCTAGCCTCTTTGTTGAGTTTCTTTCCCTGTGATCTATCTTTCTCAGAGAGCGGTGTATTGAAGTCACCCACTATAATTGTGCAGGTTGTGATTTCTTCTTTCATCTTTGGAGTGTTTGGTTGACGTATTCAGTGACTCTCTCATTCAGGGAATATATGTTTACAATGCTTAGTGGTTCTTTGTCTACCATTCCAATGAGCATTTTATAGTGTCCCTCCTTATCTCTTTTTATGGTTTTCACTTTGAGGTCAATTTTATCTGAGATTAGATTGCAACCCCTGCTTTTTTTGAATTGCTGTTTGCTTGTTATGCCTTTCTCCAGCCTTTGATTCTCAGCCTATTTTTGTCTGTAGCACTGAGATGTGTCTCCTGTAGGCAGCAGATTGGTGGATTGTGTTTTCTAAGCCAGTCTGCTAGCCTCAGTCTTTTAATGCCTGAGTTCAGGCCATTGGTATTCAGGGTTATTGTCTCAATCTGTGGACTCTGTGATGTCATCTTATACCTTTTGTGTTGGGTGTTTTCCTACATTCCTTTCTTATTAGTGTGTTGTGTGTGTGTGTGTGTGTGTGTGTGTGTGTGTGAGAGAGAGAGAGAGAGAGAGAGAGAGAGAGAGAGAGAGAGAGAGAGAGAGAGAGAGAGATTCTTGGCTTCTTTCCATCCTTAAGCCAATGCTATCTTGGGGTCTGTTTTCTCTTTGTTGCCCTCTGGGTGAGGTTGTTCTATGTGATGGTCTCTTATTTATGCTTGGTGAGTGTTGTTCTTCTGCTCATACAGTGTCGGCAAGGATCTTTTATAGGGCTTCTAATGGATTTTTTTAGTTTTTCCTTGTCTGGAAAGACTCTTACTTCTCCATCTATCTTGATCAAAATTTGGCTGGGTAGAGGATTCTTGGGTTTGTGTTGTTTTCCTTCAATTATTGGAATATGTTACTACACTCTCTCCTCTTCTTCATAGTTTCTGCTGATAGGTCTGAGCATATTCTTATTTGGGAACCTTGATATGTGATTGCTTGTTTTTTCCTAGCTGCTCTCATGATTTTCTCCTTTTCCTCAAAGTTGCATAGTTTCATGATTATATGCCTTGGTGACTTTTTCTTGCAATTCAGTCTAGCTGGTGTTCTTTCGGCCTCCTGAATGGTTGCCTATTTTTCATTCATTAAGCTGGGGAAGTTTTCCTCCAAGAATTCTCTCACTATTGTTGCAGATGACTTCTTTGTTGTGTCTTCCTCCGTTAAGCCAATAATTCTAACATTGTTCCTATTCATAGCATCAGACATAGCTCTTAGGTTTTCTTCAGCTTCTCTGATGAGCTTATTAGATTTTTGTTTGCATTTGTTAAAGTCTGCTTGGCTGTCCTCCAAGTCACTGGTGTTGTTCTCTGCTTCCTCCAGTTGGTTCTCGAGGTCCATGTGTCTGCTACTAGTTTTTGTTTTCTCCTCCCTAAGCTCTTGTATTTCCCTTTGGTGTACGGACTTTATCTCCTCTAGCATTTCACCCTTTTTCTGTATTGTTTCCCTCATATCCTGTATGACTCCAAGCAGCATTCTGAAAATTTCTTTCTGTGGCAGCTCAATGTCTGCTTTTTTCTATGCAAGTCATTATATTCAGAACATATTCTGCCATCACCTTTTGTTTCTCCTGGGTTTTTTTCTGTTGAGGTCGTTGGGGCTGATCACTGTTTGCGTTGCGTTGTTTTAGAAGAGCCAGGTGCCATTTTCTAGGGAGTCGAAGAGCACTGGCTCTCTCTGGGGGACTTATAAGAATGCTTCGTTGAACTGCCTACGTCTAATTTCATTATGGAATTAACCTACCACTTTATCCTCCTGTGGATTCCCTCTCAGGGGAGTGCCCCAGAAGGCTGGTCGGTTGCCTGCTTTGGTGTTGTGGAGGTTGGGCAGAGAGAGGTTCTTGCAGCAGCTTGGAACGTGGATGAGTGTTGGCTGAGCGGCCTTACATGTTGTGAAACACTAAGGTAGGTGGGATTAAGTTCCCTCAGTCATGTGGGACAGCAGAGGAAAAATAAGAGCTCCCCCAGGGACACGCAGAAATTCCCGGTAAGAAGTTGGGCAGAGTATCCCCTGGTGGAGGTCTGAGGGGCTTTTCCCAGCCTCAGGCTAGCTGCACAGGGTGGAGCTCATCTAGCTGGGTGTGGAGCAGGGGTAAATGCCTTAGGCTAAGGGAAGTGGTCTGGAGGTCGGCAGTGGAGTGTGAGAAAACAGGAAAAAGACAGAGGAGAAAAAAAATTAAAAAGTAAGCCAGTGGAGACTGTGGAAAGATTGAGAGAAGCGAGGAAAACAAAAGTAACAATGTAGTTGAGCCCGGATCCCAGCCCGTGGTTCTTCAAGGGTTTAATCCCTGCCCTGAGGCAAGCGGTGTCAAGCTGTGGCTATGTTAAGGTAAAACCCCTGGGCTTGCTCCAAATGGTCCCGTTTCAGGCAGAGATAGTGGCAAGGCTAAGATCAACCCCTAAAAGTAAAGTGACCAGATTTTAACATTGGTAAAGCGGGACACCATTGGTAAAACTCATATCCTGGCGAAATAGCCACATGGCAGCCCAAAATCGTATACCCTAGCTTGTCGTGCATTCTTTCAAAAAAAATATGGACTTTTTAAAAATGCCGCGGGATGCGGGGAAAATTGTTAAAATCAGGACTGTCCCGCCAAAAGCAGGACATCTGGTCACCTTAAAAGTTCCCAGCCCCTCAAAACCTTGTCGGTCTGTGCCTACTTATCTTTATGATGCTCCTCCTGCGATCCAGCAGCGTTGAATTTCCCTCTAAGCAACTCTCCTGGGCTGATTTCTGCGGAGTCCAACAGTCACTCTTTATGGGAGTCGAAAGCCCTGTTCTTCTGTCAAGGAACAGCTGGTGATTTCAAACTGCTGACCTTCCAGTTTGCAGCCCTATGCTTAACCACCATGCCACCAGGGCTCCTTACCACATGGCAAAGGGCACATGAATTGCCTCTTAGGCTTTACATATTATAGACAGCCCATTGTGATACTATGAGGATTCTGAGATGTAGCAATCATTCTCTCCAAAATACTTCCAATCCCTTCCTGGTGCCTACCAGGAACTCCGTAGGTTAAACTGAACTGATGAAGTACTAAAGAAATGTATATTATGTAACACCCATATCCTACCTGACCTCAGTCATCTTTCTCTGGACATACCCCAATGTCACAATGTTTTCAGAAATGTGGTTCCTTGACCTGGACACAAAGTCCCATGTTGGTCGGAAGTCATTTGGAGCCAAGAGTTACCACCTCCTGTTACAGGACAGTCTGCTGCTGTTCACGGGTCTGAGTTATTAGGTTTTAAAGATTTCTTCTCCCTTGCAATTGTAGATGTCCTACTGTTGACTCATACTGGGTTTATGACTAACAATGGCACCCCAGACTATTGAAAACTCATGTTTATTGACATTTTTCTCTATTTAATGGCAAAAAGAAGAGAGGTTTAAAAACAGAGGGAAGGTATAAAGAAATGATTTATTAATATATCTAATGGTCAGCTTTGTCTTCTTATATAATTTAAAAAAACTTCTTAAAAACAAAATTTCCTCGGGAGAAAGATGAAACTTTCTACTGTAAAGAGTTAACATGTTAGAAACCCACTGGGACAGTTCTGCCCTGTCTTATAGGCTCACCACGAGTTAGAAATGACTCTATAGTCCATCTTTCTCCTGAGGATCAGCTTGTGGGTTTGAATTGCTGAGCTTTAAGTTAGCAGTCCACTGTTTAATCCACTGCACCACAAGGACCCTTTATTTGATAATGCCTACATAGAATTCCCCCATTTAGTGTGGATTTTTCCTGAATATTTTCCTCATGTAATTTATTGAACTATTTTGCTATTGTTGAACATTTCAGTTCTCCCCCCCCCTATTTGTTGTAAAAGTGTCATGATGAACATCTTGTTATGTAACCTTTAAAAATTTTTCGCTGAACTGAAGATGGATTTAATAGTTTATCAGATTTTCTTCTCTCAATCTTCATCTTGTTTTGGTTGGTTTTAGTTGATTCTTCCATTCCTGTAAAAAAATCTCTTAATCTTCCCATTTTTCTCTTCTCATGTAATGGAGGGATTGATCCTTAATAAAGGATCATGCTTAATAAAGTAGAGAGTGTCCAAGAGGAAGAGCTTCAATGTGATGGGTTGACACAGTGGCTGCAACACTGAGCTCTCACAGAGCCACGATTATGAGGATGGCACCGCACTGGGCAGCTCTTTGTTCTGTTTTACATCGGGTCCGTGATTTGATGGCACCTTACAACAACACTGAATAAAGAAGACTGAAGAAGAATCGATGTGTTTGAATTGTGGTGCTGGGTTTAAGTATTGAAAGTACTGCTGTGTCAGTCTGGGTAGACTAGAGAAACAAATCCATGGACACACATATGTGTATAAGAAAGAGTTTAATATATAAGAGGAATTGAATATTGAGAAAACATCCCAGCCCAGTCCAGATTAAGTCCATAAGTCCGACAATAGCCCATATGTCTGATACCAATCTATAAAGACCTTTTCAGACTCACAAAACACATGTAATAATGCTGAATGTAGAATATCACAAGCCAGTGGGTAGAAAGTCTTTGGGTCCAGTGGCATTGTAAGCATCTCAGTGCTGGCAGGGGTCTCTCTGTGGCTTCTCCACCTTCCAAGGTCTGGTTGCGTCCATGTGGCTTGTCTTCTGCAATGTCTCCCAGGGAGTGGCAGTGAGAGAGAGGTGTCTTCCACCTCTAAGGAGGAAGTACCAGATTTCTCAGAATTCTCAGAATGTCATGCCCACACAGAAGTCTCCTTGGCTATCTCCAGATTGACAGCCTAGACTCCACCCCTACACTCATAATCCTTAATTTGATGCCAAATTAGGTGACTACCACAACTGCCAAAAGGATTAAAAAATATGTCTTGTAAGAAGCCAGAGTGGTCCTTGGAAGCAAGGATGGGGAGACATATACTCTGGTCACGTTGTCAGGAGAGACCAGTCCTGGAGATGGACATCATGTTTGGTAAAGTAAAAGGTCAGAAAAAAGAAGAAAGTCCTCAATGAGATAGATTGACACAGCGGCTGCAACAACGGGTTTGTAACAATGGGCTCAAGCATAGGAACAATTTTGAGAATGGCGCAGGACTGGACAGTGGTTTGTTCTGTTGTGCATAGAGCTGTTATGGGTTGGAACCAATTCAATGGCACCTAACAGCAACAACAGCAGCAGCAGCATTTTAGTCATTGCTCTTGGACTTGAGTCAATATGCCCTTTGGCCATCAAGTCAATTCTGACTCAGCAGTCAGCACACTGTATACTTGGTAGCACCCAACAATAATAATAACAACATTGTAAATATTACTCTCAGATTTGAGTCAATCTACTCATTTCCATCAAGTCAATTCTGACTTTATAGAACAGAGTAGGACTGTTCCTTGGTGTTTCTCAGACTGTAAATCTTTACAGGAGCAGACAGCCCCATCCTTCTCCCTCAGAGTTTCATGGGTTTGAACCACCTACCTTGTGATGAGCAAGCCAATGCTTAATCCACAGCACCACCAGGGCTCCCCTGAGTCAATATAATCAGGTGTTATGTCTTCATTTGAGTCTTTAATAAAAATATTGAGCAGAACAGAACCATGGGCAGAGCCCTGTAGCTTTCTAGTAGAGAATTTACTAGACACTTTAGAAATCGACATGATAAGGTTCTATCAAACTCAATCTGACTGTGGCCAAAGCCCATGAGAACCACGGGCTATAGTTAGCTTTGTAATAGGTCAAGCCATTAAAAACATTTTAAGATAACTTCTATTATAGTTTTAAACAAGACAAGGGCAACCAAAGACAAAGATACATGATCCAGATGGGAGAGACTATTGTCAAAGGGTCATAATGGTGTCCAGAGGTTTGCTGATATACAGAACTTTAGAAAGAACAGAAGAGGGCAAGGAACACCGTTACACAAATCAAAACATCATAGTTACAGGGTCACCGGAACAGGAATGGGTCCATGACTGGGAAATGTATGTTGTGGTAGACAGAGGCACTGACAAGATTGGTCCAGAGGCCTCCTGAAACCACTCATGGTGTGACTCATGTCTATGCAACACCCCCATATGGTGATCTTCATCCGGGACACACCCAGGCAGGCTCCCAAGGGAGACTGCCCTCCCCAGTCTTATCAGGTGGGTGGAAGTCATGCCCTTTCAATGGCACTCTTGTCTGAAGGCAAGATTATTCATACTCCTGGCTCCTTTTCAGAGGTATTCAAGGGAGGCTTTGCCCATGTGGGGCCTCTGCCGATGGAGTAGGGGCTTTCCCGGTCATTCATTGCCTTGTGCAAACCGGGTGCGCAGGCTAGTAAGTTTTGATACCTGGTTTTCACACTAGTCTCCACCTTTCCTTTCTCTCGGAGCTTTTTCCTTCATGATGCTCTTGGTAGGTGGTTGGCAGATTGCGGCCCACACACAAAATCCGCCCCACCACCTGTTTTGTTGTAATTATTTTATTGGGGGCCTTTACAGCACTTATAACGTTCCATATATCGATTGTATCAAACATATTTCTACATATGTTGCCATCATCATTTTATAAACATCTACTTTCTATTTGAGCCCTTGGTATCAGCTCCTCTTCTTTCCCTCTCTCCTTCCCTCCATCTACCCCACCCCCCACCCCTTCTCCCTACTCTCCTGGTATCGCTACTCCCAATTCTGTTCCTGAGGGGTTTATCTGACCTGGATTCTGTGTGTCATGAGCTCTTATCTGTACCAGTGTATATGCTCCGGTCTAACCAGGACTAAAAGGCAGGATTGGGGTCATGATAGTGTGGGGGTGAGGAAGCCTCAAAGAACCAGAGGAATAGTGTGTGTTTCACCAGTGCTATACTGCACCCTGGTTGACTCATCCCTTCCTTGGGACCCTTCTGTGAGGGGATGTCCTATTTTCTACAGATGGCTTTGGGTGTCTGCTCTGATGCCCCTCATTCTCAACAATATGCTTTTGTTGTTGTTTTGGGTCTTCTGGTGCCTGTTACAGGCTCATGTGCTTCTTCCATGTAGGCTTGTTGCTTCTCAGCTAGATGGCCGCGTGTTTAACTTCAAGCCTTTAAGACCCCAGATGCCACATCTTTTAATAGCTGGACACCATCAGCTTTCTTCACCACATTTGCTTATGCACCCATTTTGTCTGCAGTAATCATGCTGGGAGGGTGAGCATCACAGAATGCCAGGTTGTTAGAACAGAGTTTTCTTGGATGGAGGGAGGCCTTGAGCACAGGCCCAAAATCCATCTACTCCCTCATTGTATTGCCATATAAATGTATGTACACAGGCCAATACCTCTTTTTTTATTGTTTATCTTTTATTTCATAATCATAAACTTAACTCTGCTTTCCAGCTGGACTCAGGGAGATTAAGGAAAGTAGGAAACTCGAAGAACTGGAGTGAGAGCACAAGATGAAACGATACTGCAAGCACATTGGGAATAGAAGGGTGATTTCCCAAGCTACACAAGGAATGGTCTGGTGCTTAAGATAAAACAGAATTCTGATCACATTTGATTAGAGTTGTCCACAGTCAGCAATGGTGATCTTCTTGCTGGTCTTGCCATTCTTGGAACCACAACGCTCCATGGCTTCCACACTGTTCATGCCTTCTTTCACCTGACCGAAGACCACGTGCTTGCCATCCAACCATTCAGTCTTAGCGGTGCAGATAAAAAACTGGGAACCGTTTGTATTGGGTTCAGCATTTGCCATAGACAGGATGCCAGGACCTGTGTGCTTCAGGATGAAGTTCTCATCTTCAAATTTCTCTCCATAGATGGACTTGCCACCAGTGTCATTATGGCGTGTGAAGTCACCACCCTGGCCCATAAACCCGGGAATGATTCTGTGGAAGCAGGAACCTTTGAAACCAAAACCTTTCTCCCCAGTGCTCAGAGCACGGAAGTTTTCTGCTGTCTTTGGAACTTTGTCTGCAAACAGCTCGAAAGAAACGCGGCCGAGGGGCTCGCCGTCGGCGGCTATGTCGAAAAACACAGTAGGGTTGACCATGGCTGAGTACAGCAGGACCAGACAATACTACAGATTCAGGTGGCGGCGTCTGCAAAGCGGCCAATACCTCTATTTTTATGAATTAATATATTTACATAGCTTTGCCTCCTAGATCTTTCCTCTGTTTCCTTTTCCCTTCCTCCTGCCCCACCATCACACTCACCCTTCTTCTGCTTCCTAGTAAGTCCTCTCAGCTAAATTGCCATTGCTCCAACACCACCAGGCTCTCTACAGCCTCCTTGTTGTTGCTTTTAATCCTCTAGTTGTTCCCCTGTTGTTTGCTCACCGCTCCTTTCCCCTGCCTCCTCCTCCCCCCAGGTCCCTCCAGAACCTTTGGTCCCATTGCTTCCTCCCCAGGCTTGCTTCCCATGCCTATCTTATATTAGTAGGCAAAACAACAATAGTAGAGACAAAAACACAAAGAAAACAGAAGATTGAACAGAAAGAGAAAAAACAACCCCCTCCCCAAAAGAAAAAAACATACCTAATTCCAGGTCTGTCTGCTGACTGTATGACTCTCCCCACTGGTCCTGGGGGGTTCTGGGAACTGCCCCTCCTAGCCTGGAGTCTATTTTGGGGGCTCCCAGGGGCTTTGCTCCCATTGCTGATCGGTTATGTTCCCTTCTTGGTTTGCGCCACTGTGCGGGTGGTCAGACCAGACACACTCCCTGCTGTGTGTCGCCAGTATTGTCCTCTGTCAATACTGCTCCAGTGAGGGGTCATCATGTCTTGAGCTGTTGTCCGCCCTACAGGCCTCTCTGTGCCTTAGCAGCTCCGTGCAGGGACATCATCCTGAGGGCTTGGTGTGGCAGTATGGGGTCTAGGCTCTCACTCTCTCTTTTACCTTCTTGGTTTGCTTCCGTGTGGGTGTGGCAGGCTGGCCCCTCTCCCCCACCTGCAGGTTTAGTGTGGTCCTCGGTAGCACATATTTGGGGTGGGGGGGTGGGAGATGCCAGTTTGGCCCTGACAGGGGCCGGTCCTGTAGCCCTCTCTGTTCATGAGTTGCTCCATGTGCTTGTGTTGTCCGCAAGGTTTGGCACCTGTGACCACCACCTGTGTTTGTCAATAGCATGTTACTGAAGCACAGCCATTCTGTACATGTTTCCATGTGGCCTTTGGCTGCTTTTGTATTGCCAAGGCAAACGCAAACTAGGTAGCTATGATGGAAACCACAGGTCCATCCAGAAAGCGAGTCCATTCTGACTCAGGGACTCTACAGGACAGAGAACACATACCCTGTGGGGTTTCACAGGCTGGAGACCTTTGAGAAAGCAGAAAGCCTCGTCTTGCTCCTGCAGAGCAGCTGTTGGACTTGACCTGTGGACTTCACATTGCACAACCCTCAGTGCCACCTGCGACGCTCCCAGCGCTCTCAGTCCTACACCATGGACTCTTGCTTTACCGGAAATGTGGGCTGCATCTTTGTCTGGGCGATTCTAGATTCTGAGTGTATCCATTCCAGAGGAGCCTGAGCGGTATCATGGTTAAAGCACCTGGAAGCTTCTGGGAGGTCAGAAGTCATGAGCTGCTCCTACGTGTGGGCCATGGTGGGAGAGGGACGGTGTGAACCTGGCAATGTGCTTCCAGAGAGATTTCAGTCTAGGAAACACCATCAGGCAGTTCTCAACTCTGCCCTCTCAGTAGGAATGGACTTGATGACACAACAACAGCAGCAGCAGCAGCAGCAGCAGCAGCATCACTATGACTCTCTCTGGGTTTAGTCCGAATCTGGGCCGCAGCACCTTGGGAATCCCAAGTGCACTTGCATTTAAGAGGCTCGGATGAATCTGTGCTAAAGAACTGACCTTGGCCCAACGCTCCCAAATTTGCTGTTCACCCACCCTGTTTTGGAGAAACGTTTGTTACTATTTTGGCGAGACAGCTAGAATTCTTTGGGTCAGAGGTTGGAAAATACTGAGGTAATGGAGCAAACATTAGGCTTAATCTTGGATACTCTGCTGTCTGACCCTTATAATGTCGTCGCTGTATCCGATTTTAAAAGGTCAATTCCCGCCTCCTGCCTTACTGTACGATGAGAATTCAAGTAAGACGATATCCGTACAAGACCCATCGTGGTTAACATCAGCTGTGTGGTCACTCTGTGTTTGGCATGACTTAAAGCATACGTTCCCAAACGGATTGGGTTTGACTTTAGTACTGTAATCCAGGATCCAGGATAAAGTGTAGGTATCTATCTTTGTAGCCCCTCTGCATCGTTCTAACCTTTACCCCCTTGTCCTGGGGGGTGGAGTGTCACACTCACTTCGGGAAAGACAGGGTTAAAGTCTATAAGTTCGCTCACTGAATGCTCGTCCTAGGAGGTAGTCCGTCAGGGTATACAGAGGAAATGAGGGTCTCACAGTCTTTACATGGAAAAGTCAAGATCTGATCTGAGTCCTGGTGGCCCAGTAGCTAAGCGTTCGGTCACTAAAGGAAAGGTTGGCAGTTGAAAGATGCAGTCATCTGCTGCTGTAAGGACTACAGTCTTGGAAGTCTGTGCGGGCAGGTCTGCTCTGTCCCCTCAGGTTCCTATGAATCGGAATCAACTCGGAGGCAATGGGTTTGGCTTTTTTGCATGATTTAGTCTGGACCTAGAGTCTTTTATTTTTTTTCTTTTAAAAGAGCTCAATTGATCTTTACGACTTTTAATCGCAAATGTACAGAATTGCACAGTCACGCTGGGCCGAGCGCTTTAACCAGAACTCTTTATGCTCTGAAGACAAGCAGGAGGCTCTCTGACAGCATTTTCCAACCTCCCCCTACCTGCCCTTGCACTTTAGGCTTCTTGCTTCTGCTTGGCCACTTTAGCTCACACATGATCTCTGCACTCCTCCCTACATGGCGCTGGAAAAGCTACTGGCAGTTCCAGGCGGGGCATGGTGGCAGTTCCACCCAGGGTGTGGTGCAAGCGTGACTTCAAGACGACATGTTCTTGTCATGTCCCAGGAATGAAGGGTGAAGGGGGAGGCTTGCCCCTGGTGAACAGGCTGGGTGCGCTGCCCACAGACGTCACGGCCTGGCCAGCAGAGAACGTATCAGGGTCTGCGGTTGCTGCGTACTCGGGGACAGAAGCAGTGCCGCCTAATAACAATCTGCCCCTCCTTTTGTTCCCGGTCCCTCTCCCTCTTTCAGATGTTCAGTCTCTGCTGGATAGCATTTCTCTGTGGTTAAACACATTAAAGTGTAAATATTTTTATTTTACACTTTATTTTATTTCATTAAAAATAATGAAGGGGGGAGAAAGAAAATAAAAATAACGAAAGGGCGGGGAGGGAGGGGGAGGGAAAAAAGGAAACCGAGCTGATTCCAGGAACCCAAGTGGAAGGCGAATTTTGAGAATGACGAGGGCAACGAATGTATAAGGATGCTTTACTCAATTGATGTATGGATGGATGTGATAAGAGTTGTATGAGCCCCCATAAAAAGATTTATTAAATTAAAAAAATAATGAAAGGTAAATATCATCCCCAACCGAGAGTCTGGCACACTCAGTTTCCAGGCATGTGCCCATTTCTGCTATATTCTTCCCTAGATATTTAAGGCATAGGTGCAGTTATGGGTGCCCATATCCCTACCTATTGCTTTAAAAAGAGTCAGATACTATCCCTACATAATGCTCTGCCCCTTGCTTCTTTTATTGACATATACTTCACAGAGCACAAATGTCACCCCTTTAAAGTATACAATTCAGTGATTGTTGGCATACGAATATTCACCTCTATCTGATTCCAGAACATTTTCATCTCCAAGGAATTGAGCAGAGAGAGAGAGAGAGAGAGCGTGTCCTGCCTCCACAGAGGAAATACAGGAGTTCCCAGAATTCTCAGGAGAAGACCATGCCCACACAGAGGCCTCATTGACTACACAATGATTGACAGGCTACACTCCACCCTTTCACTCTCAATCCTCGAATTGACACCAGATTATGTAACTGCCACATGTGGTCATTCCATGTTTAACTCTTTGAAGAAATGCTGCTTGCCTTAGCATAGCTGCACCACTGCACACGCCCACCACCAGCAGGGCGGGAGGGCCTCAAGTTCCCTCATCCTTGCCCCACTCATGGTCCGTGTTTCTATGACAGTCGTCTCCGTGGCGTGAAGTGGCCTCTCATCGTGGTCTTGCTGTTCATTTTGTGGATGACGCATGACGCGGGGCGTCTTTTCAGGTGTTCCTTAGCCACTTGTATGTCTCTTTGGAGAAACGTCTGCTCAACTTACGTCTAAAAAATGATGAATTAGGTGAAGCTTTCCAGGCTAGAGGATTTATAGTCAATAGACCGTATGCCGTGTGTCTCCACACACCCATCGCAACCCCCTCTATGCTCCATCGCTTCGCTCACTTCTTCCCTGTTTCCTGTCTCTCTCTGCCTTCTTTCCTAACCTTCTGTATTGTGTCCTTGGGGGAAAAGCTGCCTGTGAACCTGAAATGACTGACTATCCTAACCCAGAAGTGAATTCAGTTTCAGACCTGAAGGGTAACGGAGGCCCATGATCTTAGAGATCCCACCAGCTGCTTTAACCAGTAACCTTGGTCTCTGATCATATTTGGGGTTTGTCCCACATTTCCCTGCTCTTCCTCTCACTGCCACCGAGGTGATGCACTCAGAGAGACCCTCTGGGCAGGGCAGCCCTGCCTCAGTGGGTTTCCGAGACTCGAGAGCTTCATGGGAGTAGAAAGCCTCATTTTTCTCCCCAAGACTGGCTCGTGGTTTCAAACTGTTGATAGCAAGGTTAGCGGCTCAACTTGTAGCCCACTTGAAAATTGGTAGTGGGCTTTGAATGCTCTTAATTGGGCTACTCATCTTCCTCTTATCCAATGGTTCTCCACCTTCCTCATGCTGCGACCCTTTAATGCGGTTCCTCATGTGGGGGTGACCCCCCAACCATAACATTATTGTTGTTACTTCATCACTGTCCTTTTGCTACTGTTGTGAATCGGGGAACCCCTCTGAAAGGGTCGTTCGACCCCCAAAGGGGTCACGGCCCACAGGTTGAGAACCGCCGCAGTCCTCGCGTTGTAAGAGTTCTTCATGCGTCCTAAATACTAGTCCTTCATTAGATTTATGGTTTGCAACTATGATCTCCCTTCCTATGGAATATTTTCCCACTTTCTTTTGTCTTTTAAAATGCAAAGTTTAAAAAATTGGGACTAAATTAAAATTTCTCTAGTTCTCTTTGTTTGCTTGTGTTTTGGGTATATTATGGTCACACTTTATAGACATGATTACTTGCTAATTCACTGCTATCAAGTCGGTGCTGACTCATAGCGACCCTATAGGGCAGGGTACAACTGCCTCTGAGTTCCTGAGATTGTAACTCTTTATGGGAGTAGAAAGCCCCATCTTTCTCCCTCGGAGCCGCTGGTGGTTTCAAACTACTGACCTTGCGTCGCTGCTCTGCGACATGATGGATGGATTCTAATGTCAAGACTGATGACACCACCATGCACACACCTTCAATAAAGTATGAAGAGGCTTATTTGCATAGTGAGACTTTTTTGGAGAAAGCCAGGTGGGCTTCCCACGCTGGCCAAAAAAGTAGGGGTGGGGGGGGGGAGCTTGAGGAAAAGAGATTGGCTTGGGATACTTATGGTGGGCATTTAGGGTCCGTCCTTACCCAAAGAACTTGGCCTCTGGCTTCCCTTCCTGAGAAATAATCTCTAGGACCTTGGAATGCCTGAGAGTTCCTGATCTGGCAGGTTATACCTGAGAAGCGACTTTAGGTTGGGGACTAGATAGGTCACTGGGCTTATCTCGTGATTGTTACCTTGTGGTGGCTAGCCCAGACAAAAAACTCACCAGGTGAGTTTCTGTCATCAGAGTGACTGAAGAAGGGCCGGGAGCCGCAGCCCAAGTCACCAGTGACGACACCACTAGAAGCTCTGGGCGTTGAAGCTCCGTTAGCTTCTGAGTACAACATGGCTGCTCCCGGAGAGGGTGCTGCCGACGATGGGGCATAGAAGCTCTGCGTGGGGGACCCTCTCAGGCAGCACCTCTTTCCTTTCTGGATGCTGACCCTCCTTTGCCTGTGTGTACTGAAGCTGTAGCTGTAAGTACAGTATTTTCTGCAAGATCTGTATTGTTCCCGTGAATTCTAGAACCCCAGGGAGTAGTGGGCTCTGCGGGTCAGAAGTGCGGGGATCTTCTGGGAACTCCCAAGCTTAGAGCTGTCCTTCTGGATAGTGAGTGGGGGAACCCCAAGTTTGTGGCCCACAGGTCAGAAGCGTGACTGTCCTGTGCACGCCCCAACTTGCGAATTGAGGCCAAGGTCTTCTGCAGAATTGGAAGTTTGACGGACCGTGTACTCCCCCCAGGAGATCTGGTCTGAGGCAGACATGCTGCCGGTGTGGCTGGTATGCCAACTGAGCAGAAGTGAGAAGTGGAGATCTGGTACAGCCTCATAGCTAGGGTGGAAAAAAGTAGAGTCGGGGTGTTCTCGTGGATGGTGTGTAGGACACGGAGCTGGGTGACTTTGGGCATCACGGCAGGAAGGTTGTTTTGGTATCAGTTGAGTCTAGGCGTTTGGAGCCAGGTTGATAGGGATCGAAAAGTACTAAAAGTACCTTGTGGGGACAAAAATAACTCTCTTGGAATGTTCTTATCAGAGAGGGACTTGCCTCACTTAAGCAGTAGAAAAAATATCTGCCTTGAGCATTCTGCTTTTTTGAGAACCGTGGTTGTGAGATAAAATTAACAACAACCACTTGAAAGGTCAGGGAGCCGAGAGTTTTGGAGGCCGCACCCCAGGACGGGACTCCGCGTCCCTGCCTTCTGCGTGGAGAAGCCAGCGGCGGGGCTTGTTCTGCTGTGTAGTCTCCACATCGACAAACACAAAGCCGAAGGGACTGCTGGGCAGACAGCCCTCAGTTCGTGTTCTTAGTGTTGCCTCTCTAGTTTCTAATAGTCCTCGCAATGGCTAGGCAGAACTCACAGGCGAAATTCACGATTGCAGGGTTTCTGACGGAAGTTGCCAAGTTGGAATGCCAGCCTTCCGTCCCTGGAGAAGGACATCGTGTTTGGTTAAGTGGAGGGGCGGCCCAAACGGGGAAGACCTAAACCAGAGGATGGGCGGGGCCGTGGCGGCAGCGCAGGAGCCGTTGTGAGCACGGTGCTGGACCGCGCGGTGGGAAGGGACTCGGTGGTACGTCATAGCAACCACAGCAGCCGTGTCTGGGAGAGATGCTTATCAGGACTCCGTTACCGATTTGCGCAGGTCTGCTGATAATACCACTCTGTTGTCAATCTTAAGCATTCCGTTTAAGCTCCACGGGTCAGCAAGCCCAATGTCCTGAATCAAATGCTGGGGGCACCCCATTCTAGTAAGCCTCCACTCAAAGCCACTCAGCTCCACTTCGGTGGGCCAGCAAGTCCATCTTCCTCAATGAAGTGCCCAGAGCAAGGAGCACCCCTCCGCAAGGCAGCCCACTACACAGAAGCCCTCAGCGGCACCCTGCTCCACAGCCAGCCTCTTGTTCAAAGCATCGGGCTGTATTGGCTCTGTGGGCTGGGAAGTCCCCTGCTACCTCATGCCCTGGCGCCTGGTTCTGCCGGTGTGGCTCGCCTGCCACTCCTCTGGCGTCAAAACTGCCTGCTAGATTAAGGAGGTTCAACATGCAGGAATCTCAGGATCCAGAGGATGGGCTCCACTCCTGACTCTCTTCTACTGAGCCCTGCCCCCTTCCCCCCTGCTTCGCAGAGGGCTCATTTTATACCCAGCGGAGGGCAAGCACAAATAACCCTGTCCACACTCACTGAGTGCTGATAATCCAGTCGGTGTCTTAGCCCACCTTCTAACCTGGACTCTTTGGGACATGGAAGGTAACTTGGAGGCACTAACAAAGCCTATGGTCAGAAGACTCCTCTTACCAAGTAATGCAGGGATGGGCCAGATTTGACCCATGGGTTGTCGTTGACCAATCCCTACTGTATAATATTCTGTTATATAAATATATCACAATACATTTAGTGATTCACTCTTCTGTTGTGGATATTTGGATTACATCTACTCTTTTTTTTAATCTGTTTTTTTTAATTTTGTTACCCCCTCATATAACTACTTTTTTTTCTAATCTTAGAAAAAATTTTTTTAACATTTTATTAGGGGCTCATACAACTCTTATCACAATCCATACATATACATACATCAATTGTATATAGCACATCTGTACATTCTTTGCCCTAATCATTTTCTTTTTTTTTTCCTCCTCTTACATCTACTCTTAAATGCAACGATAAGAGATCCTGTGTGTGTTGATGAACTTCGGCACTTGTTTTTGTTGGGTAAACTCTCGGCAGAGAATTATTGCGTCGTAAAACAGGCTTATGTGTAGCTCTCCACCACGTTGTCACTTTCTCATACTGCGGTGGCTTGGGTCTTGCTGTGATGCTGGAACCTAGGTCACCGGGGTCGCCAAACTGAGCAGGTTTCAGCAGAGCGTACAGACTAAGAGCAGACTATGGAGAAGGAAGGGCCTGTCCATTTCTGAGGAATGGGCGACTGAAAACCTTCTAGGCAGAATCAAAACATCGCCAGGTACTAAAAACCTCATGAAAAGAAGCAGAACCATATCAGAGAGATTGTCAGCAGATGAGTCCCTTGGGTCAGAAGGCACTTATAGTATGGCTGAGGAAAGGCTGCCTCCTCCAAGTAGGATCAACCATAATAACATGGATGGAGTAAAGCTGTCAAGCCAGCGGTTCTCGACCTGTGGGTCGTGACCCCTTTGGGGGACAAACAATCCTTTCAGAAGGGCCACCCAATTCATAGCAGTAACAAAATGACAGGAAGTAGCAACAAAAATAATTTTATGGTTGGGGGTCACCCCACACATGAAGAAGTGTATTGAAGGCCTCAGCATGAGGAAGGTGGAGAACCACTGCTTCAAGCCCTTCATTTGCTGATAGGGCACAACTCAGTGTGACAGGACTGGCTGCCCACACCAACAGCCCTTCATCAGAACTTGGAATGTATGAATCTAGGAAAATTAGAAGTTGTCAAAAAGGAAATGGCATGCATAAAAGTCAGCATTCTAGTTATTAGTGAGCTCAAATGAACGAAGATTAGGCATTTTGAATGAGCAAATCATACAGCTTATTAAGCTGGGAATGATACAATCAAGAAGAATGGAGTTGCATTTATCACCAAAAAGGGCACTTCAAGATCTATTTTGAAGCACAGTGCTGTCTGTGATAGGACTATATCTATCGTCATTCGAGGAAAGTCACTCAATACCACTGTTATTCAAATTATATTCACCAACCACGAAAGCTAATGGTGAGGAAACTGAGAAATTCTACCAACATCTTCAGTCTGAAATTGATCAAACGTGCACTCAAGATTCATTGATAATTATTGACCATTGAATGCAAAAGTTGGAAACAAGGAGGAAGAGACAGTACTTGGAAGATATGACCTGGGTGATAGAAAAGAAGCCTGAGATAGCATGACAAAATTTCGTAAGACCAACAACTTCATCGCAAATACCTATTCTCAGCAACACAGAAGGTGCCTGTGCATATGAATGTCCAGATGGAACACACAGGAATCAACTAGACTCCATCTGTGGGAAGAGACAACGGAGAAGCTCAGTATTGGGAGCTAATCCCAGGCCAGGGACTGATTGTGGAGCAGACCATCAATTGCTCATATGTAAACTAAGGTTTAAGATGAAGAAAATTAAAACAGGTCCACGAGAGCCAACATATGGGTTTGGGTCAATCCCACCTGAATTTTTGAGACCATTGGAAGACCTGGCACGCTGTGGGATGATATCAAGAGCATTAGCCATGAAAAAGGGTGAAAGGCAATTTTAAAATCAGGAAAGAAAGAAGAGATCAGCGTGGATGTCAGAAGAGACACTGAAACGTGCTCTTCTAAGGCAAGTGGAAGAAATGGTCAAGTCAACGAGGGAAACAGAACATTCCAAAGGCCAGCGTGAGAAACACAGTAAAATAGTGTCATGAAACATGCAAAGACTTAGAGGTAGAAAACCAGAAAGGAAGAACACACGCAGCACTTCTTAAACTGAAAAGTCCCAGCCTTTGATTGGCAATATTGAAGGATTCTATAGGCAAAATACTGAATGATGGAGGGAACATCAAAAGAAGATGGAAAGAATGCACCGAGTCACTGTATCAAAAAGAACTGGTCGACATGCCACCATTCCAGGAGGCAGTATTTGAGCAAGAACTAATGGTCCTGGAGGAAGAAGTTCAAGCTGCACTGAACCACGGCTGCAGGAACTGATGGGACACCAAGTAAAGTGTCTCAACAAGCTGGTGAAGCACTAAGAACGGACTCATCTATGCCAGGAAATTTGGAAGGCAGCTACTTGGCCTTCTGACTGGAGGAGATCCATATCTGTACCGAAGAAAGGTGACCCAACAGAATGCTCAAACTCTAGGACAGTATCACTGGTCTCACATGCTGATATATTGGTGCTGAAGATTATCTAAGAACGGGGGCAGCAGTACATGGGCAGAATGCTGCCAGATGTTTAGGTCAGATCCAGAAAAGGTCATGGAACTAGGGACATCGTTGCTGACGTCAAATGGATCTTAGCTGAAAGCACAGAATACCGGAAAGATGTTTATTTTATTGATTGCATTGTATTGACCATCCAGAGTCTGTGACGGCTCACGTGGTAGAATGTCCATTTGACTATGTGGGCCACAACAAACTATAGATAGCCTTGAGAAGAATGGGAATTCCAAAACACTACGTCATGCTCACGTAGGACGTGTCCATGAATTAAGAGGCAGTTGTGGGAACAGAACTAGGAAAGGCGTGTGTCAGGGTTGCATCCTCTCACCATACTTATTCAACCTGTAGGCCGAGCAAATCCTCAGAGAAAGCTGGATTTTAGGAAGAGGAATGGGGCATCAGAATTGGTGGAAGGCTTATTAACAACCCAAATACACAAATGGCATACCCTTGCATGCTGACAGTGAGGCCTTGCTGATGAAGAGCAGGGATTGCAGCCTTGAGTTTGGATTACAATCCAATGTAACGAACAGGCGTCTTCACAACGAGACCACTAGGTACCAGCATGGGAAACTGAGACAATATTGAAGTTGTCAGGATTTCATTTTGCTTGGATCCATAATCAATGCTCACGGTTGCAGCAGTCAAGAGATCAAATGACACTTTGCATCAGGTCAATAAATTACACGAGATCTCCTTAAACTTTAAAGTGTTGAAAAGCAAGGATGTTACTTTGAAGCCCAAGTGTGCCTGGCCCAAGCCAGGATATTTTCAATGGCCTCATATGCATTTGAACGTTGGATGTTGAATGAGGAAGACCAAAGAAAAATCGATGCATTTTAATTATGGCATTGGTGAAGAATATCGAAAGTCTCATAGACTGCCAAAAGAACCAACGAATCGATCTTGGAAGAAGTCTTGCCAGAATTCTCCTTAAAGCAAGGATGGTGAGACTTTGTCTTGCCTACTTTGGACGTGTCGGGAGAGACCAGTCCCTCGTGAAGGTAGAGGAAGACCTTTGACCAGATGGATGGACACATTGGTTGCCTCAATGGGCTCCAACATCAGAGCAATGGTAACGGCGCAGGACCAGGTAGGTTTCCTTCTGTGGTGCGTAGCGATAGTCTGAACCAACCCCATGCCCCCCAACACAGCGGCAGCCACACACCGCCACGTAGAGCTCTCATGGATAGAGACCGTCTTCGGAAGTAGTGGCAACAACTCACGCCCACTAATGAAGTTGCTTCACATCCCAGTGACATTTGGTACGGTCGGTTTTCTTAATTATAGCCAGTGAGGTTCGGCGTGTGGTGATATATCATCGTGGATTTTAATTTTCACTTTCCTGATGACTGACCGCATTGAGCACCTGTTCAAAGGCTTGCTGGCCGCTTGGATAGTCTCTTTTGGGAACTATTCTGTTCAAATCTTTTGCTGATTTATTTTTTCTTTCTTTGAATGTTCTGCTATTTTTCTGCTGTTTATTTCTAAACTGATGTTCAGCCATCTGCACTACCCAGAGGCTCCTTTTGCTTGCTTACTTCTGACAGCGACTGTGTCTTTTCCTGATGAGTTAGGGAAGTTCCTTGTGACGTATTCTTAATTCAAGCAGCTTGTTCGCGATATGCATGACACAGAGTCTTCCCAGCTCTGGCTCACTTTTTCACTTTATTAATTATGTCTGAATATTTTGATGAACAGCACTCTTGCTTTAAAAGAAGTTGCAAATACACTTTATTTTCCCAACAACACCCAGGGCTTTCACTTGGTAACAATGATAGGTTACTTATCTGGCACCACCAATCGGATCGATTACTGGCCTCTCCATTACTTGGAGATGGCTTTGCCAACAGGAGACAAGCTCCAGGAATTCCAGCTTGTTTTGCTGTTTGTGACCACACAGCAGCCACCCAGAAAGTGGCCCCTCGAGCAACTACAGCGTGACTATACTTGTCATGAAAACAAGGGCCACCTTTTTGAACGCAGCAGCTCTTAATCTCAGTGAGGTCTGGTGATCTTTTATTTTTCTGTTAAATCTTTGCCTGCACCATGGTCACAAAGGTCTCCCAAGCCGTCTTCTATAGACTAGTTGACATTTCACATCTAGGTCTATGGTTCATCTTGAGTTGCCTTTTCTGTTTGCTGTGAGGAAGGACCCAAAAGTGGACTGGATGACCAATTGTCCCAGTGCTAGTGAGTGCAAAGACCATCCGATCCTCCCCAAACTGTTGAGGGAGTCTGTAGTGTGTTCAGTGCTGGCGAGCGTCCCAAGCCTATGCCCCAAGAGGAAAGGGTGGTAGCGGGGAGTCTAGATGTTCTGAGCTCAAATAGTGTAGTCGTCCACTGCAAGGTGGGTGAGGGTTATAGGGAAAGGTGGTTGGCAGTTTCTTTCTGTGAACGTCTCAGTCTTCATGCACCTTGAAGTATATCCTAGCAGGTCTAGACTTTTCAGGTGGTGTGGGAAGTCTGGAGTGTCCCAAGAAACTACCTAATTCAGCTTTGCGGTTTCATCCCCGCCCCCCTCCCATGACTTTCCATATTTCCTAGGTCAACGGTTTGCTTTTAGAGGAACGGGGCTTTGAATCACAGTGACTGAGTTAGCAGGTGCTGGCAGCAGCAGTCACCCCGGGGAGGGGAAGTCCGGATATTTTGAGACCAATAAGCCATTCATTCCTGTCAGTGGACGAAAGAGAAAGCAGATCCCCAGCCCAGGGTCTACAAATGCCAGATTGTGACCTAATATTTTCCAGACTCCCGACTCTGAGCCCCAAATTTCCTGGACGGCTCCCCAGTGCCTCTCTTGGGCACTCTGCCATCTGCAAGGGACAAGAAAGCCACTTTTGTATCCATTTCCCTGATGCTCTGATTGCGGGGCAGACATGGGATACTCGCTGTTCTTCGCCCTTTCCAGAGCGGAGCAAAGCAGCTGGGGTGGGGTTTCTTCTGCGCCGCACTGCAGATGTGGGGTGAAGACTTGGCGCTCATGTCGACTCATGGCTCCCTCAGGGACCCACACTTGATTCCCAAGCACCTGGGGTCTTCGGGGCAGCTGTGCCTGCAGATAAGGCACCTTGGGATCTGTGGCTCCACTGACATAGAACTGTCCTTGGCCTCTACTGTCCTGGGAAGGCACAGGGACTGCCAGGAACAGATACCTTATTCTCTGTCATGTGAATCCAGGTGTTTGTGGCCCACTGCTAGGGGTCCAGGAGAGCCTGTCACTGAATAGCCAAAGACAGAGACCAGGCGGATTTGAGAAATCCTGTTTATTCTTGAAAGCGCTGACAGAAGCAAACAGCCAGTCTCTTTCTCTGAATGGTTCCCAAGATCCAATGAGATGCAAACACATTATATACCCCAAACTTTGTAGCAGGTTGGGTGTGTGTGGATAATTGACAAGGTTTTAACAATACCAGATGAGTTCCAAGCAGTGGGACAAAAGAGAACATGGATCACAAGAAACAGTTGATATTTTCCCATAGGATTTTCAGACCGCTAATAGGTATGTATCGTCATTGTTCCAGGGATTATCTGGCCGGTGGTGTTCCCTAAGGTTTCTGTCTCCATGCTTATCTAAATGGCCCTACTTCCTCATTCCTGCAATGGGAAAATGAATGGGCTTAAAAGGGGCTGTTACATCCTGGGTCCCGTTTATCAAACTAAATGTCAACAGACCGAATCTCAAACAATGCAACATTTCCAGTGTTCGATGAACAGCAGGCTAACTCTCACTCCCTCTATCAAGTTCTCCCATTAAATCTTTATCATGGTAGTCACTGGCCAAGACATTCATGGGAAAACAACCACCAGCTAATCGTCCCTGCTCTTAAAGGGCCTTTATTCGGGGGCGAGGGACAGACAGTGAACATATAAGCAAATAACACAGGATGTGAACTTAAGTGCTGGGCATGGGCATACAGCAGGGTAAGGGGGTGGTGGTCGTGGTCAGGCTGGTTCTGGGGAGCAGGGCTGAGTGGGGGATGGGGATGGGGGTGGGAGCAGGGCCAGCTCCAGTGAGAAGGTGATGTAGGACCAAAGACTTGCAGGAGGGCAAGTGAGCTAGGGGGTGATAGGGAGGAAAGGTGCTATGCAGAGGAACAGCCAATGCAAAGGACTCGGACTTGGCTCACCTACTTTGATCAGACAAATTCTAAAGCCAAAGCCTGGTGGAGCTAAGAAGAGGTATCTTCACTCACTCACTCACTCACTCACTCACTCACTCACTCACTCACTCACTCACTCACTCATTTGTCACACATTGCGGGTCTACCAGGTGCCAGACACCCACACCCTCTGTATTTCTCCTCCAGAGATGCAAAGGATGGTCCAGCTCATCCGCCAAGAGCTCTCCAGGACCTCTGCCCACACTGGCTTTAGCCACGCCCCAGGAGGGCGGGGCGGAGGAGATGTAGTGATAGATTAAGTCTCCCTCGCATTGCAACCTCCTAGATGCCCGTCTAACAAAATTAAAATCAAATGTGCTCAACTCCAACTTCTTTCCTTTCATCCCAACTAATCCTCAGTTCCAGAGGTCTTTGATGTGCGGTTTTCATTAAATCATGAAAAGCCCTTTGTGCCCCAGGCAGCCCGCTTTGAAGCCTCCCCCCTCCCTGGCCTCCCTTCCCTCCACCCCCCTCCCTCTACTCCTGTCCCCACTGTGAAGAAATGTGCCCCCTTCTTAGCAGAGGGTTGGCATGGCAGGACTCAGTTCTGGTCATATTTGACATTCCTAAGCCCCACTCCCAGGTCCTGAAGGAGGTGCCCCGTAGACATAGAAAAGCAGCTACAGATGCGTCGCTTCATGTAAAACCCGGGCTGCCCTTAGACTCGTTCCTTGCCACGCGGAATCCCCCGTAGACATTTCCAACCTGTTGCTTTCAACACGGCTCTCTTGATGCTCGCCTGCCCTGACTCCTGCATCCTCTTAGCTCCCTGTGCCAGTAAGCAGCGCCACCCGCCTAAGTGACCGGAAGTAGGGCTGGGGGTGGGGAAACCACCCAATGCCTCCAAAGTAAGTCCTGGCAGTCAAGTCCAGGCTGAGTCACGGAGCACCTAGAACGGTGCTCCAGAAGGCTTTCAGTGGCTGGCTTTCCAGAAATAAATCTCCAGCCTCTTTTTTGACCTGCCTTTGGGGTTAGCAGCTGATCACATTCGCTGGTTGTATCACCCAGGGACTAGCTTTATTTTTAGTTGTGAGAAACATATATATAATATACATATATTAAATATATAAATACATATAATAAATATATATTAACTTCCCGTTTAAGCTCCTTGTAAGCCTATAACGTAGTTGAGCTGATCACATTCCTGAAGTCGTGCAACGGTGAGCACAATTCTTTCACCACCTCAAAAAGAAATCTTGTGCCCATCAAGCAATCATTCCCCATCCTTTTCTCTACCCCCAAGCAAACGAACTCACTGCACCGAGTCTATGCCCACTCAGCGCCCCTGTAGGACCAGGTAGAACGACCTCTGGGAGTCCCGAGAGTACAATCGGCTATGGGAGTAGAGAGCTCCGGCTTCCTCCTGGAGATCGGCTGGTGGTTTCTAATTTGAGTTCCAGTTGGCCCCACGGCACTGAGTTTGGCCTTTTCTGGCTTTATGCCTTTGCACCTGATGTTCCCCTTGCTTAGAATGCCCTTTCTCCCCTGGTCACAGGAGTCAGGGACTACCGTATATACTCGTGCATAAGCTGAGTTTTTCCAGCACATTTTTAATGCTGAAAAAGCCCCCCCCCTGGCTTATACTTGAGTGAGGGGTCCCACTTACCTGTTCTCCGGTGCAGTGCGGGTGTTCTCCTGTCTCTCCTAACCCAGGCTGCTCTATGAAAAGTCATGTCATCACGTTCTGGAATATTATCAGCCTGCGTTAGACCTCACACTATACAGGCTGCATGTGTCATGCAGTGAGGCAGCGTAAGTAGTAATGAGCACACGCAGTAACAGCGTGTATAGTTGTTGTTCATAGCATGCTGTTCTTGTTGACCTTCTTTTCCACTTACAGAGCTAGTTCACTGTCTTTGAAATAAATATTCAAAGGCATTTAATCTACTGATGCCTCAATTAATGTAATTTTTTGGTATCTATTTTTATTTTGAAACTTACCAGTAGCTGCTGTATCTCCCACCCTAGGCTTGCACTCGAGTCAATCAGTTTCCCCAGGGTTTTTCTTGTGTGTGTGGTAAAATTAGGTATCTTGGCTTATATTCAGGTTGGCTACTACTCGAGTATATACGGTATGTTCTCCACTCACATTGTGACTCAACATTCCACAAAGGACGAAACCGCTAAGGTGCACTTCGGTCAGTATTTAAAACGTTCCCTTTGCATAAAACACTGAAGAAAAGAAAAGACTGGGGGCAATGTCGGCACCTCTCATGCCTGAGAAAGGATTCATTACCAGATATAGAAAGAATTTCTGAAACTTACGGCCAGTGCCATTAAGTCCATTCTGACTCATCGTGATCCTAATGGATACATAAGATCAGCTCCTTGGGGGTTGCAGATGCAGACTCACTGCAGCCAGTCAATCCTGGCTCTAGTGACATTGTAGGACAGGACCGACTGTGAAGGTGGCTGGGGGTCCAGTGGTTGACCTGGCTGTCATTAGCCTGATACTTAACCCAGTGCGACACCAGGGCCTCTTTTCCAAAACTGAACAGAGAGAAAACAGACGAGCGGTTATTGTTGCTGTTATTTTAAAGGAACAGAAAATTGACCCCAGCGGTACCGCAGGCTGACTCATGATGAACTATGGAACAAAATAGAACCGTCCAGGGGTGGGGCGGGGGTTCCTCCACTGTCCTCTTGACAGATGCAGACTGCCGCCTCTTCCTCTGCCAGGTTGGTTGGTGGGTTTGGACTGCTGACCTTTCAGCAGCCGAGTGCTCTCCAAGGCTGACCAGGGCTCCTTAAAGGAAGCTATGCCTGTGACAAATAAGCATATGGAAAGATGCTTGACATCATTAGTCATCTGTTGTTGGTTCTGTCTACTCAGCTCCGGGCTTGCATGGAGCAGGATGAAACATGCACCCCCCTCGTGATTTGAATCCACGCTGGCTACTGTGTCTGCCCATCCCACTGACAGCTTCCTTTGTCGTTGCTGCCTCTTTGTCAGACAGGATGACCTTTTCTAGCCAGTGGTCTTTCCCGGCGATTCAGCCAACTCAATCAAGCCAAAGACGCCCCATCTCTGCTTCCCCAGGACCATTCTGGTTATAGCTCTGTTAAGACTGATTTGCTGCCTCAGTTGGCAGGGTGCGGCATAGTTGATGTTCTCCACCAACGCCACAGGGCAAGGGCAGCGCATGGAGTCTTCTTCTGCCTTTCTTGTTCACTGTCCAACTTTGGCTTTCCTCTGACCACGCTCAAACACGTCTTCTCGCTCACTGCTACTGAACCATTGCTGTCTCCGAGGCATCCCCACCCCCACCCCGCCCTCCTGACACCCAGGTCCCAAGGAGAGGCGCCTTTGAACACAGTGGGGTGCCACTTCCTACCGCCCCTGAGAGCTGTGTTAGAAAGATAGAAAGAAACAAGGGTTGGTGAAGGTGTGTAGAAATCAGAACGCTCATCGTTGCTGGTGGGACTTTAAAGGGGTGCAACCATGGTGGAGACGTTGGTTGGGACCTCACAGAGGGACCCACAGAACTGCCTGCTCTTGTCTGCTATTGAGTCTTGGCAATCATCTGCACAACGAAGGAAACACTGCCCGGGCCTATGCCACTGGCACGACTGGTTAGGAAGTGGACAATAGTCCATGTGGCCCACAGGGTTGGCATCGGTAAAAGATTGCCAGCCTCGCTTCCTGGTCCATGCTCATCTGGATGCTCCACTGAAACCTGTGCAACAACATGCAAGTCACTCCGACGTAGTGGCCGAGAATCTTCCATGGAGCTGAGCACGCTACCATGGGACTACCGGCGGATGCACGACCTGGCCGTCCTGGCCCTGGCTATCTGCTCCAGGGAATTGCAAGCAGAGGCTCAGACAGACAAACTCATCAGTGTTTACGTTCACAGTATCCAAGAGGTGAGAACAATCCTTGTGTCCATCAACAAGTGAATGGATAAACACAACATGTTCTAGCCATGCAAAGGAGCCACCAGCTGCTCCACAGGAGAAAGATGGGGCAATCTGATTGCAGAAAGTTACAGTCTTGGAGACCCCGCGGGGCAGATCCACTCTGTCCTACAGGGTTGCTAGGTGACCAAGAGCACCTTTCCTAGTGCATCTCAGGGTGGTTAATCTGAGTGTTAGGAGGGTGGGGAGGATTCCCAGGGGAAGGAGTGCCTGGAGAAAACAGGCATTCCTGTTTTCATTAGCACCGACTCTATTTTGTGTGTGTGCTCAGTTGTGTGCACTCTAACACGGGTGTTGATTCATATAACCGCCGCCGCCGCCGCCTGAATACAGCCGTGGGTTTGGGTATTGTTGCTTTTGCAGTAGCCACACAGTGGAGTATTATATAGCCATAAAGAGGCGTGGAGCTCTACTACCGCTGCTGCTTGGAAACACTATTGAGAAGCAGTGAGGAAAGAAATCAGACACACATGCACACACATCCGATTACCGCCCCCTCCCTCCTCCCCTTAGATGAAAGGTTTAGAGCAGGCAAACACATACGGACAAAAATTTATTCGTGGTACCAGAGGCAGGCACGAGGGGACAATGAGTGAGGAGCTAGCACTTAAGGAGTTCTGAGTTTCCGTTTGGCGGAGATGAAGCACTTTGGGGACCCAGCCGTGGTGATGGTTTGTACAAGTTGGTGGCTACAACTCATGTCGCAGGACTGGACGTGGAAGGAATGGTCCGTGTTGAGGATCTCTGTGCTGAGCTTTGCCGCAGTGAAGCCATTTTAAAGGCACATTCAGGCGGACAGCGAGATCTCCCGTTCCACTGGCTATCTAGTCAGTCCTTTCTTGACGCTGCCTGGCTGGCGGGTCCTGGTCCCGCCCTACTTAGTCCCATCAGGCAATCCCGGCTCTTAGGACAGGTTGAAATTGGCCCTGCAGGTTTCCAAAACTACCAATCTTTATAGGAAACATTCCTCTTTCTCCTGTGGGGCTGCTGGTGGTTTTGAACCGTTAACCTTAAGCCACTATGCCACCAGGGTTCCAAACCTGATGCTGACTCATACTGACTCCTAGGACAGAGTAGAACTAGCCCTGTAAGTTTCTGAGACTGTAACTCTTTAGGGGGGGTCAAAAGACCTATCTTTCTCCAGAGGATCGGCTGTGGGATTTGAACTGCTGACCTGGAAGTTAGCAGTCCAACTCATAACCGTTGCGACACCAGGGCTAGTGGGTAGAAAACAGTGTGGGCTAAGGTTTCAGCCAATTACAATTAATTGGCGCCTTTCTTTAAGGAAAGAAATCCACCAGTTCTCTCAGCCCTCATAAAACTGGTCGTTGGCCGAAGTCATTAAAAGACAGGAAAGACTGATCATGTTTACAACAGGAATTTCGGTAATGCTTTTTGCCTTCTCAAAACCCATCAGAATGGCCTCATGGTGCTTTCCAGTGCCCCACCTTACCACAGTCTAGTTCCTCTCATTCCTCAATCCCGGATTAACCGTTGGCTTTCAAATATTTAGTCCATGCTAGAGACTTCCTCAATAAAACAGCAGTGTTTATTCAAGACTGTGTTTGGGAGACACAAAGGCATGTCCCACACTGGGGTTCCCTCTGGGTTCATGGGTTTATGGTGGTATATTCAAGGCAATAAGGAAACTGGAGTCTGGAGCAGAGTCTGGGAGAGGTCTGCACCTGGGGCTGAGCTGCTATCTTGTCACTGCCTGCCTCGTTTGTCCTGGTCTTGGGCTTGGCCACTTGGTCCTGCTTCCCCCACAGCAGCGGCTCTCAACCTTCCTCATGCTGTGACCCTTTCATACAGTTCCTCATGTGGTGGTGACTCCCAACCATAAAATTATTTTCATTGCTACTTCATCACTGCCATTTGTTACTATTATGAATCATCATGTAAATATCTGATATGCAGGATATATCTTCAATGTTACAAATTGAACATCATTGAAGCATAGTGATTAATCACAAAACAATATGTAATTTTATATTGTAAAATACTTATTTCTAATTACAAATAAGTGAAATTTTGTCGTCAAGCATGGTGTAGCATGGGTAACAGTCTTAATAGAACAACAGTAACCTACAACACTACATTCTGTGACAGTATGTGTAAAAAGCCGACATCAGTGTGAAGGTTGAGATAGGGTTCTTTAGCACCAGATCAGAAATTCTTGGGGCAGTCTTTGCAAGAGCACAACGAAGATCATCTTCCACAACAAGTCTACTTCTGTATTTAGACTTGATAACCAACAGGCCGGAAAACCTTGTTTCACAAAGATGTCAGAAATAGAAGGAGAAAGTGCAACACAGTCTCAGACAGAACAGGATCTGACTGCAAATACTTGATCCAGAATTTTGTAACTGGAATTGTAGAGAAATCAGTTCTTGCTGCATTGCTGTTAAGTTCAATGAACTCCTCTTGTACTCTCTCAGGAACATCTTCATCTCTGGTTGTGAATAGGCTTCTGGCAAGTGCAAATGGGATGTCAGGTAGATTTGTAGATTTGAAATGTATGGTAAAATTTTGTCTGCAAGCATGTGCAAGTGCTCTTTCACACAAATTATTGTAATCCTTTGGTCTAGTTCAATGTCATGTTCCTCAAAGAAAGCAGGTGCAAGTGCTCTTTCACACAAATTATTGTAATCCTTTGGTCTAGTTCAATGTCATGTTCCTCAAAGAAAGCAGACAAGGTAGGCAACACATACGTTTCATTTTCACCTTTTTTTTTTTTTTGGCCAAAGCTGAAGTTTCATTTGGAATGATTGGATATTTTCAGACAAATCGAGGCATGTTACATTTGGTCCTTGCAGTGATAAATTTAACTCATTCAAGATGGCAAAGATGTCAACCAAGTAAGCTATTTTCTGCAGTTCACGTCTATCGTTGAAAAGTACTTCAAACTGCGGTCTTACTTTCTGATTTGAAAACTTTTGAGTTCATCACAAAGCTCAAAAACACGTTTTAAAACTTATCCTCTCAACAACCATCTCACTTCAGTGAGAAATAGCAGCAGAGCATTATTGGGCGCATCCAACTCATTGCACAGTTGTGAAAACAGTCAACTGTTTAATGCTCACCTTTACAAAATTGACAGAACTTGTGATGCTTTTCATTACTTCCTGTAACTCGGTGGCAGCATCTTCATTGCTAATATTTGCCGATAAATCAACAGTGAGTTCTGATGACTTTTGCATTGAAATCTAGATCAACATCCAAGCATAGCTGGAGCACCATCTATGCAAACGTCACAAACCTTTTCCCAAGAGATCTTATGCTCTTTCAGGAATGAACCAACTGTGTCAAATACATCACATTTCAGGAGGTTTGCAAAAAAGAAACTCATCTTTAAAGTCACCATCATTAATATGCCTCATGTAAACCAGTAACTGTGAATAGCTTGCAACGTCTGTAGATTCATCAAGCTGGGAGTAAATATTGGAAATGGAGCAGATTTAATTTCCTGGATTACCTGATCAAGAATATCAGCAGACGTGTCATTTATTCTTGTGCAGACAGTGTCGTTAGATAAGGAAAGTGCACTCAATTTTGTAACAAATTCATCTCCAGTCATAACTTGAACAATGTTTTTGGCCACTGGCAACAGTAAATCCTCAGCAATGGTGTGAGGTTTCATAGCTCTGGTGAGTCTGAGCACCACCTAATATGAAGCTTCAACGGCTGCTATGTTTTGTTTGTGGTACTTGCCACCAGTGTCAAGTCTGGCTTTCTTGAGTCCATCAGCTTTGCTTCTAAAATAGTTGGTATCCTTGCCTGCAAAGCTCAGATGTCCGCTACCAAAATGACATTTTAGTTTGTTCAGCTTCATAGATTCAGCTGATAGAACATCACAACAAATGACACATTGTGGTTTCTCAAGTCCTGCTTGAGAATTATTGAGGTAAAACCATACTGTAAAAAATCCTCACTGTATTTTCTTTTCTTAATGTTCTTCTCTACACAATCCATTGTCATGGGATGGTTTGATAGTGAAAATAATATATAACAATAGCTTTCATAATGCAAAAGATCATACATAGCACAGTTCAGTCAATACAGTTCATTAAAGTTTCCTATGATTTACCATTGTTATTTCTTTTACATACCTGTTACTATCACAAGGGGGCAGTATTCACATCAACCACAGCTGAATATAAAAAGACTGATCAGCATCTAGATTAAGTTCTCATGGTACAGATATATATAGCAGAAATTGATGATTTCACAGTACATGATTTTAGATTTACCCAGTAATTATAATTCATGAAGTGTCTTTTACCTCCAATATTGCTGCTTTCAACACAGTCGCTACTTTTAACAGAGTAGCGGCTTTCAACACAGCAGCTGCTTTCTACACATGTGTGACTGGCCTGCATAAGTACATTATGGTGCCAACCCTGTCACATACACCTGCATTTGCACGGGGTGTGTGTGATGGGATCGGCGGGATGGTGTCATCACGCCGGGTACTTGTATGTGGGTGTATCTTCATGTGGGCAGACCTGCCTGGAGACAGGTCTCGACCCCCAGGTTGAGAACCGCAGTTCCAGAGGGACCTCCTCCATGGAGTGGAGCAGTGTCTGACGGGGATTAGCAGGAGCTAGGGGCTGGGGTGGGGCCGAGGAGCTGTCAGGAAGTGTGCTCCATCCTGAGGGACGAGCGTGGGCACAGGTGTGTCTTGCTGGGCAATTCCTGCAGAGTGGCCAAGAGCCTTATGAGGATGAACCCACTCGATGGTGAGAGTTGGCTTGAGGGCCTGGATTCCCGACACGTGACACTGTTCACTACAGATTAGTAAGTTAGCACAAGTAAGCCCCTATTTATCTTGCTCACTGAGAACAAAAACGAAACTAGACCCGCTCCTGTTAAGTCAATCCCCCCTCAGAGGGACCCGGAGAAGCCCCCCAGGCTGTAAATCTTTTTAGAACCCACAGCCTCGTGCTGCTCCCATGGGTAGCTGGGTAGATGGGAACCCAGGATCTCTCAGTTAGCAGCCACCCACTTTAACCACTGTGCCACCAGGGTTCCTGACCCTGTCCGAGATTGTAGGTTGGAAAGGGGGCTTTGATGCTGGAGGAAGGTGCTGGTGGGCTTGAGAGAGAGGTGGATGCCAGCCAGACCTAAAAGCAGGACCTCGGCTGTGGTGAGAAACTGTGAAAATGTTCACAGCAGATCAGAAAGTAATGCCAGGCAGACCTGGCTTGTTGGGGAACCCAGCACTGTGTGGGAGCCACTATCACACCCCCATTTTATCGAAGAGGAGGCTGGGGCCAACGTGACAAATGTGGCCTCCCGGAGGTCCTCCTTCCCTCCCTCCGTCCCCGCCATGGAAGTCAGACCCTACCTCAGCTCCAAGAGCGGGCCAAGGGCGGCTTCTCCGTTGGCGCCAAACTTGCTGGTGCTTTGATCTTTTCCAGTCATTCTCCTGGTTTTCACTCTCTTTGCAAGGAAAACTCCCCCCCACTCCCCCCAAACTCCGTATTATCTTGAGTGGCGTGCTGCACCGACCCACCCTCCCCGCACCGGCGCCCAGTGTGGCGGACTCCTTGGTGATGCTCTGAAGACACAGAGCAGGCAGGACCTTCAAGTCTTTACTCTCTTGGTGCTCCTGCGGTTAAAATGTGCACGGGAGGCCGCTCTCCTTTGGGCCAGGCTCAGTCACAGGTCGGGGGTGATATTTAAAATTTTCTTATTAGAAAGCTAATGTAAATTAGAAAATTAGAAAGCTAATGTAAATCCACACGGAAAACAGAGAGGGGCAAATTAAAAACCAACCATTGCCCGCAGTTCCGCGGCTCCTAATTTTTAGGATTTTGTTCTCTCGGGGTTTTATTATATTCTTCCCCCTGTGCCTTTCACGCACAGCGACGGCCATGCTGCACCGTGCGCCGGTGTTGCTGCTGTGAGCTGCCATCGAGTCAGGCCTGATCCTGGAAGCCCACGGACAACAGAGCGGCCGCTACTGGGTGCTGTGCCACCCTCACAGCTGGTGTTCCGTGTGAGTCCCTTGGTGCAGCAGGGTGTCCACCCATCATGGCTAGAATCGTCCTCTTATCCGCCTGAGCTCGGCCTCTCCAAGGACAAGAGATGGAACCTCTCCCTTGTTGCTTCTCAGGAGCATCCTGGCTGGACTTGTTCCCCAACAGGTGTGCTCGTTCTTCTGGCCATCCACGATAGAGTCGATGTTCATTGCCAACACCGTCCGTCATTCATGTGCATCCATCCTTCCTTCCTCGTGGTCCAGCTGTCCTAGGCAGACGTGGCAAAATGCCATGACTTTGTTCAGGTGTTCCTTGGTCCTCAAAGCCATATCTTTGCTCTTTATAGCTTTAAAAAAATCATTTTATTAGGGGCTCGTACAACTCTTATCACAATCCATACATACATCCATTGTGTCAAGCACATTTGTACATTTGTTGCCATCATCATTCTTAAAACATTTGCTTTCTTCTTGAGGCCTTGGTATCAGCTCCTCATTTTCCCCTTTCCCTCCCTGCTCACCCCTCCCTCATGAACGTTTGATAATTTATAAATTATTGTTATTTTTGTCATATCTTACACTGTCTGACATCTCCCTTCACCCACTTATATGTAGAGCCTTGTAATCGGTTCCCCCTTTCTACCCCACCTTCCCTCACCCTCCTGGTATCGCCACTCTTACCACTGGTCCCAAAGGGATCATCTGTCCTGGATTCCCTGTGTTTCCAGTTCCTATCTGTACGAATGTACATCCTCTGGTCTAGCCGGATTTGTAAGGTAGACTTGGGATCGTGATAGTGGGGTGGGGAGGAAGCCTTAAAGAACTAGAGGAAAGTTGTATGTTTCATCGTTGCTACACTGCACCTTGACTGGCTCATTTCCTCCCTGCAATCCTTCTGTAAGGGGATGTCCAGTTGCCTACAGATAGGCTTTGGGTATCCAATCTGCACTCCCCCTCATTCACAGTGATATAATATTTTTATTCTTAATGCCTGATACCTGATCCCATCGACACCTCTTTATAGCTTATAGAGGTCTTGAGCTGCAGATTTGTCCAGTGCAATATGTCATTTGACTTTCGACTATGGTTTTCAGTAGCGTTGATCATGGATCCAGGTCAAAAGAAATCCTTGACAACATCTATCTTTTCTCTGCTTAGCCTATCATTTACTGACTACCTCATGGGCCCTGTAAGTTTGGACCAGCATCCATCAATGCCTTTCATAAGGGTTGTTTCTAATTCTAAGACGTGGGCGCACTGAACATCGTTGGGCACCATGTGACAAGACTCTGGGAGCCCAGAGTGCAACAAGAGTAGGTGTTACCAGCTCCAGCTCCATTCTGCTTCTGTGAACACACTAGTCAGAAAGGGGGCTCACCCCAGACCACCAGAGACAAGACAGCTATATGAGTAGAGGTGAGAAGATTCAGAAGCCCAGACTCCAAAGGACAGAGCCGAAAAAGCTTCAGAGAGTCCTAACTGAGGAAAGTGAGAGGCAGAAGCCTCCGTGTCCCACCCAAACATGCAGAGATCTACTGGGAGGCTTCCCCAAGGCTAGCTAGGCTAGGGGGAAGGCATTTATGACTTCTTCCCGGGTGAGCATCCAGCCCCCTCAGAAACTGGAGTTCCCACTTTAGAGAACAAGCAGGTGTCTTCCCTCAGGTGGCCTCACTCTGAGCCACCTATAGCAGGGCTGCCTCTACGCTCCCCACCTCCCTCACCTCGGTCATCCCAGGGCACTGTGCATTCTCACAAGGGACGTGTCCTGGGACTGGGGGCTTTTCTAGAACCAAGGGAGCCAACTCTGAGAATGCAAGCCCTGGGGAACAGCCCTTCACCAGTGATGCGCTGGGCTGCTGGGTAAGTGGCATCAACTAGAGGTCTTTAACTGTCTCCCGTGGTCCTCTGGGGGATGGTGCGCCAGTTGCCCATGAGGTTGACAAGTGCACCCTTGGTGGGCTGCCTGGCCTTCCCTTGTCTCACCTCGCACTTCCCTGCACCTGCAAATAGACTCCTTTCACCCGAGTCCCTTGCCTCTTTGAGCTCCGACACTTGCCTCAGCATCTGCCCGGATGCCACTGTATTTCTTAAGCTGCAACCCCGAAGGGCAGATACTTAGGAAGCAGCCTGGAAGGGCAGGGGAGCAAGGGCATCTTGGATCCTTGAAGTAAAGCCCTGTCTGAGCTGCCCAGCTGCCTGCCCGGGCTGGCCCTCACCCACTGCTCACCCTGCCAGCAAAGTGCTAGGCTTGTGCCAGGCAGCGTGCACCATGCATGTTCCAGGGACTCAGCAAACAAACCCCACACTTCTCTGGGGCCCACCCTGGCCTGTCCACCCCAGGTTGGTCACTTGGGCATTTCCAGCAAAAGTCCCTCTGCTAAGTCATCTCTATGTTGTTCCAAAGCCAGGGAGTCCTTGGCTCCCAAGCTACTGGATTTTGTGCGGCCTACGCCCTCCAGTGGTTAGTTGATGAATGACATGTGGTTCAGGTGCTGGAGCTCTAACACAGAAGAACTGGAAGGCTCCTGGGAAATTCTCTTCCTAGCACCTTTCTTTGGCAGATGAGTGGATACAAGGAAACCTTGGTGGGATGTGTGGTTGCAGTGACACACACACACACACACACAGCAGAGAAAGTCAAACTCATTTGCACTTAGCATACTTCCCTTGCAGGAACTGTGCCCCACCTTCCTGGATTTTCTGGTCACACAGCTTACACTGGGTCTAAAAAGAAGCTTAAACAAACATGTTTTTTAAAGAAATGTTATCATTACGTTCAAATGAAAATCCTGTGTCGATGGCCACAGCCAGTAATCACACCAAGAAATGCTTCGGGGATTAAAATAAAGACATCTAAGTTCCACCAGACATCCCTTCTGGAAGGGCTTAGACACATTGGCCACCACGGGACACCCATCCTTGGCCTCTACTACCATCCAGGAGCCCAGGTGGTGTTGTGGGCTAGCTGTTGTTCTGTTCACTGCAAGGTTGGCGGTTCAAACCCACGAGATGCTCTCGAAACGACTGGCAGTCTGAGAAACCCCATCTAGGGCTGCTGTGAATCAGAACCGACTTGATGGGAGCGGGCTGCTCGCCATCCTCAGTAAGGATACCCACTGAGCCTTCCAGTGGGCGGTGCTGAGGCTGTTAGACAAAGAAGAGGCTAGGCCTATCAACAGCCATGTCACCATCCCAAAGCGAGGGGCAGTGTCACTACAGCCCGGGACAGTGAAGCTGATGAGGACGGAGCCTGAGCTGCAGGGCAGAGAAAGCCCCAGGCGGAAGTGCAAGTGCAAGAGCACTTGGGAGCTCTGTAGGTTGGAAGAAAGCGTGTGCCCAAACACCCGTCTGACGCGAGGTGCTGGAGACTCAAGAATGAGGTGCCCCTTATTAACGTCTCTGCATGTCTGTCTAGATAAGATCAGCGGGATAAATAATTCGGAGATGAAAAGAACGGGACCAATGGTTCCGGGGGGGGGGGGATATGGGAGAAGGGGAGGTGGGAGAAAGGAAGGGGTTAGGGGTAACCAACCCAGGGACAAGGGAACAACAAGTGAATTAAAATCAATGGAAGAAAGGTTGTAGGATGCCTAGTGGGGCTTAATCAAGGGCAATGTAGCAGTGAGGAGTTACATTTATAGAGGTCGAAATACAGGCATGTACATATGTAAATATATATAATGAGAGGGGCATAGAACTATGTACTCATATCTATATGTTAAGAATTAAGGTTGCAAATGGACATTGGGCCTCAACTCAAGTGCGTCCTAACACAAGAAGACTTTTTTCTAACAATCTGGCATTCTGTGATGCTCACCTTCCCAACATGATCGCTAAAGACAAAATGTGTGCATAAAAAAATGGGGTGAAGAAAGCTGATGGTGCCTGACTATCAAAAGATATAGTGTCTGGGGTCTGAAAGGCTTGAAGATAAACAAATGGCCATCTACCTGAGAAGCAACAAAGCCCACATGGAAGAAACACACCAGCCTGTGTGATCACTAGTTGTCGATGGGATCAGGTATCAGGCATCTAAGACCCAGAATAAGACCATACCCAAGGTGAATGTGTGTGTGTGTGTGTGTGTGTGTGTGTGCATGGAGTAGAGACCCAATGCTCATCTGTAGACAATTGGACATGCCCTCACAGAAGGGTGACAGGGAAGAGATGAGCCAGTCAAGGTGCAGTATAGCACCGATGAAACGCACAACTTTCCTCTGGTTCTTTGGTGCTTCCTTCACCCCACTATCATGACCTCAAAAATACCTTACAAATCAGATTAGACCAGAGCATGCACACTGCTACAGATAAGAGCCTGAAACACAGTGAATCCAGGATCAATAAACCCGTCAGGGCCAACAAGGAGAGTAGAGATACCAAGAGGATTAGGGGCAGGTGGGGGGAGAAAGGGAGAATTGATCACAAGGATCAACCTAGAACCCCCTCCCAGAGGGATGAATAATGGAAAAGTGGGTGCGGGGTGATGGAAAATGATGTAAGATATGGAAAAAATAACCTATAACTTATCAAGGATTTGTGAGGGAGGGAGGGAGAGAGGAGGAAGAAATGGGGAGCTGATATCAGGCGCTTAAGCGGGAAGAGAACGCTTTGAAAATGATGATGGCAGCATATGTGAAAATATGCTTGACACACTGGAGGAATGTATGAACTGTGATAAGAGATGTAAGAGTCCCCAGTAAAAATATTTTTTTAAAAAAGAATGAGGTGCTCCTGAGCCTCAGTTTGGGGAGGAGACTCGTATCTATGAGTGCTTAGAGTTGTTGTGTTTTTCAATTCAAGATCTTGTATCCTCACAAAAGTCCTATGACAAAGCTCTTCCATGTCCCATTCCTCAGGTAGAGAAGCCAAGCCTGGGGATGAGGTAGAGGGATGAGGCCAAGAGGGATGAGGACCTGGTGGTGTAGTGGTTGTTATGCATTGGGCTGCTATTCAGAAAGCCCATAGTCCCAAACCACCAGTCATCCCGAGGGAGAAAGTTGGGGCTTTCTAAACCAATAAACAGTTACAGTCTCAGACACTCACAGGGGCAGTTCTGCCCCATCCTTCAGGGTCACTGAGTCAGCATTGACTCGATGGCGGTGAGTTTGGACTTTTTGGGACCTGGGTGAGTTGAAGTTAGGACAACATCCTGTGTGGCCTCATAGTCCCGTCAACAGGAGGGCTGGTCGCAGGGCTTGCAGAATCAGCCCTGGCGGGGCTGGCCCACAGCAAAGGCTGCTGGGAAAGACTCCTGGGCACCAGCCCTGTTGCCAGTTTGGAAACACCATGACAACCACACACGGCCACTCTCCTCCTTTCCTCTCCCCTTTGGGACATCTGGTGTCTGACATACTGGGTTGAACTTCCTGGGTCCAGTAGGAAAATCCCCGAGTTCTGGGAGATAAAGGGCTGCCAGGTTTAGGAGAAGGGACAATAATTAACCACCTCAGGTAGCAGTGCTGGAGGCTGGGGCATTTCCCTGACCTGAGAAGCCCTCCTTCGTCCCCTCCCTCTATCAACTGAGTCTTTGGCATCTTCACCGCTTTGCCCTCCATTGTGCCGAGCTCTGCCTGACCCACCCACCACCACCGCCATCAGTTGGAGTCCAGCACCCCAGAAACACCTAGGGGGAGCCTGGCAATTCTCAGCTCTGCCCCTTGTGCCCCGAATGACATGAGCACTTTATCGGAGCGGCGAATTCCTTCTCGAGAAAGGAGAGGAAGCAGTCGCTTCCAACCTGGAAGGGCTGGTGATCTGAGAACCAAGGGGGGGTGGGAGTCTGTGAAGGGGGTGGGGGTCTGTGAAGGGAGTGGGGGTCTGTGAAGGGGGTGGGGGTCTGTGAAGGGCCTTGACCCACCAGTTCTCCATAAACCAAAACACAAAACCAAATTACGGCCACTGGATCCATTCGCTAGGGCAGGGTAGGACTGCCCCTGTGGGTGTCTGAGACTGCAACTCTTTCTGAGAGTGGAAAGCCTCATCTCACCTCCATCCCCACCCCAACACACACACACACACACACACACACACACACACAAAACCTGGGGGTTTTGAACTGCTGCCCTCCCTTAACAACCCAGCTTGGTACCACGATGCCCCCAGGTCTTATCCCAGCTCTCCAGGGGCAGGAAGAATTCAGATGCTGCCGAACAGGACCTGGCTTTTGGCCTCGCCTCCGCCAAGTGGAAGCTGAGAGATGTTGGGGAGGCCGCCCAGCCTCGCCTTCTTTCGGACCTAGTGATCATGGTCGCTCCTTCCATGCAAGAGTGCTGGGGAGCGACGTGCATACGGCTCTAGGGCATGACCTCATCTACGAAGCAAGCTCTCGCGTCAAGTCCCGGCCATTGTCACCGAGAAGAGGGAGGGTAGGTGGAGTCATACAGGAGGGTGTGGTGCAGGAGCTTGGAGCCAGGCCCCCGGGACCTGTCCTCACTCTGACCCTCCACTGTCCGTCAAAGAATACGGCTTCACTTGCAAGTGAAGACAGCGGGATTCCAGCCCTGCCAGCGCTTGCCTGTGTGTTCTGGGACTGGTCCCTTCACGTCACCGAGCCTCCGGCCCCTCCTGTGGGATTAGGTCAGGGGTCCGTTGTGCGGGTTAGATGAGGAGCCACGCCGTGGCTGTCTTCTCTGGTCTCGGGGCCTGGTGCACAATGAGTGTCTGTTAACACTGGACACCGCTGCTGTGGAAAGGGCTTCAGCGCTGCTAACTCCCAGGCCCAACGGCACCTGATTCATCTCCTAACCAAACCCAAACCAAATCAATCCATGGTCGAAGCTGACTCATAGTGACCCGGTATGGGGCTCCTGAGGCTGGAAGCCCCTGCAGGAGAGACAGGTTCCTCTGTCCCCTGAGCATGAGCCGCTGCCCGATGTCCCCTCCGGCCTTGTGTTAGCAGCCCAGTGCTGACCCCACTGCGCCGTGGCACTCTCGGCACAGGGACGGACCCGCTGTGTTCGATGGCTAAAGGGCCTGGGTGGTTGGGCTGGGAAAAGTCACCATGATGCCCACGGTCCTCTCCTGAGGAAGGGAAGAGGGCATCTCTGCCCTTGGAGGGGCACCTCTCCAACTTCCTGTCCACAGCAGCCTCACAAGTCCCATCTCCACCCCGGGGGGTCGGGGCTCCTGCCCCCACCTGCCCTTCAAGGGTGGCTTTGATTTCTCCCCAGCTGTGAGGGAGCCAGAATTCACCTGCCTTATCCATCACCAGAGCAGACTGAAGAATGCAGCCTGCCGGGTGAGCAGGGCCAAGGGAGAGGCAGCATGCCCAGAGGAAAAGCCGGGCAAGGCTGCAGGCAAGAGGTCTGGGTGGACGGGAACTCCTGGGGTGAAAGGGCCGCCCCATGTGGCCTTCCGTGTGTATCTCCTCCCTCTGTGCCTGTGCTACCCACCATGCCTACTGCTCCCCAACTCCCGCTCCCCAGTGAAGGAACAAGTGAATTCCAAAGCAGACCTGTCTGAGGAAGGGGGCTTTGGGCATCCTCGGCTCTGGGTTGTGGGGTCTAGGATCATGGTCTTGTAGGAATAACTCAGTCAACTGGCCAAAGAGAGTTCCTAATGATGATGCTCTAGGGCAGGGGTCCTCAAACTGCTTAAACAGGGGCCAGTTCACTGTCCCTCAGACCTGTTGGAGGGCCGGCCTATAGTGAAAAACAAAGCAAACAACTATGAACAAATTCCTATGCACACTGCACATATCTTATTTTGAAGTAAAAAACAAAATGGGGCAAAAACACCCGGCGGGCCAGATAAATGTCCTTGGTGGGTCGCATGTGGCTGCAGGCCGTAGTTTGAGGACCCCTGTTCTATATCCTGGCTTGGTGAGTAACTTCTGGGGTTTTAAGGGCTTGCAAACAGCCATCTAAGATGCAGGGATCATCTCTTCCTTTCTGGAGTAGGAGGGAATGAAGAAAACCCAAGACTCAAAGATGAAACTATTCCCCAGGACCAATAATCCACACAAACCACAGCCTCTTCTAGCCAGAGACCAGGAAAACTAAATAGTGTCCGTCCACATCTACAGCAGAAAATCCCAGCTAGAATGAGGGTAAATGGAGACCAGAACTCAGATTCCTACCTCAAGGCCAGACTTCCTGGACTGACAGAGTGGAGCTCATTCTAAGACACGCTTTATACTTAGAACTGAAGCCACACCCGGAGGTCTCCTTTCCAAGATGAGATAACAACTCCAAGGGCAGTCAACATGTACCAAAAGGCAAAGATGAGCCAGCGAGGAGGGGCAGGGAAGCTAGGTCGAAGGAAACAGAACACGCAGAATGGGAGGAATGAGAACAGAATGGGACACACTGACCACTGTTCCCAGGGCCTGGAACACTTGGTACAACAACTGTTCAATGGGAACCTAATTTGTTGTGTCAACTCTCCCCCTAAGCCCCATAAAAAGCCCCGGTGCTTGAGCTAGATGGTCGCTGCGGACGCTGCCATGGACCGAGAGCACAGAGTAGGCAGCCACTGGCCGGGTCAGAGGAGGGCCCGAGTGATACGGCAGCCTTGCAGACAGGACTGGCAACCTTGCTGCACGCAATGCAAGGCAGGCAGAATAGGGAAATGGTTTCCTGAGCTGAGCCAGGCCTGTCGGAGGCTCTGTTTGGCACCAGACACCATTCATTCTGAGCACCTGTGGACCAAGGACAGCCAGAGGTGTTGGGGATACTGGGTCAGGGGGATCACATAGTGAGTCCTGCCCCGAAAATGCTCCCAAGATACTGAGGAGACAGTCAGGAACCATGGGCTCCAGCTTGCCTCTGCCGCAGGTCCACCCCAGGCTCCTGAGACCTCAACATCCTCACCTATCGGAAGGGTGAAGATCAAAGCTGGCAGGGCATCACGTGAGGGGATGCCCCTCTGGGAGGTCAAGAGGACATGGAGAGGTCCTCTGTCGGGAGAGGAGCATCCAAGGACCAGCTCAACTGGGCAGACGGTGTGCAGAGGGCCTGGGATCTCCTTGCCCAGGTGCCAACATTCCATCTGCCCCGGTCGGCAGATCCAATAGCTGAACAGCTGCCACTTAGGAAGGAAGACCAGCCAACCTGCCATTCGGATGCAAAGAAGATGGCCTTCTAGAGCATTCCATGATTCATAAGTCAGGGCACTCATCTCATAGGTGGTGGGGTGATTAAAGGAGTCAATACATACATGTCTTGTAGGGATAATCAGAACATGTACAGGCATTTCTAGGGATTAAGGGTCAGAGCTCAGACTACTGTCTGGTCCCACCACAGGTGGGGCCCACTCCCTGCTGTTAAGGACAATGGGTTACTTCTCCCTGAAGGCTTTCAGCCATCAGTTAGGTCCACTGTGGGCGGGTTTTACACCCTACTGATAATGGTTTCTTCTTCTTTAAAAAATTGTTTTATTAGGGGCTTATATAATTTATCATAATCCATCCATACATCAATTGTGTAAAGCACATTTGTACACTCATTGCCCTCACCATTCTCAAAACATTTGCTCTCTGCTTGAGCTCATTTCTCCCATGCCCCTCCCCCAAATGAACCCTTGATAATTTATAAATTAATATTTTTTTCATGTCTTACACTGATCACTGTCTCTCTTGACCCATTTTTTCTGTTGTTTGGTACCCTGGGAGGGAGTTATATGTAAATCATGTGATCAGTTCCCCTTTCCTCCCCCACCGTCCCCTTCCCCTCCTGGTGTTGCTACTCTCATTATTGGTCCTGAGGGGCTTATCTGTCCTGGATTCCCTGTGTTTCCAGCTCTGATCTGGACCAGTGTCCATGCTCTGGTCTAGCCGGATTCGTAAGGTAGAACTGGGGTCATAGTAGTGGAGGGAAAGGGAGCACTAAAGAACTAGAGGAAAGTTATATGTTTTATTAGTGCTCTGCTGCACCCTGACTGGTTCGTCTCTTCCTTGTGGCTCTTCTCTAAAGGGATGTCCAAATGTCCACAGATGGGTCTTCACTCTACCCTCTACCTCATTCACATTGATAAGATTTTTTTTCTGGATCTTTGTTGCCTGATACCTGATCCCATTGACAACTCATGATTACACAGGTTGGTGTGCTTCGTTTCTGTGGACTTTGTTTCTTCCACAGATGCTATATCTTTTGATAGCCAGGCACCATCTGCTTTCTTCACCACATTTGCTTATGCACCCATTTTCTCTTCAGTGATCTTGTCCGGAAGGTGAGCATCACAGAATACTGGGTTATTAGAAGAAAGTGTTCTTGCTTTGAGGGAGTACTTGAATAGAGATCCAATACCGATCTGCTACCTTAATACATACTATATAAATATATGTATATAGATCTATTTCCTTATTGTTATAGATAAATATATTTACATATGTACATGCCTGTATTTAGATTCTATAAATGTCCTTTGCCTCCTAGTTCTTTTCTCTATTTCCTTTTACTTTCTTCTTGTCCCACTATCATGTTTGGCCTTCATTCGGGTTTCAGTAATTCCTCTCGGTTACATTGCAGTTGATCAAACCCCACCAGGCATCCTACGCCCTCCTTGCCATCGACTTTAGATCATTTGTTGTTCCTTGTTCCTGGGCTTCTTGGCACCTGCCCTTCCTTTCCTCTGTCTCCCCCTCTCCCATGTCCCCCCAGAACCTTCAGTCCTGCTGTTTTCTCCTTCAGATTGTTTATCCCACCTATCTTATCTAGATAGATATGCAAAAGAAATACTAAGCCCAAAAGTAAAACAAAACAACAACAAAGAAGAGCCTATGCATAGTTCCAGGTCTGTTTGTTGACCTTTAGGAGTGTTTTCTGGTTGAGTCTGATGGGGTGTCACACCCTAAGCCCAAAGTCTAATTTTGGCGTTCCCCAGGAACTTCATGGCTTTGCTCCCCTTGCTGCTCTGATACCGCCCTTAGTGTTTCATCCTGGTGTGGTGGGGACAGATCAGGGGACAGATCAGGCCAGAGTGATTTTTATTTTCCCCCTTCAAACACTTGTTTACTCTTTCCTTATCATACTAAGCAAAGACTGATGTTGCCAAGAATTTCCCTTTGCTTGAGTCAACCCTGCTAGAAGGAGCGGTCAAGAACTCAGACCACCCCCACGGGGGGCAAGAGCTATCCCTGTGCGGACTAAGGTGCGCCTGACGAAAGCCAGGGTGTCTTCAGTCGCCCCGTCCACACAGGAAACCCAGACAAAGACAAAGAAGAAGTGATGCATTCGAATGACAGTGTTGGTGATGGCTAGGCAAGGTCCCAGGGCCTGCCAGAAGAAGAAGCACACCTGTCTGGGAGTGCAGCCCGGAGGCTCCTCAAGAGTGGGTGTTTCAGCTCATGTTCTTTAAACGTGTTCTCAAGACACATGAGTTCCTAGAAAAGGACCTCGTGTTCAGTAACTGGAGGGTCAGCGGAAAAGAGGAAGACGCTCAAGGAGCTGGCTTGGCACAGTGGCTCCAGCAAGGGGTGTAAGCACAGCGCTGGTGAAGACGGTGCCAACCAGTGCGTTGGTTGCTAGGAGACAGACACTCAATGATGCTGACCAACAGCATCCCAACCACCGAAGCCATTGTCCACGAGTTGATCGCCTCTCAGAGAGGCTCTTGGGGACAGAGGAGGGCAGCTTCTCAGGGCTTCTGAGACTGGAAGTCTTTACGGGGTCAGGTAGCCTCATTGTTCTCCTGAGGAGGGGCTTAGAGGTTTGAACAGCTGACCTGTGGGCTAGCAGCCCCACACTTAACTCTGTGTGTCACCAGGATACCATATTGGAAAATGAAGATTTGGGCCATTTTTAAAGGTCATCCCCCCCCTCCCCCCAGTGGGTGATAAGTCTGTCTGCCATTCTGCTACCGCTCCCTGAGCACCGCAGGCGGTGGGACCTGAGTGACCCCAACATGGTGAGGCCGCTCTGTGCCAGCTGATTCCTCCCCTGTCATTCCCCAACCTGCAGGCTGGCTGTTTCAGGAGCCTGCTTGGAGTCCTAGCCTCCTGTCACCCGGTCATTTCCCAGAACGTTCCATATTGTCAATGTCCCCTGCCTTCCTACTGGAAAACCGAGGGAGTGGGCAGGAATTTTCCACAGAGCTCCCTGCTGGGAGGTGGGGGGTGGGAAAGGGGGATTCCCCAGACGCTGCCAGGGAAGCACTGTAGCTTGACCCATTCCGAGTTGGTTTCGTGGTGACTCTGTTGTCCCTGTCAGTCTTCTTGGATCTGAGACCAGGAAAAGGTGAGTCTACTGGAGATGTACCACACAAAGTGATGTAATAGCAGGACCAAGCCACTCACAGGCTAAGAGTCCCAGTCATAAATGAGCTAACTGTACACCCTCCAGGGACACACCCTTTGGAGGAAGAAAAAAAAACCTTTTATGCAAAAAAGTTTCCCTGGATGGCATTGGATGGGTATAAATACTTCTTAGCTGCCACTGTGGTCACCGCTTTTCAGTGAATTGAAACTGGGGTTCTGGCATCGAGAAACTCAGCACCAGCCATCCCTGGTTCTTGATCCTGCAGGGAGAGTACAGGAAGAGGGAAGGTAAGTGGACCTCATTTCTGGGGAGCTGCTGTTCTGAGAGGGCTCTGCTTCTTCCTATCCGGGAGAACTCAGAAGAGCTGAGGGGATGACACACACACACACACACACACACACACACACACACACACACACACTGATGAAAAGTGTAGGTATAGAAATGCCCACCTGAGGTTTGGCCATTGAACCAGTGCATCTTGTTCAGATTTCTTCCCCCCAGATAATTGCTGTGGTTGGAGTCTATGGCAAGGAAAAAGAAATCTCCCTGAGAAATTCAAGAGATCTTGAGGGAGGAGTGTTTACTGGAATTTCATGCTGATTATTATATCTGGTCCTGATAGCAAGTCCACTTCTTGGAAGAAATTCTGGTTAGATCGATCAAATGACACCCATTTTTGTGTATGGAGAATAGCCTTCTGGTCCTAAACTCAATCCAGGTCTCAGATTGAAAGAGCTGGAAGTTGAACCCAGGGTTGTGTGGCTTTAAAGTTGGTACCTGGGGACATCCCACCCAATGTTGAGCATTGTTTCCTGTCAGGAGGTTGGCTGTAGGCAAACTCCGGGCCAGCACTGGGTCCCCTCTTACTGTCTTCGGTTCCAGGAAATGATTTCAGATCTTGAGAGTTGAGTGCGTTTCCCCACCACTAACTAATTTGTAACCCTGGGTCATCCACAAGCGGGCAGGTGGTACTGATGGCGGGGGATGAACATGCATTGAACATCTTCAAAGAACAGCAGCACAACATGAGTGCTTTCTCCCTCCTATATAAGAGGCATCGAGTAGCTGATTAACATGCTCACTGCTTACCCAAAGTTTGGAGGTATGAGCACCCCCTCTCCCCACCGCCCCAGAGGCACCTGGGAAGAAAGGCTTGGTGGTCTACTTATGAAACATTGGCCATTGAAACATCTAAAGAGCACCCCTCTGCTCAGATGCACAGAGAGGCACCAAGGACAGCTGGTTTTCATGAGAAACTCTATACAGGATGGTCCTAGGAGCCAGGCAGAGGGACCCATGTTTCACTGACCACCAGGTTCCTTGTGATCCTGTTTCAGGCTAGTGATGAGGCTCGCTGAGGGTCAGGAGCCTCCTACAAAAGAGGCGCATGGGGTACATGTGTCCTTGTTGGAGGGCGGTGCTCCAGCGCTAATGTTTTTCAGTAGGATTTGCAAAATGGAACTTGGGGTCCGTTGGGCACCCCAAGCCCAGTCCCAAAGTAGGAGCAGAGGTTGCAAAGCATTGCTGTTCAAGGTTTCTGGTAGCTTCCGTCCTGATCCTGTAATGAGCCGAGCACCTTAAGAAGGCCCAGTTTTGAAAACTCTCCATCAACCTTCCATAACTGTCCTTCTTCTTCCTCAAACTCACAGCGAGGGGGATCGGCGTGCGAATCCAGATCGCTGACCTGCTTGGCAAACCCACCATAATGGCCTGTCCCTGGAAGTTTCTGGTCAACCTCAAATCCAAAGAGTTCTACCTGAATAAGCAAAGGGATCTCAACAACAACATTGGGAAAACCACCCCACTGACCATCAGGTAAACTTTCCTCTGCTGCCACTTACCTTCCTTCCTCTTCCTGAGCCACAGACTCAGGGCCTCTCTCTCTGCTTCTGGCCTCGTCTCTGCGGGCTCATCTCCCCAGCCTCTGCAGGGCAGTCCCTGTTGGAGGTTCATGCAGCCCAACCTAGGGGGGCCCTCGCTGAGCACGGCACTAGGTGACAAAGGAAGGGACATGGTCCTCAAGGAACTTGGATCCTCAGGGAGAATGTGGGCAGAGACCTGGAGTGAGGATGGGAGGGTAGAGGACCGAGTAGCTAGAACAAGGATGGGATTCTGGCTTCTATTCCGCTTCACCAGGGGCCACACCTCACTGCTCGCTAGATCTGTTGAACATCCTACTCATGAAAAGCTCTAGCCGGTGAGTTAGAACTGCTGGAGTTGAGTCCTGTGCTGAGCCTCACTGGCTGACCCTGTGTTGTGTTGTTTTTCACCAACTGTGTGATCTAGGGTGAGTTTCCCTCTTTGAGTCTCAGATGGGTACACCCGTGGTAGCATTGCGTGTGGGTGAGGCACTCAGCCACGTGCCCGGCACTCTGTGGGCAGTGGGTCAATGCCAGCATCAGGCACTATCACCTCGAGCAGGTACCCGCTCGGTGGCAGGGCCCGGCACACTCACTACATCTCCGGGGATGTCACAGCTGCCCCACAGTTCATTTTACCGACAAGGAAGTAGGAGCCCTGGCCGGGTAAGGACTTCTCCACGGCCATGTGACCGGTAATGAACAAGTGGAACCTGAACCCTCAGATTTGGGCTTTTCATGCTCCCCGACACCTGGCTTGTAGGAGAGGCAAGCGTGAGGTAGGACTGAGAGCGTCAGTCACCTCCGCAGTCAGTGGGCAGGCTTCAGGCAAAACTGAGGAATTCCCATCGTCTGCTGGCCGTTGGCTTGCACAGTGGAAATACATGTCAATCTGTCCAAACAGGACAGCGCCAGTCAAACCCCAGCCCTGTGAGCAGCATCTCCGGATGGGGTGGTCTGTGAAGATCTACAACCTCTGAAACTCTAAGAGTGGCTGTTCCTCTCTGTCCAGAAGGGAGCTGTGGGGTCAGAATCACCCACTCTTATCGACGGTTCTTTGTTGTGGTGGTTGGTTTTTCTTTTTGGTGGCCTAAGGAGTTATACATTGGGCTGCTCCCCGTGTGGTCAGCAGTTCGAAACCACCAGCTGCTCCTAGGGAGACAGGTGAGACTTTCTTTCTACTCTTGGAAAGGTTTACACTCTCCGAATCCCACAGGGGCAGTTCTACTTTGCCCCATAAGACCGTGGTGAGTTGAATGGACTCAATGGCGCTGGGTTTGATGGGTTGTTGTTTCGGTGGAATCGGCACTCGCCAGTGGTAGGAAGCACGTCAACCCTGAGTGTACCTGTCAGTACTCACAGCTAACGAGTCATTTCTGACTCAGAGACCTGTAACAGGTAGGACTACCCCTGTGAGTTTCCCAGACTGTAACTCCTTATGGAAGCAGGAAGCCTCGTCTTCCTCCCTTGGAGCAGCTAGTGGGTTCGAACGGCTGACCTCGTAGTTTGCAGCCCAATGTGTACCCCACTACGCCACCAGCACTCCTTGTGTGCCTGTCATAGGCAACAGAATAGTGTGCAGTGGTTCTCAACCTTCCTCATGCTGCGACCCTTTAATATAGTTCCTCATGTTGTGGTGACCCCCCCCCCAACCATAAAATTATTTTCATGGCTACTTCATCACTGTCATTTTGCTACTGTGATGAATCAGGTAGCCCCTGTGAAAGGGTGTTCAACCCCCAAAGGGGTCGCAACCCACAGGTTGAGAACCGCTGGTGTCATGGCGACAAGAAGAGACTTGAGTCACCAAATGGTGTTGCCACTTAAAAGCTCTAGGAACTTTGACAACATCCCTAACCCCCGAGCCTCAGTTTCCAAATTCCCTGCCATCAAGTCGATTCCAACTCTTAGAGTGAGCCCATAGGGTAGACTAGAACTGTCCTGGTGGGGTTCAGAGGCTGTATGTATTTTCAGGATCAGAAAGCCTCATCTTTCTCCTGAGAGTGACTGGGATTTGAACTGAAACCCGATGTCTAACCCATTCCGCCGGCAGGGATCTGTGTAGGGAAGGGTAGGAAGGCTTCTTTCCTGGGGCTGTGGGAAGAGCAAACGAGCGCATGTGCATCTAAGTGAAGCTTCAGCTGTCACGCTGCTCCTGTTGTTGCTGGCAGAGACAGCCCCACGGGCTGGAGCAACGTCACCCAGCGCCCTCCCCAAGGGAGAGACATAGCAAAGCCAGTTCAGGAAGAAGCAGCGGGGTGGGCAGACTCCAAAGGAGAGGCCAGGCCAGAGCCCTGGGGGCTTGACTACGGAGGAGGAGGAGGAGGAGGAGGAGGAGGAGGAGGAGGAGGAGGAGGAGGAGGAGGAGGAGAAGGAGGAGAAGGAGGAGGAGGAGGAGGAGGAGGAAGAGGAGGGGATTCTGACTTGCTCTATAGGGTGGTGGGGAGCCTGGTAGATTCTTCAGCAAAGCACGGAGCATGGGTGTGGGATGCACTGGAGGAGAGAGTGGTGGGAACCAGGCTGTGGTTGGTGAGGTGGGTAAGAGACAGAGAGATGGGAGAGCACCAGGTGAATGGCTGGTAGAGTCTGCTGGCACTCAGACTCCACGCTGCTTCCTTGCTCCTCCTGGGGTCTCAGAAGGGCCTGACTCCCTCTCCTGAGCCCGCATGTCCACTTGACTCACGCAGGCCCATAACTCTTTTCTTCACCTCATTGCACAGCCCCTGCCAGCTAGCTCCGTCAGTCCCTTTCTTCCTCCAAGTCCCTTGTCAGCAAGTCATGCTCCTGCTGGAGATTTTACAGGGCCTCCCCATTGCCTGCCACTCCGCTGTGGCTCGACTGGAGGGTGCTGTACGGTCGCACTGCAGGGGAGGGGATGGACGCGTAGTCAGGCAGAAAGCATCTCACCTGTCCAGCCCAGCCACGCTCAGTTTCCCAGCGCCTATAGGACATGCCTCTCAATTTGACTGGGCTAAACCAGATCCATCCTTCATCGTTATGGGACCTCCTGAGCCCTCTCTCCTCCCTGCATCTTTAGAGGGTGGTTGGAAGCCTTTAGCCCGGCATCCCACACCCTCTGATTGCACTGACGATCTTCCTGAGGATGAAGCTTATCTTTTTTGGGTCATCCGGGGCCAAACTGCCACACTCTGTGGGCAGTCCCCAAGGGCCTGTTATGTGCTGAGCTGGGAAGGGGATGATGAAGAGACCCCGTTCCTTTTGCCAGACAGGAAGTGGGAGGGATGGATGCCACCTCACTGGTGGGGGGAAGAGGGCACAGCATGCGATATGGGAAAGTTCTATAAACTGATGGGGTGCCAGTTAGGGGACAGGAGACTGGAGGTGTGGTGGGTGTGGTGATCCAGGTCCTGGGGAGACTCGGAGGTGCCCAGCCCAGCTGCAGGGCTGGGAGGGGTGGGTCAGAGAAGGTCAGCTCAGCGGGACTTTGATGAGACAGTAAAAGGGGGGCGGGGAGGCTGTTACTGGAAGAGGAAGCCACAGTACAAAGGGGATTTTATCCTGAAATCCATGGGCAGCCAAGGAATATATTTTGATTTTTAAAAGCCGTTTTCAAATCCATGTAGGTCTCATCAGACCAAGATGGATGCATGAATCTACGCTCTATGTAAACAAACCATTAGGAAGTGTGTGGAGGGTGTGTGTGTGTGTTTTAGAAACCAGGACAAATGTGGGAACATCAAGGTGGAAAATTAGGGAATTTGGAACAAAGTCTAGCTAAGTGTTATCAGCTGGGTTGTAATGGACTCCAACAAATTGGAACACTTGCATATTCCACTTTCCTGTGCGTCCTCAGGATTAAATATGCCTGAATATGCAGTGACCAGGAAGGACCCTACCCTCTGAGGTCAAGGGCAGCAGGCTTGCCCCTATAGCTGGACTCTCAGTGTCAACCTGCTCAGAAAGCAAGAGACAACTCAGTGTCGCCTCTTCGGGTAGCATGGGCCGGGGAACAAGAGAGCTGGAGGGCAGATGGGGACTTATAGGACTTCTGATCCCCTCTCCCAGGTCTCCCACCAAAAGTTCCGAGGGGCCATTGGCAGGGAGGACAATTTGCCTGCCCCTCTGCTGGCTTCCCTTGTAGATATGCACAGAACCCACCGAAAAGAACTAGCCCCTCCTAGGGTAGTCCTGAGAGGTGGAGTGAGGTTGGGCTGTGGCCCTGGGCAGGTCTGGGGCTGCTGTGTGGCCTTGGGGAAGATCCCTAAGCTCTCTGGGCCCCAACTTCCTCCTCACCTCAATGAGGATCGTAATATAAAACCGCCTTCCTGACGGGTTCCTTAAGGAGGAAATAAATCACGGACAGGAAGGCTCCTGGATAAACAGTTAAACAGTGTACAGTGGGCTCGACTGCGACTGACCGCTGTTCTTTTAAGGGAGCAAACAACCCCGAGGCCGGACAACCCCGAGGCTTCTAACTGTGCCAAAGTCCAGCGGCTTCAAGCGGCAAACCCCCCTGTGGATGCCCGCTGGGGGCCCTGGGGCTGGAGCGCCCCCGGGGGGGAAGGGGACTGCAGGGTCCCGTGGTGGCCAGGTGGCCGCGTGCAGGGCTGCGTCCTGGGCCCCGCCCCGGGGCGCGGGCGGGAAGAGATAAAGGGGCCGGCGGCAGAGAGAGCCAGCGAGCAGGGCGCCCCGTCTGCTGCGCCAGCGCCCGGCCATGCGCGAGGGGCTGGGCGCCGCGTGCGAGGCCGTGCGGCCCCGGCTCTGCCGGCTCCTGCGCAGGATCCTCCGGACGCAGCCCGCCTGCCGCCGAGCCAGGTACTCCCACAGGCGCCGGGCTCTGCCCTGGGAGGGTGCAGGGGCTCCCCTCGGGCTCAAAGCTCCGCAGCAGCTGGCGGCCCTGAACTTTCTTCGGAGCTGCGCTTTTCCGTGTAAATGTAAGGGTTGGGAGATTCACCTGCAGCACTCTGGTGCAGGTTTGCCTCATTCACAACGCGCGCGGTCTTGCTTGGCTGCAGAGAGTTACCCCTCACTCCTGGTGAGCCCTGGCTTTAGAGCTGGATGTTCCAGTGGCGGGGGAGGGGGGGGGGGACGGACGACGAGTGCTTCGGGCCACTGTGTGTGGCGAGTGTCTCCAACCTAGAGGGCTCATCTTCAGCTCTACAGCTGGTAACATTCTGTTGTGACCCCTAGAGATTTCATGGGCAGTGGATTGCCAGGACTGTCTTCCTTGTCTTAGTCTGGGCCTCTGCTGAAAGTCGCCCGTCTTGGGGTGACCCTGCTGGTATTTGAAATGCCGGTGACCTGGCTGCCAGCATCCTAGCAACACGCAGGCCACGGCCACACAGAACCACAGACTGGATGCCCGGTGCTTCTTAACCCACACCAGGCTGTAATTCAGTGGCCGCAAATGGTCTAGAGAAGCGTGCTTTCACCTGTGGGGACTGGGTGGGGACTACCGATGTTTCAGGACTTGGAAGCTATGTGCAGAGGAATTTTCAGCACCTAGCTGCTCTATTTTTAGGATAGTTCTGGTTAAGAGGGCAAAGAAGTTCTTGTTTGACAAACAAGGCCCGTTTTTGCTGAGCGCCACCCCCCCCTCCTCCTGGGTGTATGGTGCTTGGAGAGCGGGAAGGCACCACAGGGGAAGCAGGCCCCCAGCAAGCCAACCTCTGCCGCTCAAAGGCTGATGAGTGCTTTGGGGGCTAAGTTTCCCACCTTTCCATGGCACGTCTTCAAGGATTCCCCACCCCCGGGAAGGGCCAGGCAAGCCTGCGTGTCTAGAATAAACAGTACAATCCCCTGCACCAAGCGTCCAGGTCATTGATATGCACACCTGGAGTCTGTGCACCACCTCTCCCAGCAGCTAGGCATTGGCCAACTGGGGCATGGTAAAGGCTGCGTGTGTGTGTGTGTGTGTGTGTGTGTGTGATGACTTTGTTTATTCGTTACTCAAGTTATTTTTAAAAATGACCAATTATGAAAGTAATTCATGCTTGCTGTAAAAAGTTGCCAGATGTAAAAATGTGTTAACAACAACAAAATCTAAACTCACGGCCATCCCCTCAATTCTGAGCCTGAGGGACAGGGTAGAACTGGCTCTTTGGGTTTCCAAGTCTGGTGGTTTCGAACTACTGACCTTGCCGTTAGCAGCCCAGCACGTCACCCAGGGCTCCTTTGAAAGGCATAGAGCACAACCAAATTCGCTAATGGTGCTAGCGAGGAGTTACATTTCCTCTCAGACTTTTTTATATGCTTGTGTGTGCAAGGATGCACACACACACACACCAGCATCAGGCCACTTATCTATACAGATTTGAGGCCAGTGCGGCACACCTGTATAGTGGATTTTCAGGCAGTTTTTAAGTGCTTTATAATATTTGCGGGGAATGATGATGGCAAATCTATAAGGACATTGAGATTCAGTAAGTTTTTTTAATTCTCTGGCCTCCAGAGGGAGGGGGTGATGGTGAAAGAGAGGTGTGCCTCACTGGAGACCCAAGCCCTTCCCCAACAACTTCCTGTGTAAGCAGCCTCTGCTGACCACTGAACCATGCTTCACCTGCCTCTGAACGTCCGGGTTATTCTAGGTCAGCGTTTGTCCTGGTGAGCACCCCAGACCAGACCAGAGGGCTGATGGTGGCGGGTCATATGGTGGCCCTTTACAGAACTGCTGAATCACTTGATTGTGATAAGTTGCCTTTGTGATTGTTCTGTTAAGGGACTTGCCTCTTTCACAGTTGCACATCATATAATGCTACTATGTAGTGTACATAGTCCCCACCCACTGCTGAGGCTCCCGTTCTTACGCACAGCGACTTTGTGCCCTTGTAGGACAGAGTAGAATAGCCCCCCTCGAGTTCCCAAGGCCCTTCCTCGTTACCAAAGTTGACCTCCCTATCTTTCTCCCTTGGAGCAGCTGTGCGTCTGAACAGCTGGCCTTCAGTTCTCAGCAAGTGCTTCCCACTCCCCCACTGAGCTTGCCCGGCTCTTAATGGGGAAGGATCAGCAAAGAGCCACTGGAAAAGAGGGAGATCCTCAATGACATGGATTGACAACAACAATACACAGTTAATAGTGTAATGCCCCTATAGATAATAATAGACTGTCCCTACAGACAGCCCACTACTTTTTCTGATTAAAAAACAAAGCCCCAAGTGCTCATTCATTACAATTCAACATCACCAATGGGAATAAAGTATAAAATGAGAGATCCTTGAGCCCCCATCTCCCCCATTGCGCACACGCTCTCTCTCTCTCTCTCTCCAGGAAATGTTGCAAGGAAAATGGAGCCCAACCCAAGCTTTCCAATTGGTATAAAGCCTCCGCAGAGCTAGTCTCTGCGCTGAGGCCGTGTGGGTGTGACGATGGGGGGCACGCCCGCATCCACAGCAGAGGGGGGTCCTGAGAAGTGGGCTCCCTGCAGAGTGAGGAGAGGAAACTTGAACTCTGGAACCAGAATGAACTATTTTGAAATGACTTTGGACAATTCAAGCTTTTTCTTTCTTTTTATTAATGCAACTTGTTTTAAATTTGAGAGAGAGAGAGAGAGAGAATAAAGTCTTTATCTTCCATCCTGAGATATTTGTGGATTTATCATATCTTGGATTTGCTGCAGGGGAGAGTTGAGGCGGGTTGGCCAGAAGCTAACCATCATTCACTGGGCTGCATCTGGGTGGACAGCCCCGGATCGCTCTGCTTTGATCTATTTAAAATGTTTTATAATAAACACTTTAGGCATCACTGGGTGGCGCGCAGGGTTAAGCACTTGGCTAATCAGACGTATACCCAGCAGTGCCTCTGGGGACAGACCTGGCCCTCTGCTTCCAGAAGGTCACAGCCGGACACCCACAACCTGCAGGTCTGCAGGAATGGACCCGCCAGGGACTGGTTTTTTTTAACCCTGTGTCACTAAGCCTGAGAGCCTGGTGGCAGTGCTGCTGGCCTGGAGGCAGAGTTGTTGCGTCCCTTCTCGGGCCACCCAGCCCCTGTCCCACGGTTGTACCCATGAGCTGTTACTTGTCCCTCAAGTTCTGGGCTGCTGGTTTGGGCTCAGTTCGCCTCACATCTTTTTGTCTTTGGGGAAGGAGGATGGGGGAGGCAAGAGATGAAAAGACTGGGAGGGTGGCAAGTGCTGGTGGCGAGATGATCCCCCCACCCCCGCCACACACACACCCCCTCCCTGCCTGGGAGCCAGGACACATGGCCATTGCCTCTGGCTCTGCCTCAGACTGGGTGTGGTGGATCTAGGAGCAGCTCACTCCCCTCTCTGGACCTCAATCTCCCCATCCATCAGTTGAGCATTCTGATAACCAAAACAGTGCAACAGGGGCTGTAGGGGACAGTGAGTTTCTATTAAGCCTGAGGAACTGGAAGAACGTCATCATTGCCACTAAAGGGACCTCTGGTGCGTAGCAGTTATGCATTGGGCCATGATCAGCAAGGTCAACAGTTTGAAACCACCAGTCACTTCAAGGGAGGAAGATGGGGCTTTCCACTCCTGTAAATGGGTGCAACCTTGGAAACTCACAGGGGCAGCTCTTCCCTGTCTTATAAGGTCTCGACGAGCTGGCCTGAACCTGATGGCAGTGTGCTGGCATGTTCTGAGTGGAGACCACTGAGATGGTGTTTGCTTCGCTGTGCATACCCTCCCCCATCCAACAACAATGAATGACATTGGTGGGGGGATGAGGGTGCTGGCAGGGGAGACACCCAAAGTCCCTCGGGGCTCAGGCACTAGATCTCATGATGGCTGTTTCCTTTTGCAGTCCCGTGACTCAGGATGACACCAAGCTTCACCTCCTTGACAAGCCCGGCAATGCATCCTCCCCATCCCCCAAGGGGATGGGACAGGTCAGTGGGCCTCAGGGGTATGGGAGTCCCCTTGCTCTCAATGCAGGTGGATGCAGGAGGAGCAGCCTGGTGGAGGCTGGGCCACAGGGCAGAGGAGGCAGGGAACACCGAGGGGGCACAGGTGGGAGAGCAGCATGGGGCTCTGGATTGGTGGCCGCCGAGGCCAGCCGGCACCTGGATGGTCTGCCTGCATGCGCTGGCAGACACAGGCGGAGGGAGTGATACTGGACTGCTCCAGCGTAATCTCAGGCCTGGTGGCTGAGCCTGTGGCCCCCGCCTCTGTCCCAGGAGCCCCATCGTCCCTCTGCCTCAGCTTAGAGAGTGGAGGTGGGCGAGGCAATAGTTCTCCTTTTCCCAAATGCCACCTGAAGGAGCGCTTCCTCTTTGTCCTGATTTCTGTGAAGGGCGTTACTGACTGTGATGGTAGTCCCCCCTCACATCTACCCTAAACCCCTCCTGCTTCAAGCCCTCTGAGGAGGCAATTGGCCAACAGGAGCCCAGAGGAGAAGAGGAGCCGGGGAGACCCAGTCATAGAAGCGCTCAGCTGCTGCCCACCAGCTGGACTGCGGGGCGGTGTGTGTGGGGGGGGAGGGTAGTCGGCTCCCAGAAATATTTACGACTTTGGAAACCCTTTGGGGCAGTTCTGCCCTGTCGGGCAGGGTCGAGTTGAGTTGAACCCATTGGCAGTGGGCTTGGTTTGCCTTGGGCTGTGGGAGGGCAGCAACCTGGCAGGGGTACTCTGAGCAGGCACCCACCCAGGTAGCCGAGGGCATGCGGATGGCCCATCCATAGCTCCCCATCCCACCCAAAGCCAAACCAGGGCACTGGGTTGGGTGAATCTGTGGGGCATGGGGTTGGAGACAGCTGGAAAACTCTGTTTATTACCCCTCTCTCCAAAGCCCTCAGAATCCAGAATCAAGGTGGACATGTCCCCGGGAGCCTGCCCACGGCACATGAGGATCAAAAACTGGGGCAACGGGATGACATGGCAGGACACACTTCACCACAAGGCCACCAGGGTGAGAGATCTGGGCTTTCTGGGAGGCACACCTTGCCCAGGCTGGTGACCCCTTGGGGCCGCTGGGCATCAACCTTCTGAATGCAATCTATGCTTTCTTCTTTTTAAAAAAAATAATTTTACTGGGGGCTCTTACAGCTCTTATCACAATCCATCCACCATTGTGTCTAGCACATTTGTACATTTGTTGCCATCGTCATTTTCAAGACATTTTCTTTCTACTTGAGCCATTGGTGTCAGCTCATTTCCCCTCCCTCTCCCACCTTTCCTCTCTCATGAACCCTTGATAATTTATAATTTTTTTTCATGTCCTACACTGACTGATGTCTCCCTTCATCCACTTTTCTGTTGCTTGTCCCCCTGGAACGGGGTTATAGGCTGATCATTGTGATCAGTTTCCCCTGTCTCTCCCCACCTCCCCTTTACCTTCCTGGTAGCTCTACTCTCATTATTGGTCCTGAGGGGTTTGTCTGTCCTTGATTCCCTGTATTTCCAGCTCTTATCTGTACCTGTGTGCATGCTCTGGTCTAGCTGGATTTGTAAGGTAGAATTTGGGTTGTGATAGTGGGGGAGGGGGAGGCTTTAAAGACCTAGAGGAAAGTTGTATGTTTTATCGGTGCTGTCTGCATCTTAACTGGTTCATCTCTTCTTGTGACCCTTCTGTAAGGGATGCCCAATTGTCTATAGATGGGCTGTGGGTCTTCACTCTATGTTCCCCCTCATTCACATTGATATGATTTTTTTTTGTTCTGGGTCTTTGTTGCCTGATACCTGATCTCAGCGACACATCATGATCACACAGGCTGGTGTGCTTCTTCCATGTGGGCTTTGTTGCTTCTGAGCTAGATGGCTGCTTGTTTACCTTCAAGCCTTTAAGAACCCAGACACTATATCTTTTGATAGCCGGGCACCATTCTATGCTTTTAAAGTGGAAAAGAAGGGAGCATTTTGAGACCAGGAAAGCAGGATGACTTTCCACGTCTCCCCGAAGCCACCACAGTCAGCCTGTGGGTTCCCATCCTATGGCTTTGGGGTCTGCACCTGGTCCTTCCGCTTCAGGTGTGCTGAACGCCTATGTTGTGTTTCCACGGGTGGCACCAGCAGCCCTGTTTAAATGAGGTTGTTGAGTTAGTCGCAGGGACTAATCTATTGGCTTTGCTCTGGAGTGGAGCTGGTTGGGGAGCAGGGCCAGAGAGGGAGCCCTGGGCTGAGAGGTCCAACTTCAGCTCACCCCCACTGGGGGCAGCCAGTAGACGAGGAGACATCTGGGTGGGAGAGAAAGACTGATGAACTCCAAGGAGGCGGTGCCTCGGGCAGGGAGACAGGCAGCGGAATGGAGAGGGAGGTGCGTGACTGCCGGAACGCTACCTGCTCTCAGTCCATACCTTTTCTTTCCAGAATTTCGCTTGCAGGTCCAATGCTTGCCTAGGGACTCTCATGAAGCCCAAAAGTCTTACCAGAGAACCAAGGGACAAGCCTACCCCACCGGACGAGCTTCTACCTCAAGCAATTGAGTTTGTCAACCAGTATTACGGCTCCTTCAAAGAGTAAGCCTCACTGCCCGCAACTTCCCCCGGTTTCCCTCCCGTGTCTCAAGCCATTTCCCTCTGACCCTTGACTCCTGTCTGTCTCAGATTCCCAGCGGTGCCAGGACTAAAACCTGGCTTTCCATGGAAGAAACTCCCAGTGCTGTTTGCTAGATACCATTGATTCCCTTCAGACTCAGTGAGAATGAAACGCCCCCAGGCCTGCGCCCTGCTCACAATTGGGCTTATGTTTGAGCACATTGTTGTCCGTGTCCGTCCTCTCATCAAGGGCTTCCTCTTTGTTGCTGCCCCTCGACTTTACCCAGTATGGTGTCCTCCAGGGACTAGTCCAGGGTCCTCAAACATTTAAAACAGGGGGCCAGTTCACTGGCCCTCAGACCCGTTGGAGAGCCGGACTATAGTTTAATAAAAAACAATGAACAAATTCCTATGCACACTGCACATACCTTATTTTGAAGTGAAAAAACAAATGGGGGCAAAACCACCTGGCTGGCCAGATAAATGTCCTCGGCGGGCCACATGTGGCCCGTGGGCCATAGTTTGAGTACCCCTGGACTAGTCTCTCCTGACAACATGTCCAAAGTACGTGGGATGAAGTCTCGCCAGCCTTGCCTCTCAGGAGCCCTCTGCTGTGCTTCTTCCGAGACAGGTCTGTGTGTTCTTTGGGCGGCCCACTGGTACTTTCAGTGTTCTTTCTCAGCACCATCGTCCAGGCGCATCAACTCTTCTTCGATCTTAGTCAGTGTCGACTTTCACATGCAGACGAGGTGACTGGAAATCATACCGTGCCTTGGGTCAGGCACGCCTTAGTCCACAAAGCACCATCCTTGCTTTTGAACACTTTAACAGAGTCTGTGCAGTAGATTTATGCAATGTAATGAGCCGCATGGCCTCTTGACTCCCGCTTTGATGAGCATGAGTTGTGGACCCAGGCGAGGTGGCAGCCTTGACAACTTCCATCTTGTTTCTGTTGATCATGATGTTACCTCTTGGTCCGGCTGTAAGGATTCTGGCTTTCTTTATATTGTGTCATGATCCATGCTGAAGGCTGCCCTCCTTGGTCACATCCGGTGGGCATCGCTGTGGGCTCAGGAAGCATGGCAGTCGTGGGAGCAAAATTCTACCCGAAGTTTGAATTCCGGTTTCATGGAGATCTAGTCCTGGACCCTCGGGAAGCCCATCCACCTCTCTGTGCCTCGAGTTTCCCCTCTGTTTCCATGGGGGCGATCAGAACAGAATCTGGCTTATGGGGTTGTGGTGAGCAGGTTACGGCTCTGTTCCTCCATTGTCTTATCTGAAAATGGTGATGACACTAGTATCTACCCTATAAAAGATGCCACCACAGAGCAGAACACCTCACCTTTCTCTGGGAGCACCTGGTGGGTTTGAACTGCTGACCTTGCAGTCAGTTGCCCGATTTGTAACCCACTCCGCCACTCATTACCATAAAAGAGCTCATAAAAGCCAATGAGATAAAGTATGTAAAGTGCTGGGAAAGATGCCTGCCTGTAGCCAGTGCTACAGAAGGATTCATGGTGACTGTGTGCTTAGAACAACTGTTCTAGCCAAGTAAGACATGTGCACATAATTTAAAGGGGTTCCCGTGGTGCAGGGGTCACGGGGCTTAGCTGCACACCCACCAGACACACTCCAAGGGACAAGGATGTATCTGTCTGCTTCTGTCAAGATTTACAGTCTTGGATCCCCTATGGGGAAGTTCTACTCCATCATGTAGGTCACTAGGATTGACTTGACCACAACCCCCCCCCCCAAATCACACCCGCTACCATGAAATTGATTTTGACATATATCCACCCTTATAAGGTGTGGGGGGGAGGCCAGCCCCCCACAACTAATTATGGGTTCAATAGGTGCAATTGTGCGGTTGAGATATATAAAGATGACAATAAGGTCATAGAGAATGAGAGAGATAGGCGAGAGAGAGGGGAAAATAACAGAGTCGGACACATTCCTGGTAGCATGCTCACTTCCTGGACAACCATGATCTTACCAGTCAGGTCCATGCACAGTGTGGGCCGAGGTGAGGTGGGGTGGAGTCCTGGCAGGAGGGAACTTTATTGTTAACCAAGGCTTATATCTACTTAGGGGGGGCATGATTACAGGTAACCACATGTCACAGGAAGGGGCTGTACAATAGGCAATACAAGCAGAAGTGTAACAGGAAGGGGATGAGCTAGGGGTGTACACATGATAGGAAGGGGAGGACTAGCAGTGTACATGTGACAGGATGGGCGGACCCTAGATTCATGATGGCAGCCCAACCTTGGTCACCCTTGAGTGGGCTTGACCTCCCTGGGCTCTCCTTCAGGGAAACAATTTACTATTATCCTTATCAGAAGGGAGCAGTGGGGGTGGGGGGGTGGGGACTATCCTTGTGGGATAAACAGTGGTGTCTGCTTGCTCTGGATGACTGATAACCCTTAGGGAGAATAACCCCTGACCTACTTCTGTTGACCTCCAAGTGGATAGTCATTTGCCACGTATAGCAAGCAGCTAAGGTTGGGAAATATTTGGGGGAGCCAACTTGGGAGAAATCGTTCTGTTTCCCACAATAAGGCATGCAAAGTTTAGTAAATCTTCACAGGAACAGACAGCCTCATTCCAGTCCCTTGGAGGGACTGGTGGGTTTGAACAGCCGACTTGGAGGCTAGCAGTCCAAAGCTTACCTTTTGACCACACCATCAGAGAGGTCTGGAATTTAAAAACCAGTTAGAAAACATAACCCAAAGCAGTTTCCACTAAGTTGCCTCCCACTCACGTAGAGCTCAGGTGTGTCCAGGCAGAACCGTGCTTCCGGCTCGCATGCTACTTGTTTGCAGGGAGATCACCAGGGCTTGCTTCTGAGGTACCTCTGGTGGACCTCAGACCACCAGCCTTTTAATTGATAGCCAAGCATGTCACCAGGGACTGCTCACAACGTTCTTAGTGCCCTAGAACTTGGCTTTAGGAAAACAGTGGTCACCGATAAATCTTTAAAGAATTGGGCTCAAACACATGCACACATACACACACACACGTACTTGCGTGTCAGCACTGCTCCACAAGGAGGTGACAGCACCTGTGTGGTGAGGATCATCACCGTTTGCCGGCTGGCTGCAGAGACAGGTGCAAGATGCTGGGAGCTTGTTTGAGTGGGGGAGGGCTCCCCGGGGTGGGGCGGCACCACTCTCACCCAGAAGTTCCCTAGGCCAGGGGAGTCCTTGAGGATAAATGTCATCGGGTGTTTTGTCTCTGAGCTCCCCCCCCCTTTGTTTTAATCAAGAAGAGATGTTGAGACTCGTCGACCGCAGAAAGGCCATGTTGTTGTGAGCTCCCACTGTCCTTTATCGGGGCTCATTCCTTAAATAGTTTTCTGGCATTTCGAAGGCCATCAGTGGTGATGGGAGGCCTCAAGGTGTGTGTGTGTGTGTGTGTGTGTGTGTGTTTTCAGAGTCAGGGAGGGAAGAGGAGAAGGAGGTGCTCACATCCATCTGGGATTGCTGGGAGGCTCTGCTGTGGATGAGAAGCAGGGGGACTTAGGCACCCGGGTCTTTTGGCCACGCTGTGCAGAGCCCCATGCTGGCTGGCCTTTGAGTTCCCGGAGCTTTGAGTCCAGTCTCTTGACTGGGCTCCCAAGGAAGCATCCGCAAGCATTGGGGTGCTGCAGTCAGCGCGAAGTGGAAGGTGGTTCCTCTAGCACTTAGGAGGCCAGGCCTGGCCTCAGGCCAGCGGGATGAAGTGCTGGTTCTAACTCTCGACCACACTCTTGGGCTTGGTTTCAACCTCCTCTAACTCTCCCTGCCATTGAGTCGATTCTGACTCACGGGCACCCTAGAGGACAGGCTAGAACTGCCCTTGTGGGTTTCTGAGCCTCTATGGAGTAGAAAGCCTTGGGGGTGGCTGGTGGTTTTGAACTGCTGACCTTGCGACTAAGCCACCATGTTGCCAGGGCTCCCCTTCAACCTCCTACGACCTCAATACCATTGACTATAAAAGAAATGCTCACAGACCCAGGGAGACCCCTGCGCCGTCGTGCGTTCTGCATCCACAGTAGCTGCTGTGGGAGGGCCGGGCTGGCTCTTCACCCCAAGAAGGTGGACAGGTACCCCTCCTTTACTCGGACACAAAGCCTTGCTGTTATAGATGGGCAGCTCCACACCCCTCACTCCTAGAAAAACCAGCAATCTGAGCTGGCCAGGGCCGGTACGTTTGCAGGGTTGAGTGCAAAATGAAAATGTGAACTATTTGTTTATCATGACGAAAATGTTCAGGAGGGTGACCGCGGAGCTTAACCCCAGTGTAGGGGGTGGGGGTGGGGGGGGGCTTCTAAGCTCATGGCTAGGTGTGACCGTACAGGTGGGGGTGTGGGGAGATTTTGCCCTCTTGTAGTCTCATCTCTGCTTCTGTGGGCTGTATTCATCCCCATGTAAGGCCATTTCCTTGTTGACCTTCCTGATGGTTTCCTGTCCCCCAGGGCAAAAATAGAGGAACATCTGGCCAGGGTGGAAGCCGTAACAAAGGAGATTGAAACAACAGGAACCTACCAGCTGACGGGGGATGAGCTCATCTTTGCTTCCAAGCAGGCCTGGCGCAATGCCCCCCGCTGCATCGGGAGGATCCAGTGGTCCAACCTGCAGGTGACTTTCCTTACCCTCCGAGTGAAGTGGGAGAGGTGGGCAGGCCCTGGGCAGGTGGGTGGTTGGGAGCAGCTGAGCACAGCAGGACCCCCAGGTGCCCAAAACCCCAGACTCCAGCTTTACACCCCTGAACATGAGATGGATGATGGAACCCCTGCTGATTGCAAGGTCCATGGTTCAAACCCACCAGCTGCTCTCTGCGAGAAAGATGAGGCTGTCTGCTCCCAGGAAGACTGACGAAATTTGGGAAACCCTAGACAGTCTTGCTGTGAGTCAGAATCGACTCCATGGTAGTGGGTCTGGGTTTTCAAATATTTTTCCTCTAGCTGCCTGGAAGGACAGGGCCGTGGTGGGCTGAGATCCGCATGGTCAACATACGGTTCAAAACCATCAGCAGCTCCGAGGGAGCAAGACTCCCATAAACTGTTCGGGTCTTGGAAACCCACGGGGGGTCTCTGTGAGTCCGCATGGACTGGATGGCAGGGAGAGGAAGGATCCCGGTGGCACTGTGGACTGGACGCTCAAATCCACAAGCTGCTCCCTGGGAGAGCTGCCTGACGCTGTGAAGATTCACAGCCTGGGAACCCCTCTGAGGGGTTGCTATGAGTCAGAATCGGCTCAGGGGCAGGGGGCTTGGATTGTTGCTTCTAAATGTCTAAAGGCCACTGGGTGGTGCCAGCAGTTAGCTTGCTCGACTGCTGACTGAAAGACTGGAGGCTGGAGCCCACCCTGAGGTGCCTCGGAACAAAGGCCTGATGATATACTTCTGGAGATCCGGCTCTGGAAAGCCCTCTGCCAGCACCGCTCTGCCCCATCCACAGGGGCTCGCCCTGAGTCAGATCTGACGGATGACATTGTTATCGAGACCCCTATTCCAGCAACAAGCTTTCAGGCTCAGACTGATATCTCTCTCTCTCTCTCGTGCTAACATCGGGAGACCATGCATCATCCCCCCCAAAGCCCAGACAACCTTGTCTCTGTGATTGTGGAGGTGCTGGTGCCATGAGAGGGGCTATTGGCCTAAACGTCTGCATGCCTGGCTCCCAGAGGATGCCTGGTCTGTCCTGCCCCCAGGCCAGCTTTGCCCAGGAGATGGCTGTTACTGGGTGATACGCATGAACACACATGACAGGGAACTCGATCAGAATGCAAGGGAACCAATTCCGGCTGTGCCATGCGGGGTGCAGGGCCCCTGCCGATGACCTTGTGGGTTGCAGGGCAGGGGTTGGGGTGACGGGGACCTCCATCCATTGCACCTTAAAGTCAGGTTTTCTTGGGATTTTGTTGTTGTTGTACAAACAGATTTGTCCTCGGAGGCAAAACCTAGGGAAAGGGTGGTCAGGGCAGCAGTGAGATGGGAGACTTTGATGCCAAAGGGAGAATGCCCCCTCCACTCGGTGTTTGGGGCCCTCTCACTGCCATCGAATCCCTACTGGCTCAGAACAATGCTGCAGGACTGCCCCTGTGTGTTTCCCAGATGGTCACTCTTTAGGGGAGTAGAAAGCCTCGTCTTTCTCCCACAGAGCTGCTGGTGGTTTCGAACTGCTGACCTTGAGGTTAGCAGCCTGACTTGTAACCACTGTGCCACTAGGGCTCCACTCACTCACTCACTCACTCACTCACTCACTCACTCACTCTCTCACTCACTGCCACCAAGTCAATGCTGACTCCTAGCTGACGCTCCCGTACAGGACAGGGTAGAACTGCCCTGATGAATTTCTGAGACTGGAACTTTTTAGGAGTCTAGGAAGCCTCATCTTTCTCCTGAGATCTACTTTCAAAAGAGCCAGCCCTTGGGAGCCCTTCAGAATCCAGTCCTGCTCTGAGTGTCCTGAGTGAGGGGTGCCCTGAGTGAGGGGTGCCCTGAGTCAAATCCACTCAACAACCACTGGGCTTTCCCTTGATGTCTGGGTGTTGGGTGTTGAGGCTGCGCCCTCAGGCTTTGGGGCCTTAGCTTCTGGTTGGACCTGAAGCCTCTGTCCACACAGTCCTGACGGACTTGGCCTGGGTGTGTGTGTGTATGTGTGTGTGTGTGCGTGTGCGCGCAGGTCTTTGACGCCCGGAGCTGCACCACCGCCAAGGAGATGTTTGAGCACATTTGCAGGCATCTCCGTTACGCCACCAACCAGGGCAACATCAGGTGGGTGCCGCTTTCCCGGGGCGGCAACTGGCTCCTGTGCGCTCCAGGGTCTTAGCCACCAGGCATGGATGGGCTGGGGGGGGCATCTTGGGACCCCTCACAGTGGGCCAGGCGTCCGTGAGCTCAGCCAAGGGCCTGCTTTCTTTCTGAGTTGGAGACTTTGGCGGGTGTGCCGGTCACTGGGAAGTACTGCCTTCACTGTTCGGAGTGGGGCTCTCCACTTTTGGGAAGAATGGGAAGCTGCCTCTTGGGGGGTGTTTCTTCTTTATTAATAGTCATTTTATTGGGAGGCTCTTACAAATCTTATAACAATCCATCATTCAACTGTATTAAGCACACTCGCACATATGTTGCCATCAACATTTCCAAAACCATTTCTTTCTACTTGAGCCTTTGGTATCAGCTCCTCTTTTTTCCCCTCTCTGAACCCCCTCCCATCCTCATGAATACTTGATCAATTATATATTATTAATGTTATTTCATGTCTTACACTGTCCGTTATCTCCCTTCACCCACATTATTCAACCCCCTTGGGGGGAGCTGTATAGCCAACCTTGTGATGAGTTCCCCCTTTCTCCCCCTCCCTCCTGCCCCCACCATCCCTCTACCCTCATGATATGGCTGCTCCCTCTACTGTGCCTGAGGGTTTTATCTGTCCTGAATCCCATGTGTCGAGAGCTCTTATCTGTACCAATGTGTGTGCTCCATGTAGCCAGATTTGTGAGATAGAACTGAGTCGTGGTAGGGGGATTGGGGTGGGGAAGCAATCAGGAACTAGAGGAATGATGTGTGTTTCATCGGTGTATTGGTGGTGGTGGGGTGTTTCTTAGAGGTGGGAAACCCATTGCTCATCAGTACCACCCTCACCTCCACTCACCCCAAGAAGCCAAGGCTGATCCACCTGCTCAGCCATTCACTCATTCTTGCTCAGCAAGCGCTCAGAGCAGCACCTCATGAGCCCCATGCGAGGCTGGGTGGTGGGGTGTGCAGGTGAAGGCTGCAGAGAGAGCGAAGGCCCCAGGACCCTGTCCCAGCCCTCTGTGAATCCACCCCCTCACCTAACGCCCCACCTCACTGTGAGGCAAAGAACAGAGCACTAGGGAGAGGGCTGTGGAGGACTGCTCACGCCCTCTGAGGGCTGGGGCTTCCTGAGTGGGGCGGAAGTCATCCCATGCCAGTCTTGGAGGACGGGTAGGATGGGGATGGGGAAGGGCAGAGAGGGTGAGTCAGGAAATGGGGCAGCTTACACCGAGAGCTTGGCACGCTTGGGGAGCTGCAGAGGGTCCCCTCTGCTTGGGTGCAGGGGGCTGGTGATTGGAAAGAGTTGGGGGGCGGGCAGCTGGGAGCCCCCATAGAGCCACAGGAGAGACAGCACTGTCCTGCCCTGGCACAGGTCGGCCATCACCGTGTTCCCCCAGCGGAGCGACGGGAAGCACGACTTCCGGGTGTGGAATGCTCAGTTGATCCGCTACGCTGGCTACCAGATGCCCGACGGCACCATCCTGGGAGACCCCGCCTGCGTAGAGTTCACTCAGGTACCAGGTCACCCCGAGGCCTGCCTCTTCGGGTGGGCAGGGAGCCTAGCGGTGGGTAAACGAGGTGCCCAGAGGACCCGGGGTTCCAGGGTCGAGAGTCACCAGGCCTGCCTTGCTCCCCAGCTGTGCATCGACCTGGGCTGGAAGCCCAAGTACGGCCGCTTCGACGTGGTGCCGCTGGTGTTGCAGGCGGACGGCCGGGACCCCGAGCTCTTCGAAATCCCCCCTGACCTGGTACTCGAGGTGCCCATGGAGCACCCCAAGTAAGTGGGTGGGAGTGCTGGGGTGCACCCCTTTTTTCCATCTTCTCCCTGATCATCTCGAAAGCCAGGCATCGTAGGATGCCTGGAGGGGTGGCTTGCAAGCCAGCCTGTCTTTGCTTTCTGCAGCAAGTCTGCGTGTTCGAGTTAGGCCTTCAGCCCCGGGAGGGTGTTTGGATGGTGAGGGGATGTGGTGACCTCAGGGGAAACCCTGAGCTGCTCAGGCCCCTGTTGTCCTCCTGCCCACTCCCTTGCCGTCCCTCTCCTGATGGTGACAGAGCCCTAGCACTCGGGGTCCGGCTCAGCTCGCATTGTTCCAGACATCAATGCACATGTTGAGTCTTGCTAGGTACCGGGCATTGGGCTGGGCTTTCCTTTTGGTCCCTTGAACACGCTGGATTCCATCCTACCTCAGGGCCTTGGCACGTGCTGCCCCTCTTCTGACAGGCCCTGGTCGCTGATGTTTGCGTGGCTCCCACCTCCTCGTCATGGAGGTGTCTCCTCCATGTGGTCAGCAACTTTGACCAGCTGCTCCTGACCCCCAAAGCTAGGGAAGGCACCCCACCCTGGTCTGACACACCGCCACCTTTTCTTGTTTCTGTGTTTGCTACTTTTTCGAATTCTAAGGCAGTGGTTCTCCACCTTCTGCATGCGGCGACCCTGTCGTACAGCTCCCCATGTTGTGGTGACCCCCCAAAGATAACATTATTTTCATTACTTCATCAGTATCATTTTGCTACTGTGATGAATTGGGCGACCCCTGAGATCCCCAACGGGATCACGACCCACTGCTGTTCTAAGGTCTCTACATAAGACTGGCAGCCCCTTGAACTAGGAACCTTTGTCTTTCTTGTTCACCAAAATATCTCCACCACCTACCAGGGGCCTGGACAGAGTCCCACAGCCATAGCTTCTGACCATAGAGGCCCTCTGTAGGGCCTGGCTCCCGTAAGTCTTTATGGGAACAGACAGCTTCATCTTTCTCCTGAGGAGCAGTTAGTAGGGTTTGAATCATGACCCTTGAGGTTGGACACCCATTGCTCATTCCACATCGCCACCAGGGCTCCTTTGGTACACAGGAGGCACTCAATAACTACTTGTGGGATAAGTGAATATACTCATAAAAGGAGTGGATGAGTGTGAATTAGCCCCTTTATCTTCCTGACAATCCTATGATTTTTGGTGCTATTATTCCTATTTTGCTGTTGAGAAAACTGAGGCTCAGAGAGACCAAGTAACATGCCAAGGTCACACAGCTCATAAGCGACGAGGCAAGACTTGAGCCCAGGCTTTCTGACACCTGTGCCTGCTGGGTTGGGGTCTCGGCGTCCAGCATGGGGGCGTGGCACATGGTTATGCAGACAGATGTGGCCAGAGATGACCTGAGAAAGTGCTCCCAATCCATCTGGACAAGAGGGGTTAACTTAGAGGTCAAGGCTGAACAAATGTTCTTTGTAGATGCTTTTCTAAGGAGTGCTTTTTGGGGGAGTAGGGTGGTGTATCTTGGAGGGAAGGGGTGGGGAGCAAAAGTACAAGGCTTTGTTCTAACCGGCTCTGCCTCTCCCAGTTACGAGTGGTTTCGGGAGCTGGGGCTGAAGTGGTACGCCCTGCCGGCCGTGGCCAACATGCTGCTGGAGGCGGGCGGCCTCGAGTTCCCGGGCTGCCCCTTCAATGGCTGGTACATGGGCACAGAGATCGGGGTGCGGGACTTCTGTGATGTCCAGCGCTACAACATCCTGGAGGTAACCCGGGCTACCGGTGGAGGTGTGGGCTTGGGGTGCGACCTGCCTGCGAGCAGAGGCTCACCCCCCTCCCCCATCGTTCCTTGGCCTCTGCAGGAGGTGGGCAGGAGGATGGGGCTGGAAACGCACAAGCTGGCCTCACTGTGGAAGGACCGGGCTGTCGTCGAGATCAACGTAGCGGTGCTGCACAGCTTCCAGGTACGTCGGAGGGGCTGGCAGCCTGAGCATGGCCAGGCGACAAGGCAGCTTGGCGAGTCTCTGTGGGTGGGCAGGCTGGCGGGTGGGCGGCGTTGCTGTTACAGACTGTGGACTAGACAGTGCCCAGGCCTCTCAGCCGGACGACAGCGACCCAGCCAGCCTCCACTGACAGCATGCTTGGTCTGGACTCACCATGGAATGAATGGAAAGCCGCTCCCTGCCACGCTGGCCTTTCCCCCTCATGCAAACAAGCAGCTTCCAGATGCAGAAACAGAGCCCCAAGGTGCCTGCTTCAGGAGCTCTGGGTTGCTAACCACAAGGTTGGCAGTTTGAGTCCACCAGCCACTCCAAGGGAGAAAGTTGCCTCCTCTAAAACCCAGGGGGCAGTTCTACAATGCCCGAGGGGGTCGCTGTGAGCCAGACCACACTGCCCCCACCCTCTCACTCCTGGCGTGGACTTTTCTGTTGGCGCCTTCATTGGAGCCTGGTGGCACTCGTGGTCTGCTAAAGGTGGGCGGTTCAAACCCACCCAGAGGCTCGGCACAGAGAGGCTTGGCCATCTCACCTACTTCCTGGGAAGGTGATGGCCAAGAAAGCCGAAGGGAGAGCTCTGCTCCACATGTGTGGGGGCATCGGGCCTGCCTCCCGTCAGCTCCATGGCACCCAACGACCCCCTTCACTAGGTTTCTTTCTAATCTGTCGTCTTTCCACAAGTAATGTGGGATCATTTTCTGAAAATGTATATGATCAAACACTGACATAGAAGTAAAATTTGCAAGTACAAACCTACCCACTAAAGGTGCAATCGATAGTTGAAAGACAGGAGCAGGAGCACAGCCAATAGAAATGTACACACGCTGACCACGGTGTTCCACACGGTCATGTGGGTGGGCTTGTGAATTTGACGCTGAGCTTCCTGGTAGCCAGAGGGAGAAGGAGAGCGCAGTCAACAAAGTAGCTCTTACTGCCTACAAGGGATGAGCGTAGCTCTTTAAAATGAAATGTGCCGAATGAGCTTCCCAGAGGAGACCAAGAGCTGTCACCGATGGCGAGCCTTGGGTTGGGGTCTCCTTGGTAGGCAGTTGGGGTTCTGTCTTCCTTTGGTGGGAACGAAAGAGTGTAGGCTTTGGAGCCAGACACCTGGGGTTGAGGGTCCACTAAGGTCGCTCTGTTGATGGAGTTAATGACAGAAGGGGGCAGATAGGCTTGAGTGCCCAAGGGCAAAGCCCAGGTGCCCTGGACATTTCCAGGGAGAGCTTTGCACGCATACTTATACATGGCATGCTCACACGCACACGCACACTCTTACACTGTCCATGCTGGGGCAACTATTGAAGAAATTGAAGAGCTGGTGGGTGAGGGGAGAGTCTGCCAGGCCCACCACCGCCTAGGCAGGAGCGATGGAGGTTGAGGCAGGCCTCTGAAAAGTAGCTCAGACGGAACAGAAAGAGCCCCCCGCCTCCCTGAGGGGCTGGCCCGGCTCAGGAAGGGCTGGCCATGGGCCACACATCCTGAGTCCTAGGGACTCCCAGCACCAGCTGGACACTGTGAGGATGCGCATGTGTCTGCCACTGCCCACCTCCTGACCATCACTGCCGTGACCATCTCCCCACTCCCCCCAACACCCCAAGCTCCAGAGTCACCCACCTTCAGAAAGATTTGGCCTCATTGCCTCATCTGTGAAATGGGGATAACAGTGCCTCCCTCAGTAGGTGAGCAGACAGGCTTGCGTGCCCAACAAAGTGCAGAACCCCAGGTGCTAGTAGCTAACACTCACTGAGCACTCCCTGTGCTTGGCTAGTATGGACTTGACGCTTGCTTCCTTTCAGTAGCCTCAGGAGGTGTGCACCCTTGTCAGCCCCATTTTACAGACGAGCAAACTGAGGCTTAGTCCATAACTCAAAAGCACCGGGCTCTTGAGAGACACAGACCCCCAGGCTGTGAGCATTGAAACAAGCCTCTTCTGTCTGAGTGAGCCGGCCTTTGCTGGTGCTTTCTGTACGAGGATCAGATGCGAAGTTTCTGAGTCTGGGAAGACCTGTCTTCCACACACCACACATTCACAGAGCTTCAGATCAGCTGGGAGGGGCTTTGACCCAGAGCAAGCGACTCCTAGAACTTTCCACGACAGGTGGCTGGGATCACCTTTTCTTTCCCTGCTAGCAGGTTCTGAGTTTTTGAATTATCAGCATCTGGAGCGAGCCATTTATAGGAAGTTTAGGGAGACTTGGGGGCATAGGCAGGGAAGCTGGACACTCCTCACAGTGGGTCACAGGGAGGCAAACGCACCATATCCCAAAGGTGAGGCCACACTGTGACGTTAGGCAGACCATGGGCAGTATGTCTAGGGCTCCTTCAGAGGCTCTGGAAATGCCTTCCAGGGGGGATATATACAACCAGCAGGCAGAGAGAGGACCTGAGGGACCTTTGTCTCCCGTTTTGAAGATCCCCGGGTTTCCCCACACCTACCTGGAGGCCTGCAACCCCCTAACTGCTCCCCTGAGGCCCTGCCCCTGGTGCCTCAGCTCCCCTTCTTGCCTTTCTCGGACGCAGAAGCAGAATGTGACCATCATGGACCATCACTCGGCGTCAGAGTCCTTCATGAAGTACATGCAGAGCGAGTACCGCTCCCGAGGGGGCTGCCCAGCTGACTGGATTTGGCTGGTCCCCCCGATTTCAGGGAGCATCACGCCTGTGTTCCACCAGGAGATGCTAAACTATATCCTGTCCCCTTTCTACTATTATCAGGTAAATGGGGGTGGAAGGATGGGGAAGGGCTTCCCTGGGACCTCAGGGGTAAAAACAGTATAAGCGTGTGCACAAGTTTGCACATGCGTGTGCTTGTCTGCATGCTCAGCCGTGCAGGGAGCAGGGGATATAATTTAATGGCTCGTGGGCTCCACTCAGCTCAATGAGCAACCTTTGTCCCTCTCCACCCAGGACAGGCCTCAAGGAAATGCCTTATGTTGTCTGTTTAAGGGCCCGTTGCTCTAATAGAGGTTCAGCTCCCAAGGGTGCCCCCCCCCAGCTCCCACGGGAGGGGCCGGGAAACAGTGTGCAGCCGTGTGGGGAAGAGCTTGGACCCCAAGTGGGACACCCCTGGGTTTGATTCTGCCACTTCCCAGGCAGGTCGCGCCACCTTCCTGCACCCCAGTTTTCTGGGCATTCCCTCCGTTCTTTGAGGCTCCACGGGTCCCGTGAGTTGACAGGTGGCCGGGAAGCCATTGGCCAACCCAGAAAGCACGTTGTAAGCTTAGCTGCGGCAAGGCCTTTGTTTCTCCTTCTCCCTCCTCCTTCTCCTGCGGTCACAAAGGATTTGGCTTCGATTTTGGGGGGGGCTTTTGTCCCTAGGAAGGGGATCAGTGAGGCGATCACATGGCCTAGCTTGCCGGAGATGGTTTGTCCCGGTCTCTCAGAGGCATCCTGGCCTGACTGCACCTTCAGCCGTGTCCTGGTGACGATCAGCTCCTGCCGCATTGGTTTCGGCTTGGGGAGACACGCCCCCCCCTGACCTGCCAGAGGAGCACTCTGCTCCCCAGAGTTGTTAAGGGCTGGGTTTCCTTCATGGCACCTGTTGGGGGACTCGAACAGCCAACTTTTCAGTTAGAAGCCAAGGGTGTTCCCTCCCCATTTATACCACTCGCTGATAGGACGTTGACGAGGAAAGCGAAATGGGGCCTCTTTCTTCCAGAACATTCGTAAGTGGAAGGACCCGCTGACCACCCTCAGGCGCCTGCTCCATGCCAGATATGGGGCCACGGCTCTGAGGGAGACAGGCAGATACAGCCTCCCTTGGAGTTTGGGGGGAGCTGAGGCTCCAGAGGGCCTGCCCACCTTCTTTCTGACCCATGAATGCTGTGGAGGCCCCTAGCTCCCCAGAACCCCAAGCCAAGCCAAGCTCTGTTAGGACGTAGCCCTGCCTCACAGCCCGCTCCGTCTCTGCAGGAGGAGGCCTGGGAGACTCACATCTGGCAGGACGAGACGCGGAGGCCCAGGAGAAGGGAGATCCGACTCAAAGTCTTGGCTAAGTGAGTGTGAGCAGGGAGCGCTTCTGTCCGGACTATGACCCTCCTTCTTGCCGGCCTCTCCCTGGGCCTGGAAGGACAGAGACCGAGGGCCTGTCTGAGAGGCCCAGACACCAGGTCTAGGGGTCACCAGCTGTCTCATTGCCCGATGGTCTCTCTCTTCCACTTCCCCCGGGTAGCAGGCTGAGGAGGGAGGTGTGGGAAGGGGCTGTCAGTCAAGGTGGCTCGCTGGAGAGAAGTGCGGGGCACTTTTTCCTCAGTGGGCCCCACTGCAAAGCGCCCCCCTCAGCTTGTGTTGGACTCCCACCTTCTTCTGGAGGGCCATCTCAGCTCCCTGTGTCTGTCTGTCTGCCTGTCTGTCCCCGCAGGGCTGTGTTCTTCGCCTCCGTGCTGCTGCGCAAGGCCATGCGGTCACGACTCCCAGTCACGATCCTCTTTGCCACTGAGACGGGGAAATCGGAAACGCTGGCTAAGGACCTGGGGGCCTTGTTCAACTGCGCCTTCCGCCCCAAGGTAGCTGGCTCCGTGGCCTGGGTTACCCTCTCTGCCCGAGTGCCTGGGGACCTGTGGCCAAGGCAAACTAGGACGGGGTTTCTACTCCTGGGTGTCTTGGAGACGTGGGGGTGAAGCTGTGTTATAAATGCGCGATGGAGGATAGGTTTGTCTGGGGGAGTGGAGGCGGCGCACCGGGTTGGACCCAGTAGATGGTCACTCCCCGGTGTTCCGGGGAACACGGTTTGAGAAGCAGGGTCCTGACATCTCCAGGCACCTTGAGATGACTTTTACTCACGTGTCAGGGACCTCTCTCCTGCAGGCGTGAGCCAGAGATAAGTAAGATGCAGACAAAACAAAACACACAAAGATGATAAGCCGTGTCCCTTGGGGTAGTTGCCCAGGCCAGGCCAGCATTGGGCTCTGAGGAAGCAGCCAGGACCCAGTCCTTACCCTCAGGACAAGGCAGGAAGGGGAGCACTGCCCCCCATGCAGTCGTCCGAGTAGCTGTGATTTTGTGGCTAAAGAACCCAAGTGTCGTGGGTCACGTGTTTTCCCTTGGGGTCACACAGCACCTGGCAGACAGATGGGACCTTCCTGATTTGGGAACACAGCACAGACTGGCATCACACCAGCCAGGATAGGGGCGCGATCCAGAGGCCCAGGAGGAAGGGTTTGGGATGGCCAAGGAGCCCTGGTAGCTGCAGTGGGTTGCGGGTTGGGCTGCTAACCACAAGGTCAGCAGTTTGAAACTACCAGCCGCTCCTCCAGAGAAAGACGAGGCTTTCTACTCCTGTAAAGAGTGACAGTCTCAGAAATACATAGGGGCAGCTCTTCCCTCTCCTGGGGACACTGTGAGTTGCAGTCGACTGGATGGCAGTGAGGGGTTAGCATGGTGAGGGATTATTCCTGGTGGTGCCAACAGTGAAGCACTTGACGACCAGCTGAAGGGTTGGCAGTTCGAACCCACCCAGAGGCACCTCGGAAGACAGGCCTGCCTAGTGATCTGCTCCTGAAGGGACGCAGTCTAGGAAACCCGGGGGGTGGGGCGCAGTCCCATTCCGCACCTCCCGGGTCGCGAGAATTTGGAATCAACTCAACAAAGTTACTAGGTCGCTGGTCAGGCCTCAAAGTGCCAGGTCTTCCCAATGGCCCCCGGGGGTCCCAAACTCCCAGGGAATAGTGGGGGGCATGCCCCAAAAACCTGGGTCCACGTAGAGCAGTGACATGTGGCACCCACCACCTAGGAGGCACCAAAGGAGTCACATTTTCGTTACCCACTGACACATTTGGAATGTAAAGTAGGGATAGCGAGGTGGGAGTGTTTTGATTGGACAGATGCCATCTCTTGGAGAAGGGCCGCCAGGATTGGCTGGTGGTTTCTCTGTGGGGCTTGAGGCAGGAGGCCAATGTGTGCAAATGGGTCCATTTTCGGGCGATCCAGGGAGCACTCCCCTCCTCTGTGCCACACCTGTCTGGGACCAGGGATCCGAGATGACCGGAGGGGATGCCCAGCTGGTGGGGAGGGTATGGAGACCCGATCTGGGGACTGAAGGCTGATGCCCACCCCTGGTGCTGCCCAGATCTTCTGCATGGACGAGTACAACCTGAGCCACCTGGAGGAGGAGCGGCTGCTGCTGGTGGTGACCAGCACGTTTGGGAATGGAGACTCTCCCAGCAATGGCGAGGTGGGTGGCCCAAGGTAGCCACAGTTGGGGGAGGGGAAGGATGCGAGGGGAGGTGGGTTGAGAGGAGCAGGGCTGCGGCGGGGGGGGGTGGGTGGGGGGGTGGGGTGGAGGAACTCAGCTTGGAGCACAGGATGTTGATGTATGTTTAATGACTGTCACATATGGGTGTGCCACCTCTTCTAGTACTGCGTGTAGTTTTTCATCATGGGATCTATTGCCGTTTTATTTTAAAATCTATACTCAAAGGATACTGAAAGTCTATGAAAAAAATGTCAGTTCAGGGAAACCCAAAGCAAGTTAGAGAATTTTAGTTAGATCCTGCGCTCAGAGACCCCTGGGGGAGCCGTGTGATGGGCATTAAGCTGCTGCCTGCAAGGTCCGCAGTTGAAGCCCACCAGCCACTCCATGGTGATAGATGGCGAGAGGTGGGGCTGTCTGCCCCTGTACAGATTTACTCTCTCAGAAACCCCAGGCAGTGTTCTCCTCTGTCCCGAGGATCACTCTGAAGCTGGCGATCAACTAGACAGGGTGGGGTTTTGGTTGCCTAATAAAAGCTTCTCTATTTTTGTTTTTGAAAAGAGTCAAAACTATTAGAGCAGGGTTAAGTCTCACTTCGCACCAGGTTGAGACTTCCTCCCTCTTGGTGCAAAGGTCATTTAAAAGGGAGCTAGGAGGATGTAGGGAAATCAGAATCAGCCTAACATTCTACTAGGAGCCTTGGTAGCCTAGTGGGTCTCATGTTGGGCTGCTAACCACTGGGTCAGCAGTTTGGGACCACCAGCCTCTCCAAGGGAGAAAGAAGAGGCTTCATAAAGGTATACAGCCTCAGAAACCCACAGTTGGCAGTTCTCTGTCCTACAGGGTCACTAGAAGCCCAAATCAACTCGATGTCAGTGAGTTTGGCTTTTTGAACGCTCTTGTGGTTGGAATGCCAGATGGGGTAGTCACAGTGGGAACCAGGGGGTGACCTTTGAAAAGCTCAGCATAGAATTACTGGATAGCCAGCCATGCCACTACTGGAGATAGCTAGCTAGATTCTTTTATACAGATATTCTTTTATAGATTGTTATATAACATATATATATATATATATATATATATATATATATATATATATATATATATATATTCATTAGAAGCAGAGACTCAAACAGTTACTTGTTTGGAAAAGGTTGTAGAAGCACCACTCACAACATGGCCCCAAATGACAACAGACCCAATGTCCATCAACCAATGGATAGACAAACTGTGGTATGTCCATTCAAAGGACTATTACTCAACCACAAAAATGGAAGAATTAATAGCACATGGCGGAGTGAAGGGGCACACAATGTATCATTCTAGTCCTAAACTAGCCAGAAGAGATACATCCATAGGAGAGCACCCTAGGGAGGCAGGTGTGGGGCTTTCCTTTTGAATGATGAGATGGAATGAGAACCAGATAGAAATGGTGATGATACAACATGGTGTATGTACTGAACGCCCCTGAAATGGTCACATGCCTTTCCCCTCACTAAATGATTTCTTAAGGTGATAACAATGATGAAACTATTGTTGTTAGGTGCCATGCAGTTGGATCCGACTCATAGTCGCCTGATGTACAACAGGGCAGAAACACTGCCCAGTCCTGCACCGCCCCCACAATGGTTCCCATGTTTGAGCCGATTGTCGCAGCCACGGTGTTGACTCCTGTTACCGAGGGGCTTCCTCTTGCTCGCTGCACCTCTACTGTGCATAAAAGGACACTCTCTCTTGTCATGTGATTTAATGTCACTTTTGCTGAGCCGTGTACCACTGAACTTGAGTTCTGGGAAAATCAGGGCTATTTTAGAGATGATGGGACCTGAGGTTGTCCTTCTTACCAGGTTCCAACCAAGAAGAGAGGACCACGCCCTTAGGAGCTGTCCCCTGTAAGGCAAACCTCTCTCCCACCAGTACTGGGGGTCTGGGGGCTGGCTACTCTGGTCTCCCACCAAGGGTTAGGGTCCATAGGAGTTACTGAGACTCTGCTGGAGGGAGAGACAAGCCCAGAACTGATGTCTCACTCCGTGCCATGGGTCTGCAGCCTTCCCCCTTGGGGGCACCGAGTTTAGGAACAGACCGCCCAAAGGAGAGACAAAGTAGAGTGTTTGTGAACTGTGCCTGAGGTCTCTGATGCTCTCTCTTTCTAGAAACTGAAGCGATCCCTCTTCAGGTTGAAAGAGCTCGCTAACAAATTCAGGTGAGACACTCCTGACTGACTCCTGCCTGTCCACGCCCTGCCCTGTGCTGGGGTGGGTGGGGCCGGAGTTGGGCTCCAGAGAATGAACCCAGGTGACTTGTACCCAAGGGGTCATCTGAGGGTTGCCCTTGAGGGTGCTGAGGATCAGGGCACAGGAACCAAGTCCCTTTATCAGGGGGAAAAGACCAGTCTTGGGGCAGATGATGGGGATGGGTGATAATGGTGGGGTGTGTGGGTTGGATGCTGGCTTGGCGTGGTTGACCTAGTCGCCGTGTGTGTCCCTGTGGGCAGGTACGCTGTGTTTGGCCTTGGCTCCAGCATGTACCCTCAGTTCTGCGCCTTCGCCCATGACATTGACCAGAAGCTGTCGCAGCTGGGGGCCACCCAACTGACCCCGATGGGGGAAGGAGATGAACTCAGTGGGCAGGAGGAAGCTTTCCGCAGCTGGGCCGTGCAGACATTCAAGGTCAGTTCGCAGCCAGAGCTGCCCCACGCCCAGGGGACACCAGGCTGCATTTGTGCCCAGGACATCTGTACCAGGCATTTGGGGTACAGGTCCTGCAGACACGGCCTGAAGTGTGGACCAGGGTTACAGCCTGATGCTCCTCCTAGCTGGCCCTTGAGAAAGACTCTCCCTTTAAGCATCTACCCCATGGGCAGGAGAAGGTAGAAGAGACTGAGTCCTTGTCCCCAGAGACCTCCCCCTTTTGATTACCCATGCCACCTCTTCACAACGCTGTTTTGTTCAGGCCTCCCAGCCACAAGAGAACCAGAGGACAGGGACCATAAGAGTTGAGTTCTTGGACCTGCCTCAGCATCTCCTTATTCCCTGAATCGTGACCCTGCTGATTTAGGGGAGCTCACCCCTCACACAGAGAGTTCCACTGAGCAGGGGTGGTCAGAAGTCACACAGGTCTTCTCCCTATGAGCAATATTGGGATCATGAAACCCACCTCACAGTGTGGGCAAGAGGATGAGCTAAGCTAATTTTACCAAAAATGTTCCCGATTATAGCTTCTATGTGCCAAGTTCAAGCCACAGACATTTTAGTTACCTCGTTGGGCTTCATAATAACCCAATAGGGTAAGTGTGCTCGTGAGCCCTCCATGGTACAAATGGTTAACATCCTTGGCTGCTAACCCAGAGGCTAGAAGTTCAAGTCCACTCAGAGATGCCTGGTGATCTATAGTAAGAAAACTCAGCCATCGACGCCCTATGGAGCACAATTCTATTTTGACATGCAGGGGGTCGCCATGAGTCTGAACCCACTTGCTGGCAACTGGAAGGCTTAATAAGTAATCACCCTAGTGAGATGGTGATGATGGTGATGATGGTGGTGATGGTTATGATGGTAGTGATATTGATGATGGTGATGATGGTGGTGATGATAGTTTTGGTGGTGGTGATGGTGGTGGTGATGATAGTTGTGGTGGTGGTGATGGTGATGATGATGATGATGATGATGATGATGATGGAGGTGGTGATGATGATGCTGGTGATGGTGGTGGTTATGATGGTGGTGATGGTGATGGTGGTGATGGTGATGATGGTAGTGATGTTGATGATGGTGGGGACGGTGATGATGGTGGTGATCGTGATGATGGTGGTGATGATAGTTTTGGTGGTGATGATGGTGATGATAGTTGTGGTGGTGGAGGTGGTGGTGGTGGTGATGGTGATGGTAGTAGTAATGATAGTTGTATGGTGATGGTGGTGGTGATGATGATGGTGGTGATGGTGATGGTGGTGTGTGGTGATGATGGTGGTGGTGGAGGTGGTGGTGATGGAGATGGTGATGGTGGTGGTGATGATGCTGCTGGTGATGGTGATGATGGTGGTGATGATGGTGGTGATGGTGATGATGGTGGTGATCGTGATGATGGTGGTGATGATAGTTTTGGTGGTGATGATAGTTGTGGTGGTGGTGGTGGTGATGGTGATGGTAGTGGTACTGATAGTTGTGTGGTGATGGTGGTGGTGATGATAGTTGTGGTGATGACAGTTGTGGTGGTGCTGATGCTGGTGATGTCACGTGATGATGATAGTTATGTGATGATGATGGTGGTGATGGTGATGGTGGTAATGTAGTGGTGGAAGTGGTGATGGTGATGGTGGTAATGTAGTGGTGGAGGTGGTGATGGTGATGGTGGTGGTGATGGTGATGGTGATGGTGGTGGTGATGATGGTGGTGATAGTTGTGGTGGTGATAGTTGTGGTGGTAATGATAGTTGTGTGGTGATGATGGTGGTGGTGATGGTGATGGTGGCAGCTATTAATGTAAGTGCACCACATCTTCTTCCAGACTGCATGTGAGGTATTTGACATCCGGGGCAAACACCATATTCAGATCCCCAAGCTGTACCTCTCCAGTGAGACCTGGGACCCGCACCAGTACAGGCTTGTGCAGAACTCGGAGCCTTTGGACCTCAACAAAGGTACCTGCTTCTCTGGCACATGACACTCACTGGCCCTTCCTGCTGGACCAGGGTCTCTGAGCCGGTGGTCAAGACAATCCCCAGCAGCCTTTTGAATAGAGGCAGCTGGCCTGTGGTGGCCCAGGGCTCCCTTCACAAGGAGCCCCATTGGCTATACACCTAGAGGGCTTGCTTCTTCTTGGAGAGAGGCCCCCAGGGAGGGTGGCTGATGAAAGAATGGAGCCTGTGCAGACCGTGTCCAGGCACTGGGCTGGGCTCTTGGCCTACAAACCCTCATCTCCTGAGGAAGGCAGATGGAGGAACTGAAGCTCGGGGCGGGGAGCAAGTTGCCCGGCACGCAGCTAGTGTGGGGCCACACTGGGACTCGTGCCCCAGCTCCAAAGGCAGCTGAGCACTGAAAGAAGGTCCACAGAGACCATGCCAGGCTCTTTCGTGAACTCTCAGCACTGGCCCCTGGGGCCCTCTGTGGCTCCTCTATTCTTGTATCATGAGAACAACACAACAACAACAAAACCAAACCTTCTCCCACCGAGTTGATTTCGACTCATAGTGAGCCATGGGCCAGAACAGCACTGCCCCAGAGGATTGGTAAGGGGTTACAGGCTGAGCTACTAACTGCAAGGTCAGTAGTTTGAAACCACCAGCCGCTTCTTGGGAGAAAGACGAGGCTTTCTTCTGCTGTAAAGAGTGATGGTCTTGCCAACTCACGGGGACAGTTCTGCCCTCTCCTATAGAGTCACTATGCATCAGAATCGCCTCGATGGGAATGAGCTTGAGTTTTTTTAAATCTTTATGGAAGCAGATTGCCTCATTTTTTTCCCATGGTGAAGCTGGTGGGTTTGAACCACTGACCTTGGCTTAATCACGGCATTGAACGGGAGCCCTTTACTGTGAGTCTTCTGCTCAACACATTTAGACTCTCTCCAGCTTCTCTCTCTGTTGGAGCCCAAGCCATGGGGTGGCCCTGGAAGTCCACCCATTTAGCTAATTTAGATAGCTGGGCATCTAAATTCCAATTCCCAACACCTTGCAGCAGCACAGTGGATGGGTTTGGTTAAGTTCCGTGTCATCCCTGTGGGCTTGCCGATGGTCAGTGTACTCAGCTGAAAACCCAACGGTTGACAGTTCAAGGCAACCCAGAAGTGCCTCGGAAGTAAGACCTGGCGATCCACTTCTGAACAGCAGCCATTGAAAACCCTGGGAAGCCAGGTTCTGACACACCTGGGGTCATCCTGAGCCAGGGTGGGTTCTTGGCAGTGATGCAGCATCCTGGGTCAGGTCCCAGATCTTGGTCAGTGATTCGGGAACACAGTGGACAAGGGGGAAGGGAAGAATGTGGGACTGTGGCAGGGTCATGCTCCAAGAGACTTGGCTCAGCCGCAGCTCCCACCAACACGGGAGGCCCACCGCCCCTCCCTGACTCTGCTCTCTTCAGCCCTGAGCAGCATTCATGCCAAGCACGTGCTCACCCTGAAGCTCAAAGCGCTGCGGAACCTCCAGAGCCCGGCATCCAGGTGGGTACCGCACGGGGGCCGCTGACGCCATCGCCCACGGGCCTGGTTTGAAGGGAGAGCCAGGTGGGCGAGTGCCTGCTGCTGCTGCCATGGGCAGGGATACACCCTGCTGGCCAGCTCTCCCGGGGATCCCGGACTGGCAGGGACATTGGGTCTGCTCTGAGTCACTCAGTCACCTCCTCACCCAAGGGGGCAGGTGGGAGAAATGCCAATTCTTTCTTCACTTTATGGGAATTCTGGGGGAAACCACTGAGCCTGTGACCCTGAACACCCCTCAAACGTCCGGGAACTGTACCATCCCCCCACTTACCTGGATCACCTTTCAGCCAAACAGTAGCCCATCCTAGAATGTGAGCAGTAACACTCATCAAGAAAGAATTCCTCGGGGCGACGAAGGCTTGACCAGAAAGGTAGCATTTGCCCCAAAGACTGGAAGGAAGGAGGGAAGGATGGAAGGAAGGAAGGAAGGAAGGAAGGAAGGAAGGAAGGAAGGAAGGAAGGAAGAAAGGAAAGATGGAAGGAAGGAAAGATGGATGGATGGATACGGGAAATTATTACCGTGAGGGGTCGCAGCCAACGTTGTGAAGCACACTGTAGCTACGCTGTTGTGTGGGAAACTAATGTGCTGTCAACTTCCACTCAAGCCACGATAAATGCAGCCAAATAATAATCATGACAGGTTTGCCGGGAGAAGCAAATGTCCCCATCAGGGCAAATGAGATGCATGTGGGGGCTTCCCCAGGGGCTTTCTGTGTGGTCCTGCCCCCATCCACAGCCTGGCCTCTGTACCCAACTTATAACATCTATGCCCACCTGTCCCCACATGGTGGCCACCTTCCCTGAGCAGAGCCCGGGGCCAGGCTCTCTGGGCTCAGAAGGAAGTGTGGCCACTCTATGCCTTCCCCCTAACCCCCCCCCCCCCGAAGGTGAGGCACCCAGCCAGCCCTGAAAAGTCAGGGAAAGGAAAGGAGGCGGGCTTCCTGGGGAAGTGACCCTCCCGCAGGAGCTGAGCGGAAATCCTGGCCGCGTCACCAGAGCTTCTTCTTCCTTCCCCAGCCGCACCACCCTGCTGGTGGAGCTCTGCAGCGAGGACAGCCAGGGCCCCAGCTACCTGCCCGGCCAGCACCTCGGCGTGTGTCCGAGCAACCAGCTGGCCCTGGTACAAGGCATCTTGGAGCGCCTGGTGGATGGGCCTGGCCCCCAGCAGCCTGTGGGCCTGGAAACCCTCAGTGAGAATGGTGAGCCTCAAGGGGGGTTCCTCCTGAGGCAGCCCCCGCAGCCCCACTACTCCCCACCCGGCCCATGCCGCTGAGGGGCTGGGCCTGGGCTGTGGACACCCACCCTGTCCTTCCTGCTGGGGGAGGTCGACATGCCAACTGTCCCTGCCCAACTGTAGCTGTGAACTGGGGCCTTCTGCCCAAACACCCAAGCTCGGGGTTGTTTATTTTTGTGCTCACTCGGCCATGTTTGTGCTGGCGAATTCATTTAAAGGTAATCAGTCACGTATTAGACAGACCCTGGGTCGAACAATGACAGTGTCTCCTCCGTGTCTGCCTTCAGTGAGCTTACCACTCGGCGTGGGAGACAGATCCGTGGTAAAACCAAACACCCACTGCATGGAGTCTGTGCCAACTCATTGTGACCCTATAGGACAAGATAGACATCCCCCCCTGCCCGCCCCACCACCATGAGTTCCCAAGACTGTAATTCTTTACAGGAGGCAAAAGCCTCCTCTTTCTTCCTTAGAGCAGCTGCTGGTTTCAAACTGGCAACCTATGGTTAGCAGCCCAACGTGTAACCACTACACCACCAGGGCTCCAGTAACCACAACAGCCATGGTTATCTGTTACACGTTTGCTGGGCGGCTCCTCTAGGCCAGCGTTGTCCATACAGGATATCGGCAGGCTCTTGGACAGAATAGAGACCTGTGGGCTCCCGGTGCGGGGTGAGGCTTGAAGACAGAGGGCCATGCACCACTTACTCACTCATGCAAATCCAGTGACCTGGGTTCTGGGATCAGATCCATTTCACAGGAAAGAAACCAAGGCCTGAGGGTTCAGGCACCCACCTGCGAGCTGAGAGCCCAATCTTGAGCCTGGGTTTGTTGACTCCTGAATTCATCTTGTAACTGCCATGCATGCTGCCTCGTGGGGGCTCCCCAAAAGTTGTCACTGCACTTCAGGTGTGGTGGGGTACAACGGTCTTTGGGCTGTGTAGTCATTGTGAGCCTGTGGTGTGGGTGTCCTAATAAAGTCCCAGTTTAGGCCAGAGAGGGACTGGACTCTGGGCCGTGGTTGGTTCAGCAGGATCATGACAGCTTGACAGTGTCTCTAGCTTTGGAGGCCTTGCCTGCCTGAGAAACTCAGGTGGGGCCATTAACCCATCCTGGATCCTCCCTTCCCTCTCCAGGCCGCTACTGGGTCAGGGACAAGAGGCTGCCGCCTTGCTCACTCAGCCAGGCCCTCACCTACTTCCTGGACATCACCACCCCCCCATCTCCACTGCTGCTCCGGAAGCTGGCCCAGCTGGCTACAGAGGAGAATGAGCAACACAAACTGGAGGCCCTGTGCAAGGTAACATTCCGATCTGGTGGGTGGGGAAGAGGGTGGGGGCAGAGCTTGGCTGTAAACTCCCAAGATAATCCAGCCCAGCCCCTCCAAGTGAGACTGGTGGGGAGCCAGGTGCCATCTCCACTACCATCTCAGGCAGACAGTCGTGTGGCAGCGTGAACTGATTGTTCTGTGTGTCTGCCAGATGTGGTCACAGTACACTTCCTGAGAAACCTGCTAGGAAAGGGTAGCCATCATGTCTATCTGTCTGTCTGTGTCTGTCTGTTTTCCCAAGACCAGGATCAGGATGTGTTGGAGGATGCATGGTGAGGAGGAATGGATCAGTTAATGGGACCACCATTCATCCTGAGGGGTGGTCGAGCTAATAAATGAATGAACTCGCTTGCACCTTTCTGGGTCCAAATCTCAGTAAAAGGCAGCGGGCTTCCTTGTGTTCCTCATCCTTGTTATGAATTAACTCGAATCCAACCACAACACTGTCGCTCGGCACAAAACCCAAGCTCCTAGCGACCCTAGGAAAATCCCTGTGGATTTTCAAGGCTGTCACTCTTGATGGGAGCGGAAAGGCTCACGTTTTTCCCACAGAGCAGCTGGTGGCTTTGGCCCCTGCGCTGGGGTCTCCTTCAGTCGTGTCCTCATTTCATGCAACTGTAGAGACTCCACCTTTGCCCACACAAGTTAGTGCTGGCGAGGTTCTAAGCACAAGTGTGAGATGCCGCCTCTTCTTTCAACCACGTTTCTGAGGAGGGCAACCCCGCCGCTCTCCAGCTTTCTGAAATGTGACTTTGCATGAAGTGTCTCAGCACCCTGGACAGCGCCTGGCACTTGGCCGGGTTTGCTGGGAGTGTGACCGGCTGCAGGGAGAGTGTGTAGCAGCCTCCTCCTTTGGCGAGGGGCAGGCCCCTGGATCCCTAACAGGGCCCTTGGCTTTCAGCCCGCAGAGTACAACAAGTGGAAGTTCACCCACAGACCCACACTGCTGGAAATTCTCGAGGAGTTCCCATCCGTGCGGCTGTCCGCCAGCTTCCTGCTCTCCCAGCTCCCCGTGCTGAGACCCCGGTACTACTCCATCAGCTCCTGCCAGGACCACACCCCCACAGAGGTCCACCTCACCGTGGCCGTGGTCACATACCGTACCCAGGGTGAGTTCTGGGCCCCAGGCTTGGGAGCAGCCCCACCATGTTCACTTCGAACCCCGTTATCCCTTGGCCTCTGGGAGTGGGCTGTTAGTCATGACCAATGGTATGCAGGAGGGAAGCCTGGAGCCAGGCATGGTGCTGTGTCCTTTGTGGGCGTGTGACAGCAGAGGGACAGGCTGGGCTGCGGACAGGTGAAACTGCGGAGGCCCAGAGAGGTTCTGCCTCTTGCTCAGGGTCACAGTTTAGTCAGTAGAGAGCTGAGATGGCCATCCTGGAAGTCTGACTCCCATGTCCAAGTTCTCAAGTACCTTATTCAGTCCAGTCTGTTACTGGGACAAATTAACGAGGTCGGGTGTAGACAGTGCCTAATTAACATGAAGTAGGAGCCAGACGCTTCCTGGACTTGCTGAGAGCCCAGCCAGCGGGTGGGTGGTGGGTCTGCGTTGATTGTGCATCCACCCGCAAGTTCATTCAGCCATGATTTATTGCACACTACTGTTTGGCACTGCGGTGGATGTGAAAACACAGCAGACTCAGTCCTGCCCTCAGGGAGCTTCCAGTGTAGAGGGGCCAGGGAAGAGGTCCCGAAACCAACTGCCACGGAGTCGATGCCGACTCAGAGCGACCCTGTGGGACAGGGTAGGACTGCCTTGTGGGTTTCCAAGACTGTCACTCTTTCCAGGAGTAGAAAGCCTCATCTTTCTCCCATGGATCAGCCAGTGGTTTCAAACCGTGACCTTGTGGTTAGTAGCCCAACACGTACCCACTTCACTACCAGAAATAACTAGGCATTTGTCACTAGGTAGGTGCAAAGAAGGGATCCACAGGGGGGACCCTGAGGCAGACAATGGAGGTGACACAGTCACAGACTGAGAGGTCCAAACCCTGGTCTGATGATTAGCTCCTCCGCTGCCATGCCCACCGGTGCTGACCTTGCCTGGCTTGGCGAGGCTGGGGGCTGGCCCCCATCTCGGTGGCCCTATGCGCTCTGGGAATACTGGGTGTCTGAGGGCTGGGAGCAGCCTCATGGCTCAGTCTCGGTGGCCAGGCCAGAGCAGAGAGGCAGGCGGGTCCCCCAAGCACCAAATTCAGCCGAGAGAAAAACTAAAGCACTGCTCAAGTGGCTGGGCTGTCTTTAAAGGCAGAGAGGTGTCAGCCAGAGAAAGCTGGACCTGCCACCATTCCTGGAGGGGCCACTGGGGAGGGAAAGAAAGGGGGTGTCCGGAGCAGAACGGATGGTCCGAGGTGACCTGGGGCTCCTACCAGTGAGGGCGACCCTAGACAGCACTCAGGGTTCAGGACTGTGGTCCACCCCAGGGGTCACTTCCTGCTGCTGCGTCGAGGCTGGCCTGGGTGGGGGCATGGGGTTTCTCTGGAGGAAGGAGCAGTGATGTAGGGGTCAGGGCACCTGAACTCTGGTGTGGCTGCTGAGCAACCCCCGACGACACTGTCTCTCTCTGAAACTCAGTGTCTGCGTCAGCAAGAGGGGTTACCTGCGGAGACAGAGTTGCTCCCTTCCCGCTCCCCGCCTCGGGAGCCCGAAGGAGCAGGGCCGTCTGAGGAGGCCTGTCAGTGTAGGAGGCGTCGAGGGTGCGGTTCGCGCGTGGGCCGTGGGAGGGACTGAGGGTCAGGTGTGTGTCTGTTCTTGCAGACGGTCAGGGCCCCCTACACCACGGCGTGTGCAGCACTTGGCTCAGCAGCCTGAAGCCCCACGACCCAGTGCCCTGTTTTGTGCGCAGGTAAGCCTCCCATTCTGCCCCCGTGGGACCGTTGGTCCCTAAGAGTCCCTAAGAGTCCTGGGGGAACAGCGAGGGATCAGAGACGGTGCTGGGTGCCTCCTCTGCCCCTTGGCCGTGGCGTGGGGCTGTGTCCCTGACAGGATTAGGGTTGGGGACAGGGGCGTGGTCCCAGGCTCGGCGGAGGGACCACATCACCAGGAGGATCTGCTAGTATGCTTCCGCCATCAGGACAAAGAAGAAATCGAAACCCACACCCCTCCACACCCCCCAGGCCACAACCCCAGCTGCCCTGGGTATCTGAGAACCCGGCTTCTCTCCCTCTACCCCTTCAGTGCCACCAACTTCCAGCTCCCAGAAGACCCCACCCAGCCCTGCATCCTCATCGGGCCCGGAACGGGCATCGCCCCGTTCCGCAGTTTTTGGCGGCAGCGCCTCCACGACGTGGAGCACAAAGGTAGAGCTCCCCCGGGCCCCGGGGTGGAAGAGGACATGGGGCGGCCAGGGCCCAAGAACACGTGTGGCACCCCCTCCCCACCGGCGGTGACAGCTCCTCTTGCGGGTGAAAAGCGCTGCCAGGCTTGCCCCAGCCCTCGCTGCCACCCGGTCTAGGGAAACGGCCTCATGCTGCTTCTGAGCGCTGAGCTGGAGTCCGGCCTCCGTGGCACTATGGGCGAGCGATCTCCACGCTCCGGAACTCAGTTTCCCCCTGTGGAATTGGGGGAGGGGCTGTTGGTCACTAGATAAGCCGGTCACCATCCAGTCACCTTTGGCTGATGGCAGCCTCGTGGGGACTGCATAGCACTTCCCCCCAGAGGCAAGCTGACTGCCAGGCTCTGAGGCACCTCTGTGAGTGTGAATCACCAACTCTTGGGTTAGCAGTCCTGCGCCAACCTTGGCCACTATTTAGGGACCCTCACTGCTAGACACTGAAAACCAAACCGCTGTCTTGGGGTTGATTCGGATCACAGGGACCCTATATTCTGAGGGTTTCTGAGGCTGTTGACCTCAGAAATTAAATATATATAATCTATGTACTTAACATATTAATTTAATAATATAATATTAATAATTTAATTGTATGACATATTTATATTATAATAATATTGCTTATAATTAAATTATAATATATTAATAATTTAATATATTATTTTAAGATCATTGTATTGGGCTCTTACAACTCTTAAACAATCCATCCGTCAATTTTATCAAGCATATTGGCACATAGATCGCTATCATTGTTTTCTAAACATTTACTTTCTATTTGAGCCCTTGGTGACAGCTCTTTGTTCCCTTCCTACCCCCTTCCATCCTCATGACCCTTTGATAAATTAAATATAATTTAATTTATATAATTGTAAGTTAATTTATATAATTGTGAGTTATTATTATTTTCATGCCTTACACCGGCCACCGTCTCTCCTATCAGGCTGTCAGTCTTGATGGGAGCAGAGAACCTCTCCTCTCCCCCTCTAGGGATCTGGTGGGATTGAACACTCGCCCAGCACCGCCACCCTCGACCTGGCGGTTAGCAGTCCAAGACTTGCCTTACAGAGTCACCTAACTCAGGCTGAAGCCTGCACTGAGAAGGACAATTGGGCAGGTCCTGGGGCCGGACCCCTAGTGGCCATTATGGTAACTGCAGCCTTCTGGTCTTGTAGGACTCCCTGGAGGTCACATGACCCTGGTGTTTGGGTGCCACCACCCCAGCAAGGACCACCTGTATCAGGAGGAGATGCTGGAGATGGCCCGGAAGGGGGTGCTGCATGCAGTGCACACGGCCTATTCCCGCCTGCCTGACAGGCCCAAGGTCCGTGCTTAATAGGTGTCAACCCACTGTGTCCTGGCCTGTGGGAGCCCCACCCACCTCTCTGAACGGCCTCACTTGGGGTGATTACAGAGACATGGGGTGCTGCTGTGAGCGATTGTAGGTTTGCTTTCGCAAGAGCAGGTCATAAAGGTTGGGGGTCACACAGAGCCCCAATGTCCATCCTGTATCCCCAAGTCACCATAAGCTCCCCAGGGATACAGTACTGCCCAGGTGAAGGAGGGCCAGGCTGCCAAGGGTGGAGAGTGACCCTGTTCTCACCTTGCCGTGGGCAAGCGCCTGCTTTGGGGACGTGTTGTCCTGCCAGCCTACAGAGTCAGAGCCTCATGAATATGTCACACCCTCTGGCCTGCCTGTGTTGGCACAGCCCACAGGGAATGGGAGCAGAGAGTCCCGCCTGACCCCCTACCTTCTGTGGAGTGGTGAGCCCTGGGCTTGGTGCCCCTACCCTGAACCACAGCCGTTGGCATTGGGGGATGGTGTAGGCAGGCTATCTGGCCACAGAGCCCGGATGGGGCCACTGCTCCATAGTCTTCTTTGAAGCATGGTGAGTTCAGAGAAGGCTGGGAGCCCCGTTGGCTGTCAGCTCTGAGGGCTGGGCTGTGTTGCCGTTTGATTCTGTGGTCCCAGCCCCAGTGAGGGCCAGGGCCATCAGGGTGCCACTACACCTCCTCATCCTGGGCCTGTCCCCACCCAGCTGGGAAGGCAGCTCCCTGGCCCGCTCCCTATGTGTGCCAGCAGCCGCTGCCTGCAGGCCCTCTCCCAGGAGCAGGACCTCCCTGTGGGGTGGGCGCTGGCTCCACCACTGCCTCTGGTTTCAGGTCTATGTTCAAGACATCCTGCGGCAGCAGCTGGCCGGCGAGGTGCTCCATGTGCTCCACCAAGAGAGCGGCCACCTCTACGTCTGTGGGGATGTGCGCATGGCCAGGGATGTGGCCCACACCCTGAAACAGCTGCTGGCTGCCAAGCTGAGCCTGAGCGAGGAGCAGGTGGAGGACTACTTCTTCCAGCTCAAGGTGTGGCAGCTGGTGTGTGAGCTAGTGTGGGGTCAGGGAGCCCTGATAGGGTAATACGTGTTAGTCCTTGACCACGGTTCACCCTCTGGTGGCCATGAGGCTAACTGCAGGCTTCTGGGTCTCCAGCCCCTCAGCTCTCTCACTGCCATCAAGTGGATCCTGAATCCAGTGCCAGGGAGGATGGTCATTGGGTAGACACAGGGATCCAGGACGTAGGCATTGGGATCAGGGAAAGAGTCTTGGACCTCAAAGGACTCCCAAAGGCAGCTGGTGTTCAGTGCCAGGCGGCTGTTAGTTTACCAAGTTGTTGTGCAGCTTGGTCCGGTGGCCAGTAGCTTGGAGAAGCCAGAGACTGGTGGCAGAGTTGTGTAGCCGCACAGAAGGCGGGGCTGTGAGTACCAGGATAGGAAGGCCATCGCCCCTGTCAGCTCCTGAGAGCCTCACACTTGTTCACGCAGGTTGGCATCTGATCACCCTCAGCCCGTCGGCACCCAGGCAGGGCTGCAGGGCAGGAGATGCATTTAAATGACTGTTCTCCAGGGTTTACATAGGGTGTCCGTGGGCCAGGGATGTTCGTGGCAGCTTCCTCCAGAGGCCTTGGTGAAGGAGTGTGGTTCCCCCCATTCTATAAGGAAGAAGGAGGCTCAGGGTCCCGCAGTCCGGGGGGTGAGTGCCTCAAGGTTAGCCTGCCTCTCTCCCTGCCTGACGCTCCTGTGCCTCTAAGTTGCGTGCATCCATCCACCTGTTATTTACTGAGCACCTGCTCTGCTCTGGAGGAGCCCTAGTGGCATAGTGGTTAAGCGTCAGGCTGTTATTCACAAGGTCAGCAGTTCAAAACCATCAGCGGCCCCTTAGGAGAAAGATGAGGCTTTCTATGCCCATAAAGAGTTAACAGTCTTGGAAACTCACCGAGGCAATTCTACAGGGTTGCTATGAGGCGGCATCGACTGGGTGGCAGTGAACTTGGTTGTTGGTACTTCATGCTGGTGAGAGGGCCAACCAGCAAAGAGTCTCACCCGGGGGAGCATACCTTCTAGTCAGGTGGACAGAGGAGAAACTAAACGAGCCGAGTGTGCAGTGCAGAGAGAGCAGTTCAGCCAGGAGGCAGGACAGGGTGTGTTGAGGGCTGTCATTTTAACTAGCGTGGTCGGGGAAGGTGTCACCAAGAAGGTGACATTTGAGGGAAAAACAAACAAAAGACACACTCAACGATGGTGAGAAGCGAGTCCTGTGAATGTTGAGGGAAACAGAGTTCCGGGCTGTTGTGGAGGGAACAGCAGGTACAAAGGCCCTGAGGTGGGATGAGCCGTCTCAAGATCAGCCTGGAGGTCACAGGCACATCTGAAAAGTGTTCAATGGGCTGATGGGTGGGTGTTTGCTAGCAAAAAGGGTCAAAGATGGTCAAGTCGGTCTGAGATGCATCAAACAAAAGACCGCTCTGCAACCCAGTCAAATTGACTCCTAGTGACTCTGTAGGACGGAGTAGAACTTCCCCCGTGGCTTTCCAAGACCATGACTCTCTATGGGAGTAGAAAACTCTATCTCTCTCCCCAGGAGCTACTGGTGGCTTCAAACCTGCTGACCTTGCAGTTAGCTCAACACAGAACCACTTTGCCACCAGAGCTTCATGACAGCCTCTGTGACAGGTCTTCTTTTAACACACTGCTATGTGTGTGCCTGGGAAGCCATTCCTAGGCTATGTCTCAGGTTCGCATGATCTCGGAGCTCTCCTTTGCTGGGGCAGTGGATGGGGCCAGGTCAGGGCAGGAAGTGAGAAAGGCCCAGAACCTACCGGAGGTGAAATGCAGTTTGATGGGGCTCTGGAATGAAAGTGTGAAGGCAGAGCGGGCGCGGGCCTTGGGAAAGCCTGCCCCCGGTCATGGGTGATGGCTAACTCTGGCTCTCCTGTTCCTTTTAAGAGCCAGAAGCGCTACCATGAAGATATCTTTGGTGCTCTATTTCCCTACGAGGTGAAAAAGGAGGAGGAGGCGGCGGGCCAGTCCAGCGGCTCCAGAACTCCAATGACCTAGGCGACAAGTTAAAAGGCGCTGGTATGGCAATCTAGTAACGAAATCATCTTCCAATTATCCGCCATCACGGAGCCTGGGGAGATAGTGCAAAATGATCCCGCCAAGCTTCAAGCCTCATCTTCCCAGATGCTGTCTTCTCAAACCCTGTACTTGACCTTCTACTAGCAGCTGGGCTGGCGGGAACTGCCTCATACCCTTGACCTACCCCCATCTCCCGTTAGGGAGAACTGGGGCCGATGAGGTCCCTTTGAGACTGCCTCCACCAAGGGGGTGGAAGAGGTGGGTGACTTTCCTCTGGTGCACCACTTCCAACGACCACCAAGAGGCGCTCTCTACCCACTCTGTATTTAGCATCCCTGTGTACAGTTATTTATTCTGTATTTAAAAACCAAACACCCCAGTGAGCCACTTCGACTTATACTATATGATTCCTGGATGGAAATATTTATGCAAAATACATTTTATTTTAACCACACTGTGTGTGTGTGTGTTGGCAATTGGTCAAGAAAGAAGTTCTAGTTGGAACGAGTATGGGGTGCCCACAGCTGACACCAAGAGCCCCCACAAAGGGACATGCTTACCACATGTGGAGGTGGACTTTTGTGCTCCTCTGAATCCCAGGGTGGAGCCCTGGTCGCGGAGTGGGTTAGGCGTCAGCGCTGCTGCCCACAGGTGGACAGTTCAAGCACACCACCGCCCGGCTGGTGGGTGGGAGGCTGCTGAGTTGCCCCTGTGAAGATTCGCAGCCTCAGCAACTCTACCCCGTCCTGGAGCGTGGCTGAGTCAGAATGGACTGACTGGCCGAGTGCTCTTTGGCGATGGGCGAGGGAACTCTGGCTTGCCTTTGGGGGGTCTGGGCTGTGCCGCTCCCGGACAGCATCCATCACTTGGGCATGGGGGCCAGGGTGGGAGCTGGGATTCTGTATAAGACATCACTTCCTTAGGGATGGCCCGGGCCACTGTCTGGCTTAGAGAGTCCCCGTATCTCACTCGGAGGCCACACGTTTCCGGAGGATTGTGTGGGTACGACAGGTGAGGTCGATCTGCGTGTGGTGGGTGTGGCGGGTGTGGCTAGAATCAGGGCACGGGACTCCCTCCCCACGAGATGCAAGCTCTTTTGGGGTGTGGAGCCCTCCAAGAGAAAGCTGCGGAAGGAACTGAGCCACGTGCCCTGGGACTCAGCCAGGGCCAAGCCAGGGGTGGGGTGAGGTGGGGTGGGGGGCTTAGCCAGGGATCAGGAGGCTCCACTTTCTCCCTCAGTCTCACCTGCCCTCCTCACCCCACCTCTGGCAGCAGCTACTCTGTTCAGGTGGGGGAAGGGGTGTGCCAGCCTCTGAATGGGCATAGCAGCATCCAGCGAGCCCCGCCTGCAGCAGAGCATGGGGCCGCAAGTCCTTGGGATTCTGTTACATCTGTTACATACTGTGCAGCTCTGAGCCATTCAGGGAAGGGGGGGTTGTTTGAAGGGGTGAGACTGCATTTCCCGCACCCCAGCTCCAAGGGGCACCTGTGCTCTTGACCCACGGACTATGCTTGGAGCCTCACCATGCCTCCTCCAGGGCTGCTTTCTTGACAGCAGGATGTGGGGCTTCTCGTGATGCACAGCTAGGTGCCTGCCCTGTCCCAGTGGCCCGGAGACCCCACACAGTGTGATCAATCTCTGATGTTGAGAGACAGCACCCGTTGGCTCCTCTTAACCTGCTGGCCTGCCTGCCACCTGGACCCCCATTGTCTCTGGCCACCATGGCTGCCCCAGCCCTGCACCCATCTGAGAAGACCAGCTTGCTTCTGGAGTCCCCCTCAGTGCCCAGGCTTCCAACACCTGAGACTCCTCAACCTGTATCTCTTTGAGCACCTGTGCTGGGTTTGTGAGGTACCCAGAGGGAGCAGCCTGCTAAAAGACAGCCCCACTCCCAATTCCAGAGAACTCCAAAGGTCTCCAAACACATTTAATAGCCCCAGCCAGCCCTTCCATGTGGTGGCAACCATGTTTATTCATTTCAGGGACAATGGGAAGGCTCAAGTCGGGGTGGACTTAATGGGGTGTCACCCGAGTGGGCTTCCTGGAGGAGGCGGATGTTGGCATAGGGAAAAGGGGTAGGTACAGGGTCCTGGCTTTGGGCCTAAGGAGAAATCTGATGGGGGATTGGATTTGGTGGGGGTGACTGCCTGCACGGGGAGCTGGGGCAGGCTCAGGGCCCTCCCTTCATGTGGGGGACTGACCAGGGGCCCCCCGCAGGACCCCTCTCATTGGAAGATAGGAGTGGGTGCTAAGGAAGGGCAGCAGCGTGCCACTCCCGGCCAGATGGAGGGCAGAGGTGCGGGGTCAGGAGATGCCCACCCCGGGATCTCACTATGCCAGCACGTGGGTCAGCTGGATGTCTCCCACCACTTCCAGGCTGTTGATGGCCGGCAGGTTGTTCAGGCGGTGCCAGTATTCACACAGGTGCTGGCCATCCACGGCCACCTTGAGACAGTGACTTTCACACATGATGCACACCTGGAGGGAGAGGGCCCAGCACACGCCTCGTTACATCTCCTCAATGGACACGTGGTCTCCTGGCCACCTCAGCTGCCAACGTTAAGGAAGACCTCCCACCCACAGGCCTTCTTGCCACAAGGAGGCATTAGTTGATCTAAACCTCCTGCTTTGTCCCGTGCTGTTCCTCTGCTTGGCATGCCCTGCCCAGCCCCCTCAGTGCACCTGCCCCCTGGCACCACCCTGAAGGAGACAGGGCGCCAGCAGGCAAGCCTGTGTCCTCTGCAAGCAGTGGCCCCTCCCCCACACAGCTGAGAAAGGCTGTGCTGAGTGGACACGTGAGAGAGTGGGTGAATGACCTTCACTTCAGGCCCTCCTGGGCACTTCCTGGCTGTGCGACCTCAGACAGGGCACCTGCACTCCTGTGGTCATTGCATCTGAAAAACTCACCTGCCAGCACCCATCTCATGCGGGACAACAATTGAATCATAAATAATAATACTGGGAATAATACTAATTTTCTTGATTTCTTCCAACCCAGACCTCACCCTGGAAGCATCAGCCTGAATCCCATTCAAAATGCCCCAGCCTCCTCCTTGCTTCCCCCACACCCACACCCCCTTAACACCACAGGAGCCCCTCACCAAGAAGTTCTGCCCTCTCCTGAAGGGCATTTTCCGAGGCAGGGCGCGTTCCTCGATCCCCCAGGAGCCATTGATCTGGGTGTTGCGGACCACGGCGTTCTCGGTGAAGCGGGGGTTCAAGTGGAAGGCGATGTCACTCCCGCAGCGCAGGTTGATGTGGAACCTGCAGGTGGGCAGCTCCCATCAGCCTCCTCTGCCCACTGAGCCCTGGGCCCACCCACTCCTCCTCCTCAGTCCCCTGGGGACTAGGGGGTGGCCAGAATGGTCTGGGAGTGGGGTCTCTTGCATCCCCAAGACCCCTGGAGCCCCAGCTTACCTCTGGGCACTGGGCAGGACAATTCCTGTCACCATGATAGTCTTAGACGGGTACAGCCCACCCATGATGCTGGTGTAGTAAGGCAGTGGCTGTGGGGGTGGGTGGGGGAGGGGCAGGTCAGCCAGTGGCAGCCAGAGCCACCGCCGGCCACCACACTCTGTCCTGAGCTCTGTACAGTGACCTCAGACTGTCCACTGAGCGTGGCACCAGAGTCTGCCCATAACAGGGCTTCGATTCCTGGTCCCGGCAATACCAAGGGGGCCCGTCCCCCATCCCTTGAGTGGATGTGCTCAAAGCACAATGAGAGGACCTCAGGTACGAAAGGCACCTGGTTGGAGCCGGTGAAGGGAGGCCCCTTTCAAGTCTCAAGCTCCTGCCCACCCCCTGCGGCACCAGGCGGCTCTTAGGAACTTCTGCTTCGAAGTGGGCGAGGCCAGAGTCCCCCCAACCCCACTGCTGCCCTTCACACCCCACCATGCCTGACGATGCAAGCACAGGCTCCCCGCCTCTCCCAGAGACCACTCACATAGCTCGGGTTGGGGTACACCACAGGCGGGATCACTGGATTCTGTCAAAAAGAGAGCAGGGAACTCGGTGACCTGGGCACACTCTCAGGCGTTCCCATTCACCGGCCTGCTCACATGGCCTTTGTGGGACTTCCAGCTGTCCCTCACTGCCCCCCTGCCCCCAAACAGAGCCCCAGAGGAGGGCAAGAAGAAGCCAAGCTTGGGCTCCTACGCACTCTTCTTCAGGAGACCCAGCCATGGACCCTCCCGTCCATGTGCTGGGCCACGGCTCTCCCTGTTTTCCTATCCCTAAAGGACCTGCTGGGTAAGCCCCGCCCTGCCTGGTCCGGAATCTTGGCTCTCCCCACGGGAGCGGGAGCCACACATCTCCCAAGCTGTGGGGCCAGCCCCAGAGGTACCCATCTTTCTTCCCACCCTGCGTCTGTCCGGAAGCCTGTCTCGGGTGGCGGGTGAAGCCGCGGGGCTGTGAGCTGCCTGGAATTCTCAGACTTACCGGGACCGTCTGTCCAGGGGTGCTGTGCACCGTGTGGATGACTGTTTGAGTCTGGACGAAAGAAATTGGGGGGGGGTGTGAAATGGGGGTTGAAGGCTGTCTTAGCAAGACACCCTTGTGGCATATTGTTTATGCACTGAACTGCTAACTGCAAGGCCAGGGGTTCAAAACCACCAGGGCTCCTCAGGAGAGAGACAAGGCTCTCTACTCCCATAAAGCGTCACAGTCTCAGAATCGTACAGGGGCACCGTTCTACCCTGTCCTACAAGGCCCCTGGGAGCCCCAATGAACTGGCTGGCATTGAGTTTGCTTTGATTTGGTTTTAGCTTTTCAAAACTCCACCTGCCACCAGAGGGTGCCTCTGAGGTGAGATATTATTTATTGGGTGTGCTGCCAACCCACTGCCCCGATCAGATGCCCAGCGTGGGCTAGTGGAGGTGTTTCTTCTCTCGAGGGGATGGGGCAGGGTCCGTGGAGAAGAAATGGGCTATATTTGTGACCTCTGGATCTTCTTTCCTCCCGGGGAAATGTCTCTCAAGGGAAGTGCTGGACTGGGGGCCTCCGTCTCCCACAGAAGGGAAGGGGCTTCAGCCCATTCATTCCCCATTGGGTCGGTACCCCATTCATCAGGGCTCGCCTCCCACTCTTCCCGCCCCCAAAGCTATCTCCAAAGCCAGGCAGAGGGCCCTGGGGCCTGGCCTTGACGACCCTTGTTCCCCAGGCCTGGCCCTGCCTTCTCTTATGAACCCCTGAGAAGACCCAGATGGAAAGGGGTCTGATGAGGGAACGGGAGACTCACAATGGGTGCTGCGTTGAGCGCCCACGCGCCTGGAGACTGAAAGAAAAGAAGCGGGGAGTCAACATGGGGGAGGGGGGCCACAGCTGGATTGGAGGGTAGGCTCCTGTCCTAAGAAGTGCTCCCCACAAAGCTCCCGCTCGTTCCTCTCCACCTCTCCGGAGCCAAGCCTTCCCGAGCCTGCGGTGCCCACAGTCTCGCCCACCAGCAGGGTTACCTGGGTGAGAACGGGCCCAGACGGAGAGAACGAGGGCTTGGAGGAGGAGGGCCTTCCTATGGGCTCCCCCAGAGCGAGAGAGAAGAACTGGTCTGAGGTCGGCCAGAGGCAAGACCCTGGCCCGTGACATCCAGGAACCAGCAAGTGGCATTTCCTGAAGGCCTTCTGCCACACGGAGCACCGGGCCCTGCACCCATCCGCACCAGGAAGGGAGGGCCAACATCAGGCTGCCCCTCAAGGGTTCCCTGCGTGAATCAGGTGGTCCTCCTGGGCCACAGGAAATCTGGGTAAGTAGAATCTTCCTCCTCCTCCCCATCCCCACTGCTTGAGTAGCCAGCGGAAAGGTGGCCCTCATTCCTCTTGCTGTCTTGTTGTCCCCACTCACTAGACTGCTCTTGTCCAGGCTGGGATGTCCTTCTACCTGCTCTGCCTGTACAGACAATCCACAGCCATCTAGTGCAGCGGTTCTCAACCTGTGGGGCGCGACCCCTTTAGGGGTCGAATGACCCTTTCACAGGGGTGCCTGATTTATCATCACAGTAGCAAAATGACGGTGATAAGTAGCCATGAAAATAATGTGATGGTTGGGAGGGGGTTCACCATCAGATGAGGAACTGTATGAGAGGGTCGTGGCCTGAGGAAGGTAGAGACCTGCTGGTCTACTGGATTGAGGCACAAGGGGCTGGAAGCACAGAAACGAACAAGTCACCATCCCAGCCCTCAAGGGGCTCATGGGCATTGGAGGGGGTGAGGGTGGAGTGATGGAGACAGACGTGTGAGCGTGATGACAAGGCACTGTGGTGACCAGCACATATATACACAGAGTCCATGGGGACACAGAGGACACATGGGGACAGCGGTCTCCAGGGCAGGGAGGTGTTTGCCTGTGAGCAGCGGAGGCTGCATGAGCTCCATGGGGGGAGGGGGAGCTGAGAGGTAGGTTGAGACAAGATTGGGAAGAAGTCTGTGTGTTCTGCTGGGGAACTGGGGCTTTTATTTGACAGGCCAGGGGGGTGGGGGCACGAGGATTTCTAAGCAGAGATGGGATGTGCTCAGACTTGTGTAGATATAGGGAGGTTGCTGAGGCAGTTGGTGTGTAGGAGGTAGGCGTGGGGACCCGGATCACGGTTATCTTGACCAGGGGTCCCGGGGGCCTGAAGGATGGCTGCAGCTTTGCGGAGGGAGAGCAGTTGGCCCATCAGAGAGGTTTTAAGGAGGAAGGGGAAGGAGCGAAGGATGACGCCCTGGCCCCAGCTATGGGTGTGCCTGCAGGGGCCCGTAGCCCCTAGTGGCCTGTGGTTAGAAGCTGCCCTGAGGACCCACTGTCCTTCCCCATCACTGCTCAGCCTCTGGTGCCTCGGGGCCTCGCTCACTTGGTGTTTGCGCCCCTTGGGCTTGGGAGGGAAATGAACAGGCTGTGAGTACTGCACCGTGGAGATGATGGGCTGCACAGGGGCTGCGTGTCTGTTCTGTTAAGACAAAAAGAACCACAGGAGGAAGACACATGTTAATGGAGAGACACAGACGGGGAAGGTGGAGCCAGGGCACGAGGGGCCGACCTGGGCAGGCTGGGGAGGTGGGAGGCGGGCAGCGGGGAAGTGGGGAGAAGCTCCAAGAAGCCCAGTGGGCAGGGTCATCTCTCTGTCCAGTCCCTAGGGAGGAGACAGTGACCGGGAAGGAAGACGAGGAAGGGGTGGGCCCAGCAGAGCCCAACCTTCCCATTTTCAGGGAAAGCCAGAATCAAGCCCACCCCCCACACACCCCGTGGAACTCCCCCATCCTCTGGATGTTGGCAATTCACGAGAAACATGTTTATAACTCACAAGAGGGTCCCATAGTCCCAGTGAGGCCCACAGGGGCCGTGTTGTGACCTCATTGTGGTCTCGTAGGAGCCACGCAACACCCCATGGATAGCCAGGGTTATGTTCACTCTACAGATGAGGAAACTGAGGCTGGTAGTCACAGAGTCACTGGTCTCAGGTCCACCGCCACTGGGCACGGCTGAGCTGGGCATCTGAACTGGGTTCAGCCCAATTATCAAGGCTGGGCTCTTTCTGGACTCTTACAGCCTCCTACCCGGGGCTTGGATATGGTGCCACATCAAGATGAACCACTGAGGCTTCTGTGAGACTCTGGGGACGGGTACTCCAGACAAACGGTGACACAGGAGGGTCGTGATGACACAGCAGAAGGAGGGGGCCAACAGCAGCACAGGGAAACCATAGGGTGTCCCAGAAGCTACCTGGGTCAGAGATTAAGCTAGAAAAAAAGGTTAGCCCCCCTGCCACCCAGGACCTAGGCAAAGCCAGGCCTGGAGTCAGGTGCCGGTCTGACCTGGAAGCCGATGTAGGACAACTGCACCGCGCCACTGATGGAAATGGTGTCCGCTTGGTGGAAAGGCATACGGTGCATGTACTGCAGGAAGTGTTTCCCGTTCACCGTGACCTGCCAAGGAAGGGTGAACACCAGAGAGTTGGAAGACTGCACCTGAGCTTCCTGGCCCCACTGCTTCTGGAAATGAAGCCCCAGGAATGCGTTTCACATCCAGTTATGGGATGGGCGGGGCCTGGGCGCGCAAGCAGCTCTCCTTGTGGCCCCACTGCGGATGGCCGTAGGGGGTGGGGGGGCAGGAGAGCCAGAACCAGGAGTTGCATGGAGTGGATGCACATGCCCGTGGCCTCACACGGCAGCATAGACACAGTCCTCTACCCGAGATGCTCCCTGCAGAAGTCACTTGCAAGGGTCTACCACCCCGAGCAGGGCATGGAAGCTAGAAAAAGGCTGGTCTGACATCGTGGCAGAAAATGAGATGTTTTTAGGGACCTGGAGTGGAGAAGGGGGCTACAGCCAATAGGTGCAGTTCACTTGGACTTCCAGGCCGTGTCTCCGCAGAGGGCTCACAGTCAATGCACTCAGCTTGCTAACCAAATGGTTGTGGGTTCGAGTCCTTCCCTATCCACAAGTGCCTCCAAAGAAAGGCCTGGTGATCTCTTTCTGGGAAACCAGCCACTGACGATCCTCTGGGGCACAGGTCTGTCTCCATAAGCTGGCATCCACCCAACAAACTCTCAAACCAGTGGACTACTTGCTTGCTTGTTCTTATTGTTTTCAAAGACACACCAAGACCCAAAGCAACATGGCGGCGATGGGTCCGGTTTGGAGTTTCTAAGCGAAGGAAGCCCGCAGTTGCCCCATCGGATGCAGGAAAGGTGTGCAGGGAGACTGAGCAGCTCTCTGTGAGGCCCCCCCCCCCGCAAGACAATGGTGGGAGTTTGGGGGATTGGTCTCAAAGAATGTGGTAGTTACAGAATCAGGTGTCAATTTGGGACTTGAGAGGATTACGAGTGAAGAGGTGGAGTCTAGTCTGTCAATCCGGAGATAGCCAATAACCTCTGTGTGGGCGTGACCTTCTGAGAATTCTGGGAACTGCTGTATTTCCTCCTGGGAGGCAGACGACCCCCCTCTCTCTGCTCACTCCCTGGGATATGCTCTCCTGAGAAGACACGTGGAATTACACTAGTGCTCTGAGCTGGAGAAGACACGTGGAAACCCTTGCCAGCGCTGAGATGCTTACACCGCCACTAGATCCAAAGATTTTCTACCCACCGGCCTGTGATCGTCCTGCATTCAGTGTCATTGCATGTGTTTCGTGAGTCTGAAGAGGACTCTATAGATTGGTATCAGACATATGGGCTAATATCAGACTTCTGGTCTTCGACTGGACTGGGTGGGGATGCTTTCTTAATGTACAACTATACTTTATATAAAACTCTGTCTTATACACATGCGAGTATCTGTGAATTTGTTTCTCTAGTCATCTGGACTAACATAATGAATGTGATGATTTAAAGGCCACCAAGTCACCCTGGTGATACAGTGGTTACTCATTGGGCTTCGATCCTCAAGGTCAGCAGTTCGAAACCACCAGCTGCACTGCAGGAGAAAGAGGGGGCTTTCCACGCCCATCAACAGTGACAGCCTCAGAAACCCACAGGGGCAGTCCTACCCTGTCCTGTACGGTCACCATGAGTCAGCATCTACCTGACGGCAGCGAGTTTGGTTTATTTAATTCCCTCGGATGGGGCTGGGGCGCCGGGAGCCTGGGCAGTGCGGGGTGGGGAGGAGGAAGTTTCCACTCACCTGGAAATGTGCGCTCTGCACCAGGAAGCAGATCTGAAAGGAGCTCCCCTTCTGGAAAGGCAGCTGCATCATCCGCTCCTCAGAGCCCCAGTGGCCGGCCTGCTTCGTATTGCAGACCACGAACCCGCCCGATTCAAACCGGGGGTTGAAGTGGAAGATGATGTCATTCTGGCTGTAGCTGCTCTGGAAGTTCACGTGAAACCTAGGCCAAGGGACAGCACATCGTCTTGTGTAGCACAGTGCATTGCCAGCGGAGGGTCAGGAGGCCCGCGGAGCCCCTGACCTGCGTCTGTCGGGAACTTGCATCTGAGACAAATGTGCTGGCACCCTCTTGTCCCCCGAGTTCAGACCTGGTGCGTTTTTAGCCATGTCTGCATTTGGCCTTTAGAGCATTGCCGAGAAAAGCGTGGACACCAGCCAGCTGCCAGGAAAATAGGTTTGGGGAGCTAACGGCATGCTTGCACGCAGTGGTTAGTGGAGGAGCCGTGAGAACATGGCAAACAGGTGGGGGTAGGCGTACAAAGAGGATGTCTGAAAGGGGAGACAGGGAATAAACGGGCATGTCCACTTTGAATGAGAGCACCTTACCCACACCAGGTGCAGGGGTGTAGGTCAGGGACATGCGAGGGATGCCCTAAGGGCAGCTGGTGGACAGAGAGACCAGCTCTGCCCAGTCCCAGTTGGTCATTTAGAGATGACCACTGAAGCCCCCTGCTCTCAAGGTACTGCATCCAGGAAGGGGGTGGTGTGGTGATGCTCCTCTTACAGGCCCTTGGTAACATAAACAGGAACACTCTTGTCTGTTTACTGGAGGGTTGGGGGTTCGAGTCTACCCAGGGGGCCTCAAAAGAAAAACCAAACTAAACTACCCTTGGAGCACAGTTCTACTCTGGAGTTGAAGCGGGCAACTGGTATCCCCGCCGCCTGCAGGGTGGTTAAAAGAGGCCATGTTCTTGTGAATGAGGGGGGAGCACAGAGTGGGGACCCAAAGCCCATCTGCAGGCAACTGGACACCCCCTTACAGAAGGGTCGCGAGGAGGAGATGAGCCAGTCAAGGTGCAGTGTAGCAACGATGGAACATACAACTTTCCTCTAGTTCTTGAATGCTCCCCCACCCCACTATCAGGATCCCAATTCTACCTTACAAATTTGTCTAGACCAGAGGATGTACACTGGTACAGACAGGAACTGGAAACACAGGGAATCCGGGACAGATAAACCCCTCAGGACCAATCATGAGAGCAGTGATAACAGGAGGGGAAGGGGGAGGTGGGGGAGAAGAGGGAACCGATTACAATGATCTACATATAACCCTTTCCCACGGTGATAGACATCAGGAAAGTGGGTGAAATCAACAAGTGGGATGTTGATAAAACACCAGCATCAAAAGACTTCACCAAGAGAGTAACAAGAGAACCCACAGACCGGGAGAGGATTTTTAGCAATGACACAACAAAGGGCTTATTACTAAAATCCTCAATACCCTTCTAGCCTACAAACAGAGGAAAACCATTAACCCCTGAGGAAGTGGGCAAGACTGGAACCAAAGTTTTGCTAGAGAGGAGACCTGAATGGCCAATGAGCATGAGAAAATGCTCCGGATCATTAGCCATCAGAGAAATGCAAATTAAAACAACTATGAGATACCACCTACCACCCTTGGCGATTGCCCAAATCAGAAAACAATAAATGTTGGAGGGGATGTGGGAAGATAGGAACACTCCCACCCTGCTGGTGGTCGTGTAGATAAGTACAGCTACTGTGGAAAGCGATCTGGCGATGTTTAAAGCAAATGGCAATTGAGTTACATGCCCAGAAGAGGTAAGAAATAGACCACAAGCAGTCATCTGCACCTCAATGCTTACTCAATGTTCATTACGGCACAATTCACAATCACAAAGAATTGGAAACAACCTAAATTTCCATCGATAGACCAGTGGATTAGCAAACTCTGGCACATACACACCATGGAGTTCTACAGATCCCTCAAAAGCACCGATGGCCGCATAAAGCACATCGTCTCATGGGAAGAGTTGGAGGAAATGATGCCAAGCGAAGTTAGCCGATCACAAAAAGGCAAGTACAACATGGTCCACTGAGGTAAGTACGATCAGCTCAACAGGGGCAGAAGACAAGCCACTGACCTCACACTTTACAGGCTGAGGTACAGGCAATCAGGCAGGGACAGACCAAACCCAAAGAAGCACAAGTGATTCCACCACAAAGAAGGGGAAAGGGGGGAGGGGGAGAAAAAGGAGGGAGACCATGGCACTGGGGAAGCAGGGCACTCATCCCCTACGTGGAAGGTTTCGTTTATGTCTCCACGGTAATCAGAGTATGAGCGCAGACGCCACCACGGCACACCAAACCTTGTGGGCAGTGTAACCACATGGAGCAACTCATGAACAGAGAGGTCTACAGGGGCGGCCCCAATCAGAGCCAAGCCACCACGCACACATACACACACCCCACTCTAGAAATATGTGCAGCAGAGGACAACGCTAAACCTGCAGGTGGGGAAGAGGGGCCAGCCTGCCACGCCCATACAGAAGCAAACCAAGAAGGAAAAAGAGAGAGCTAGGGCCTAGACCCCATACTGGCACACCAAGCTCCGAGGATGATGTCCCTGCACAGAGCTGCTAAGGCACCGAGGGGCCTGTAGGGCCGACCACAGCTTGAGACATGATATCCCCTCACTGGAGCATACCGGTATGCGACAGAGGGCAATACTGGGGACACACAGTGGGGAGTGAGTCCAGCCTGACCCCCCCCCCCAAACACACACACAATAGGGCAAACCAAGAAGGGAACATACAGATCAGGAACTGGAGTAAAGCAAAGTCGCAAAATCCCTGAGGAGCCCCCAAAATAGACTCCAGGCTAGGAGGGGCAGTTCCTGGAACCCCCCCAGGGCCAGTGGGGAGATAGTCATAAAGATCAGCAGACAGACCTGGAATTATGTGTGCTTTTTCCTTTTGTTATTTTTTGTTTGTTTTTTCGTTTTATTCAATCTTTTGTTTTCTTTCTGTTTTGTCTCTGTTATTGTTGTTTTGCCTACCATTATAAGATAGGTGTGGAAAGCAAGCTCGAGAAGAAAGCAGTGGAACCAAAGGGTAGGAGTAGCAGGGAAAGGAGTGGTAAGCAAATAGTGCCACAAACAGGAGAACAACTAGAGGATTAAAAGCAACAACAAGGAGGATCCTGGTGGTATTGGAGCAACAGCAATTTTGCTGAGAGGAATTACTAAGAGGCCAAAGAAGGGTGAGTGTGATGGTGGGGCAGGAGGAAGGTAAAGGGAAACAGAGGAAAGATCTGAGAAGCAAAGTTATGGATAGAGATATGAACATAGGTGTGCACTTATGTAAATATATTAATTCACAAAAATAGAGGTATTGGCCTATTACATATATTTATATGCAATACATTGAGAAAGTGGATGGATTTTGGGCCTCTGCTCAAGCCCTCCCTCAACACAAGAACACTTTGTTCTAACAACCTAGCATTCTGTGATGCTCACCCTCTCGGCAGGATCGCTGAAGACAAAGTGGATACATAAGCAAATGTGATGAAGAAAGCTGATGGTGCCCGGCTATCAAAGGATCTGAAAGGCTTGAAGTTAAGCACGTGGCCATCTAACTGAGAAGCAGCAAGCCCACATGGAAGAAGTTTACCAGCCTGTGTGATCACGAAGTGTTGACAGAATCAGGTAACAGGCACCAGAAGACACCACCCCCCCAAAAAAAACAAACAAAAAAACCAACAACCATATTATTGAGAATGAGGTGGGTTGGAGTAGAGACCCAAAACCCATCTGCAGACAATAGGGCATCCCCTCACAGAAGGACCACAAGGAAGGGATGAGTTAACCAGGGTGCAGTATAGCACCAATGAAATGCACAATATTCTTCTGGTTCATTTTGGCTTCTCCACCCCCCACTGTCATGACCATAGTCTTGCCTTTCAGTCCTGACTAGACCAGAACATGTCCACTGGTACAGATAAATGCTCATGATACCCGGAATTCAGGTCAGATAAACCTCTCAGGAACAGAATTGGGAGTAGTGACACCAGGGGGGTGGGGAAAAGGTAGGGGTAGGAAGGGAGGAAGGGGGAATCAATCACAATGATCCACGCATAATCCCCTCCCCCAGCAGTCTGAACAACAGAAACGTGGGTGAAGGTAGACAGTGGTTGGTTTAAGATATAAAAACAATAATAACTTATAACTTATCAAGGAGTCATGAGGGTGAGGGGGGCAGGGAAGGGAAAAAGAGGAACTGATACCAAGGGCTCAAATCTAAAAAGTTAATGTTTAGAAATGATGATGGCAACATCTGTTGATGTATGGAGTGCTCTAAGAGCCCCCAATGAAATGATAGAAAGAAAAAAAGCTGGAATAAAAACATAAAAAACAAAAAGGGTGGGGGGGGGCTGCTTGAAGGACCAGGCTTACTGCTGGGATAGAAACTGCAGGCAGCCCTGAGATGAGGACCCCCCATTACCCTTTGGTTCTAGAAATGAACTCACCCCCCTAGCCAAGTCTGTAGAGAGTGCGATAACACTTATGAGGTCCCTGCACCTGGGAATAATCAGCAGCTGATGTCAAGGACAAAGTTCAGAGGGACGGGAAAGACAGCCCCGCAGGGGTGAGTGCTCTAGCCTCTGGGGATGGCAGTCAGGGAGGTCGCTGAATGGGAAGCTCATCTGCTCTGTACATCTCCCTCCTGTCACAATACAGTGCTTTAAGTGGGGGAGGGGGGGCTTGTTGGAAATATCCCTGGGTGTATTTGGGGGGGGAACCTTCCTTTAGTTCTTGGAGAAGGCCTGCCCTGGTGAGGGAGGAGCACAGCATGCAAGAGAAGGGAGACAGGAGAGGCTGTTCTTTGTGAGGCAGGATGGGAAGGGAAAGTCTTTCTGGTGCTGGAGTGTGAGACAAGAGAGGGAGAGAGGGAGAGAGGGGGAGGGGGGAGAGAGAGAGAGAGAGAAGGGTAGAAGTTCAGAGGTTGGTCCTCTAGTCCCTCATCTCTTCAGGGTCCCATCTCAGGGTGGGTGCGAGGGCTTAGGGCCCCTGACGGCATTCAGGGCTCTCAGAGAGGCCCCATGGTCAGCATGCTGTGTCCTCTTTGGTAGGGAAGGGTGGAGTAACAGTGGCACAGGACCCCCTCAAGTTCACGGTGTGGGGTCAATTCCCACTCCTAGCCACCCTCTAGGGTAGAAGTGCTCCTGTGGGCTGCCAAGACTGTAACTCTTCATAGGAATAGAAAGCCACATCTTTCTCCCTAGGTGGATTGGAACTGCTGACCTGGTGGTTAGTAGCCCAACACAACACCTACTCTGTCACCAGGGCTCCTGTGGCTCAGATAGACACCTACACTCTACACGCCTGCGCTGAGGCAGGGTGGGGGTCCTGGAGTGGCAGGAGGAAATCTAGAAGTTTCCGTGGCCCAAGAGAACCCCTGGAGCAGATGTCTGGGGTGAAACAGAGAAGCTTCTGAGAGGGAGCCCCCAGGTTAGGTGCTCTGAGCCCTGGCGTCTCTGTCATGGTGCCCTGGGCGTGGTTGGCACTGTGGAGTTAGGGCTTGCCCCGCCCGCCTGTCTGCATCCCTGGACCAGATGTGGGCGGGCCCAGGGCGAAGTTGTTGATTGAAGGGACCAGAGCTAGAGCAGGCTGCAGAGAAACAGCCACACCACATACCTGTTTTCGCTGGAGAAAAGCACGGTTCCATTGATCGTGATCTGAAGTCCCTCCTGGAGACCCCCATGGATTGAGCCGGTGAAGGGGACGCACTGCGGGGAGAAAGTGGCGGAGGTCAGTCAGTCAGCCTGCTCCTCTGTGGGGTCTCTGCCAGCACTTGCTAATGGCTGGCCTGCCTTTGCTGGGTACCACGTTGGGGGTGGGGGGGTGGGGTGGGGACGAATGGAGATGCATCAGGTCTCAGCCTCACAGATCGCCCAGTCTGTGAGGAAGTGGATGCTCACTTCCAACACATAACAAAGCCAATTGCTCAGCCATTCTGCCATGCCGTTGGGAGGCTGTGGGCTCGGAGAGGATGTGACCGAGGAGCTGACTTTCCTGGGAAGTCCGAGAGGAAGCCGCGGCAAACCCAGCCCACGGGGAGTTGGCCAAGAAGGAGGGTCTTCATGGCAGAGGCAGTGGCATGGGCTATGAGATGGAAGGAAGGTGGGTCGTGATGGGGTGGGGGTGGGGGTGCTGGATCACAGGCCAAGCACCCAGCAAAGGCCCCAGGACCCTGTCCAGGAACCCAAGAGGTCCAAAGGATCGAAGGGATCCACCCAGCTCTCCTAGAGGGTAGCTTTCTGCTCACCTGAGAAGACCAGAAGCCATCCCCACTGCCCCCCTAGAGCAATGGCAACCAGGATGTTACCCCTTGAGCCACCTCTTTCCTGGCCCTCGGTGCCAGAGGGCTGCCTCCCCATCTTCTCCTGCTCCTGAACTCCCCCTGACCCCCTTCAGGTTCCAGCAGCCTCAGAAGCCCAGTGTGCTGTTTCCGCTTGTCCTAGGCCCCATGGGCAACCACTTTATCCAATTCTCTCGTCTGGGCCTCTCCACATGTGTGCTAGCTGTCAGCGCCCGCTATGGAGGCAGGCAGCCTCCAAGTCTGAACCCTGGTTCTGCTGCTTGTTATCTGAGTGACCGGCAAGGCCTCAGTTCGTTCACCTGGAACACAGGGACAAGCCTCCCCCGGTGACAAACAGTCTGCAGAAGAGACCGGCACCTACATTGGAGCAATGTCCCAAACTGGTTACTTCTCAGCGTTCACACCTGACCGCCGGGGATTCCTTTTATTCAAAGTGGATCCACAACCTACATAAAGCTCATTTTCAGAACCTACTTGTGTTAGTCCAGGGAGACTAGAGAAACAAATTCATAGACACTCATATGGGTATAAGAGCTTTATATACAAGAGCAACTGCACATTAAGAAAACATCCCGGCCCAGTCCAGTTCAAGTCCATACGTCTGATATTAGCCCATATGTCTGATACCAATCTATAAAGTCCTCTTCAGACTCATGAAACATGCGAAATGATGTGTCGTAAGCATCTCAGCACGTGGCTTCTCCAGCTCTCAGGGCTGCATCAGGGCAGGTCCATGTGACTTCTCATCATTAGAGAGCCTCCCAGGGAGCGAGCAGAGAGTGTGTGTCTCCCTGCTCACAGAAGTTCCCAGAATCCTCAGGAGAGGACCACACCCACACAGAAGCCCCATTGGCTATATCCCGATCCCCGATTGACAGGGAAGACTCCACTCCTACACTCTCAGCCCTCAAACTGACTCTAGATTAGGTAACTACCACACGACATTAGGGTCAGGCGAGCCAAAGCAGTTTGTTATTACATTCAAGAAACACACACACAGACCAGTGTAAGAGACCCAGGAACCCAGATGCCAATCAATCCACCCAGGGACAACTGATCTTTGACAGAGGGCCACAGCCCCGTACATGGGATCCTTCATACCCTACACAAAAAAGAACTCAACATGGACCTCAGACCTAAGATGATAAAGATCATGGAAGGAAACATAGGGACTATGCGAGGATCCTTAATGTCTGGCTTAAATAGAAACGCAAACACAACTTAAAAAGAAAGCACACCCAGCAGACTATGAACTGAATAAATGGGACTTCCTAAAAACTAATCTTTAAAATTCATAGAAAACTTCAACAACAAAAAGACAAATGATTCAATGGGGAAAAGGGGCAGTAACAGCCACATGACCAAAAAGAAGACATTCAGGCAGCCAACAAATACATAAAGAGGTGCTGCCAATCATTAGGTATTAGGGAAATGCAACCGGAAACATCAATGAGACATCATCTAACTCCGGCGATCACACACACACACACACACACACAGTCACACACACACACACACACAGTCACAAAGGCAACCATGGCCATAAAAAGCCGAGAACACAGAAAGAAGCACTCTGGGATGGTTACCAGGGCGGAGAAGGGGCGAGGTGCAGGGCATGACTTGACAGGCCTCTGCTCGCCTCTGTTGTGAAGCCTCGCTCTGATTTGAGAAGGCGATTCTTCCCCAGCTGGAATTGGAGCACCTCCCAACCTTCGGGGCTCATCTGCAGGCACTGGATCAGACAGTGCTCCTCGGCTGTGTGTAAGGTTTCCGGGGTCGAATCCCTCAGAAGTAGACCATCACCATATCATTGGGAATGAGGACGAATGCAGATTGGGGACCCAAAGTCCATCTGTAGGCAACTGGACATCCCCTTACAGAAGGTTTGTAGGGAGGAGACGAGCCAGTCAGGATGCAGTGCAGCAACGATGAAACACAACTTTTCTCTAGTTCTTCCTTTTTAAAAAAAATCATTTTATTGGGGGCTCATATAACTCTTATCACAATCCACCCATATATCCATTGGGTCAAGCACATTTGTACATGTGTTGCCCTCATCATTCTCAAAACTTTAGTTTTCTGCTTGAGCCCTTGGTATCAGCTCCTCATTTCCCCCCTTCCTCCCTGCCAGCCCCTCCCTCACGAACCCTTGATAATTTATAAATTATGATTTTGTCATATCTTACACTGTCTGATGTCTCCCTTCACCCAGTTTTCTGTTTTCTGTGCCCCAGGGAGGTGGTTATATGTACATCCTTTCTACCCCACCTTCCCTCCACTCTCCCCATATCGCCACTCTCACCACTGGTCCTGAAGGGATCATCTGTCCTGGATTCCCTGTGTTTTCAGTTCCTATCTGTATCAGTGTACATCCTCTGGTCTAGCCAGATTTGTAAGGTAGAATTGGGATCATGATCGTGTGGAGGAAGCATTAGAGAACTAGAGGAAAGCTGTATGTTTCATCATTGCTACACTGCATGCTGACTGGCTTGTCTCCTGCCCATGACCCTTCTGTAAAGGGGTGTACAGTTGCCCACAGATGGGCTTTGGGTCCCCAAGCCACATTCCCCCTCATTTACAATGATATGATTTTTTGTTCTTTGATGCCTGGTACCTGATCCCTTCAACACCTCATGGTCACACAGACTGGTATGCTTCTTCCATGTGGACTTTGTTGCTTCTGAGCTAGATGGCTGCTTGTTTACCTTCAAGCCTTTAAGACCCCAGATGCTATATCTCTTGATAGTTGGGCACCATCAGCTTTCTTCACCACATTTGTTTATGCACCCATTTGTCTTCAGTGGTCATGTCGGGAAGGTGAGCATCATGGAATGCCAGTTTAATAGAACAAAGTGTTCTTGCATTGAGGGAGTACTTGAGTGGAGGCCCAATGTCCATCTGCTACCTTAATACTAACCCTATAAACATATGCACATAGATCTATTTCCCTAGCATCATATGTAAATATATTTACATATGTACATGCCTGTATTTAGACTTCTATAAATGCCCTTTGCCTCCTCACTCTTTCCTTTATTTTCTTTTACTTTCCTCTTGTCCCACTATCATGTTCAGCCTTCATTTGGGTTTCAGTAATTTCTCTCGGTTACACTGCCCTTGATCAAGCCCTACCAGGCCTCCTACACCCTTTTTGCCACTCATTTTGGATCACTTGTTTCCTTGTCCCTGGGTTTGTTAACACCTTTCCTTTCCCGTCTCCCCCTCTGCTATGTCCCCGTGAAACCTTTGGTCCCATTGTTTTCTCCTCTGGATGGTTTATCCAGCCTATCTTATCTAGGTAGACTTTCAGAGATAATAATATGCACAAAAACAGGACAGAGTAAAACAAAGCAAGAAAACAAAACCAACAACAACAACAAAACCCAATGACAAAAAGAAAAACCTATAAATAGTTGACCTTTAGGAGTGTTTTCCAGTAGCCTCTGTTGGAGAGCCATGCTCTGGCCCCAAAGTCTATTTTTAGTATGCCCTCAGGACTTCCTTGCTCTGCAGCCTTTGCTGCTGTGTTGCACACCCTTGTTTTCCTCCGTGTGTTGGGATCAGATCGGTGGCAATTCCCACACTGTGTTTCCAGTGTTGTCCCCTGTAGAGCTATTTTCTTATAGTTCCTAAATGCTTCCTCCCCACCATGATCATGATCCCAATTCTACCTTACAAATCAATCTAGACTGGAGGATGGACACTGGTACAGATAGGAACTGGAAACACACAGAATCCAGGACAGATGATCCCTTCAGGACCAGTGGTGAGAGTGGTAATACTGGGAGGGTGGAAGGAAGGTGGGGTAGAAAGGGGGAACCAATTACAAGGATCTACATATAACCTCCTCCCTGAGGGACAGACAACAGAAAAGTGGGTGAAGGGAGACATCGGACAGTGTAAGACATGACAAAATAATAATAATTTACCAATTATCAAGGGTTCATGAGGGAGGGGGCAGGGAAGGAGGGGAAAAATGAGGAGCTGATACCAAGGGCTCAAGCAGAAAGCAACTGTTTTGAAAATGATGATGGCAACAAATGTGTGAATGTGCTTGACACACAATGGATGGATGTTTGGATTGTGATAAGAGTTGTATGAGCCCCCAATAAAATGATTTAAATAAATAAAAAGAAGTGGCCCATCATGTCCTTCTTCACAGCCTGTCTTCTTCTGTTGGCTCGGCTAAAGGCTGTCCACCATGGTGGCCCTCCTGGGATTGGAAGTGCCCGTGCACGCCACAGCTTCCAGCAGCACAGCGGAGTACAATAAGCCGACAGATAAGTGGTAGACGTGACCGGGCAGGTCTGTGCAAATGTGAGTCGTCTGTGGCCCACCAAGCAAATTGCATGGCTTCCTCGTCACAGAAATAGGTGCATGAGGCCCTGGTGGAATGAGGCCAAGGGAAGGAGGTGTGTAAAGTCTTAAATTGGGGGTGGACTGGGACAAACTACACATCACATTGCTCGTCCAAAAGGGGTGCCTCCCCCCATCATAGCCAATTGTCCCGGTCCAGTGTTGGCAGTTTTCAGGAAAAGACAAAAATTGGATTTCCTTTTCTGTAACGTTTTCTCATTTCTGGGGGGAAATTTTTTTAAGAACATGTAAAAACCCCAGTATTATAGAGACACATACTGAACTATTTGCAAATACATTGATAATAATATCTGGATTGCTTCACAATAACCTACAGATGGAAACGGGCATAGTTCGTAAGGGCAAAGATGAAGCCATGAACTGATAAGGGCCTCGGGTAGTTAGAGGCCCGTGTTGTTTATGATACTCATTTTACTACCTGCACGACTGGGCTACAATTAGCAGAAACAAACTCTGCACAGGTCACATGAAAACAGCCACCACCCAAATGTCTTCCTCTTCTTCCCATCAGCCCCTGCCTCCTGGCCTTTGTCTTGAGTCCCACCAGCTCCCAAGATCCGCAGGAAACCCACCCTAGCTCGGGGTTCACAGCTAACATGAGAAAACCCTGGCCAAGCCAGAACTACTCCACCCTGCTCAGTCAGCCTCTGACTTCTGTGGGCATTTGGGGAGTCTGCTTTCTATTTATGGCACCTGTGGATAGGTCTGAAGGTTTGGCTTCTCAGCGTCTCCGAGTTCCCCATCGACCCTGCCACATCAGTGGTCTGCGGGGACTCAGTCTGATGGACACCGGGTTCAGCATTGCTTGTCTTCCCTGAAAAACGCTCATCTGATCTGTTTGTTAAGGAGCCCGGTGACACCAAGGGCTACACATTGAGCCGTCAACCACAAGGTCAGCCCTTCGAACCTCCTGGTTGCGCCAAAGGAGGGAGGTGAGACCGTCTCGTCTGCCCCCATCAAGATGCACAGGCTAGGAAAGCCCTGAGGTGCAATCCCTCTCTGTACCACAGGGTTACTGTGAATCGGAATCGACTTGAGGGCAGTGAATCTGAGGTTCTTTTAGTTTTGAGTCATCTGAGGCTGAAAGTCTCTGAAGAGAGTCCCCCCACCCCCGCCATCACACTACCACAAGAGAGATCATACTTGGAAATCAAGAGGCCCCCGCTTGAGTATAATCACACCGAGGTCGAAAGAACATGCTTCAGCGCTTGGTGGGGCGGGGCGTGGGGGCAGAGATCACACGTGCACAGAAGACGTGAAGGACGTTGCAGATGAAGGAAGAAAGTACACAGATCGTGGAGGTAGCGCTTGGTGGGGCGGGGCGTGGGGGCAGAGATCACACGTGCACAGAAGACGTGAAGGACGTTGCAGATGAAGGAAGAAAGTACACAGATCGTGGAGGTAGAGCAGAACAAATTAGTCATTAAAGTAACGATGTCCATATGTCTTAGGCAGTGTTCTCAAAGTCTGCAACACATTTTTTTCTAAACCATTTGTTATGAGCTAATCCAGATATCATACCATCCCACAGTTCAATCGCATCAAGCAGTATTGCGTAACTGCTACCACAATCAGTTGAAAACGTTTCCGTCTTTATCAGTTCCCCTTGACACTCCCCCTCCCCCAGCGTACCGCCCCCCACCTGGAACCCTCATTAGACTTGTCTCTGTAGGTTCACCCATCCTGGGTTTCACATACCGAAAAACAGCAGGACATAAAGATTCAAGTAGGCTACCCTCCATAACAAAATCCATCAGAGCTAAACTCCAATATGGAAAAGAAAAAAAACTCAAACCAGAAAATATTGAAAATTAGATCAAGCCCAAAGTGTATCAGACGGAAGAACAAGTGACAAAGTTTTAACCGTTCATATCGGGTTATCATTTTAATCTACTGCCGTTATCTCTCCAGTAACTAGTTTATTCCCACCCCTTCTGGTTAGAGGCAAATTCCCGGAGGCTTGCGTTATTTCTTGTTTAGATCTCCCAAATGTACTCCGGGCATCCGCTGTCATTCATAGCCTTCTGCAAACCGGAATCTCACGACTGATGCCCCAACGCTATTCCCTCCTTCTGCTTTGGGTGATATAATTTACAGTCCCCGGGGTGATGGTTGTTGGTGTGCTTTGTCCACGTGAACGGACCTTCATTTGAAAGTCCACTTTCTAGACATAGCTGGATCTTACTTTGTAGGCCATTTTAGAAGCTGGAACTTTGTAATTCCTGCTCTTCAACAAGCACCTTGTCTGTGCCAGTCTCACTGAGCAAACCAATGAAACATTTCACATTTTCTGTTCCCTGCCGTTAGCCCTCACCCCTCCCTACCCTGCCCCAAGGCCCTACTGAGTCCTTTCTGCCACATGCTTCCTGGCACTAATGTCCTTTCCATTACTGACCACCTGGTACATCTGCCCACCCAGTGCCCAGTCCTAAGCCAATTCAAACACCCACTCCCCAGTGTCTGTACCAGAGAAGGCCTTCCTGGAGATGGCCACCTCCTTATCAGCTGCCAGTTCCTCAGCTGGTCCCTAACACCGCCTTTCTGCCCCAGGCAACTTTCTGATGTTTATCACACTGTCTCTGAGCCGTCTCACCTGCGCCTCCTCCCCTCGGAGCAGAGGATCTTGTCTTCTGCCTCCCAACACGAGATTATTTTAAGGTGAGTATAGCCACACAATAGGGGCTCTGGTGGAGTCTCTAGCCTCCCCGAGGGAGAAAGACATGACATTCGGCTTCCGTCAAGATCACGGGCTTGAGACGCTACGGGAGGGGTTCCACTCTGTTCTGTAGCATCACTGTGAGTCAGAACGAACTTGAGGACAACGGGTTTGATTTTGATTTAAATAATATATAGGAGCCCTGGTGGCATAGTGGTTACGCATTGCACTGCTGCCTGCAAGGTCTGAAGTTTGAGACCCCAAACTGCTCCTCAGGAGCAAGACGGGGATTTCTACTTGCATAGAGCTAGTCTCGGAAACTCAGAGGGGCAGCTCAGAAACTCCACCTGTCCTACAGAGTCACAATAAATTGGCATTAACTCGATGAGAGCGAGTTTGTTCGTTTGTAAATGTCTGTGCAGTGTGGATGCAGAGATTTCAAGCGATAGAGATATCAATAGAGATCGAGACAGTTATCCTCAGAGACATAGGCAGGAAGCAGGAGCCTGAAGGTGGTATATGCAAATCCAACCTGCACACTGTGTCCCGGAGTGCAGCCATACAAAGAAGGCACAGCTATTCACTGAAACCTGATCATAGCAAGTGACTGGAAAGAGCCGGAAAGCCCCACACTAAGAAATGGGGAAATAAATGTACGGAATTGCCATACATTCTCTTAAAAAGAGAAGAAGATAAAAAAGCAAGAACTCTTTGAATGCCCACATGGATTGATTTGTATTAAAACAAGTAAGAAGACGGTCCCCCAGTATCTACTATCTTAGCGATAAAATGAGTTCCCAAGAGTCTGAACACACCGGTTGGCTCCAGGAAGTACACCGTGAGCTGAAGAACGACCACATCCGCTGTAGCCTGTGGGTGTGCTTCCCTTACCTGGCAAAAAGGTCGATGATTAAGGATATTGAAATGGGAAGCTAATCCCAGGCTCTCCCAGTAGCACCAATGGAATCACAGGAATCCTTATATGGAGAGGCAGGAGGATCAGAAACAGGACAGCAGTGAGGGCAACAGCAGGGGGCATTTGCTGGTTTTGAAGATGGGGGAAGGAGCCACGAGCCCAGGAATGCCAGCGGCCTCTAGACGCTGGAAAAGACCAGGAAACCCGAGGAGCACAGGCTCGTCGACACTATGGTTTTAAGTCTCTGATCGGACGGCCCTGGGAAGGCCCCCATGAGGTCAGCTGTTCAAACCCACCGGCAGCCAATCCTCGAGAGAAAATTCAGGCTCTCTGCTCTCCTAAGGGTCACGATGCGTCCAAATCAACTTGATGGCCGTGGTTGTTTGATTGGTTGGTTGGTTGGTTGGTTGGCTCGAAACTTCACCACAGTAAGAGGATCAGCTGGTGCTGTTTTGAGCTGCTCCGGTTTCTATGCTCTGTGAGAGCAGCAGCAGGAAGCCGCTAGTGGCATTGGGGAGGTGGTGACAGGAGGGGGAGCTGGGGAAGGGCTCTTTCACAGGACGTATGTTCACCTGAAGAATTTGGATCCATGTGCACCAGTGACGGGTCTTAGCCAAAAAGACGCGGGGACGCACTTGCACTCCGTGGGATGCAGAAGGACGGATGTATGGCCACGGGCCTGGCCTCGCCTCCCCGCTTCCTGGGCTAGGAGCGCTGATATGGGGCAAGCCACTGGGCCTCTCTGGGTCGGTGTGGCTGCATCATGCAGGGGGGTTTAGATGGGAGGCCGGGTAACTGTTTGCATGGAGACCAATTATACCCTCTGTAACCCACTTGATCCTGTTGTCGATTCCGCGTGTGTGTGTAAGCACTTTCCTTCTTTGGGGATATTTTGACAAACGGCCTCACCTTTTCTGAGTCTCCATATTGTTTGTTAGTTGTTTTATGTGAAGTGGGGATAATAAACTGGTTTAATTAAACAAGGCCACCTACCACCACGGTGTAAAAGAAAAAAAGCTCCTCTCCCTTTTCCTCAGCAAACACCTTGGCTGCTGGGCCTGAACCCGGACTCACTCCTCAGCATGCAGACACCTCCTCCGGAGGCCTTCCCAGCTGCGCCCCCCCTTACTCAGCACCCATCAACACCCATTGTGCACCAGCTGCCTGCTGAGCACTCACCTGATTTCAGCCCGGCTGGGTTCAGGGTCATTCTCACTTTACAGGTGTGAAAGCCGGCACGGAGCAGTGAAAATAACTAGCCGGAGGTCACCCATCTAGTAATGGGGCGGAACCAGGACTTGGCCCAGAGAGACCTTTTCCCTAGTGAATGCTCCTCACCGCTTTCCGAGAAGCCCCGCCACTTGGCTAGACTTCCCCTTTCATCCAAACCCAGGCCTGCTCCAGTCATGACTTCGGTCTGCCCTCAGTGCACCCGTGAGGACGGTCCTCCTTAGTCCCTCAAAGGCACTAACCAGCCCTCAGGGAACAGAAGTGGCATCAGGGTGGCCGCAGCTGGTGTGTCTGCTCTTCCCCTGCGCCCTTCACCACTGGCACCTGCTCCTGCCACCCAGGTGTCCGTGCTTCCCCTGGCCTGGGGAAGCCCACCGACCCCACCTGTGCCCTCGCCCACATCCCCAGGACTCACAGGGTTCACGAACGGAGGCTGCGAGCCACTGTGGGAAGCCATCGCCCCCTGCCTTGGGAACCACTGCTGCTCTCTTCACCACCTCTGCACAAAGGAGAACTTCTCCAAGAAAGAGAAACAGAAACCTAAGCAACTTAGCAGATAGTCACTGGGGCTGGGAGGAGCCAGGCACAAGAGGAAATGGGAAAGAGAGAGAGAGAGAGGGTGGGCGGGGAGGCCTCGGGCAGAGGCTCTAGTGGACACAGGGATGGCTGCTATTTGCTTCCGACATCAGCCAGGAGGAGAGTTCGGGCGGCGATGGACACCTCCTTGCTGTAAGGGCTATTTGCCGCCGCTAAGTCTCCGGAAGAGCAAAGTGGTCCCTCCCAACCTCAGCCACTTTTCCTCCTCTCAGACACGGCACCCCACCCCACCACCCCCTGGGAATACAATCTTATATAGCACCCGTGGGTTCCCGGGAACCGGATCCCATCCACAAGGTGGACTTGTCCAGAGAGCACCGGCCTTCTGCTCCTGGCAGGGTCCCAAACCCATGGCCATGGAGTCCATTCTGACCCATAGCGACCCTAGAGGACAGGGTCAAACTGCCCCTGCAGGTTTCCAAGACTGTCCCTCTTTACAGGAATAGAAAGCCTCATCTTTCTCCTGCTGGGCAGCTGGGAGTCTCCAATTGCCAACCTTGAGGTGAGTGGTCCAACACTTACCTGGCAGCGCCATCAGAGATGGCACAGTGTCCAGACCAAAAAGCAGGGCAGCTGAGAAGGGCCCTGGTGGTCAGGTGTTGCCCCTACTCACATCCCCACAGTTACCGCCACCACCATAGGTAGGCCGGTCAAGTCTAGTTGTACCCATTTTACACACAGAGAAACTGAGTTGCAGACAGCCTGATGGACATGTCCACAGTCACACCACTTGAGCCACATTGGTTAAAGTGTTCAGCTGAGAACTGACATGTTGGGGTCTCAGATCCACCCAGACGGACCTTGAAAGAGAGGCCAGGCCACCTGCTCCCCAAAAATCCAACCTCGGAAAGCCCCATGGGCCACAGTTCCCTTCTGACACTCAGGGGGTCACCGTGACCACCTGGCGGCAACAGGTCGTGGCCCAGCCGGGTGAGGATTCTTAGGCTCTCAAGAAAATAATTTCTCCCTTTTGAAATTTGATTCATAGTGACCCCGGACGACAAGGTAGAACTGCCTCTGCTCTCATAAAGAACTAGTCGCAGAAGCCCACAGAGGCAGATCCACCTTGTCCTACAGGGCTGCTATGAGTCGGCATCAACTCAATAGCAATGAATTTGAGTTGGTTATTCTTAATTCTAGAAGGAAAATCATCTGGTGGCTGCCACAGCGGGATAGGCTCGGGGGAACACAGGACTGTGGGGGTCTCCAGAAGAGGCCTCTGCACACTTTGGCTCAAGGATGTCTCCTCCACACCAGAGGGACCTGAGAAGTATCTGTTGAAGGAACAAGTGACAAATAAGTTGCTGAGTCATTTGATGTGACATTTCCAGACAATTACCTCAGGGCTACAGGGCTGTGGGCTGGCTGTGGTGGGGTGCATAGGCTTTCAGGACAAAACCAAATGTCCATCCCAGGCTTCTGCCCAGGCCTACAAATGCACATTCAGATTCTAATCTTTCTGCCAACTCATTCTCTTTCCTCCCTGTGTTAGTCCAGGTTGACTAGAGAAGCAAAGCCATAGACACTCATATGTGTAAAAGAAAGAGCTTTATTTAAAGAGTAATTGTATATTAAGTATCCCAGCCCAGTCCAGATCAAGTCCCTAAGTCCGATATTAGCTCATAAGTCCAATACCATTCTATAAAGTCCTCTTCAGACACATGAAACCCATGCAGTAACGCCAAATGCAGGAAGATCACAAGCCAGTGGGTGGAAAGTATTGTGGATCCAGTGGCAGTGGAAGCATCTCAACGCTGGTGTGGGTCTCCATGTGGCTCCTCCAACTCCCGGGCTCTGATTCCGGCTCCATCAGCGTAGCTCCATGTGGCTGGTCAACAGGAATGGTGAAGCAGAGAGTGTATCCTGCCTCCAGGGAGGAAGTCAGGAGTTCCCAGAATCCTCAGGAGAAGGCCCTGGCCACACAGAGGCCTCATTAGCTATGACCTGATTGACAGGCTAGACACCATCCCTTCGCTCAAGTTGACAGGAGATTGTGTAACTGCCACACTCCCCAAGAAGTTTCGGTTGAGTGTTTGAAGTCACTGGGCCTGAGCACCCTCTGGCCAACCAATATTTCCCGTGCTTTATCAGAGGAGGCAGACGGGGAGACGGAGAACTTGCCACTGCCTGGTAACTGTGGTGCATCTCTCCCAGTGCCTCACCTAAGATGTTTCTCGCCAGGGTCCTTGGGGGCAGTTGGTTTATCTGCTTGACAGGGTAGAGCAGGGGTCCTCGAACTTTTTAAACAGGAGGCCAGCTCACTGTCTCTCAGACCATTGGAGGGCCAGACTATAGTTGTTGTTGTTTTTTTAACTATGGACAAATTCCTATGCACACTATACATCTTTTTTTTTTTGCACACTATACATCTTATTTTGAAGTAAAAATACAAAACGGGGCAAAAACAGGTGGAGGGCCGGATAAATGTCCTTGGCGGGCCGCATGTGGCCCACAGGCCCTCGTTTGAGGACCCCTGGGGTAGAGTGTATTGAGAGCGCTGAAGTGTCGATTGGTTGATCCCCATCTGGAATACGAGTGAAGCCTGAAGATTACCAAAGATGCAGGAAGACAAGCAGTCCAAAGACCAAATGGACCATACAAGCCACAGCTCCAATGACCACGAGACCAGAAGAACCAGATGGTGCCCGACTATCACTGCCAACGTCCCTGAAAGGGGTGGCAGCAGGAAGGCCGGTGTAGAGAGAGCCCTCAGGACAAAACTCAAAATCGTGAGTAAAAAAAGAAAGACCAGGCTCCTGGTGAATCCCCTCGGACCGCTGACACCGGAGATGAGACCCGCCTTGCTGTCAGACCGAGCGACTGGACAGTGGGTGGGGGCAGATGGAATTCACTTTATTCGGAGCCCCTTCTCGTTTGCTCTCCCTTTTGGCCCATTTTTAATTTGCTTTCTTTTTTCAATATTTTTGTTTTTCAGTATTTTCTGCTGTCTTTTCAATTGAGGTTTTCCTCTGTTTTATTTTGTTATTGGTTTTACTGTGGGATTATGAAATCCAGGGTCGGTACATCAATATATAGTAACTGGATCAAAATGGGGAGCTAATCATGATGAGTGTAGAAAGAAGAAAATGTTTTAAAATGTGTTGGTGGTGGTGATGGTACCACTCCGTTTAATATGATTCAACCTTGGAATTGTATAAGATGTGAATTATGTCAATAAAACTGCTAACAATGAAGTTAAATGAACATACAATTAAATAAATCATGGTAAAAATGAAACAAGCGAACAAAAAAACAGGCTTACTGGTGTTATAGAGAACGGTGGGACCCCTAAGACTCCTTTGACTCCCTACAAGCCTGGACCTCCGTTCTGCACTGTACCGTCCATCCCAGTGTCCATGTCTGTGGCGGTAGTCCCATTTGCGAGTGAGTTGTCCATTGTGTTAATGAGTCAGGATTCAACGAGATGTATGAGTGGTATCCACAAAAAAAAACCACGGAATTTTCCCCAAAGCTACGTGAGAGACAGTGAGTAGCAGAAACCAAGAGACAGGCAGGAGACGTGGTGGGCTTCCCAAGTGCAGCTCCCAGAGGGGGAAAGCTGAGCGCCCGCAGAGGAGACTTGCTGGTGGAGGAGGGTGCCGCAGGGCACCTGGTGGTGTTCCTTTTGCCCACGAGACCCAGGAACAAGAGCCGAGTGCTCTCAGATTGAGGTTCATGGTGGGTCGGGGTGCTGCAGGGTATTTACTGGCAGAGCTCAAAGAGCTTTGTCACACTTTCCTGAGCAGGGCAGAGTCCAAGTCAAGGGACTGCCGTTCGGAGAGAGAGACATTTGGTGAGCATAGCTGAGAAGTGGTTGTCCAGATGGAAGAGTTGTATCCTGACGTTCCTGAACTGGAATTGTAACATGCTACTTCCCCAGCAAACCTCCAGATTGTAAACACTGTCTTGAAGTTCTGCGTGGCCATTGCGGTGATTCATGAACCCAGGTGAGAAGCAGAAGGGGTCATGGAAGAGATGGCTGGTGTCAGAATTGATTTTAAAAAGTAGGTTGGATGATAGAGACAGATCTGATCTCTGCGTTGTAGGAACAAGCTCGGGCTGTTGATGCAGAACATGATTCTCCTTGCCCCTCATGAAGTTAGATGAGGAGGCCAGCACCGTTGCCATACTATTTTTACACCGGGGAAAATCCTGGAGCAAAGTCAGTGTGGCCAGTTTAGGAACTGACAAAAACAGGCTGTCTGGACGCACAGAGCAAGCAGGAGAGCAGTGGGGCAACCCTGGGCTGTGTGTGTGTGTGTGTGTGTGTGTGTGTACAGAGCAAGCGGGAGAGCGGTGGGGCAACCCTGGGCTGTGTGTGTGTGTGTGTGTGTGTGTGTACAGAGCAAGCAGGAGAGCGGTGGGGCAACCCTGGGCTGTTTGTGTGTGTGTGTGTATGTACAGAGCAAGCAGGAGAGCGGTGGGGCAACCCTGGGCTGTGTGTGTGTGTGTGTGTGTGTGTGTGTGTGTGTACAGAGCAAGCAGGAGAGCGGTGGGGCAACCCTGGGCTGTGTGTGTGTGTGTGTGTGTACAGAGCAAGCAGGAGAGCGGTGGGGCAACCCTGGGCAGTGTGTGTGTGTACAGAGCAAGCAGGAGAGCGGTGGGGCAACCCTGGGCAGTGTGTGTGTGTGTGTGTGTGTGTGTGTGTGTACAGCAGGGTGAGCTCTCTCCAGGCTTGAAAGATCGATTAGAGCGCAGACCTCATTCGACCAGCAATAGACAGGCTTAGGGGTTGCTGATTGTTAAACTGAGGTCTAAGCCACAGACAACGCAGTGCACTAATCTTAAGCGTGGTGCGCAATTGCATGCTGTGTGCGTGCACACTCAGGGGACCAGCACTGAGAGTACCTCAGGACCCCTGGTGGCACATGAGTTACTCATCTGGCTGCGATCTGCAATCCGCAAGGTCAGAAGTTGGAAACCCCCAGCTGCTTCTCAGGGGAAAGACAAGGTGCTCCACTCCCACAAAGAGGGACAGTCTTGGAAACCCACAGGGGCAGTTCCGACATGTCCTCCAGGGGCGCTGTGAGTCAGAATCAACTCGATGGCAGTGGGTTTTGTTGGTTCCCGCACCACAGGGGCTCCCCCAGGCCCCCCTCCTTTCCCCAAGATGAACTACTCTTTTGGATTCCACCGCCATAGACGGTCTTACCTTTTTTGGGGATTTCTACAAGTGAGCTTAGACGGGATATGCTCTCAAGAGCTAAACTTCATGCACTCAATCCTCGGTTACCGGAAGTCCTCAGGTTTGTCTTTGCTGCAGAGTATTCCTTAGCGTGGGTATCATATAATTCATCCATTCCTCTGCTGGTGGCCCTTGGGCTGTTTTCGGTTTTTAACTATGAAGAATGCGATCGCTATGTACTTGTCTCTCGGTGCACATAGACACTTCCAGTCTGTGTTTCTTTTCCCTATTAATGCTCTCCCTTCTCGCTCCCCTTCACAATGATCATTCCATGCAGGTAGGCCAGCTGGCCCTGAAAACCTGGGCAGGAACAAACGACACCGGGGGCAGGGGGCGGGTCAACAGTGGCCCAGGGACTTGGCAGTGGTCGATTCTCAGCCGAATGTTGCCACGTGTTTTTACAAAGCACAGCAATGTTGGCTATTCTGGACTGTGAGAAAGCATGCTTCAGTTTAGTGACCTAAAACAATTCTGAGCAGGGAAATGACATACTTGGATTTAGACACTGGAAGGTGATACCACCTGCTGTAAGCAGGGCGCAAACTCCCGCAGCCGTGGGGCCAGGGCGACCCACCAGGCCCATCGTGGGGACGGTGCCTGACACAGAGCAGAAGCTTAATAAACGCAGCCTCGAGCACAGCGGTTCTCAACCTTCCTCAGGCCGCCACCCTTTCATACAGGTCCTCAGGGAGTGGTGACCCCCCTCCCAACCATAAAATTATTTTCATTGCTACTTCATCACTGTCATTTTGCTACTGCTTTGAATTAGGCGACCCCTGTGAAAGGGTCTTTCGACCCCCAAAGGGGTCGCGACCCACAGGGTGAGAACCACTTCTCTAGTCCAGTGCTCACAACTGGACCCGTAGACAACATCCTGGTAACTGGAGATGAAACTGAAGTTGTCAGGGGGTTCTTGGTACTCGGATCCACAATCAACGCTCCTGAAAGCAGCGGTCAGGACATCAAAGGATGGATTGCATTGAACACATCTGCTGCCCAGGCCTCTTCAGAGTGTTGAAGGGCAAGGAGCTCATTTGGAAGACTGAGGCGCGCCTTCCCCAAGCAGGGTGTTTGCGATGGCCCGCGCCTGTGGAGACGGGACGACGCAGAAGGAAGGGCACAGAAAGCGATGCCATGAGTTCCCGTGTTGGTGAGGACTGCGGACCATGTGGACAAGCACGCCCACCCCGGAGGCCGTGCGGCTGGCAGGACTTTGCACGTGCGAGTTCTCAGGAGAGCCCAGTCTCTGCACAAGGACACTGTACTGGGTAAAGTGGAGGGCCACTGAAACCCAGGAGGACCCTCAATGAGATGATTCGACACCGTGGTGACAAGGACGCGCACAACAATTGTGCGGGAGGCCGGAACCGGGCAGGGTTTGCTCGTGTGCGCAGGGTCGATGTGAGAGGAAACTCGGGGGCGCCCACCAAGCGCGGCACTGCACACACAGACAGCCGCCGGACGAAACGTCAGGGGCTCAGACTGACAGCTGGCACACCACCCAGGTGCAAGTATGACCTTAAAAACCAACCACCTCGGACACGTCCTTCTTGGCATCTGGTGGCTCCCGGCGGTGTATCTGTCCTCCTGTAGAACGCAGGATGCTCAGGAGCCAGCTGTTGGTAAGCCCTCCCCTCACTCCAGCACCGGCTCAGTGTTTGGAACCCAAGCTCCCCCTTCCCAGCCCTCGCCCATAAACCAGTGGCCTGGAGTCCATCCTGACTCCCGGTGACTCCGTGCATCTCAGAGCAGCACAGTGCCGCTCCAGTGAGTGGCCGTGGCCTCTCGGCAGCAGATGGTGCACACGTGCTCCCAGGGTGCTCCTGGAGGGGTGTGAGCGCCAGCCCTTCTCGCTGGGGCACCAGGGCGGCAGCACCTGCTGATCAACTGGGGCAGGAGGTGTTTCCAAGTCTGCCTGGCCCCACAGGCTCTTCCAGAAGCTTGCTGCCCCCCACAGCTGAAGAAGCCCTTCCCTGCTCCCCCTGCACCTGGGTGGGTTCTTTACATGAACAGAATGTGTGGCAACAAGGCTGAGGGACTTCTGAGGCTACATGGTGACAGCAACACCACTGCCACGGGCGTCCTGCATGAGATCTACGCATGCCATGGAGCCGGGCCGGGGGCAAGGCCTCTAGCCAGTGTTCCCGCAAACAGCGCCGGCTGGGTTGTTAGCCAAGAGCCGCATCCAGTAGACACACGAGTGAGCAGGCCTAGCATGACGTCAGCGCCCTCCTCCAAGCACCCCCCCCCCCGCCCAGCTGATGCCAAGTGGGGCAAGGGTGCCCTGTCCCCACCAAGCTCTGCTCAAGGGCCAGGTTTGTGATCAAACTGCAAGGAGCTGAAAAAAGCTCAGTGAAAATTCCGTTACCTTTATCTATTTATTCTTTCATGGAAAGGCTTTACAGTTATGGGTGGGGGGAGGGGGCCCACAATCTCTTCTAGGTGGCCAGCACATTTCTCAGCTGCCTCTTGGCTGGGATGTGCGCCCCCCCCCCCACTTCTTAATGAGCATTGACTGGTCCCTGAAGCCCCGGGGCAGCCCCGTGCCTCGCTGTTGGCTCGGCCTGACAGGGCACATCTCCCGGCCATGATCCAGCACACGTGTGGCACGCTGCGGGAAACAGAAAGATTCCCCCCAAGTCGTCTCCCCCAAATATATGCCAAACCCAAGGCTATTCCCCTCAGGGGTTGCCTAGAGCAGCCAGGCTGCGCGGCCCGACTCACCCCAAGCAGGGCCCACTGCCTCCTGGTGTTGTTCCCTTGAAGGCGAGCCCGAAGGAAGCCCGGGACCACTCACGATGACTAAGGTTAGGCCACTATAGTGAGTCTAGGGTCTCCCATCGTGCCTCATATGTACCCCTATTCCCTCCCTGTACTACTGTGTGTACACCCCCAGGTCACCCCCTCCTATTGCTTGTATTGCCTATGTTACAACCCCTTCTCATGGTGTCCATTGTTATCTGTCATCAGGAGGCTTGCATGCTCCCAAAGACATATATAAGCTTTGGTTAGAAATAAAACCTCACGCGAGCTCTCTCCTGCCGCTCGTCCCCCACCTCCACGTGTACCACCAATAGGAGCTGATCTGAGCAGCTGCCGTGATCGTGTCTGACTTCCTTATTTTCCTCTCTCTCCCGCCTCTCCCATTTCCCCATGGCTTCACGATGAGCTTTCTATTTCTGAACCGTACAATTGTGCCTCCCAACCCCAAGATCAGCTGTGAGGGGCTGCCGACCCCCATAGCACGCTGCTCTTCCCAAGGGCTTCTGTTGCCCTTTCCTTCCATTTCCCGCAAACTTCCCGACGCCCACTCACGAGTGTCCCTGTTTCGGGCGCTGCATTTGAGGATAGGGTTTTAGACAAGAGATGACTGGAATGTCAACTGGATGACGCAGCCCCTGGGGGCCTGAGCTCAGCAGGTCAGCTGTGGTGTGACCCGGGAAGAGAGCAGTGGTCATCCCGTGGTAGGAGTCTCCCCTTCCATGCAGGAGGCCTGGGCTCTATTTCTGACCACTGGTCCTCCTCCACACCTGCCTTCCATCTTCAGTGGGCCTTTCAAGTTGCTATGATGCTGAATAGGCTCAAGCAGAAGACAAGGAAGAAAGTCCTGGCCATCTACTCCCAAAGATCAGCCAGTGAAACCCTATGGCTCCCAATCGTTCCTGGGGAGTTGTGCAGGGGGTCGGGTCACCAGGAGTCAAGGAGCAAGCCAATGGCAGCTAGCACAACCAGACCAAAATGGGGAGGGGAGCTACTGGGTGTGTGCAGGGGATCTCCAGACCTAGATGCCAGGCCAGGTGCTAGCTGGTTCTCATTAGGTGGGGAGCCCTGGGTACTTCTCGGATTCCTAGCATTTTCACCCACTTGTCAGTTTCTCAGCTTGCCCCGGGCTCCTGGAAACTTGACAAGAGTTGACAGAAGTAAAACATCTGGCCCAGAGCCAGGAAGAGTGCACCGTGAGGCTCTGCAAACATCAGTTCTTTGTCTCGGTGGGTGACACAGTTGTAGCACCATCTGGACTGTTCTACCACCACCACCACCAGCCCCACAGGTTGTCGACTGGAATGTTTTCTCTTTCCACTGTAGTTTGGGCGCAAGTTCAAGTCGCACACATTGTTTCATGGCATTACCTGCAGGCCCTTCAATGTGGCGGCACCTCTTCCTGCTTCCTCCTGCCCCTTCCTGCCTCTGACCTTTGGTTGGGGGCACAAGCTGCCCTTTTGGCCTCAAACAATTGATCGTTCTGACCAGTATTATTATGATTTATAGGACTGACTATTGTGCTGAAGGGGGATCCCGAATGATGGGTTCAGTTCTAAGAGCCCTATGTGGACCACATGTGGCCTGCTGAGGCCATTTATCCAGGCCACCGGGTGTTTTTCTCCCGTTTTGTTTTTTACTTCAAAGTAAGATATATGCAGTGTGCATAGGAATTTGTTCATAGTTTTCTTTTTTTTTTAAACTATAGTCCGGCCCTCCAATGGGTCTGAGGGACAGTGAACTGGCCTCCTGTTTAAACAGTTTGAGGACCCCTGGCCTAGGGGGTTCCATCAACGTCTGCTAGATCAGTAAGTCTGGTCTATTTATGATTTTGAATTTTACTTCATATATTCTCCCATTGTGTCCGGAATCTTCTTTGGTCCTGAGCAGAGCAGTCTGTAGGAGGTGCTGGGCACTGTCTAGTTCTTCTGGTCTCAGAGTAGTGGAGGCTGTGCTTTGCATGGTCCCTCAGTCCTTCAGAATAATTGTTTGCTTGAGTCTGATTTTCTTCACTCTTCTTGATTCCGGTCTGGGAGAGACCAAAAGTTGCATCTTACACAGTCACTTGAGGTCCCCACCTTTTATGTTGAATAAAGAGTGACCAGGACTTTCAAAAGCACCGTGTAGGGAAGGAGGAATGGGGAGCAGCACTTTGGGCAGTGGGGAGGGCGGGCAGGGCCAGGCCTATTGCTGCAGCCACACCAGGCCTCACACCCATGGGGCTGGTCTCCAATCCTACCCTCATCAGCTCTTCCTGGTTGGTTTAGAAACTGAACTCAGAGTGAGCTCATCAGGAAGGCAATAAAGCAAAGAGAAGTGAACAGAACCAGCTCAGCCTGGCACCTAGGTCTGAAAAGCAGCCCCCATGCCCCCAGTAGCCCCCTCTCCCCATTTTGGTCGTGTTACTAGCTGCCATCTGGACTCTTCCATCACCAACACTCTTCCAAGTTTTCTACTGAGTATCTCAGAGCCCATGCACACAGAGGCATGGGAAGATAGGGCCAGCCCATGGGGATTGATTGCCTGTTCTCAGAGATTAGATTACGTTGCCAACTCTGGTGACCAGGCCCAGATATCTGTCAGAATCTGGTTTCACCTCATACGCCCACTTGACTCGCTGAAGTTAATATTGTACTAGACCTCGCCGGCCTGGTTGCCGCTCCTTAACTTGGATGATACCAAGCTGAGAAGTAGCCCTACTCAGAGTACAGGTTATGGTGCTGCCAAAGACTGTTGGATCTACTGGCACTCCCAAAGTAACAAAGCTGTCTGTCTCAGAAGAACAGTCGGAGGGTCCCTTAGATGCACGCACGGCCAGACTCCATTACGCGTCCTCTGGTCATGTGAGCCGGAGGGACCGTCCGTGAAGCAGGCCAGCAGGATTGGTAAAGACAGGCTTGGCACAGAGAGGAAGCCTGTCCTCGCCGTGGGCTGACCCAGGGGCTGCAGCAATGGGCTGTATGGCTAAGGTGCAGGGCGGGGCAGGGGTTCAGTCTGTTCTACTTGGGGACGGCGCCTAACAAGAGCAACGGCTGGCTGGTGGCTTGCTCTCCTCTGCCTACTGTCACCCCTGTGTTCAGAACTGACTTCCTTTCTCATGGGCATCTGTTTTCAGCCTTCCCCGGTCCAACCCTCCTACTCTCAGCTGCCCCAGAGAACTCTCTAACCCTCAAACATGCAGCCTCTTCCCCAGTTTACTGCCTTGCGTTGACTCAGAAAGCCTCAATGCCTTCACCTGGTGCAGGAAGACTTGGACCTGGCCCCTGGCATGGGGCCTCAATCTTTGCATCTGCCCTTCAGCCACACGGGCTAACTGCTCTCAGTCCGTCCCCCCGCTGTGCATGGAACGGGCAAGGCTGCGGTGAGGCGCCCACTCACTTTACCCAAAGAGGCTGGTCTCTGTCCCTGGTTCCTGTGATATAATTCCCAAACCACTGGGATTTGCCTGGTGACCTCCAGTGTCTTTGAGGACACTGGATTACATCTTAGCTAATAGGTGCCTAAGAAGATGACTCAGATAACAGCTACTGTGTGTGTGTGATTCCATCAATCATGCCAGTGCCATAGGCCCTCCTAAGGCTCTGGCCACCAGAGGTCAAGGCTCTGAGCAGCCAGCCACACCACTGCTGACCTGCTGAGCTCAGGCCCCCAGGGGCTGCGTCATCCAGTTGACATTCCAGTCATCTCTTGTCTAAAACCCTATCCTCAAATGCAGCGCCCGAAACAGGGACACTCGTGAGTGGGCGTCGGGAAGTTTGCGGGAAATGGAAGGAAAGGGCAACAGAAGCCCTTGGGAAGAGCGGCGTGCTGTGGGGGTCGGCAGCCCCTCACAGCTGATCTCGGGGTCGGGAGGCGCAATTGTACGGTTCAGAAATAGAAAGCTCATCGTGAAGCCATGGGGAAATGGGAGAGATGGGAGAGAGAGGAAAATAAGGAAGTCAGACACGATCACGGCAGCTGCTCAGATCAGCTCCTATTGGTGGTACACGTGGAGGTGGGGGACGAGCGGCAGGAGAGAGCTCGCGTGAGGTTTTATTTCTAACCAAAGTTTATATATGTCTTTGGGAGCATGCAAGCCTCCTGATGACAGATAACAATGGACACCATGAGAAGGGGTTGTAACATAGGCAATACAAGCAATAGGAGGGGGTGACCTGGGGGTGTACACACAGTAGTACAGGGAGGGAATAGGGGTACATATGAGGCACGATGGGAGACCCTAGACTCACTATAGTGGCCTAACCTTAGTCATCGTGAGTGGTCCCGGGCTTCCTTCAGGCTCGCCTTCAAGGGAACAACACCAGGAGGCAGTGGGCCCTGCTTGGGGTGAGTCGGGCCGCGCAGCCTGGTTGCTCTAGGCAACCCCTGAGGGGAATAGCCTTGGGTTTGGCATATATTTGGGGGAGACGACTTGGGGGGAATCTTTCTGTTTCCCACAGCGTGCCACACATGTGCTGGATCATGCCCGGGAGATGTGCCCTGTCAGGCCGAGCCAACAGCGAGGCATGGGGCTGCCCCGGGGCTTCAGGGACCAGTCAATGCTCATTAGGAAGAGGGTGGGGGCGCACATCCCAGCCAAGAGGCAGCTGAGCAATGTGCTGGCCACGTAGAAGAGATTGTGGGCCCCCCTATCCCCCACCCATAACTGTAAAGCCTTTCCAGGAAAGAATAAATAGATAAAGGTAACGGAATTTTCCTAGAACTTTTTTCAGCTGCCTTGTAGTTTGCTCACAAACCTGGCCCTTGAGCAGAGCTTGGTGGGGACAGGGCACCCTTGCCCCACTTGGCATCAGCTGGGTGGTGGGGCTTGGAGGAGGGCGCTGACGTCATTCTAGGCCTGCTCACTCGTGTGTCTACTGGATGCGGCTCTTGGCTAACAACCCAGCCGGAGCTGTTTGCGGGAACACTGGCTAGAGGCCTTGCCCCCGGCCCGGCTCCATGGCATGCGTAGATCTCATGCAGGACGCCCGTGGCAGTGGTGTTGCTGTCACCATGTAGCCTTGGAAGTCCCTCAGCCTTGTTGCCACACATTCTGTTCACGTAAAGAACCCACCCAGGCGCAGGGGGAGCAGGGAAGGGCTTCTTCAGCTGTGGGGGGCAGCAAGCTTCTGGAAGAGCCTGTGGGGCCAGGCAGACTTGGAAACACCTCCTGCCCCAGTTGATCAGCAGGTGCTGCCGCCCTGGTGTCCCAGCGAGAAGGGCTGGCGCTCACACCCCTCCAGGAGCACCCTGGGAGCACGTGTGCACCATCTGCTGCCGAGAGGCCACGGCCACGCACTGGAGCGGCACTGTGCTGTTCTGAGATGCACGGAGTCACCGGGAGTCAGGATGGACTCCAGGCCACTGGTTTATGGGCGAGGGCTGGGAAGGGGGAGCTTGGGTTCCAAACACTGAGCCGGTGCTGGGGTGAGGGGAGGGCTTACCAACAGCTGGCTCCTGAGCAACCCGCGTTCCACGGGAGGACAGATACACCACCGGGAGCCACCAGATGCCAAGAAGGACGTGTCCGAGGTGGTTGGTTTTTAAGGTCATACTTGCACCTGGGTGGTGTGCCAGCTGTCAGTCTGAGCCCCTGACGTTTCGTCCGGCGGCCGTCAGTGTGTGCTGTGCCGCGCTTGGTGGGCGCCCCCGAGTTTCCTCTCACATCGACCCTGCGCACACGAGCAAACCCTGCCCGGTTCCGGCCGCCCGTACAATTGTTGTGCGCGTCGTTGTCACCACAGTGTCGATCCAGCTCCTTGAGGGTCCTCCTGGGTTTCAGTGGTCCTCCTGGGTTTCAGTGGCCCTCTCCTGAGAGCTCGCACGTGCAAAGTCCTGCCAGCCGCATGTCCTCCGGGGTGGGCGTGCTTGTCCACGTGGCCCGCGGTCCTCAGCAACACGGGAACTCACGGCATCGCTCTCTGTGCCCTTCCTTCTGCGTCGTCCCGTCTCCACAGGCGCGGGCCATCGCAAACACCCTGCTTGGGGAAGGCGCGCCTCAGTCTTCCAAGTGAGCTCCTTGCCCTTCAACACTCTGAAGAGGCCTGGGCAGCAGATGTGTTCAATGCAATCCATCCTTTGATGTCCTGACCGCTGCTTCCAGGAGCGTTGACTGTGGATCCGAGTACCAAGAAACCCCTGACAACTTCAGTTTCCTCTCCAGTTACCAGGATGTTGTCTACGGGTCCAGGTGGGAGGATTTTTATTTATGTTGAGTTACAATCCATTCACATTAGCTTTATGCGGTAGGAACAACAATTTGTCCCTTTCCTTCATGAGATAAAATCAAGAGGCAAAGGCACTCGTCCAAGGTCCTTCAGCTAGAGAACCTCAGCTCAGACACAGACCAGGCGGTCAGCGGTGGCGTCTGGGTTCCTTCCCACTGGACCAACCCTTCCTCTCTTCTTCAGCCTTTCTTCAAAGACAGGCCTTCCTCCTCAGCTGACCCATCACCTATTGGGGAATGCCAGGGAAGGTGGGTCTGGGGGGCTCTGGGATGTGTCCATAGGGAGAAGTCCTCTGCCCAGACCCAGCCTCCTGGTTTCCTTTCCAACCAGTCTGTTGGGGGATGGGAAACCCAGTGTCACCACTCAGCTTCTGGTGGGCCTGTCACCTCACCCAGGGCTTATTCCAGAGAGTGAGGAAGTGCTGCTGCTCTGCTGACCAGGAACAATGGGGCCATTCTCTCTTCTAGGAGCAATTTTAAGGTGGAAGTTACTGGTATTGTCCACATCTGGAACATCATCTTACGGGGGACTCCAGGTGCAGAAGCAGGAGCACACACCTGTCCCAGAGGAAACCACTCAGACTTTTATTACCATGAAACCGAGAGGTTTATCGAAAGCTTGGGAAACATTCCCAGGGAAAGCTATGGGGCAGGAACCAGGAAGCTCCTGATCAGAAGTGCGCTCTCTGGAAGCAGGGCAAAGGGCAGGGGAGGAAGGCCGTCCTTACAGTGATTGGTTGGCAACAGGAGCATGAGCCATTGGAATTCATCCATTTGAATACAGGACTGATGTCCTCAGTTACAAGGTAGTTAATGATCTTCAACACGCCTTAAGGGCTGCTGAGGGGAATTCTGATAAAGACCTTGAGGCAAGTCCCTCCCTAAAGAACATTCTAGAACAGCGTTCCTTTTCACAATGTTCTACATCCTGCTTCTCAGGGAGGAGGAGCGCTTAGCGTCTTGGAAACGTGTGAGCCGTCCTCTTGGGTGCAACCATTGGTATCTCCAGGTACAGAGGCAAGAAGAGTGATGAACATTGAAAGACATGTGGGAACCATTTGTCCCCTCGGCTCAGGGACCCCACAATCATCAGTCTCCCATACCCTGAGACCAGAAAACATAGATGGTGCCCAGTTACCACAACCAACTGCTTGGCGGGGGGGGGGGGGTCACATTAGGAGGTTCTGAAGAGGGTGGGAGAGAAATGTGGAACAGACTCTCAAAGAGTCTATTGGTTTGACAGAGACTGGTATGAGCCCCAAGGCGATGGTTTTTAACCACCCCTCTCCGGGCCTGGAATTGGACTCACCCCTGTGTTAGCATGCGCAACCCTTGAAGAAGAGGGGCCAGCATTTACCCAAGGAGAAAGGGTTAGGAAAGAAGGCAGCACAGAAATAAGAAACACAGAGAGAGCGGAATAAGTGATGGTCCACTGAGAGGATTGAAATGCATGACTTAAAAGGCATACACCTTATTGAATGTACAACTGATGACCTGCTCTGTAACCCTGCCCCTAATTCACAATAAAAAAGCTTTAACCGAAAGAATATCTTTTGAAAATGATGATGGCAACCTATGTACAAATGTCCTTGATACAATCGATGCATGAACTGTTCTAAGAGCTGTGAGAGCCCCCAATAAAATGATTTATTAAAAATTCTTTTTAAAGGTTTTAAAGGGGGGAGCTTATTGTGGTCATCTAAGATATGACTATTGGTTTCTCCCCGCCTGGAGCTAAGACAATTGAAGACACCAATTAGTTCAAAGGACTAACGGACAACTCGAGCCTCAGCCTCCACAATCCCGAGACCAGAAGAACAAGGCGATGCCTGGGAATGGCTACCATATGTTCTGAACGGAATCGCATGAGAAAGTCTTGGAGAGTGGGAGAAAAATGTGAACTGAAAAAGGTCAAAAACCGAAAAACAAACAAACAAGCTTAGTGGTCATGCAAAGTCTGGTGGAAGCCCGAAACTATATTGTCTTTTATTACCCTTCTATCTTGTCGTCTATAATCACCCAAACTGCAGTGTCTTAACCACCCTCGGACCTGGAAATGAACCCAACTCCTACGGACGGCTCGATCGCCAGACAAACAGCAGACACGTCTCCAAGGTAGGCAGTCACACTGCAGAGGTGTCCACACCTGCCTTTGAACCAGCAATCATTTGAGCTCAAAGGGGCAGCATTTGACCGTGAACAAAGTGCAGACTACAGAAAGGGCTAGAACTGCAGGAGGAAAGGAAGTGGGAGATATGGGCTAATGTGGCCTCCGTGGAGATGGCAATCAATGAGATGAAACAAAGGCTGTCTGAACTATTGGAGGGGAAAATGCTTTGTTTTGGAAGCCTTTGCTCTGTAAACCCAGATCACACACACACACATGCATACACAGTTTGCAAAAATTATAACTAATTCAAAGCTCACTGCCATTGAGTTGATGCCGGCTCATAGTGATCCTATAGGGCAGGGTGGAGTTGGCCCGGTGAGTTTCCAAAACTAAACTCTTTATGAGTTAGAAAGCCCCATCTTTCTCCCGAGGTGGTCTTGAACCGCTGGCCTAGTGGTTAGCAGCCCAACCCCATAACCCACTATGCCAGAGGAAATCCTTAAGTCTGCTGGCTTCATGACCTTCCCTGAGTTTAAAGAGAAAACAGTTTCTTGGTATAGGTTTTTAGCTCTGTGCCAAGGTCAATAAAACAAAATTACTCCACTATCACTGGGTCTGACTCACAGGGACCCACAGGAAGGTGTCCACGGCTGTAAATCTTTACGGAGGTGGATAACCTCATATTTCTCCCTTGGATCAGCTGGTGGCTTTGAACAGCTGACTTGGTGGCTGGCAACTCAGTGCTTACCTGACAGTGCCATTTTTAAAAGAAGTTAGTATGGGTTAGATGAAGTCTGAATTCATGCTCAGACCAGCCATTTTACTTTGGCCGAGTGTCTTCGTTTTAGAGAGCCCTGGCGGCCTACTCGTTTGATTGCAATCTGAAAGGTCGGCGGTTTGAAACCACCAGCTGCTCCAAGGGAGAAAGACGGAGCTTCCTACTTTCAGTTATAGTCTCGGAAACTCACAGGACCACTGCTGCTCCGTCTCGTAGGGTTGCTAGGAATCAGCACTGACTGGACGGCAGTGAGTTGGGTTTGGGGGATGCTTTGAGGTGGGGGAGCTCAGACTCTGCTGGGCAATGCAGAAGCAGTAGCTTGTAACAATGTGGCACCAGGCTGGGCCAATACTGGGCTGGCTGACCGGACTCAATATGCCAGGTATTTCTATCCTGACACTCTTATTCACAATTTTGGAGTCAGTTGGCCCAGAAGGAAGTCAAAGCTCTGTGATTTCACTTCCTGGTTGGGTGATCCTTAGCCTCATCGATCCTTCAGTTTCTCTTCTGATTTAGTTCCTACCTGGCCTCAAAACCGCCAGTTCGAAACCACCAGCATCTTCTCGGATGAAAGATGGGCTTTCTACTCTCGTAAACAACTGCCATCTCAAGAACTCAAGAGGGCAATTTCACTCTGCCCTAGAGGGCTGCTGTGTCAGCACGGCTTGATGGTTGGCGGTAAGGTGTTCTTGTTTCTGGTTTAGCACCTTCCAGGTGCTATGCTTATTGGAACAGCCAGGGAGGGTGGCTGTGTTAGAACCAAGAGCCAGTTGCCCCGCACTGCCCCATGACGGGGCGTGGATCAGACCGTGGCCAGGCAGAGGGTGGTTTTTGTTTGGTTTTCTCTCTTTCAAGAATAGTGATTTCATGTCTCACAGTCCTAACAGGCAAGATATGCAGGCCAGGGGCTGGCCTTGTGGGTGTGGCTTCTATGTTGGTAACCCAGCACGCTCCTGGGTTCCGTGGATTGTAGACAAGCCCCTCATGGGATCCGGCTTCCCTAGGTACGCACATCTCTTTGTCTGATCGAGGTTTTCATTGGCTGGTTTTCAGAAATAGATTACCCGGCCTTTCTTCCTAGCCGATCTTAGTGGGGAACGACCTGAAACCTGCATAACCCCCCTAACACCGGGCAGAGAGCTAGTGGCTGCTCCTGCAGTTATTTTGGCTGGAAATCGAAACTGAGCTTCTCAAACAGAAGCCAAGACCCACCTTCTTGGAAGTCTTCCTTTATCTGGCTGCTCCTCTAATTTACCAGCTGAGGTCCTTCTCAAGGGGCTGGTCCCTCCTGATAACACATCCACAGTACATCTAGCCAGCCACACTTCCAGGGAGCGATCTGGCGAGACCTCTTTCAAGAAAGACAAGGTAGGCGGAGTACTCGTTTCCCCTGCTCTCAACAGGGCCGCAGCCACATAACAGACTGCTATTTTCACTGAGCCACCGGGCAGAATAAAAACAGAGATGGGGGAAGCGATTCGCTGGTGCTGGGGACACATGCAGATGAGAAGCGGCCCAGAGACGGTGCCTGCACCAATGGCCTCCCATTCAAAGAGCTGCAGAGGAGGCCTGGCCACAGACCTGTTTCCTCTTCCCAGAATTAATATACAATAGGCAACCTTGTCCCCCACCCCCTAAAATAACAAACAAACAAAAGCACTGCCATTGAGTCGCTTCCAGTGCATGGTGACTCTCTAAGGGTGGGGTAGAACTGCCCCTGTTGATTTCTGAGACTACAGTTCTCTGGGAGTAGAAAGCCTCCCTTTTCTCCCACAAAACTGCTAGTGGTGTTGAACCCCTGACCTCATGGTTAGCAGCCCAATGAGTAACCGCTATGCAGCCAGGGCTCCCAGCCTTGTCTCCTCTGAGCTTACATTTGAAAGGAAGTGTGAACACCAGAAAGGTCTTGAGAACATACCATGCCGGCATGTTACAGCCATGCTTCTAGCAATGTGACTTTGACAGCACCAGCTCCCCCCGCCAATATATCCCAGGGAAAAATTCTGGAACCATCTACTACTCCAGAAGACACGAGCTAGCATAAACTCCAATTTCAGGGCCCAGAGGTAAGAATAATTAGACTCTAATAATCCCAACCCTGCTCAAGAACTCTCAATGGCTCCCCAGGGCTGCCATGCTCAAGACCCGGCTCTTTGGCTTAGCACCTACCTGATCCTTTCCTGGTTCCTGCTGCTTCCCAGGCTCCGCTTTGCCACAGGGGATAGACACGAGGCTTTCCGAGTACACCCAGGGCTTGGCACAATCCCTTCCCTGCTTGCCCGCTCAGATACATCTACTCATCCTTCATGTTCGCTCCACTGCCACCTCCTCCATGAAGCCTGCCAAGCCACTGAAGGGGCGCATTGGCTCACACGTGCGGGTGATGGTGCTGCCCTTTCTTTCTTCAGTGTCCCCACCCCTGGCACTTCTGGCTCACGAAAGCTCAGTGAGTTCCCTGACTTGGGATGAGAGGGAGGTGCTGTGGAGCTGACCCCTTGGGACCGACTGGTCTCGGGGAGCACCTGGGCCCCCTCCCTGCCCGTTTCCTTAGCTGTGTGGTGGTTACAGCACCGTGCCCGCCTCCTCCGTGGCAGTGTGGTGAGTGTTGGATCAAAGTGAGCCTCTGTGCGATTGACGGGAGGGGCCCACAAATTCAGTTCCTCCTCGCCTCCCCCTGGTTCTTTACCCACCCCCTTCCAAGAGCTTCTCAGGTAATGGAACCAGCTGACAGCCTCTTAGAAGCTGGGTTTGACCGAGAGAATCCCCACTGCATGCCGAGACATCTACCAGCCAAAGGGTGTGGGTGAGACCCTCGAGGCCGGGCCTGGGTCTGCTCTAGGCGGCGCCCTCCTTGGCAGCTGGATACCCTGCCCTCTGCACACCTGGGTCCTTCGGGGCTGCTCCTTCCCCCTTCCTCCATGGTTCAGAAACATCTGCCTCCAAGGCCCGTGGTGCAGTCTCTCTGCCTTTGTAAGGCACTCCTGAGCCCTCAGCCCGTCCTGTGCAAGTGCAGGGGCCCTGGGTCTCCTTCGGGACCGACCCACACACACTCGGTCCCGGGGCACCTTGAGCTAACTTCAGACCGATCTAGACTCCCATGTGTGCCTGACATCCAGGTTTCTTCTCGCCAGGGGACACAAACCAAAGCAGATGCCGTGTGCTTGTTAATACTAACCGTTTTAATTTAAATTAATAGCATTTCTGGAAGACAAATGCAGTTGATAGAAAATATAAAAACTTTTACTGTACAAATTTCACATCACATTCAAGAAAAGCAAGTGTGTGTCCCTGTGGCTACAGAGGGCGCTGGGTCTGAGCCCACGGCTGAAACCCTGGGCCCATAGTAGCCTCACGCCAGTTCTCCCTCCAGCTTCACATTGGTGCCCCTGTTGCTGTCGCCCCTGCCCCTGCCAGCGGCCATTCCTCTGCCCCGTAGCACCTCTGTGGGTGGGAAGGGGCCCACCGCAGTGACCACCACAAAGGCCTCCGGTGCTGGCCCTGCAGCCATGACCACGGGAGATAGGCCCCGAGGTGGTGGGGGTGCTCCTGAGCACCCCAGCTCTGGCGACATGAGGCAACCAGCTTGTCACACAGTGCTCACTACTGGCCCAGCAGCAGGGTCCAGTCCTCGGGTCAGGAGCCCAGGCAGGGCTGCAGCTCTGGAGGCCAGGGCCATCAGGGACATGGACCGCAGGGCATGAGGGGAAGCTGGGACCTGGAGGCTCTTCGAAGTGACACCCCCCTCCCCCCATACACACACACATTGGACACCTCCACAGCCCTTAGCTCTCCCTTCACAGCTGGCCAGGGAGAGCTGCGTTCACAGTGATCCGTTGTCCTTCCTGTATTTCCCAGACAGGAGGCCAGGGCGCCTTCCTAGCCTCACTTCACAGTCAGGTACAACCAGGGGGAGAGGGGCGGGGGAGGGGGTAGTGCAGTCCAGGGCCTTGGGGAGAGGGCGTCCTCCTCGGCACCACCTCAGGGTTCATTCATGCCCCTTCTCCACGGTCAGTTCCTTCAAGGTGGGTGCTGTGCCCCTGCCGTGTCTGGACACACAACAAAGCTCCTTACTGCTATCGCGTCATTCCTAACCCGTAACGACCCTCTAGGACGGAGTGGAACTGCCCAGCGGGTGTCTGAGACACCGAACCTTCATTGCCCTCATGGAGCAGCTGGTGGGTGGTTTTGAACCACTGACCTGCGGTCGGCAGCCCCACCATGGGTATTAACAAAATGCTGCTGGAAGTGAACTGAGACTGTGATAAGACCAAGATCCAGGTGGACTCTCTCCGGGGGGTGGGGCTAGGACATCAGGAGTCCCGGAAGAGGCAAGAGCTGGGACCCTCACTCAGGCTGCCACCAGACTCTGCTCTTGCCCGTGGGCGGGGCAGGGGCCAAACCGTGACCTATGAGAAGGCAGATGTGTAGGGGTGCTGGCCTATATTCCATGTGGCTGAGGTGCGAGGGTCACATACAGGGGTAAGTTACATGGCCGTGGGGTGCTGGGGACAGCGTGAACAGACCCGCCCAGTGCTGAGCTAAGGAGTGTACAGCTTTCTTTCTCCCCACCCTGGTTGGGAAAGGTCAGGGTGCTAACAGTCTTGGTAGCTGGGGCAGACTGGGCAGGGGGTGGGCGGGGAGTCCCGGGAGTACAAGTACACAGCTATATTCTCCAAGAAGTGGCCGCTCGAGGGGGCCCTGGCCCTGGAGTGGGCCTGCGGCCTGCGGCAGGGTGGGCATCGATGTGTTGCTTCAGCTCACCTCCGGTGCTTGGGACCCTCTGAAAAGTGGTGGTGGCGCTAGGGGATGGGGAGGATGGGGGGGCAGAGGTAAGCCCCAGACTAGCGCCCAGCTCGGCTCCATGTCCTGTTCTCAGGGCCGCCACGGAAGGGAGATAGTTTCTAATGAAGCCCCTCGTTCCCCCACGGAAGGGAGATGGTTTCTAACGAAGCCCCTCGTTCCGTGCCAAAAGTCTGGCTTGGAGCTTTCAAAGGCTCTGCAAATGGGGACAAAGGGGGCTTGCTTGATAGGTTTCACTGGAGTGGGGGGCAGGCTTAGAGCATGGGCTGTGGGAGGTGGGCTCAGGTACCCCAACCCTGTTGTCAACGCAGAGCAGGCGCCATGACACACCGAGGATGAGCCAAGGTCAGCTTGGGGCTGGCTGGAGTCTAACCACCATAGGGCTATGTCTCATCTCCTTCAGGGATCTTCCCAGGGTGGGGGTGGGGGTGGGTTCAAGAAGAGGCATGTCTACAGGGATGTGGATGTGGATGTGGATGTGGACGTGGCCTCCCCTGCGGAGACGACCTTGGCTAGGTGAACAGAGACTGCATCCAAATGTCGGCCTGGACGAGGAGGTCTTCTTTGCCCCCAGCAGGAAATGCCCACCCCCCCACCCCCCGCCCATGGAGAGCGCAGCTCCTAGTCAGGGTTTCTGCTCCAAGATGATGGGCAGCCGGACCGTCTGATGGGGGTCAGCGGAGACCCCTAGAGAAGAGTCTCCCCCTCTGGCACCCAACCCTTGCCCCTGGGACCAGCCAACCACCTCGTTGCTTTTCCTGCTCTGCTGCAGTGCCCCCCACCCCACTCCCACCCCTGGGGCTGCCCCTCACCATCCCAGTGGGCGGGGCCCGGGGCCCTGTGCACAGAGACTGGCCATCTTTATTACCTCTTGTAAAACATCGCCCACATGCAGCAGAAACATGTATGTAAACATTGGCTGCCTGTCTGGACAGGTTGGGGGGGGGTGCCATTTTCAGCAGCAGCTCCATCTCCACAGGACCCGAGCATCCCTGGGGGCAGCAGTGTACACTGAGGCTCGGGCTCCGGGTTTGCAGCGCTGGGAGGGCCGGGAGGATGGCTGGTGCTTCGGAGAGTGAGTTTGCTTTTTAGTCTGGGTGGCTCACAGAATCGGCTCAAGAAAGCCACCGCAGCAGGAGACCTGCACGCCTGGCTACATCTTGGGGTTACTGGGCTCCAGGACACCCAGGCCCAACCTCTCAAAGCGGGGTGTCACTTTGCTGCTACTGATGCTGCGAAGAAGGAGAGAAACCCGGGTTACAGCCTCGCTGGTCAGCGTTGGGAGGAGCGCGTGGACCAGGTCCAGAAGCTTGGCAATGGGCCCGGCCACCCACCAAGAAGTGACAGTGACTGCGACGCTAACAGCCTGTGCAGAGCTGCTCCTGGCCGACATGGAGGGCCGGGTCCCCATCCTCCATCACTCGGCCCGCCCCATCACCGCCCCGGGATCAGAGCTGCTGTCATGTTTGCTTGTGCTCCGACTGGTGCATGGGAGAGAGAGGCTGATCCCCGGGACCAAGGGCAACGTCCCATCCTGCATTAGAACGTGCTCCCCCCATTTGGGGATCCATGAAGGCCATCTGGGAGGCTGGCTGAAAGGCAGCTGCCCAGAGACTTCTCATGCATGAGATGGGGACCAAGCAGGTCACGGGTGGGGCCCGGGAACCTGCAGTTCGGACGTTCTCCAGTGGCTGATGCACACGGCCTAGAAGTCACCCTGTCGGTGATAGCTGACTGGGGGCTTTGGGTACATGGGCAGATGTTGTGAGGGTCACTAACTTGGGGGCGAGGCAGGGGGATGGGGCTAGCAGCTCTATTTTTATTTCTGAAATTGGTATTGGGAATCCCCCTTTGCTTTAGGAAAGTGTTTTGGGGGCTGCAGGTTTTGGGATGTGGGGTCCCTGAGAGCACGAGGGCAGCGTGTGCCTACTGCTCCCTGGGACAGACCAGCCGTTATCGGGGGCTCTCAGGACCACAGTGCTGGGGGGACTCCTGGTGGCTCTCATATCACTCCACTCCTTGTTGGATGGGCCCCCCCCGGTGAAAAGCCAAGTGGAACCCCCCTCCACCCCCACCCCCGCTTCATACCAGGAGGGGGCTGGTCTCCCCAGGGTGGGGCTCCATCTCACCACAGTGTTTGTTAGTCATGACACAGCACCACCCAAGCAAAACCCACCCAGCACCCCCCACCCCCAAGACAAATGGCAGAGGAGACACAAAAGTCATGTCCAGGAAGGTAGTTAAGAGCGCGTGCGGCTCGCCGAGGGCGGGGGGCGGGGAGGGGCTCTGTTAGTGGTGGGTCTTCCCGAGAGGGCGGTCGCTCAGGCACGTGGAGAGGGGGCAGTTTGGAAAACACACAAAGCCAAAGAAGAAGTCTGGCAGGGCAGCCTGGCGCGGCAGAGCCTGCGTCCCGGGTTAGTGCCCGCAGCTCGCTGGGTTTAGCGGAGGTCCCGGTGCCGAGGTGTCGGTTAGGAGGAAGAGAGGCCGGGTGCATGCAAGGCAGTCGGACCTACAACCTACAGAGGGAAGAGAAGGAGGGGGAGCAGTGTCAGAACCGCCAGCCCCCAAGGGAGCCTGGGGCGAGTGTTAGAGGCCTGGCGGGGGATGCGGGCGGAGGATGCTCTTTCTGGGGTGGAAAGAGACAGGGTCGTGGCCTGCCCCCCCCCCCATCCCAGACTTGGCAGCAGTGCAAGCTGAGGGGTCTGGGAAGAGAACCATCTCCAAACTCCCCCACAGCCCGGCCCAGCGATGCTTCTGGAGAAGGTGCTGGCTAGTGACTGGCTGATGGGCTTGCGTTCCTCACCCACAGACTACTGGCTCGAACCCCTCAGAGCACACTGCGTTTCTCATGGGATCCCCTCCATTGGAGCATGGGGCTTCGGAGCCAAGGATCCAAGCTCGCCCCCCACCCCCAGAGCTACACCGACAGGGCAGGGCTACATGGTCTCTCCCTGCCCAGTCCTTTGCTGGCCATTTCAGCAGGATGGCACTTTGGTTTATGGGCCCGGCACACAGACAGATGGGGAAGCTGGGATGCAGGGACAGGCAGCAGGTGTATGCGGGGATGGCTGCAAGCAGGCAGGGGGGTGGGGGGAGGACATGAGAGGGCACACACTATTCTTGCAGAACCGGACAGGGGCTCTTAAAGTCAGCGTGGCCGAAGCGTCCTTTTCCGTAGTAGCGGCTCCGCCAGCGGCTGAGAGTGCCGAAGCGTTTCCGCCAGGTGAGGGAGGAAGGCAGTCCAGGCAGGGAGCACCCCACAAGTGATGGCGCCGGGTGCAGACAGGTGCAGGGGGTGGTCATGATGGAGGTGGGAGAGATGACAGCCCAAACCAGTGCACCCACCACCCACCGAGGGGGCGGGGTGGTGGGAAGCAACGAGACAATGGGAGAGAAGAGAGGAAATGAGAATTAGAGGTTGAGTGTGCAAAACGGAAGCAATCACGAACAGAGATTTCCACATGGACTCCGTCAGGGAGCCCGGCACGCTCTCCTTGAAGGGGCTTGAGCCTGTCTCTTTGGGCAGACCGCAGCAGCCCTGGTGTGTGACTCAGTTCCCCGTCTGCAGAGTGAGATGGGGCTAACTGGTCCTTGGGGTATCCAGATAGGTCTCCTGAAGCGAGGCCCCACGGTGTACCACCTCCCTTTCCATGGAGGAGGAAACCAGGCCCTGGGCTGCGGACTGAGCTCCCCGGGGTCCAACAGAACCAGCTTGGCGGGGCCCTGCTGCCTCCCACCACCGCCCCTGACTGTGGAAACCCATGCTCCTGCCCGTGTGTGGAGCGTGTCGACCTGAGATGTGGCTCCAAGGAGCCTCGAGCCCTCCAGGGCAAGTGAGAGACAGCAGCCCAAGAGTCCCGTGCTTTTCCACGGCACCGGGCACTGCAAGCGTGCCCTCAGCCATTCAGAGAGGTACTCCTGCCCATCTGCTATGCATCACCACTCTGCTCCTGGGGCGGGGCTAGAAGCAGTGGGCGAGAGAACAAGGCAGTCTGGGCCCCGGGAGGGGCAGTGCCCCGTGTCTGCTCCTGCTGGTCCTCATTTGACTGACGGCAGCTCCCTGCTGGCAGGCAGATGCCAAGCCCTCCACGGGTGTAGCAGCCACCAGACCGTGGGGCCTCCCTCACACTCCTCCCACGGCAATGCTCTACCTCTACCTGCCCCCACCCCACCCCCAACTTGTGTGTGGTACTTGGGCCGCCGTAAGAGCCAAATGCTGCATACGATGTTGGCGCTGTAAGGTGCGGTATTCCCGAGCCCACAATGGCATGCACCCCCTTCGACGGGCCCTGTGACCAGTTTACTCTACAAGGAAGGGTTGAGGCCCCATGGCAGGGCCAGGGCCTGAAGCCGACGTCACTTCACATAGCTGCTGGGCCCACCACAAGGGTCAGGGCACTGTAAGCATCCACGTGCCTCTGGGCCTATAGAGCCTAAACCATCTCCCACCGGTACCTTCGCCTACCCTGCCCTGACCCCCACTGCTTAAAGCTGAGGCACGGAGGTCCAGGAAAACAGAAGACTCCCCCAGATGCTCACAGATGGTTTGAGGCAGGCTGGAGTCTCTGAGCATTCTGACCGAGCCCGAAAGACAGGGGGACAGAGAAATAAGGGCGTGAGACACACACGGAAGAGATGGCGATGGCCTCCACTGTCTCACAGAGACAGTCCCCGGCCCGAGAGGGCGGAGGCAGGTGTGATGAGGCGGAATGGACGGGGCTTCAAGCATCAGATCACCGCATAAACCAACGGCGTGGTTCCCACAGGGGCAGCTCCGTTTCCCGGAGCGCTGTGTCTGCACCTGCACCCACTAGACAGTCTTGACCCTGCTTATTTGGGGGACACTCAAGACCCACGACTGTGTCGCGCTAACTGGCCTCAGGCTGTCCCCTCCTGGGCAGGATGTGCCTGTCCTAGTCTGCCAAGGACTGCCACGCTGTTCTCTCTCGCTGATGGGAAACGTGGGTACTCCCCAGCCTACAGGAGCCTTCTCACCGACTGACCAATCCTAGCCCATCCTTGTCAGGTGTGTGTGTGAATTTCCCAGGTCAAAGAGGGTGCTAAGAACCGGGGTTGGGCTGGGCTGGGCAGGGGTCAGGGGCAGCTGACTGCACAGCACTTACTCGGCTGACTTCCAGAAGTGCCCGGGGTGGGAGAGGCGCCGGTTCAGCTTGGGCAGTTTCTCCAGCATGTCCATCAGCAGGGGGAAGCTCGGCCGCTCCTGCAGGTCGAACGCCCAGCAGGCAGACAGGATCTCCTGCAGATGGAGCTGGCATGAGAGGAGGCCCGGCCCGGCAAGACCCCAGGCACGATTCCTGGGAGCCCTTCGATGTTTTCAACCTTTGCCCAGGCTACAGGACCCCCGACACCGTGCCACGTGAAGAAGTGTGGAGAAACGTGGAAACAGTGCCATCTCTGGAGCACTCCGAACCTCCCATTCCAAATGAGACTCCAGAGTGAGCTTCCCAGCCCTGCTGTTCTTCAACCCCATGGGGGGCGAAGGGGGCAGCCTGACCAAGTCTAGAGCTGAATGGGCTTGGTAATGGGGAAGACCAGATTGTGGAGGCCAGTGGTTTTCCAAAGGATGGAAAGTAGAGGCAGTGTGCAGACAGGTGGATGAAAGATGCTAGGAATATGCGTGGCTGGGGTGACGGTGGACGTGGGAGCCTTGGCGTTGGCAGGAATGGAGGCTGGGAGTGGCACGCAGCGCTAGCAGTGGGGACGCTGTCCTGCTCTGCCCCTGGCCCCCCACCCAGGTACAGTTGCTCCAGAGGAAATCTCTGACTTGGATATTGGGGGCTGCCTACTCTCAGGCTTCCAGGCCCAGGGACCTCCTGTGTAGCCAACACCCGGGGGCACCTGCATGCCGCTACGAAGCCGAGCAGATTTGAGCGGAGCTTGGTCATCTACCCAGTCACAGCTCACAAAGCCCGATGAGTTATGATGGATCCCGGAGGTGGCAGGGGACAAGGCAGCGTAGCATTCCTTGGTACATGGGGTCAAGGGCTGACAACTTTATCAGGGTCCCACTCAGGTGCAAGGCTGAGCCTCCGGCCCTCCCACTCAAAAGTGCCCGTGAGAAGACAGGAGACGCTCAGAGGACAGGAAAGAGGACTCCTGCAGAGAGTACCCATCGTCTCAGGGTCAGCACACACTCAGGTTTCTTTATACCCAGAGCCCACAGAGCCTCCTGCTGTGGGTGGGGAGCCAGAGAGAGAGACCAAAGATGTGGGGAGCGGTGGTTGCAGAAGCTACTATATTCATGAAATAAGACCAGGGTGCAAAAAAAAAAAAATAAGGAAGTGTTTTTTTTTTAATCCCGTTTCTAAAACAAAACATTATTTAGAAATGCTAGAAGATGGAGGAAACATTACCCTCCCCGCCATACTCCCAATTGCGAGCCTGGTCTGAGATAAAATCAGGCCCGTTTGCCGTGGAGCTGGATTTGGACTGAGAGCAACACTGCGGGGCAGACAAATTGCCCCGTGGGCTCCCAGCTGGGCATCTGCACATGAGCAGACTGCCGCACCTCTCCGCTATGGAGGACAGCTGGCAGGTTGGAACCCCTGTCCTTGTTCTTAGCAGCTGAGCACTTAACCACTGTGCCACCAGGGCTCCTAGTTTGAGAGAGGGATGGGAAACATGAAGAGGGCTTTCACACGTTCGTGGGAAAATTCCATTCCCTTCTAATTCCATTTTCCCATCACCTTTTTTGAAGCCCCTCCCCCTTTTAACATCAACAGTTTAATGGCAAAGATCATATACTTCACACTGTATTTCCATTCTATTTCTTTTTTTAAAATCATTTAATTGGGGGCTCGTACAACTCTTATCACATCCGTTGTACATTGGTTGCTATCATCGTTCTCAAAACATTTGCTTTCTACTTGAGCCCTTGGTATTAGCTCACTTTTTCCCCTCCTTCCCTCCCTCCCTCACGAACCCTTGATAATTTATACACTATTATTTTTTCATGTCTTATACTGACGGATGTCTCCCCTTCACCCACTTCACTCATGACTCCCCTGAGAGGGGGGTATAATAGATCCTTGTAATCGGTTCCCCTTTCTCCCCCACCTTCCCCTTGCCCTCCTGGTATCTTTATTCTCATGATTGATACTGCAGGGGTTATCTGTCCCGGGCTCCCTGTGTTTCCAGCTCTGGTCTGTACCAGTGTACATCCTCTGGTCTAGCCGGATTTGTAAGGTAGAATTGCGATCATGATAAGGGGGTAAGTATTAAAGAACTAGAAGAAAGTTGTTTGTCTTGTCGTTGCTACACTGCACCCTGACTGGCTCTTCTCCTTCCCGCGACCCTTCTGTAAGGGGACATCCAGTTGCTTACAGAGGGTAGAGAAGGTAAGAGACATGAAGCTCCTATTTAGGCCGGGTCCGGACCACGCAGCCCCTTCCCCCAGCCTCTCAGAAAGACGGATAATCTGCTGGACTTTGCAGCCCCTGCCTCCAGCATTCCTAGGAGCTTCTCTCTCCGGGCAGGGTCCCCACAGCCCCCTCCCCCGGCCTCAAGGCCTTGCAGCTGCAACACTAAAAGCCTCCTTCCCCTTATCAGTACCTACGTGCTTGGCTCGGACCCTATATAAGTCCCACCGCTTCGCTGTCAGGTGTGAGTAAGTCCCACCGCTTCACTGTCAGGTGTGATTACCCTGACCTAACTCCCCGCCGGGGAGCTCAAGATGCTCCTGTCCCTTTCTCTGCAATCCCTTCCCTCCCGGGAGCGTTCTTTCCCTCCATAAAATCTTTCTTAACTGCACATTCCTTGTGAAACTCAGAGAGCAGGAAATCAGATAAGAAATAAGATTCTTCCCTCGAGCGCAGAGCCCTGACTGGGGAGACAAAGTACAATCTGCATTAAGCCTCGCCTTGGGAAATGTCATCCAACCAAGAATAAAAGGGAGATCCTAAATGCCTCCAGGGAGAAGCAGGACACTGGGCCTTAGCAGACAGTGGAGGTAAGCTGCAAATATCTGAGGGAAAGTGGTTTTGAACCTGAAATTCTATACCACCTGGTGTGCGGGCAAACTGCGTGTATCTTTTGGTTACGCCAGGTTTCCAAGATCACCTCCCCCGCAGCCACTGGGAGGCAGCTTCCTGAAATGTCACACTCATTTGCTGGGCCACAACTGGGGGTGGGGGTGGGGACAGGACACACATGAAATAGTGCAATGGGCCCGGCAATGGTGGGGAAGAAACAGAAGATGACAGTTACGCTGCAGGCTTAGGAGGCCCTTGACTCCAATGTAGGAGATTGGCAGATCTGAGGAGGAGACAGGCCAATGAGGGAAGGCGCTGCCACAAGAGCCCAATGAAGGTGCCCGTCTCTAATCTCATCAAGGAAAAAGGCAAACAGAAACTCCAGGGAAAACAGCAATGACGCGGGAATAGACCTTGCCCCAATGAGAAGTCAATACAGTGACAGCACAAAGCTAACACCACTGTAGCAAATGACCTCATCAACAGCTAACAACCTTTATGGCCTATCACCATGGTGAACGCACATTCACCGCGTACACCCTGTAGCTGGGAGCCGGCGTCTGGGAGACTTACTCAGAAGATCTGGAAAGCAGCCCAATGCTGTACAAGTGCAGGGTGGGGGCTGATGTGCAGGGGAAGGGACTGACGGGGAGTGGAGAGCAGACGGAACAAGACAAAGCTAGTGCCTTTGGTGAGGAACGGGGTCAGGATGCTGGTTTTCCTTAAGAACCTGGCTAGTTGACGTCTGTCGTCTTAGCTAAAGTGACTCAAATTACAGTGGAGGCTCTGTTGCATAAAACAGTGCCAGGCTGTAAGAAAGAAACCCAGTGCACACGTCGTCTTTGTATAAAACCAGAACATGTTGTAGGCTTGTTTTATCTAAATAAGAAAAAAATTCTTAGTACGTTGCCCTCCTGGCAATGTAAGGCACCTTTCTGTTCTTTGTTCGGTGCTGTGAAGTCAGTTCTTACCCAAGGGGCTCTCTCGCTGCAACCGAATGAAACACTGCCCTGTCCAGACAGCCTCGCAAGCCCGGGGAGGTCTGAGGCCACTGTTGAAGCCACCGTGTCGCTCCAGCTCCTTCTAGGCGGTCTTCTCTTCTGCTGACCCTCTTAACTTTACCCCGCACGGGGTCTACTTCCAGGGACTGGTGCCGCCGGAGACCACGTCCACAACACAGGAAACCCAAGTCTCACCATCCTGGTTCCCAAGGAGTGTGCTGGCTGTACGTCGTCCACGACTGCTGTGTGTGCTTGGTGTCTGGCAGCCCACGGGACATTCCGTATTCACAACACCGCGGACTAAGTTCAGATGCATCAGCGTCCCGTTCTTGACACGCGGACGAGACGACGAGGGCACCGTCCAGGGCTCGGGTCAGGCACGCTTTAGTCCTCAAGGTCACCTCTTGGCTCAATTCGACACACCAGGTTCTCCGATTTCTTGAATGCGGTGTCCACAGGTTGTCCTCGTGCCAAGCTGACTCACCTGTGAGAAGACAGCGCTCCCCCCGTCATATTTCAGTACCTTTTCACCTAAGAGGGGCATCTCCTGGTGCCGTGTCACACAATATTCTGTGGCTACTCATAAGGTTCTCAGTGGCTAGTTTTCCAGAAGTGGACTGTCTCTTCCTAGGCGTTTCTTAGTCTAGAAGCACCACTGAAGCCTGTTTGCCACGGGTGACTCTGCTGGCATGTGACGTACTGGTGACATGACTTCCAGTGGCATAGCAACACTCAGGCCGGCACAGCGTGCCAAACCATCTACTCTGCCACAGCCGCCGCTTCCGCTCGCCTTTTCCTTCCAGCCAGGCTCCCCTCCAGGGGAGATTTTCACCAGCCATTTTTGGGGGCACGGGGGGTGATCATGAGGTCTTTCTTCCCAGTCTGGCTTCGTCTGGAAGCTCTGCTGAAAGCTATCCACCAGGGGTGACCTTGTTGGCATTTGAAATATCGGGGGCATCGCTCCCAGCATCACAGCAAGACACAGCTACCAATGCCCAGCAAAGGGACAGACAGGGGGTGGGCTGCTTTACACACACAGCTCCCTCCCTCCGTTATATAAGAAACATCGCAGCGCGAAGCTATTGTTTCGCAGCCTGTCTCCATCCAGGCCTACGCGCTTCTGAAGCAAGTGTGCCTGTCTTTCTAAACCTCCTCCTGAAAGAAGTCTACTCCCTTCAATTTAGACCACATCCTAAATAGCAGTTTTTGGGGTGTGTTCCTTTTAAATGCTCTGAGTTTTGTCAGCAAGAAGTCTGATGGGGCAAGATCAGGGCTATGTGGTCTATGGAGTCGGTTTTCCCAGTGAAATCCATCTAGGACAGCCCTTGCAATCCACAAAGATCGAGCACGTGCATTGTCATGATGAGAGAGAAAACAAAACCTCCCAGTGCCACTTGCAGGGCCTCTGTGTCACCAATGCAGCTTCCCATTTTCTGAAAACGTCTTCCTAATACACCCCTGGAATTGTCCGGTGTCCTTCAAGAAAACTGATCAAGAATCTCCCTCCATCCCTCCAAAACAAACAAACAAGCAAACACACAAACAAACAGAAAACCGGTCGTCATCACTTTCTGAGCTGGCTGGGATTGAACTGGCAGAGCGGATTCTCCTGGAAGCCACGGTTTGGATCGGACCTTTAGGGAAGGCACCTTCATAAGCCAAGCACAAGAACACTGACTGAGAGACTTATCTGCAGCCGACCACCCATCCCAGGGTCACCTTGAAGCACGTTTAGTGCATGTATAAACTGGAACCCTCGTAGCATTAAGTTTTGACTTACTCTCGTGTATACACTGGAATTTCTGGGATTAAAAAATGCCAGGTTTTGGTGCATATTATTATCTCTACAGCTCTATCTAGATAATACAGGCTGGATGAATAGTCTGGAGGAGAAAACAATGGGACCGATGGTTCCGGGGGGACATGGGAGAGGGGGAGGTGGGGGAGAGGAGATGGGGTTGACCAACCCAAGGACAGGGGAGCAACAAGTGATCAAAAATTAGTGGCAAGGAGGGTGTGAGAGGCCTGGTAGGGCTTCAGCAAGGGCAATGTAACCGGGAGAAATTACTGAAACCCAAATGAAGGCTGAGCATGATAGTGGGACAAGAGGAAAGTCAGAGGAAATAGAGGAGAGAACTATGTGACAAAGGGTATTTATAGAGGTCTAAATGCAGGCATGTACATATGTAAATATATTTATAGAGGATGGTGGGGAATTAGATCTATGTGCATATATTTATAGGTTTAGTATTAAGGCAGCAGATGGACATTGGGTCTCCACTCAAGTACTTACTCAGTGCAAGAACACATTGTTCTATTAAATTGGCATTCGATGATGCACACCTTCCTGACACGATCACTGAAGACAAATGTGTGCATAAGCAAATGTGATGAAGAAAGCTGATGGTGCCCAGCTATCAAAAATACAGCATCTGAGGTCTTAAAGGCTTGAAGATAGACAAGAGGCCATCTAGTTGAGAAGCAACAAAGCCCACATGGAAGAAGCACACCAGCCTGTGTGCCCACGAGCTGTCAAGGGATCAGGTATCAAGCATCAAAGAACAAAAATCATATTGTAAATGAGGGGGAGTACAGAGTGGAGACTCAAAGCCCATCTATAGACAACTGGACATTCCCTTATTGAGGGGTTGTGGGGAAATGAGCCAGTCAGGGTGCAGGGTAGCAATGATGAAACATATAACTTTCCTCTAGTTCTTAAATGCTTCCTCTCCCCCACCCCCACTACCATGATCTCAATTCTACTTTACAAATCTGGCTAGACCAGAGGATGTACACTGGTACAGATAGGAACTGGAAACACAGGGAATCCAGGACATATGATCCCTTCAGGACCAGTGGTGAGAGTGGTGATGCCTGGAGGGTAGAGGGAAAGTGGGGTGGAAAGGGGGAACCGATTACAAGAATCTATGTATAACCTCTTCTCTGGGGGATGGACAACAGAGAAGTGGGTGAGGGGAGACGTCAGACAGTATAACATATGACAAAATAACTTATGATTTATGAAGGGCTTATGAGGGAGTGGGGAGTAGGGAGGGAGGGGGAAAATGAGGAGCCGATATTAGGGGCTGAAGTAGAAAGCAAATGTTTTGAGAATGATGATGGCAACAAATGTACAAATGTGCTTCACACAATGGATGGATGTATGGATTGTGATAAGACTTGTAAGGGCCTCAATAAAATGATTTTTTTAAAATGCCGGTACTGAGGGCCTCAGTCCAGGGGTACCAGTTTTATCAGCCTGGGATACAACCAAGGCCATTGTTAATTTTTACATAAAGCTTCTTGGCTAATTCCACTGTGCAGACAGAGCTCCAAGCTACCGATCGGGAAGGGTTTCCTATAGTACATGACGTGGGCCTGCTTGCGACGCTCTCTAAGTAGGGCGTTGGGGCAGAGGAGAGGGGGCAAACGTCACCCCAGCCCACTGCGGGCTCCTGAGAGCCAGCTTTTCTTCTTTTTTTAACCTGCTGCTATTGGGGGCAGGGAGGCTCACTGGCCAGTGATAAGAAAAAAACTATTATGAATCATCTTCTGAAGCAGGACTGTCCACTGGGCGGCAATTGCCATCGGGGATGCACCTGGACAGGTATGTGTACTCTCTGGCAGGTGACAGTTCGGTGTACTTCCTGCTTTAGACTAGAATCTATACTGTTCTCTTAACACTGGCCAATGAACCTTCTTCCCTCCCGGCGGCAATAAGTTAAAAAGACAGCTCTTCTGAACCAGAGTGGGGTGCTGGGATCCTGCCTCTGTCTCTCTGCCCAACTCCCCTCTTCTTCATAAAGAGCTCCCCAAGGTTGGACCGCGTGCTACCGGAATCCATCTCAGATCTCTGACCCGTGAGCCCAGAGCTCTGACTGCACAAGGAAATTGGCCAAGGAGCTTTATTTAAAAATTAAAAACACGAACGATGGCCTGGGTTGTATCCCAGGCCAGTTAAATCGGCACCTCTGGGGCACCAGGCAGCAAAAGGCTACCAGAAGTGTACCCAGAGCGGAGCCTGGCTCCCTTCCCATGCTCTGGTCTCGGCACCAGGCCTTCGTGCCCCTGAAGGCCCCCGGCAGCTCTCCCCGCTGCCCCAGCCTGAGAGCGGCCGAAAGGTAACCTGAAGGGCTGCCAGCAGAGCAGTTTACAGAGGCGTGTTTTTCTTTCAGAGAAAGCAAACGTCCACAGGAAGATGATCTAAATAGCCTGACTGCTCAAGGTAAATGGGGGACACCTCCCGGCTGCCCAGGACCGGACGGAGTTCAATGACAGCACGGCACCGACCGAGGAGCTGCTTTGGTGGAAAGGCTTTGTGCATGACTTGAGATCGTGAGCATCGCTTCGGGAGAGGCCGTCCATCAGCTAGATGGCATGCACTTCTTGTTTTGTTTAAAAGATGTATTTGCCGACTTAAAAGAGACGGGCGCCTCTTTGGCTGCTTTCCCGGCTTCCCACAGAGGCTGGCTAAGGTCACGGCGCATGCCTTGGACCTGTCACTATCCGCCAAAGCCATGCCAGGTGAAGACGGCGCAGCCCTTGGCTCTGGAGACGGCCAAGGAGGGTGAGCCACGAGCACCGAGGAAGTGCTCACCCCTCGTCTCTGTGACACCGCCCGGCATCCTCGCTGTGGCCTGCAGGGCCCCAGAGCAAGTGGAGCTGGCTGGCCCAAGGAGAGCCTGCAGTCCCTCTGAGAGAGGCAGCACCTGCCTGGGTGCTTAGCACTTCAACCAGATGGCAAGCACCACTGGAGTGAGTTCACTCAAGATGATGTCATCTTAAATGAGCCTTCTGTGAGTGCCCAGCTGCTGGCTACCAGCTAAATGAGGAAATCAATAAGCTCTTTCAGGACGACGGGGCTGTGTTCGCCACTGGCCACTGTGCCTGCCCCAGAGTCTAGCAGGGGTCCTCTAGCCGAGGACATTTATCTGGCCTGCTGGGTGTTTATGCCGCCCCCCTCTTTTTTACTTCAAAATAAGATATGTGCAGTATGCATAGGAATTTGTTCATATTTTTTTAAACTATAGTCCGGCCCTCCAACGGGTCTGAGGGACAGTGAACTGGGCCCCTGTTTAAAAAGTTTAAGGACCTCTGGTCTATAGTAAGTGATCTGATCAACATCGCCCAGGCTTTTAATAAGCCACGCAGGACCTGGAGAAGTGTCCTTGGGCCCTCTGAGCATGTCCAGTGCTGTGTCACCCAGGCATGTACTGAGACTACTTACTAACTAACCTGTTAACCTATTTTCCTCATCCTAGCCAGTCCTGTGGTTACCCGTTGGGCTACTAACCACAAGGTCAACTGTTCAAAACCACAAGCTGCTCTGTGGGAGAAAGATGAGGCTTTCTACTCCTGTCAAGAGTTACAGTCTCAGAACCCCACAGGGACCGTTCTTTATCCTGTTCTACAGAGTCACTGTGAGTTGGCATCAACTCGACAGCAGGGAGCTGATTCACCGAAACGTGTGGGCCCCTCCAGACTTCTTTCCCTGTGGGCTGTGCGGGTGACAAGGAGACCTGCAGGCTGCCAGACGGAAAGACTGCTGAGGGCAGACAGAAGGGGGAGGCCCGCAATCGTGTTGTGAGAAGTCAGTCTCCAGGCTGGCTCATCTTCCGCAGGCAGAGAGCAAGCGTCAAGGAGTTACTCAGTGACCAGGGCACCGGTTGAGAGCCGCTAGGACAATCTCTAGCGCTCGGGCACCTGGGGTATGGACTGCCGGAACTGGATGAGTTAGGGGAGGGGGAGAGGGGGAGGGAATCTCTTAGGGGACGCTCAGGAAGGACGGTTACAACATAGCACTCCGCCAATGAGGCACCAGGAGTGGGGGGGCGTGTTTGCAAACTCAGGGATAAAATGCTTTGGGGGGGGCTGTGAAGAGTCCCCACTTTTGCCCACTTTGTCTTGAGTCTCAGAGCCCGATTTTGCAAAATCAAACAATAAAGGCCTCTCTCTCACTAAAGTGAGTACAGATGGAATTTGTCCAGCCTTCTCCGGTTAAACTCCGTGATGGCCCGGGTTGGTAAACTCATATGGGCTAAGGCAGTCACCCCATTTCTCTCTCTCGAGACCCATGGAGTTCAGCCCAGGTCAGGGGTATATCAACTGCTCAGCCAGTTAACTGCCAGGAGGAGCCAGTTTGGTGCCCGGGATTTCAACAACGTTTCCCACAGTTGCCTTCAGGAGCTGGTGAACAGATGTGGCCCCCAGCTGCGCACTGCCCTCCAGCAGTTAAGAAAAGCGTCTGGGGAAGGTGTTGGTAGGTCAGCAGGACCGCCCCCTCCCCCAGGTGCTCAGGGCAGTGAGGACGTCTTCGGTCACACGCAGGGCTCTACTACCTCCGCAGCTCAGAAGGAAAGCCATTCCCTTGAAGAAACTGGAAGGCGTCAGACAGGAAAAGATCAACAGGGGGCTATTAATAATGGCTGTTTCTTCTTCGGGCGCCTGTGTTTTCCCACAAAGGTGGGTGTTTTCATCTGTAAGGTAGAGACTCCCCCAGGGTGGCAGAGTTTCCCCCCAGGGATCCCATTTCTTGGGTGGGTGGGCAGCCATGCAGTGCATCCCAAGCCCACCTCTAGGCCCGCTGCCTGCCCAGGAAGTGGGTTCTACTCACGCTGACTTCTTTGCCCAGGCTGACCGAGGCCAGGACCCGCTTCATGCCTTCCCCGCTTCCGACCTGCCAGATCATGGCCTCCGCTGCTTGCTTCTTAAAGGGCCAGTCTCTTGCTTGTAGCTCATACCAGATGGTCCTGCGGAGACCAATCCACACAACCTGAGCTCCAGGGAGGCCCCAGGTTGCTCTCCAGGACGGAGGTTCTCAACCTGGGGGTCGAACGGCCCTTTCACAAGGGGGGCCCCCATTCATCACAGTAGCAAAATGACAGTGATGAAGTAGCCACGAAAACAAGTGTATGGTTGGGGGGGGGCACCACCACGTGAGGAACTGTATGACAGGGTCTCGGCATGGGAAAGGTGGAGAACCACTGCTCCAGGGCTCTTGAGCCAGAGGGCCCACGGGTCTTTTGCCATCTTTCCTCACCCTGGAGGCAACCACCCAGGTAAAAGGGGACCCGACCCTATGGTGGTAGAAGGGCAGGCACCTAACAGGGCCGGAGGGGCTGGTGGGTGTACAGCCCAATCCTGCTGCCACTTTCCAGCTATGCAACCGCGGACCCCCCTCAGCAGGGCTGCTGCCTGCTTCACACTGTGGGTTGGGGATCACCGAAATGGAAACGGTTCAGTGAAGAGTCAGGGGAAGAAGGCATGGGAACCCTGCCCAGCCTATGGAAAGGATTCCCGGGGAAATGACAGGCAGCCGGGCTGTGGGGGCCTTTTCCTCTTCTCGGGGCCTGGGGTCGGGGCCGGCCCTGCGCACACTTGCCACAGGAGGGGCGGAGCACCTGAAGTGCTGAGAGGCTGCCCGAGACGCTCTCCCTGTAGGTGCTTACCACCCACCAGCGCCTGGAAGACCTTGCAGGGAGAAGAACGGAGCACAGACGATTGCGATATTGTTCATATCAGGATAGATACTGAGTTAGAGATATGAAACTTGATCGCCATCACCTGTGTCTTCTTTTATTAATGTGGTCACTTGAAAATTTCAAATGCTACGCAGTCCCCCGTGGGAGACACGAGAGGTTTTCCTAACGGTGTCTTCGAGACTTTGTAAAATTTGGGATTTTAGTTCCAGGCAAGGCGGGCAGCCTTTGCGATGCTGTAAAAGCCGCACGCGTGGAGGTGACTGTGAGGAAGCATTTGCTGTGTGAGGGGTGGGTTCAAAGGGTTCAGGGTGAAGGCTGATTCACATCGCGGCAGGGGCAGGGCTTCCACACTGCCCTGCCCTGCTCAGAGATGGCTGCAGACAGCCCTGGGCGCTTTGAATGCATGGCTCTCCGTGATCCTGCCAATGACCCCGTCGTCTCCCATGTCGGGTTCTGAAGGGGCTCACTTCTCTACCCCCGAGTGAGTCTCCCACTGTAGGATTTGGACAGGACCTTGTCCCACCCCAGGGACCCTGCCGATTACACAAACTGTCAACACTCCGCTCCGTGCCCGTTTCCTTCAGCAGCCACGGCAGGACTGCCGGGAAGCCTCGGGTTTGAGGGCCTGCAGGAGTTGAGCACAGTCAGACACCTGCAACTTGGGGACACTGCCAGCCCCGCCTGCGGGCACGGAGCTTAGGGACCCCGAGGGGCTGCTGGCCGTCTGGAGCGGGAGGCTGAGCACTGTGGACAAGCTGCCCAATGGCAGAACCCTACAGCCCAGGAGGGCAGCCCCCAGTTAGGCGTGGGGAGTGTGCTCAGGGCGCTGGTGAGCCTGATGGCCAGAGTGGACCACGGTCAGCGACGGCCTCATTTAGTTCTCGCGGAACAACCCTGGGAGGGAGAGGCTATTCCTCTCCCATGTGACGGTTGGGGGGGGGGGACAAAAGATCAAGGGCATAGTCACTCACTTCACGCGTGGCAGAGCCAGGGAACAAAGCCTGGGCTGGCTCCATTCCCGAGCGGGGGCTTTAAACACCCACTGCACATCCCTCCTGCCCCCGATGGCTACTCATGGCCTCACAGCCCAAGGGGGGGGAGGGGGGAGTCAGCCAGGGCCTCCTCACCCAAACGCGTAGACGTCAGCGGCTTTGGAGAACGGCAGCTTGTCCTCATCCTTGCCAGGTGTCATCTCCCGCACGATCTCAGGGGCCAGGTAGCACAGCCAATCATGTGACAGCTTCAGCTGGTTCTCACGCCTACGGGGGGGCAAGAAGCCAGGACAAGGGCACAGGGCCTTGCATTCCCCTGGCACCCAGCACCCTGAGCCCACACGCTCCAAGGCACTGCCAGCTTTTAGGGACTGCAGGATTGGGGTGATAGCCAGGCTCCCTGTAGGAAAGCAGCCAAGTGGTGCTGGCAGGGCCCTGCGCCTGAAGGTGCCAGGTTCTCTAGGCTGGGCGAGCGGGTGTGTCTCCTCCACCCAAGAAATCCGGTCCCCTGCGGGTCTCCCCCCAGCCTGGGACCTGGCTTCCAGACTCCAGCCTGGGGTTCTGAGACATCTGGGGAGGGGGAAGCCTTTCTCTGCTCCCCCAACCCCTGTCACCATCTGAGATCTGGGGCCAAGAGATCTTAGCACTTGTCCCCGTGACAGGAAGTGCACTCTGGTCCCTGGGACAAGCTGGCACACAGGCTGACTGATGGCCGGGCAGAAAGCAGCCTCCCAGGGGTGCTCATATACTACGAGGGACCCCGAACTTCACCCTCACCTGGTTCTGGGCCAGACCCAGATAAGCAGGTCCCAAGAAAGTCTGGCCTTTCCTATAGGTCGGCCCCTCAGCTGCTGATGCGAGAGGTCTCAGAAGGGGCCCCGCCTGTTCTGCCCCGGACACGCAAGGCAACTCACCGCTCCTCTCGGACCACGCCTGAGATCCCAAAGAGGCCGAAGTCGGTGATGACCACTTTGCCATTGTCATAGAAGACGTTCTTGGATTTGAGGTCCTTGTGTACGATGCCTTTGGCGTGGAGGTACCCCATGCCCTGAAAGACAGCAAGCCTCTTGTCAGCTGGGGCTTGGGAGGGGGAGAGGGGGTGGGTTCACGTGTGCTTCTGAGCTAGGCAAGCGGCTGGTGAGTTGGCTCATAGAGGGGGCCACTCCCCGGCCCACCGCTTTTCCATCCATACGGAGTGGTGGGTGAAAACTCTGAGCCTCTATCGCCTACCCTGGAGAGGCCAGCTGAAAGGGACACATGCCAAGCCCCCTAGAGGACAAATCCTCTTTCCTTCCCATCAAGCACCACCCTTTGAGAGCTGCCCCAAAGAGAACCTCGTTTATTTTGTTCTGCGCCCACAGAAGGGGGAGTGAGTGGCTTCTCAGGGGCCCAAGCAGGAACCGCAGTAGCAGAGGGCCGCTTTGGTCACCCTGCTCCAATGCGCTTCCACAATGTTCGGCCTTGGCCATCAGAGCCCAGCTGGCCACCTCCAGACAGAACTCCCCAAGTGCTGCCCACAGGGACAGGGGCGGATGGGGGAGCAGGGGAAATGAAGGGCAGGTGACATTGGCCCCTCCCTCCAAGCGCTGTGACCTCAGACCACCAGTGAAGGCATGCATGGGAGGGGTGGTTTAGCCACACGGAAAGATGCGCAGAAATCCACACACAGAGGAAGGGCAGCAGGGAACAGACAGGGGGAGGAGAAAGACCAGACACCAACAAGGTGACCCCATAGGATGAGGCGGAGCTGCCCCTGTGCGTTGACCAGACTAGCTGTTCACAGCGGCGTCTCCCCCCCCCACCCCTGCTTCCCGGGAGGGGCTGGCGGTTTGCCCGGCTCGGAACCACAATACCACCAGGGCTCCAAACACTTGGTGGGAACTGGGCTGAGAAAGCTTCTCAACTAAATCAGCTTAAAGAGAAAGAACCAGAATGCTAGCTTATATTCAGGCCTGTCTGCTATTAAATAAAGCAGCAAAGGCTCTTCTCTCTCATTTTTATTTCCCTTTTAAAACAGAATAAAGTAAAAAAAAAAAAAAGTAAAACTGCCTGGGGGTCTGTCCACATGATGCTTTGATGCAGAAATTTCCAGGCACGAGGGTGTCTCCTCCTCCTGAGTAGAACAGCCCCCCTCCCCCGCCTGCCCCCACCATCTCGTCTCGTCTCTAAGAGGCGCTTGGCAAGTGCCAGCCCCGACAGTCAGTCACTTCTGGGCATCTCATCGGCATTCACATTCTTGCACCGGCCCGGTGGGACGTTACCTCCATTTTTCAGAGGGGGAGTGGAGGGCTCAGAGAGGGTGCACAGCCTGCCCACGGTCACACAGCTAGGGTGGCCAGGATCCAGACGCAGGCTGCTTATCTTTAGAGGTCCCCCTCCCAAGCACCCTGCTGAATCCCTCTCCAACAGGTGGTTCCAGAGTGCTCCCTGCTCTACAGCAGAGATGGGGGCAGAGAAGGGGACAGAGTCCCACCCTTGAGAAGCCCCAGCTCACAGGGGAGGCACAAATCGCCCTGAGGTGGCAGACGGTGGGACAGCCAGCCCCACCTCCAGCTCCCGTTACCTTGATGATCTCCTGAGCGATCTGCCGTGTCTTGTTGATGTCTAGGGACGTCTTGGGATCCCTCACAAAGGAGTGTAGCGTCCGCCCCTTGCAGAAGCTGTTGAGAGGGGCAGGGCTCAGGTACAGGGCTGGGTCAGGCAGCCTAATCTTACCGTGAAGCCCCAGGGGTCCAGATGGCGGGCACGTCTCTACCTGCTTCCAGCAGCTGCTCTCTGTCCCCCTACAACTGTGAGCCCCAGAGCTTGCACTCCTCATCAAGCCTGGCACCCATTCCTTCTGAATGATTGGCTGTGCTTAAAGGCACGTGTGTCCACATCCCACTGTGGGACAACAGACGTAACGGGGCAGACCTCCCAGGAATGGGGTCTTCAAAGCTTGCAAGTGGCCACATGAGGTGTACCAAGCAGTCTCTGCCTGCAGCAGCAGAGTGTGCATTGGGAAGGTGGGGGCTGAGGAGAAGGAAGCGAAATGCATATGCCCCGTTGCTTCCAGGAACACAGGCACCTTTGCCAGGAGACCAGAAGAACTTAGATGGTGCTTAGCTACCATTACTGATGATTTTTCACCCAAATCCCTATGGAATTTGTTGGCTCCCCCATTCCCCCTCCCTGCTCCCTCCTCACCCAGGTTCCCCAAGAACTGCCGGTCCCATTGTTTTCTCTTGTGGATTGTTCATTTTGCCTATCTTATATAGATAGACATAGGGCAAAAGAAAAACAAAAGACAAAACATAAACAAACAAACAAACAAACAAATTAAAACCAATAGATAGTTCCAGGTCTGTCTGCTGACCCAGATGTATGTTTTCCAATCAAGTCTGATGAGGTGCCAAGCCCTGTGCCCCGAGTCAGAAGTCTATTTTCAGGATTCCTTGGAGACTCAGTTACTTTGTTCCCCTTGCTGCCCAGTTGCACTACCTTCGGGTTTCACCCCGCTGTGCATGGGCCAGACCACGCACACTTTCCACACAGTGTCTCCAACAAACTCAGAGATAAGGGAACAACAAGAAATCTAAAATTGATAGGAGGATGGGTGGGGCTTGATCAAGAGCAATGTATCGAGTGAGAGGAATTACTGAGAGCCAAATGGAGGGTGAGCATGATCGTGGGACAGGAGGAAGGTGAAAGGAAATAGAGCAGCGGTTCTCAACCTGTGGGTCGCAACCCCTTTGGGAGTCGAACGACCCTTTCACAGGGTCGCCCGATTAATAACAGTAGCAAAATGACAGTGATGAAGTAGCACAAAAATAATTTTATGGTTGGGGCGGGGTCACCACAACATGAGGAACTGTATGAAAGGGTCATGACATTAGGAAGGTTGAGAATCACTGATATAGAGAAAAGAACTAGGAGGCAAAAGCTATTTATAGAGGTATAGCTATAGACATGTGTATATGTAAATATATTAATTTATAATGAAAGGGATAGAGGCCAATGTACATATATGTTAAGTATTAAGATAGCAGATGGACTTTGGGCTTTTACTCAAGGTCTCCCTTAACAGGAGAACTCTTTGTTCTGATAACCTGGCACTCTGATACCTTGCCAACACGATCACTGAAGACAAAATTTGTGTATAAGCAAATGTGGTGAAGAGAGGAGATAGTACCCGGCTATCAAAAGATATAGCATCTGGGGCCTTAAAAGCTTAAAGTCAAACAGGAGGCCATCTAGCAGGGAAGCAAATAAGCCCACATGGAAGAAGCACACCAACCTGTGTCATCATGAGGCACTGACAGAATCAGATATCAAAAGATCCAAAACAACTATATTGATGTGAACGAGGAGGGTCGGAGTGGAGACCCAAAGCCCATCGGTAAACAACTGGATATCTCCCCCCCACAAAAAAAAAGCGTTATAAGGAAGGGACAATTCAACCAAGGTGCTGTATAGCACCGGCTTAGTCACACATCATTCCTCTAGTTCCTGAATACTTCCTACCCCCCACTACCATGACCCAGTTCTAGCTTACAAATCTGGCTAGCTGGATCACACACATTTGTACAGATAAGAGCTCTCCACACATGGAATTCAGGAGAGATAAACCCTCAGAAACAGTAGTGGGAGCAGCGATATCATGAGGGGAGGGGATAACCAGGGAGGGGAAGGGGGAGAAAGGGGGATCCCATAACAAGATTGGATAGCTAGCTTCCCCCACAAGGGGACAAATCACAGAAATGTGGGTGAAGGGAGACAATGGTCAGTGAATGATACAAAATAATAACAATATATAATTGATCAAGGATTCATGAGGTTGGGGGAGGGAAAAACAGGAGCTTCTACCAAGGGCTCAAGTAGAAAATGTTTTGGAAATGTTGATGGCAACATATGTACATATATGCTTGATACAATTGATGTACGGAATGTTATAAGAGCTGTAAGAGCCCCCAATAAAAAGGTTTTTTAAAATGTTAATAGATAAATAACATTCTGTATAGGTTTAAAAAAAATCCCTACAGAAAAATCAACATCACTAAATCATACACTGAGAACTGTCAGACTGGCGTATGTTTTACTGTGCATATTCACAATCACAGAAAAAATTTTTTTAAAAATATTTCGAAAGAGAATCCTGATCAAAAGGGAGAAAAACATGGAACAGAATTCTAACCTCTGGTGGAATTCCAACTCTCTGGAGCTGCACAAAGCCTTGCGATCATTTTTCAACATTAAGCCAAATATAAACACCCCCCAGAGTCTTCTTTAAACCAGGTACTAGGTTAGCTTAAAAATGCCTCTAGGACATCAAGCTCCCTTATAGAAGAAACCATGGATCAATCGCCAGCAGCAACTCCGAGGTCAGCTAGGATGTTTAGGAGACGAAGTTCGGTCATGGAGAACAAAGCTGGCTGCTCAGAGTGAGGAATATAAACAATGCCACCCTCTCCTCCGTGGAGAAACCCCTGGGGTACGTTTTGCTGAGTATACTTTCGACAACATTCACAGAACAAGCAAAAAATACCAAGACAACAACAACATAAAGAGCCCCTGGCCATTCAGAGCATCCCACCTCCGTGTGACTGTAACAGGAATGTGGCCACAAGACCAAGATGGTCATTGGCTTCTTAGGGCTGTAGCCAAAAAACCCTGGGGCTTTTGGGGCACCTGTTGTGATTATTTTAACTCCTGGGTTTTTAATCACCAGAAAAGTGAGTCTGGGAGGAGGGAGTGGGGCGGGGTGGCATTGGAGCAATTACTGGGAAAGGACTCATCATCGAAACACCGAGGGGGGTACGGCCTGGAGGGAATGGCCGGCTCATCCTCTTCTTCCATGGAGCTGCTGGTGTAAACCATCCTACAAAGGGGGATTTCGTTTTGTTTTGCTTTCACAGCAAGGTCTCCAGGAGATAAGGTTCTTTGAGACTTGAGGGCTCTCAGAGCCAGGATGAGACCTGGAAGTCTGGCTGATGGTCTCCTGGTTGGTGCTCTCTTTCTCCACAAAATCCCACCGCCATCGAGTCGATGCTGACTCGTAGCGGCCCCACAAGGACAGAGCAGAACGGCCCCTGTGGGTTTCTGAGACCGTATCTCTTGACAGTAGACAACTTCATCTTTCTCCCTTGGAGCGGCTGGTAGGTTTGAACAGCTGACCTCGAGCAGCTCAACACCTGACCCATGACTCCACCAGCGCTCCCCCAGCCTACCCTGGGAAATGGGACTTCTGTGTTGCTGTTAATGAGCCTCCTGTGTCCACCCAAAGAGCCATGTCCCCAGGGACGGGAGGCCAGGCTGGCTGGGCCGAGCTGGGGGAGGGCAGGGGTAGGACCGGTTTACCTGGTGATGATGGCCAGGTGGGGAGGGTTCATGCAGGCCCCCATGAAGAGCACCACGTTCTCGTGCCGCGTCTGCCGGTAGTTCATCACCTCCTTCTTGAACAGCTTCAGGTGATCCTGGTTGTGGCCGTCCATCTCCAGCAGGCGGATGGCCACCTCGCCATGCCAGCGGCCACGGTGCACCCGACCCCAGCGGCCCTGCCCAATGGGCTCGCCCAGCTCCACCTGCTCAAAGGGGATATCCCACTCCTGCAAGTACACACTGGTCTGGCTGGCCTTGCGAGAGATGGGGCCTCGCCAGGTCCGGCGGGAGCTCGGCAGGTCGTCCACCTCATCTTCATCGTCTTCTGCCTCGGATTTGCTGGCCTCTGGCTCCTCGGCCTGAAAGGAAAGAAGAAATAGCAGGCAGGAGCTGCAGGCTGCCCCCTTCCCTCTTCCCCGGCCCCACGCAGGGCAGAGGGGAAAGAGACCAGGGAGTCTAGCTGGCCGTGGACGGTGGACAGGCCACTTCAGCTCTCTGGAACTCACTGTTGTACCTAAGGTCCTCTGTCCTGCTAACTGTCCAAGATCTGCCTGTGAGCAACTCGGAACACTGGAGGAATGCTGTGTACCTCCCTGGACAGGAGAATCCGGCCACCTTCCGCCTTTCTGGCTATCCTGCCTAAGCACAGCTGTTCTGATTCTCCCTGGGCAGGATACAGCCAGGCTGTTAACAGCCCCCCTGAGCCAGACTCCATTGCTGGGAGCCAGGCTCAGTTAACATGTCGTTTCAACAAGGGGTTCTTGTGCCTGGCTCTGAGGCAGAATCACCTTCAGGTTTTAACAAGCTACAGCTGCCTGGCCCCATGCCAAAATGACTGGATTGGAATCCTCCAGGCTGGGGCCAGGCTGGAGAATGAAGAAACATTTTCTAAGCTACAAAAAACAAAACAAAACCCCCAAACAGAAAAAGAGGTTGGTCTCGCTGCTGTCCGCATCACTCTGTCCTACTGTCCCCATCTGGCCACACCACCTGCAGTGGACACCTGGTGTCAATTTGGGAGGATTACGAATGAAAGAATCATGGCCAATGAGGCCTCTGTGTGGGCATGGCCTTCTGAGAACTCTGGGAAATCTGTTTTCTTCCCTGGAGGCGGGAGACACTCCCTCACTCTGCTCACTCCTTTGGCGACGTTCTACTGACAAGACGGCTGGCACCATGCCCCAGGAGCTGGAGAAGCCACTTGGACCTGCCCTGATGCAACCAGAACCCTGGACCTAGAGAAACCATGTGGAGACCCCTGCCAGCGCTGAGATGTTTACAGCACCACTGGATCCACAAGGCTTCCCACCCACTGGCTTGTGATCCTCCTGCATTCGGCATCATCGCATGTGTTTCATGAGTCTGTAGAGGACTTTATAGATTGGAATTGGACATATAGGCTAATATCAGACTTATGGACTTGATCTGGACCAGGCTGGGATGTTTTCTCAATACTCACTTGCTCTTGTATATAAACGTCTTTCTGATACACATAAGACTGCCTATGAACTTGTTTCTCTGGTCTACCCAGACTAACACACCTGGGTTGGCCCTTGCCAAGGCCCAGAGCCTGCCCACGACTCCCCGGCTCGGCACATGGAGAGGGCGGGGACTGAACAGGGAAGGGACTGTCTCCGGCTCAGCTGTGTCGCCCTCACTCACCTCTGCTTCGTGATCCTCCAGCAGGTCTGCTTTTGGCTGCTCAGGGAGGCTGGGGGGACATAAGAGTTTGGCAAAGAGACCCTGCAGGTGGGTGGGCCCCTCCCCATGTGTCCGCCTCCGGCCAAGTGGTCGCCAGCTCAGGGTCGTACTTGGACCCGTCTGGCTGTGGGAAAGGCAGGGTGGGCCGGGTCCTGCCACGTCCCTCCTCCAGACCTCAGCCTGCTGGGGACTAAAGGTCGGGTGGGGGGGGGGGGCAGAGGCCACCAAGACCCCTTTCAAATCTGACCCAGGGGATGGATTCCCAGCCCACCCACTGGACTTGGGATCTGACAGACCTGACTTTGTTTCCTAACTGTGGGACCCCGGGCAGTTTCTTAACCGTCCTGAGCCGCTTCCTAGTCAGTGCCTAGAAGACACAGCACTGCAATACCTCCCTCACCGGACTGAGGACTCTAAGAGTGGGTGTGAGCCATGGAGAAGAGCCTCAATAAAGGGGTACTGTTCTAGTCGGGGGGGGGGGGGAGGTGCGGAGCCTGGCCACCCTTGCCGGCCCTCCCTCCTGGCTCTCAGGCAGCGCCCGCCCACCAAGACTGACGGAGCCGACAGGAGGCACTGCCATCCTCAGGCCTGAGCTCACGCGTCACTTCAGGGTCCTGCACAAGGGGACTGGAACGTGGGAGACCAGGGCCGGGTGCAGCCGTGCCAGGTCCCATGGAAGAGCAGGGGACACGGGAGGGGCACCTACCGGGTGCTATCTGCTGCCTCAGGAAGTGGGGCTGCCGGCGGGAAGGCAGAAATGTCTGGAGGGACAAAACACAAGCGCCCAGTGTGAGACGGCTTCCCCCGTTGCCTGCAGAGGACGGGGCATGGGAAGCCCGGCACCTCAGGTCACCTCTTTGAGGACCCGGCTTGTGCACAAGTCCGCTCGGCCTGGGCCACTGCGCAGCCCTTCTCCATCCTGGCTGGGAGTCAGTCACCTGGGGCTGCTTCACAAAATCTACATGCTTGCCCCCTGCCCAGGCCTTTGGGATGCTAGTCTCCCAGGCTGGGGGCAGGCCCCCTCAGCCTGGCTTTGCCTGAAAAACTGTCCCAGAGAGGACCCGAGGTGGGCAAGGCGGTAAGACGCCCTCCCCTCCCTTAGCTCCATGCCCCTGGGTCTAACCTGTCCCTACGGGCAAACATGCACACCACCTGGCTTTGTATTCCCGGGGGCCTCCTGGGGGGAGCAGCTCTGGAAGGCAGCGAGGCTCTTTTACCAGCTGGCTTAGCCAAGTCCAACCCACTGCCACCAGGTAGCGACCCTCTTGAGAGGGGGTGGGGAATGACCAGCCCAAGGGGCTTCTGAGGTCCAAGGAATCCTTACGACCAGTTAACGGCCCCCGCCTCACCAAAGAGCAGCAGTCCCATCCATCACTGTGTGGGGGGGGGCGCGGGGGGGGTGCTAATGAAATGTTTGCCCAGTCTGGCCTGCGAAGGCTGTGCTACACATCCAAATGGCCCCCGACAGAAAAAAGCCCTGCTCGGGTGGGTTTCAGAGCCTGTAAATCCTATGCAGCAGGACCCCCGCCACACACCCCCATTTTCTCCTGGGGAGGCAAAGGCAGGTCCCATGGGCAGCGTGCTGGTGCCACCTGGTGCTGGACACAGCTGCTGGGCATTCAGAGGCCTGACCCACTGGGCTTTGGTGTCGGGGCTCTGCAGACAGACGTTCCCCTGGGGGAAAAGGGAGCAAACAATGCACACATCGGGGTGGGCCCAAGGTTGGGCGAGCACTGGGAGCGGACTCCAGAGTGTGGCACCCACGTCCCAGCCCTGGGACCAAAGTGCCTCCATCCAGGCTGCTGTTGCTGCCTGCTTCTCGGTTCTCTCCCTTCCCCACGTCAGGGCTGGCCTGGCCCCTCCCTCCTTCCCTCCCTCCGAGCTGAGGGCATGTGTGGGCTCAAACGTGGAGGTCTCTCCCTTGCCCTCTGAGACAAAGAACCTTCACCCTCCGCCACCAAACCTGCCCTTTGAGGGCCTCTCCAAGGCTGCCTCTGAACTCACCTGACCCTGCCTGCCCACACAGCGCTGGGACCTCGCAGGCAACACTGGCAGAGCTTCAGGCCTTCTGTACCAGCACCCTTGGTACAATTTCTGGGGGACCCAGGTCCTAAAAGTTGCTGCTGCCAGGGCCCCCCACCCTCAGACATGAGACCACCCTGTCTGCATACCACCAGGGTCAGTTTGGTGTTTCCCACTGATCAGAGCTGCTCAGATCCGATAGACATGCAGGTACCGGGCTGGGCGTGTGGGCTGAAATGGAATTCCAGGTGTGAAGGCAAAGCCCCCGGGATCTTTAATGTGTTTCTTTAACAGTCACGGGTGTGCTGCTTCCATGTAAAGGCCGGCCCCACCCCCAGCTACACGCCCTGCGCACTGTCCTGCCACCCCAGAGGCTCTGGGAGGGGGACGTCAGCAGACATGCCCGTGGAAGCAGAGAGGCCGGCTGAGCGACTCCCAGGAGCTGCTGCTGGGCAGTTCCTGGGTCGCCAGTGTTTGCCAGCTTGCTGCCTGGGGGCGGGAACGATGGGCCCTCCCAGAGATTTGGCTTGATCCCCACTTGACTCCATGAGAGAGTTGGGTGTCAGGGGGTGGGGGAGCGCGGAATATACTTTGACTCCAAGGAAGGTGCTTCGTTCAGAGCCACAGATTTGACTGTTTGAAACATCGCTCTGGCAGAATGAAAGTTGCCTGTTCCTTATGTGAACGCTAGGGAAATACACAGTGGTCTGGTAAAACTCCTTAGGGGCCAGAACAGGTTCAAACACAATTGTTATCAGGTGCCATTAAGTTGGTTCCAACTCAGGCCATGGTTGGCCTTTCTGCCGCGAAACTTGTGGGCACTAAAGAGGCCTTTCTAAAGATGGCCTGCAGGTGGCAGCGCGTGGTAAGGCTCAGAAAGGTGAAGCCTGCCTAGAGCAGCTCACACCCATTGGGTGGCGGCTTCTCTGCCTTTGTGGGCAAGAAGACAGCGCAAGAGGTGTCCGTTGGGCATCAGCACAATGCCCTCTCCCCCATTCTGTAAACCTGGGTCTCAGCTTGCTTCTCCACCATCGCCCGGCTATGTGACCTCGCACCGTCCCCTGCAGCCTCTGTGCACCAGACTGGACAGGACGAATCCTAGGGCACTGGCCGCTGAAGGGCCAACTCAGGGCTGCTCGCCCTACCCCCTTGCCTAGCTGGCAGAGGGGGTCCGGGTAGGGAGCGGTTAGTGGAGCCATGCAGGGACTCACCTGGGAAGATAAACTGCTGTCTGTGGTGAATGAAGCAGGCAGCTTGAAACAGAAGAGGTGAGTCACACAGGCAGAACAGCAATCGCAGGGGGGGTGGGGGTGGGGAGGTGGGGGCAGGCCTGGGTTCCCCACTTGGGAGAAGGGGCTGGGGCAGCCCCACCTGGGTCTGGGGAGGACAGGGCATCCAGACAGGAAGAGCTGAAGAACATATCACTGGCAGGAGCCTCCCCCCTCTGGGAGCCAAGGGGCGGCTGACCCTGGGGAATGTCCTTGGTGAACACTTCTCGCCCACCCCACCCAAAACCAGCAGCATTGCCACTCATTCAATCCCGACCCTGCGTGTTATGCAGACTATAGGGTTCCTGAGGCTATCAACCTTAATGGGAGCAGGAAGCCTCATCTTCCTTCTTCAGAAGAGCTGGTGGGTTTGAACTGCTGACCTTGTGGTTAGCAGCCCAATGAGTAACCCACTACAATACCATCAGGGCCAAAAGACCAAACTAAACTCACTGCCATCAGGTCGATGTCAGCACCCTAGAGGACAGGGTAGAACTGTCCCTGTAGGTGTCCGACACTGTAACTCCTGATGGGAGCAGAAGGCCCAGTCCTCCGGGGAGCTGCTGGTGGTTTCCAATGCTGACTTTACGGTTAGCAGCCCAATAGGTTACCACGACATCACTAAGGAGGGCGAAATTATAATGGCTTGGGTGGGATAGGGGGGTAACGTGAAAAAGTCCTTTCTGTACCCACCCAGAGGAGCTGAGACTTTACCAGCCCAACCTCCCCACCCCAGAAAAGCATCGTCCCCCTGAGAGTGTGGCGGGCTGTGGAACTGGGTCCAGCTCCAGCAGGCGCGGGTCTGCAGCCCTGGGAGGACAGCTTGCCTCTCCCAGCCTCAGGCGCCTCACCATGGCTTATATACTGCAGCATGCCCCGCCAGGGGACGGGGCCATACAGACGATATAAACTTCTTCCCAAGATCCCCCAGCTCAGCCTGTTTGGCTAGGGCCAGAGAGGGGGGACTCTGCAGGGACAAGGAGTGCCCAGCCAGGGGACAGCTGGGTAAGCCAAGGTCTCCCGGCTGACACACAGCAAGGAAGACTCTTCGCGGTGTGTGAAGCAAGCCCTTTCTTTTAGCAAACCCAAACAGGGAGGCGGTTGAGGGAAAGCATGAACTAGGGAGATTAGTCCAATGGCCATGAGGCAGGTCGGAGCAGCGCAGGAGTGTGTTAAGGTCCGTCTGAGGTGGCCAGCCAGGTGCACGCGAAGGGGATGAGAATGCAGGCGCCAGGACGGTTATCCTGCTTCCTCACCATCCCCTGGCACCCAGGTGAGGTGAGCCCAGAAATGGTGCCAGCCAGAGCAGGTAGGCTCGGTTTGGGCCTCTGCACAGGGAGAGTTAGCTGCACATGTCCTCCTGGGCCTGGACACCCCCCCCCCACCGCCCCCTGCGTTATAGGTGGGGGCAGGGGCAGGTCGGGCTTCAGGCCCTGCTCCAGCCTCACTCCCTCTTGGGGGCTCAGCCTCCCTCCGAGTGAGAAGGCCATACCTGGTGGAAGCTACGATCCACACAGGGATTAGTCCAGACCCCTGGCTTGATGCCAGGTGGATCTGGGCATGAGCCTGGCTCTGACCAAGCTGCTTCCTCTCTCTAAGTCTCAGTGTCCCTGGCTGTTAAAAAGGCACAGCAGCTGGGCACAGGGCCTGGCTCTGGGCGAATGTTCCTCCTGGCCTTGAGCTGGCTGGGGTATGTTGAGAAGGGCCCCGAGGGCCCAGAAGAACCCCAAGATGCCGTACCTGGAAAGTTGAACCTGCTGTCCCTCAGGCTGGGCGAGGGGTTGGGGGGCGTGGTGGCGCTGGAGGGGTTGGAGGACGTTGGGAAGAGCGCCGGCGAGGAGGGCGTGGAGGAGGTGGTGGAGGACGGGTTGCTGCTGGAATCCAGGTGGTTCATGGCCGCAGGGTGCTCCTGCAGACCGGAGATGGCCAGACGTGGGCAGGAGCCCTCCTTGCCCTGCCCGCCGCCCCCGCCCAACCCACGTCTGCATGTGGAGAGCTCAGGTCAAGGCAGCGTAGGGTCGTGGCCTTCAGCTGCAACCCCCTTTGAGGGGCGTCTTGAATGGTGCAAAAGGTTCAGGCCGAAGGTTCGGTCGAAGGTTCGGTCGAAGGTTCGGGTCCACCCAGAGGTGCCTCCGCAGAAGGCCCTGGTGATTGATCTATTTCCAGAGAGCCAACCGCTGAAGCCCTACGGACAGGGGGCACTCAGCATGCATGGGGCTGCCATGAGGCAGTGTTGACAGAAGAGTGACTTGTTTTCCCTTCTATCAGAGGGAGTGGTGGCCCCCAGAGACTTGCACCTCCTCACCCCTCCTGCTCACTGTTCCTGTCTCAGTTCACTCTGGGTTCAAATGCCCTGCCTCTTAAAAGCTGGAACCTGCCTGAGGTAGTTAGTTTATTGCGCCAACCTGGCCGATAAACACATGTGGGGTTAACTGAGGGGCGGAGGGATAAATGGCTCAGTGAGCCTCGTCTTTCCAGTTCTCAGGTCTCTGCTTTCTGATGGTCGGACCAGGGTGAAACTGCCTTGGCCAGTTCCCTGCTTTAGCTGGCGGGGCTCACTTCTTGCAGGATGTCCTTGAGGAGAAGCCACATGGACCTACCCCGATGCAGCCCTGGGTGCTGGAGCAGCCGTGTGGAGACCCCTGCCAGCACTGAGATGCTGACACATTCACTGACTCGGCTTTCCTCCTGCAGTCGGCATCATAGTGTGTATTTTGTGAGATGGAGGAGGACTTTGTGGTTTAGTGTAGGACATATGGGCTAATGTTGGACTTGTGGGCTTGGGCAGCACTGGGATGGGATGTTTTCTTGATGTGCACTTAACCTTTATATAAAACTCTTATACATGAGTTTCTGTGGATTTGTTTCTCTAAAGTCCCCAGACTAACACACTGCCTCTCCTCTGTATCCTCCCACAGCTCCCAGCGCTCGTAGGCCAAAGCCTGTCCTTTGAGCGCAGCTTGTAGACAGCAGACAGGAGGGGCTGGCGGGGGGGGGCTTTCTGATTCCGGCCTCTCCTGCTGTATCGTAAGGGTGGGGACCCTCATCATGCCCATGACTACCCCGTGTCTGGCTCCGAGCTGAACATGCCGCAGACCGCCTGAGTGGAGAGGTGGTCTGGGCCTTTGTCCACCTCAGTGTCCCACGAGCAGGGGCCACTAAGAGTCATGGGCCTCTGAGAAATGTTGGCTGGCAGGGCACCCATCCGCAGGAGCAGAGAAGGCTGGCCCGGAGACCCCTACGTAGGGGTGCACCCCTGTACTGGCTGCCCGGTGCCACCGAGGGGGACTGACTAACTGAACAATGTAAGATGTGATGGAGAGTCCTGGCTCAGGAACCAGTCACCCTGGGTTTACCTATCACTCTTGGGGGTGGAGGGCACCCTGTGCTCAGTCTCCTCACCTGGAAAATGGAGCCAATACCAAGAGGGGGCCTTAGGATGACAGTTAGGGCCAAACGTGATGACACCCGGGAAAGTGCCTGGCGCAGACTCAACCCTCTGGACCCGATAGCTCGGGCGCGGGGAGGAGGGGTGAGTAAGGGGGAGGGGCTGGAGGACAGGAGGACAAGGCCGCATGGACACAAATGGGTCACTGGCAAAGGCTGCAGCCTGCAGCTTCCAGCGGAAGAGAGCCCAGTGGGGGCACTCGGGCCAGCCATACCTTCTTTGTGAGTGCTTTGGGGAGCGTGCCAAAGTGGGGCTCGGCTGCTCGGTCCACCGGGTTGTTGATGTCTGAAGGGACGGACTCTGTCCTCCGGAGGCGGGGTGCTGCTGACAAGGGGCAGGGGCGAGCATCAGCAGGGAAGGGGCAAGCCGGGGAGCCTGCAGAGGCAGCGGGGAGGGCGGGCCGGAAACTCACGTGGCAGGAAGGATATCCGACAGGCCGGGGCTTCTTTTGTGCACTTGTTGTGACACTTCAACCTGGCAGGGGAGGCAGGGTCAGGCCCGCCAGGGCGGCCAGGCGCACCGCGCTGTCGATGCTCGCTCACAGCTGCCTCAGCGCCCACACCCCCCTCAGGCCACCTTAGAGCCAAAGTGGGCAGCGTTCCGGCGGCATTGCTGCGACCTCCGGGGGGGTTTCCCCGCTTGTGTGCCCTTAACGCCCCTCTGCCAAACCGTACAGGCACCAGTATACCCACTCCCACCGATCCCAGGCCCGGGCCTCCCTTTCTCTAGGCTAACGGGGGCCTCCACCTGCACGCAGAAGGCTGGGGGCAAGGCTGCGCTGAAGACAGACAGCCTTCCAAAGGAGCTCGAGCAGGGGGCTGTGGATCAGAGGGCTCGGTGCTGAGCCAGGGATTACGGGAGCTGGGTTTCCACTGCTCGGAGACTCAGCATCCACAGCCACCAAACAGGTGCCCATCACCCTCACGTGGCAGCATGAGAACCAGGGGTCCTCATGGACGCTCCACTTATAAAGGTATTACTTGAAAGAGAGGAGGCCCCCAGTTCAGCGGCCCAAGGAGCCGGCCCTTCAGTTGTCCTGGGCCAGAGAGTGACAGCATCTTCTCGTGGAGGGAAACGGAATGGGCCCAACTGACGGGCACGCCCTATCAGAACCCAAATGCCTTCACACACATGGGATCAGACTCTGAGGGAGGCCTCAACGGGCGGAGATGTCAAGAATCACCTGCCAGGTGAATAAGTGACAAAAGGGAGGGACAGAGCGTGCACCTTGCCCCTGGGCACACCACCATCCAGGGCCGAGGACTGGGAGGGGCACCCCGGGTTCAGCCTGCAGAGGTTCATCCTGTCTCCGCTCCACCCCTGCCATTCCCTCTCCCTGCCCTTAGTTCCTACTGGAAACCACACGGGTGGGAGGCAAGGGCACTGAATTATATAGACGTTCTTCTTCCCCTCTTGAAACTCAGTGCACTGACTCTCCAATGCTGCCTTGGCGCATCTCCCCTTCCCCGCCCTTGGGCCCGAGAAGAGGCAGGCCCTCCACAAAACGGACTGCCCCGGTGGCTGTAACCACAGGCTCAAACGAAAGAACACTTGTGAGGATAAGATGGGACCCGGAAGGGTTTCATTCTGTCATACACAGGGGTTGCTATGTGTTGAACCAACTTGACAGCACCTGATGACAACAGGCCTGGAAATTCCAGCTGAACATGCGAACTTCTTCAAGGTCCCAGCCAGACTGGACTTCTCTTCCCCCCTCTGTTTGGTCTGCCCAGAAAACTTCTATTCCTCCGTCAAAGCCCTCCCTTAAATGCCCCTTCTTGTGGGAGTGCCTCACTGGAGGCGTCCTTAATCTTCCCAGAGAGTGCCACGTAGGACCATCAACAGAGAGTATCAGGGAACTCATTTGAACTCGGACTTGACTTATAGCCAACAATGAAGTCACAGGACTGACCCCAAGGCTCGAGGGTGTCCCCTGCTGTGGGCACTCCCCTCCTTGCTCCTCGGCCCTCACCTGCAGTACTTGCACTTCACCCCGAACATCATGTTCTTCTGACACACGTGGCACACCTGGGACAGCCAGGACTTGGTGGAGAACCTGCAGGGAGTGGACACATGTCTGTTCACACTGGCTGCCGAAGCAGCCCTACACCACACCCAGGGAGATCAGGTGCCGCAGTCCCACCCCAGAACCCTCTTCTAGAGAGGGCAGGGACCCCCGGGGGCCACTGCATCCTCCCCGGGATCCGGTTTTCCACTACAAAGTCATCATTGTCAAAATCCCGCAGCTCATGTGCTCCCTGACACGTGCTCTCTGGGTGGGTAATCCGGCCATCAAAATTTCAGGTGTGCACAGACCAGTTGACCCGGCAACTTCGGGCTCAGGATTTCATCCAGGAGTCCGATCAAGTACAAGGTTACTCGATGCAGCATGTTGTGACAGTGAAGGACGGGGCACAACCTTAATGTCTAGCAGTAGATAACTGCCAACATAAGGTACAGTCGCTCCACACACCAGAACACGGTGCAGACAGAAAGTGAAACACAGATACAATGATCTCCAAACGACACTCTCACACTTGGGAACCATGGTCCGTGGACTCCTGGCCCACCCCAACATCAGTCTCCACAACCCCAAGACCAGAGGACCTAGACAGTGCCCCACAACCTCTATCAACCACTCCGAAAGGCATCGTGTTAGAAGGCCCCAAGTAAAGTGGGAAAAAAATGTGGAACAAAACTCAAAAACGTACAAAAGACCAGGTTCCCTAATGGGAGAGACTGGTGGAGCCCAAGACTCTAGCCTTCACTTGCCAGACCCGGAAATGAACTCACCTGTGTGTCTCAATTTTCAACCAAGTAATATATCTACAAGGGGAACAATAACCAGATTGAGGGACACACCCCTTAGAGCAATCCACCACTTGAGATCGAAAGGGCAGCCGTTCCCTTTGAAGGGCTCAGAAGGCTGGACTGGAAACAGGAAACATTGGAAGTGAGTAAATTATGTTACATCGCAGAGATTGCAACCAATGGCATGAAGCAAATGTGTATGAATCATCGAACAGAAAATCGATCTGTTCAATCAACCTTTATCTAATTCATAATAAAAGACTTTAAGAAATACAATTTATAAACAAAAAGAAATGTATACTATTAAGTGAAAAAAGTAAAAAAACCACACTCTCCAGAAAACGAAACCTATTGCTACCTTGTCAATTCTGACTCAAAATAACCCAACAGGGCAGAACAGAATGACCCTACAGAGTTTCTAAGGCTGTAATCTTTCTTTCTTTTCATGCTTAAGGCTACAGTTTAATAACTACCAAGCAGAATACATGAAGAGACAAAGGTCTTGGGGGGGGGGATCCCCGACACTGAGCTTTCTAAGAGAGATGTTACCCGTCGGGTGTTATCAGGTGTTCCTGTCACCCGATCCTCTGAGCCTTCGGGTCTCCGGTTGCTATCAGCGTCCCCGCATGGCCATGACCCAGGCCTCAGACTGTCACCCTGATGGAAGCAGATGGCTGTCACATCACACCCCCAACCGAGTGAGTGGCTGGTGGGTTCAGCGCGCCAACCTTTTGGTTGGCAGGCTCAGGGTTTCAGCACCCAGAGGAGTGTGTACATATTGACAAGCTGACGCTTGTGCATTTTGCTCTACGTGAATTTCGCAACCATTTAGAACAGCAAAAAATCAATTAAAATGCAACGTATAGAAGAGTATGTCATCTAAGTAGTGCTCATTTTTTTAAGGAGGAGGGGTAGGAATATACATAGGCCCTTGCTTGTATGCATCTCTGAGAGAAGCATACATACGAAAAAGCCCACTGTGGGGTGCTGGGGGGCAAGGGTTAGACTATTAACCACAAGGTTCGTGGTTCAAACCTACCAGCTGCTCCTTGGGAGAAAGAGAAGACTATCTGCCCCGTAAAGATCTACAGTCTATATAGGAACTAACTCATGGGAAAGTAACCCAAAGTCTATATAAGAACTCAAGGGAAGTGGGGGGGGGTCACCAGGGGGAGGATACAGGACACTGTGACCACCTGCTATAGGGGTTGGGGGCTGACCAGGGACAGAGAGGACAGGAAACGTCCCTCTACGGGTTCCCTTTACACTGCTCTCCAATTTTGAATTTGAGTGAATTATTAGTCCAAACAAAATAAGAGCAAACAACTGACTAGAAGGATAGGGGCTTAGTTGGGGGGGGGGGGAGGGTCTTCTCCAGGAAAAAAGCTCAGGGTCCATTTACATGAGGTGGGCCCGCCTCAGGGAAGAATCACCTTTTGGGAGCAATGAACTGTTTGGGGCAGAGTGGATCACGCTGACGACAGAGCAGCTTGCACTGGGCCCTCGAACGTCAGCTCACTTGCTTCTTACACACCCACCCCCGCCCCGCCTGCCCCCACCCAGGAATGAGGCAGGCCCAAGGGTCAGTAAGGGAGCCCTGGTGGCAGCGTGGGCTACGCATTGAACTGCTAGCCCCAAGGCCAGCAGTTCAAAGGCACCATATAGGTTCGGAGGGCAAAAGCGGAGGGTTCGTACCCCCACCTAGACCTCAGACACCCACTCGGGCAGCTCCACTCTGTCCTTAAGGGAGAGCGCTGTGAGTTGGAATCGCTCACCATGAGCTTCTGGGGATTTCATGTTGCTGGAGGGGAGGCAGTGTTCAGTAATAGGTGCTGAGAGCTGCACGCTGGTGGGATGCAGAGTTGCAACGGTCTTCAAGACAGGCACTGGCACAGCCGGGCCAGTGGGTCTGAGAGGCGAGAGAGCACGCGGGCTTCGAGATGGGTCTGAGAGACGGGAGAGCACGCAGGCTTCGAGGAGGCGGAGCTGGGTGACTCCTATCTCCCACTGGCTGCCTCCGAGCATCTGGGAATGGGCTGGCGCTCTCAACCACACGGGGATCTCACGGGGGTCAAATGGGTGCCAGGCCAACGTGCCGTGCGCCCGGGCCACAGAAGGGGTTCATAACCTTTTCATGCATCCACTCTCTGGGACCCAACCACGGTGGGAGCTGCTGGTGGCTCAGGCAAAGGGTGCCCACCATCCGAAGTGCAGTGAACAGGGAGACCCAGGGGTGTGCACACAGCACAGGTGTGCTCTCTCCCCTCCTCCTCCTTCCACCAGGGGAGAGGGGGCTGCTCAGAATGAGAGAGAAGACTTTCACTAGGAAACCCTGGACATGGGTCCACATGGGAGCCAGGTCTGGCCCTTGGAGGGGCAGGTGCAAGTGAGGAGGTGAGAAACAATCTCCTTACCAAAAAAGGCCACCAGACAGCGTCTTTCCTATGATTTCACCCACCATCCCCATCAGAACTTTAGCTGAACAGGGTCCTGGGGCATAGGCTTCAAAATCCAAGAGGGCGTGACAATGACCTCATCTTCTCAAGCCCAGGGCCGGAGGCAGAGTCGCTGGGCAACCAGAGAGGAGGGAGGACAGTCCTGCAGTTGGCTCTCACAGCCCAGAGGAAAGTCTCAGGCCCGGTGTGGTAGTTACATAATCTAGTGTCTATTGGGGACTTGAGAGGATTAAGAATGAAAGGGTGGAATCTGGCCTATCAAGATATAACCAATGAGGCTTCTGGGTGGGCATGGCCTTCTGAGAATTCTGGGAACTCCTGTATTTCCTCCTTGGAGGCGGAAGACACTTCTCTCGCTGCTCACTCCCTGGGAGACATTGAGCTGACAAGACATGGAACTACCTAGTGCCTGGAGCTGGAGAAGCCACATGGATCTACCCCGATGCAACCAGACCTCTGAAGCTGAAGAAGCCACGTAGAGACCCCTGCTGGCGCTGAGATGCTTACGCCGCCAATGGATCCAAAGACTTTCTACCCACTAGCCTGTGATCATCTTGCATGTGGCGTCATTACATGTGTTTTGTGAGTCTGAAGAGGACTTTATCGATTGGGATCCGACATATGGGGTAGTATCGGACGTATGAGCTTGGACTGGACTGGGTTGGGACGCTTTCTTAATGTATAATTACCCTTTATATGAAACTCGCTTATACACACGAGTGCCCATGGATTTATTTATCTAGTCTACCCAGACTCACACACCAGGGGATACCCGGGAGAGGCTGGTCCAGCTGCAGGCCGCAGGAAATCAGGTGTGAGAAACCAAAATGAAGTCGAGCCCCAGCCGATTCTGAATCCCTCCGGTAACACGGTCCCGGCGTGGTGAAGCTCAGGTTAGCCCTCCTGACATCCCTGGGCAGGAGCTACAGTGAATCCCGCTGGGGAGGGGGAAACTGAGGCCTGGACTTTCTCAGTTGTGCAGACCACACTCAACTGCATCAGTGCTGTCACGGTGATGGTGGGGCCTCTGGTCTCTACTTCCAGTGTCCTCCCATCCTAGCTGCCCCCCCCCCCACACACACACACAGGCAGCCCCAGCATCACAGAGGCTGCAAACCGAGGGCCCCGGACTCCAGCCACCTGGGGCTCCAGCATCGGCATGGGCAGCATGACTGAGGTGTCCCTTAGCCCCTCCAAACAAGGGGTGTCCTTTCCGGAGAGGGTCTGCACACAGCGGCAGTGCAGCTCCGAGGGCTGAGGGGGACAGCCCTGACAAGTGCTCCTCACGGCACGGACAACTTCCAACAGGGACAGCCTGAGTGCAGGCGTCCCAAGGCACCCACGACTGGCCACCCAGGGGAGTGAGAAACCCCCTCCCACCCCCCCGCCCAGAGCTGTTCCCAGACACAGCAGCCTCCCAAGGGTGAGGCCCAGACCTATATACAGTCCAGGTCTTGGGCCCACATCAGCCCTCCACGAACTTGTCTGAGCATCCGAATCACTCGAAGTTGGTAAAGACCCAGTTGCCCAGAACCGTGGAACAGGGGCTCTGGGCTGAGGCCTGGGGGTCTGTGGCTTCCTCATGACTCTGCGACCCCACTCAGCCAGCCTAGCACCGGTGTCCTGGGCTCAGGGAGAAGGTTTCCCTGCAGTCAGTGATACAGAGCCCTGCGGGTGGGGGAGGCGGTGCCCCAAGGGGCAGGGAATGTGCAGCACATCTACATGACCACTGGTGGCAACGCAAGGGCTCGAGGTGGGTACCAGTGTCCACAGAGGAGATGGACAGATAAGGAAAAGTGACTCAGGCTGACTGCCCAGCCCCGCCCCTGCCGCCCAGGCTGCAGCCAGCCCTACCTGTGCGTCACAGGGAGTCCGATGTCCCTTCGTACCATCTGTGGGGACCCGTGCGAGAGATCTGCAGGGAAACAGGCAGGCGGGGCAGGTGAGGGTGCCCTGCCCTGGGCGGCTTGTGCCTGTGGCCCTCAATGCCGCAGGCACAGACTGGGTGTGATGTGGTTCCCCATCGCACAGTAGAGAAATGTTCCCCTGCACCTACATCTGTCACCTCGGGGAGGGGACAAGCGAGGCCAAGGCACAGAGGCATCCCTGGCAAGCGTTCTCACCTTGGCAGACAGCTCAGGCCACCATCCCTGCTGGGACTCCGGCTTAGGAGAGAGGCCGGCTTAAGAGCAGCCGGAAGCCAGAGCACAGTGGAGGGCAGGCATCCCCACATGCCCCCACCTGCAGAGGGTGTACTTCTCTCACCTCCCCTTGGTTCAAGGGTGGAAGCTCCCTGACAGTGATGAGGAATCTTAGCCTTAGCTACAGAGCTCACCCAGACCCTTTCTGGCCCAAAGAGATGGGAGGCTGCCCCTCTGGGAACCACCATGGCCTGACAGTGGCAGGTAGGGTGAGGCCAGCCCTCTGAGTCCCTTGGTCTGAACCTTCGGGAGGCCTTGGGCACCCTGCCTTTCTGCTGGGAGAAGGGTGATGAGACACCCCCTCCTGCCTTCCTGGAGGGCGCCCTGGGCTCAACTGTAAGAGGAGGAGCCGGCAGCATTGTCAGCTGGCACTATAGGCTTGGCGGTGGAGGGCAGACAAGAAGCAGTCTCTCTGTCCACACTGGCAGCCGCCTGTCCCTGGGCACACGCACACACATGCACATGGGTGTGCACCAGCACTGCCTGTCTCTCCCACGCCAGCCTGTGGAGGGTCAGTCACCCTCTGAACTGGCTAACAGAATCCTCCCAACTTTTCCTTAGAAAGATGGTCTAGACCAGCGGTTCTCAACCTGGGGGTTACGACCCCTATGGGGGTCGAATGACCTTTTCAGAGGGGTCACTTAAGACCATATTTCTGATGGTCTTAGGAACGGAGACACCGTTCCTCTATCTGTATCCAGGTGGGCCCACCCACATGCAGATGTGCCCACATACAGGGTCATAACCACATGAGGAACTATATTAAAGGGTCACGACTTTAGGAAGGTTGAGAACCACTGGTCTAGACATTCATCCAAAGACACTTGTGACCCAGAGCATGGTGCCATTAGGACACAGTGCTGGCAAGGCACACAGCCGGTGCCCATTAAGTGCTGGCACCATGATGCCCACGCCCAAGGAGAAGGGTGCTCTGGGGTGCTGACTTCTCTCTCAGTAGAGGGAGTCTTGATCAGGACACCAGAGGTCCCTGTGCTCTCCTGATCTGGGAGCCCACAATCCCATCACCTGCCGCTTTTCTCTGGCACGTTTGCCACCGGCCGACTGGTCGCAGCTCACCCTGAGGTCCACCCAACCCAGTCAGCAGCCAAAGCAGTCAAAACATGTTGGCTGTCAGACCTGGAGGTCTGAGAGTGTCCAGCTATGGGAAAATGAGACTACACCCATCTATCTCTGCAGGCATGTGGTGATTGACTGGTAATGTCTGCCACAGGCATGGGGTTTGAGAAGTGCAGATATCAACTGCTCCTGATCTAGATGGAGCCTCATCCTCCTTCTCTTCTTAGCAAGACTGGAAAGCAGCCTCACTGCTGTGGTCCTTGCATTACTATGGCAACTGGGAAGATTAGTGGGCCAGGGCCCTCCCAGGGCTTGGAGATGCTAAATTCTCTTCCAGAAAGAAAATGCTTTGAAAATGACAGCAACACATGCACAAATGTGACTGATATAATTGATGTATATGGTGATAAGAGCTGTAAGAGCCCCCAATAAAATGATTTTTTTTCTAAAGAAAATTCTCTTCCAAGGCCCTGGGAGTTCCTGCCTGTGCCCTGCTGTCACCTCTTTCCATGCTGACTCCCTGGGTGTTTCTACAGCCAGCTCCACTCCAGCAGTCACTGGCTCCTGCTCCAGCCTCATCCCTGAGCCTCTCTCCTTAGCCAGCACGAGGTAAAACAAAAATCAACTGCTATTTTCCCAAGCAAGTGTGACCTTGCTGAATCTCTGCTCAGAGGATTAAAAGCAGAATCAAACGGTACGGTTGTTTCTCCCTCCCCACTCACTACAGAGAACCTCACATGTCGCCGTGTGCAAGATCTGCTTCCAAGGGGACACCTGCACCCTCCCAGGTCCTGGGCCAGGGTCCCCCTCAGGATTCTTTCAGAGCTGGCCGCATGCCTGCCTCCAGAAACACCCCTCCTGCAGACAGGCCTCCCGTGGGGGCAGAGGATCCAGAGAGAGCATTGCTGGCCCCTGCCCAGGCAGCCGAATGCTCCCTGGCACGGAAGTGTACGCAGGGTCCAACGTGAGCTTGTGTGTACTACCACACTCTGCCTCCCAAAGAGCAGGGCTGGCTGGGCTGAGGTGAGCCTCACTCTAAGGCCACCTGTCTATTTCCTGCAGCATGGGCCAGCACTTCTGCTTCTGAGCTCCCAAAGGCAGAGTGGACTAAGAGTGTCACCGGCATCCACCCTGATGGGGACGGCAGCACAGACACGAGTCCCGGGCAGCAGAGGGGGTGAAAACGAAGCACTCTTACCAAGCCTGTGGGAGACAGAAAGGAGACAGAGGGGTTACAGGTTGCCATGCAGGCCAGGGCATGAGAGCTACACTGCACTCTGCCCATTCACACATGAGCCCACCAAGGGCCCACCATCTCCCAGCATGGTAAACACAGTCCTGCCCATTTCACAGCTGGGAGGCTGAGGCTCAGAGAGGTCAAGGGAGTCTTCCCAGGCCACAAAGCCGGTGAACAAGGAATGGGGAGGGAAAATGTCCAGGTCCCGGCAGGAAAGGAGGAGCCTGCAGGAGAGGATGCAGCTGAGCTGAGGCGTGTACGTGTGTGCGCGTGTGCGCGCTTGTGTGTGTGTGTGTGTGTGTGTGTGTGTGTGTGTGTGATGCTGGGGGCAGAACTGTAAAGTGCAGCAGAAGGGTGGTCGTCAGGGTAGGCTGGGCCGAGTCATGTCCTGAGCAGTGTCTTTCTGGGGGTGGGGGCTGCCCCAGGGTGCTGGGGAAGAACAGGGCACTTTGCTTTGCCCCTCAGGGTGGGTGGGGGGCAGGGAGGGGGCCTGGGGGGTGATGGCAAGGCCAGTTCTGGTGTCTTTGCAGGGACTGGACTCAGACCCTCAGGGCCCAGGGCCGGTCAACTCTCCGCCCAGAGCAGGGGAAGCAGCCAGAAGCCTCAGAAGGTTCTCGGAGAAACCGAGACAGACACGTGGGTTCAGGCCTCACCGACAGGCACACCCGTTAGTCTTCACTGTGTTCTCGCCGGGAAGGGGAGGCTGGCAGCCCTCGGGGCAGGGGGTGGGGGGTGGCGGCGGCACACGGGCCCCAGCCAGAGGGCCTGGCCACAGGCCAGTCAGGGAGCCCAGAGTGGCCTTCCCCTCCAGATGCCACACTCAGAGCAAACAGTCCAGGGCCGGCCCATGAAGGGCTCAAAATGGTATCAAGGCCCAAGACAGACCAGGGCCCAGAGGAGCCTCCGAGAGAGGGGCCCCCAGGTCAGAGGAGAAGCCAGGGAAAGCCCCTTCCCATTCCCGCCCTCCCCAAGGGCCTATGTCCAATGAACAGCTGTGTGATACAGGAAAGCCAGTCGCCGAAGTATCCAGAAGTATCCATCGAGAGAGGCCTGCTCCGATCAACGATTAAGGGGCGGGAATCAAGGGGGAGAGGGAGGGGTCTGAGGCACAGATGCCTGAGGAGCTGAGCATCGGGGTTGCCTCCTGGAAAGGAAGGTGGCCGGCCAGAAAGAAACAAAACCCCCAAACAACCACAACAAAACCGGGGATGGGGAAGCAGACTTCTAACCGTGTGCTCTTAGAAAGACTAGCAGACCTGAACTACAAAGCACTGGTCTTTGATACCATGTGACGGCCGCCTATTGAAGACAGTTTTAAATAATAATAGACATATTTCAAACCAATCAACTAAAACAAGAAGGTATTTCATGATGGAGTGAGCAAGTATTCAGGGGCGGCCCGCGATGGCTCCCGGGGAAGCCAATCCTGTGGAGGCAGAGACCTGTCAGAGAGGAAGATGTAGCTTTCTCCTACTGGCAGAGACAGACACAAAAGCACTACAACACTCACTGCCAGAGCAGAAAGCTTGTGGAACCCACAGAAACACGGGGCCCCAGAGTCCCCACTCTCACAGGCGTCACCGGATCTGACCATCGTTAGCAGCGTTGGCCAAATATCCTAGCTCTCGCCTTCTCGGCACAGGGGAGACCTGTGCCCCTTGGCAATTCTGTGTGAGGGAGGGCAGAAGTGGAGAGTCAGGCTTCTGAGAGAGAACTTTCAACTCATGGCACAAAGCATGTGGAATTCTCTTTTCCTTCTGGGGCAGAGGGCAGCAACGTTCCCGGGAACACGGGCAGCTCTGTACCTCTGGGAGCTGAGAAAGCATGACCCACTAGGACAAAGTAACTATCTGTTGCCTTAAGACTGTTATTGTAGCAGAACTTAGCCCAGCCTGACTGATACATGGTATCATTTGGCTTCTGAGGATCATAAAAAAACCTTCCTAGGAGATAGAGAGAGAGAGAGAGAGAGAGAGAGAGAGAGAACGGACATGTGCATGTGTGTGCATGGGCATGGATAGGCCTGTGTATGCGTGGGAGTGTGTACGTGGGCGTGTGTGCAGGAATAAGTAAACGACCGTGTTATGAGTGTGAGTGAGCATGTGAGCCTGTGTGTGCGTACACGCATGCATCGGTATGGGCATGTGAGTGGACAGGCAGGGATCTAGGCGGCCTCAGCGCTCTCTGTCACACCAGCCTGGGGAGGGGGCTCAGATGAGGTGCCTCTCCCTGCACTCCGCCCACATCCGTATTGGCTCATTGAACCTGCCCTTCAGATGCCAAGTCGATATGACTGCTGTGTGTGGAAGACACACCTTTGGGTAGTGGGTGACCTCCACCCCTGCCGGGCAGGGACCCTCACCTCATCGGGGAGACCTCATCGATGCGATTCCCCAGCTGGGACTCGTGGGACTTGCTCCGGGTGAGTGTGGGGAAGCTGGGCAGCAGCTGGAAGACCTTGCGGCTGGGCGGGGGCGGGGTCCGTGGTGGCTTCAGCTTGGTGTGCCGGCGCAGCTGGGGTGTGGTCGGGGGCGTGATGAAGCTGTGCAGGGTGCGTGGGGTCAGCCGGCCGCTGGCGTGCAGGGGGATGCAGGTGTCCGAGAGGCCCTCACTGAGGCCAGGGGCTGGGGAGTCCGCGGTGGGCAGAGTTGACACGGAGATGGAGCGTGGGCCCTGGGCACCACTAGCCACTCGGCCCAGCTGGGAACTCCCTGAGGCCCAGGGCAGGCTGGCTGGTGAGAGCGTGTCTGGGGGTGGCCCAGAGCCACTTTCCCGCCGGACATCCATCGGGCTCCAGCCTGAATCTTCTCTGCGCTCCCCTCCTGTGGGCCAAGAAGTAGGGCCACAGCTGGTTGGTTGGGACTAGAAGGGACTGACAAATCCAGAGAGGTTAGGCACCTTGCCCACGCAGCAGTGTTCCTTAGGGGCCAGTGGCCATTACCTGGTCTAGAACGGCCTCTCACACATTACCTCCTATACCACGTATAGCTTACAAATATATATGCATATATATAGCTGAAAGGGCAGCGGTGACTGTCCCATTTAACAGAGGGGAAAGCGCGGGCCGGGAGGGAATGTCATATGCAGGGCTTTTCCGGGCAGGTCTCAGAGATGTACACAAGGAGCCCTCCCCAGCCCCTGGAAGTGGGTGACCCCGAAAGGGGAGCTGGTGCATGGGAAGGAAGAGAGGAGCCCCACTTCAAGAGAAAGGGGTTGCCAACTGCCTTGTGAAATGAGATCCTGCAAAAAAAAAAAAAAGAAATGAGATCCTGCTACCAAGCGTCACAGTCACGTCCTTCTGAGGAAGGAGCCTCGGAGGGACTGTCAACTGCAGAACTTCTCAGAGCCTCCTGATCTCCTCACCCCCGTGACCCTCCACCTGGCATTGACCTCAACCTCCGGCTCCACGGCAGGCTCCTCCTGCTGCAGGACGGGTGCTCAGCCTTAAAAAACAAAACAAAACCACCTAATGGAGATGACAGGTGCTAGATACTGTGTGCTGGAATAAAGTGATGTACAGGGGCTGAGGGACATAGAGGAGGGGAGCCAAAATTAGCCTGGGGTAAAGATAGGGGGCAGTCCGGAAAGGCTTCTCAGAGGAAGTGGTGTCTGAACTGAGTCTTATGTGATGGAGAGAGAGTGGAAAAGGCGTGTCAGGTAACGGGACTAGCCTTGGCAAGACAAGCTCACGCATGTAGAGTGCCACGTGTCCTAGGAACTCAGGACAAGGCAGGGCTCAGGAATGATGGGAGGCGGAGCTCAGGAAGGGTCGTGGCTGGCTCAGGGAGGACTGCAGATTTGACCGGAGAGACAGGGAGGTACGGTAGTGTTAGGTCAGGGAGAGAGGACCCCGCCCTACATCCTACTGATGTCCAAAGGGCTGGCCTGGGAAGGAGAGGCCCACTCTCTCTTCTCATGTTGATCAGTGAGGGGAGAGCACTGGGAGGGAAATTTTGACTCGGGGCAAGATGAACTTCACACGGTATTCCTTCTACTGGATGCTTCCCAGAATCTGCTTGGTTCTGTCTACCAGTTGTGCTGTCCTCCTCCCCAGGGTACAGGTGCGGCCACCACGAGCTGAGGCCAGCCAAACTGCCCAAGGCCAGACAGCAGAGTGGGTGGTAGAACAGGACTGGAGCCCCCTCTAGGCCGCCAGCACCCTGTATGCTGCCAGCACTTTGAATCAGTGACAACAGAGTCAGCTGGGAGGTAACAAGCTGTCCTCAGAGAAGGGCACACTGGGGCCTACAAAACCATCTCCAGGGCTGGTGGAGAAGGGCCAGCCTCAGCCTGCACAGCCTCTCCGTATCACCTGGGCCTGTGCTGCCTCTGCCCAACACCTTCTGAAGCCTTCCTTCACTGCACAATGACCTTGGATCTATACAGCAACCGGGCCGAACGAACCACCCCTGTTTCCACCACCTAAAGCTCCTGATTCTATACTGGCCTCTAGCTACTTCAAAGAGACCAGCCATGGAAAACCATGGAGTGAAGCTTTGCTCTGACACGGGTGGGGGTGCCACGATTTGAAGCCAACTCGGCAGCAACTGGTTTAGAGGAAGCCCTGAATACGTGAAAGACTGGCTTCCCTAGACCTATAAATAGAGTTGCATTTGGCCCAATCAAAACTGCCAAGGGCAAGTCTGCCCCCGCCAAAAATGAAAGGAGTCCAAATTCATCATATGGCCTGCTCAATCATCACTGCGTCGAACCAGCTCAAGGGTGGCAAATGGGTCGTGATTTGTAAGCCAGCACTAGTCAACTGGCAGGTATTCCTTCAGAATGATGCTGACATCACTGAGTAGATAAAGAGTTCATGAATTGATTACTGAGGTCTGCCACAGGCAAAGGTGGGGAATATCAGCAAGCATGAACTCTGATGCACCAGCCACTGACATAGAGACCTGCCCTTCACTGTTCTTAAAATCTGAGACCACAAGTAAAATGACTTCAACATTTTCTATCCTCTCACAGGTCTACTAGTTTAAAAACAAAAAAAACATTTAATATGCACTGAGTCGGAATCAACTCAATGCCTGTGAGTTTGTTTGTTTGTTTGTTTGTTTCACCCGGCCTAACTAGGACTTCTTACCCCTTTCTTTACCCATTCATTGACTCTTCACCACCTCCCTAGGAGAGGCACTTTGTGATCCCCGTTTCACAGATGAGAAAACTGAGGCACAAGGCTGGTTCCAGAGTCCATGCTCAGTACACCGAACAAGTCCTGTCGGGTGCCAGGGAGACTCACTGACTGAATGACCCCAGACATGGAGGTGATCACTTGTAGTCTGGACTAGGGCACCGTGGGGCTGCAGGAGTACCGCAACGTATAGCCGAGTGAGCACGATAGAATTGGGAGAAGCCCCTCAACCAGGGGCTCTTTGAGCACACAGGAGAAAGTGCATTCTCTGAGGGTGAAACCCAAGTTCAAACCCCAGCTCGGCCATGTGTGCCCAGGGTCTCTGGTGCTCAGGTGCTTTAGCTACGCACTGCTGCTTAAGGGGCTGCTGCATGCGCGTGTGTGCACGCATGCGCCTGTCTACGCACGCGCCTGTCTACGCACGCATGCGCCTGTCTACGCACGCACGCCAATGCCTGGAACACAGCATGCGCTTAATTAATCAATGTTCTCCCTACCTGGCAGGTAGCCAGGACCCGCAGTGCAGAAGCTGTCATCCGTCAAACAACTGCTCATCACCACTCACCAGCCGGCTCCTCCAGTCTTTGAAAGCCAGGCAGCACAGGGAGAGCTGACAAGGCACCCAGAGGTCCCCGCTTGAAGCCAAGCCCTTCTTGCCTTCCACAAGCTGGAGGCAACCCTACTACTGCGGAGGACTGAGGCTGGACTCTGGGCTCTGCCGCTGGCTGGCTTGGCCAAAGCTCTTCCGCTCTCTGGCCTCAGTCTCCTCCTCTGTAAAGTGGGATGAGGGCTCTGGCCACGCCTGGTTCGGACTGATCCCCCAGCCCCTGCCAGGAAGCCTCGCAGAGAGACTTGGTAAAGTGGGGGGAAACCAGTCCTCTCTGGGGGAGGGATGGGCTCCAGCTGACTAAACCTCAGAGCCTTCGTTAAGCCTCAGGCAGGCACAGATAAGCTGGGTGGCTCAGATACCTAAAAGCCAGGGCCAATTCTATTCACTAGGTTCGTTTTAATGCCTTTTTCTGTGCGGCAGGCAGGGAATTTGAAGCCATTTCTGAGGCAAGATTTAGAAAGCCTGCAAGCAATTCCCAAGGCACTCCGCCTCATGCCAGGATTATGCATTTGGCCGGGGACTGTCACACACATAAACCTGGCTGAAAGACAGCAACAATTTCTAATCAGGGTTGGCTCAGGCTAAGCCGCAATCAGCGCTGCTTTCTGAACATACAGCCCAGCCAGCTACGGGGCAGGGGCTGTGGGGAGAAAGCTGGGGTGGGCCCAGGGTTTGGAATTCGAGAAGCTGGTGGAAACGCAGCAGAACCCAGCCCAACATATGGACTCCACTACGGGTCCGCCCAGCAGCCTGGCCTGGAATTCCTAGCCCCAGCTCAGGAATGCTGCCCTGGGTTTGTACTGCCAGACCAGATGGTGCCCAGATCCTGAGGACCCTCATAGGCCAGCTCCATCACCCTCCTTCTGAATGTCTCCTCTGGCCTTCCTCAGCTGCCCCAGAAGCTGCCCACACTCACCCCATCTCATGGGCTTCTCCTCAGCAGAGACCCAGCACCCAGGGAAGCAGGCCAAGCCTGGGGGAACGGAGTGGAGGGGGCCTGGCCTGGCCCTACCTACCCAGGCCTGTCACCTTCCGCAGACAGGTGAGAGCTTGCTGCAGGCGGCCACATTCCTCGCTGCTGGCCCCGCAGCGCCTCAGCATCTCCTTCACCTTGGCCTCGTCCATGTCCAGCAGGGCGTCCAGCGTGAGCTCGCTGGGGATCTCCTGAGGAAGCACAGAAGGAGAGGCAGGGAGACCGTGAGTGGGCAGGCAGGCTGGCTGGCTAGCCCCTCAGCCTGCCGGGCCTCTCTGCTGAGTGGCGGGGCCAGCTGCTGGCAGCGCTGGCCTCCTCCAGCCGACCAGACCCGACCGACCGGGAGCCCCCGCTTGTGAAGAGGACAGGCAGGGAGCTCTGGCCCCACCCTGGCCCTCCCTGAGACAGCAGCTGAAGCATGGGCGCCAGGACCTAGGGGCTGGGGGTTGGGAAGGAGGGAAACAGGCCAGGTTTGGGAAGGGCGTGCTGAGCCTTTGTTCCCTCTGCATGGAAGTTCTTTTGAGTAAGACAAGTACTTCTGAGCAGCGTGCCCCGTGGCAGTTTCCCGGTGCCCGAATCACAGCACAGAGACTTCAAATAAATGAACCTTCACCAAGCACCATGTGGGTGCTTATCACCTCACCTGATTTCATCCTGTCAAAACCTCTCACTGGGCTCACATGCTGGCACCAGAGCGTGGCTGGGGAGGTAAAGTGACCTGTGCGGGCACCGTGGGAAAGGGGAGAGGTGTGGTGGGCATGGTCTCATGGCCCCGTGCCGCTGTCCCTGTGACTGCCACAGGGGCGGCAGAGTAAAACGGCCGGGGCAGGCCCAAGCTGACCGAAGGCGTGCGTTTATTTTTGTAATTGTTTTATTGGGGGCTTGTACAACTCATATCACAATCCATGCATATATCCATTGTGCCCAGCACATTTGTACATTTGTTGCCATCATTTTCCAAATATTTCCTTTCTACTTGAGCCCCTGGTATCAGCTCATTTCCCCCTCCCCTCCCCTATTTTCCCTCCCTCATGAACTACTGGTAATTTATAAATTACTTTTTCCATGTCTTACACTGTCCAATATCTCCCTTCACCCACTTTTCTGTTGTACGTCCCCCAGAGAAGGTGTTATATGTAGATCTTTGTGATCTGTTCCCCTTTCTCCCCACCCCCCTTCCCCTTCTCCTCCTGATATCTCTACTCTCATTATTGGTCCTGAGGAGTTTATCTGTCCTGAATTCCCTGTGTTTCCAGCTCTTATCTGTACCAGTGTACATGCTCTGGTCTAGCCGGATTTATAAGGTAGAATTGGAGTCATGATAGTGGGGGCAGGGGGAGGAAGCATTAAAGAACTAGAGAAAAGTTGTATGTTTCATCGTTGCTACACTGCACCCTAACTGGCTCATCTCCTACCCTGGACCCTTGTGTAAGTGGATGTCCAGTTGCCTACAGATGAGCTTTGGGTCTCCACTCCGTACTCCCCCTCATTCACAATGATATGATTTTTTTGTTCTTTGATACCTGATCCTATCGACACCTCATGATCACACAGGCTAGTGTGCTTCTGCCATGTGGGCTTTGTTTACCTTCAAAGCCTTTAAGGCCCCAGACGCTCTATCTTTTGATAGCTGGACACCATCAGCTTTCTTCACCACATTTGCTTATGCACCAGCTTTTTCTTCGGCGATTGTGTCAGGAAGGTGAGCATCATGGAATTCCAGTTTAATAGAACAAATTGTTCTTGCATTGAGGGAGTACTTGAGTAGAGGCCCAATGTCCATCTGTTACCTTAATACTAAACCTATATATATATGCACATAGATCTATTTCCCCATCCTCATATATAAATATATTTACATATGTAAGTGCTTCAAAGCAGACCGGTTTCTCTGGGTGCCAGTGGAGATGGCAGAGTCCTGTGCTATTGCTAACTTTGAAGGTGGAGGGGTCACAGGAACAGGAATGTGAGTGGCCGCAGGAGAGTAAGCAGCAAGGAAATGGGCTCTGAGACATGGGGTCACAAGCCCCTTCCCCCTAAAGCACCCCAACTCAGTACCATTGAGTGGAAGCCGACCCTTTAGGACAGGGTGGAACTTCCTCTGTGGGTTTCCGAGACTGTAACTTTACAAGAGTAGAAAGCCTCGTCTTTCTTCCACGTAGCAGCTGGTGGTTTTGAACTGTGGACATTGCAGATCCCATGCCACCATGTAACCACTGTGCAACCAGCACTTCTGTAGAGCGACAGGGAGTGGCTTCCGCCATCAGCCTGAACAGCTGTGGGCAGGGACGCTCCTGCACAGCTTGCAGGGAAGAGTCCTGCAATACTGAGTTCACTCTTCCGTGACCCACTCACCATCCCTCATCACGACCCTGTATGGCAGAGTGGAACTCTTCCCAGGAGCAGAAAGCCTCAACTTTCTCCTGTGGAGCAGCTGGTAATTTCAAACTACCAACCTTGTGGTGAGCAGCCCAACACATAGCCCGGTATAGTATGATGCCAGGGCTCTTGGGAGCGGCAAAATAGAGAACTAGCCTAGATACTTGCCCATCCCCCATTGCCACTGAGTGGATTCCACCTCCTATCGGCCCTATAGGGGCAGAGTAGAACTGACTCTTGGGGATCCCAAGGCTATAAACCTTTAAGGAAGCAGCCAGCCTCGTCTTTCTCCTGTGGAGCAGTTGGTGGCTTTGAAAGCCCATCCTTGTGGTCAGCAGTCCAATACTTAATCCACAACCCCACTCCAGAGCGTTCCTGCTCCTCCCAGGTGAGTGCTATTTTAACCTTTTAAGTTTGGGCAATTTGTCTGGCGGCAATAGAGATCCTGCAAAGAGTGAATATTCGAATCAAGGCCAGACTGGGCTCACACCACAGGCTCCTTCCTCCCAACAAGGCAGGACCCCGAGCCAGGTGTGGCCCCCAGCCTGGCACAAGAGGGACATGCCCCTGGCCTTGGGCGGCTTGCCTTCAGGCCCGGGTGGCTGACATAAAAAACAAGCCACTACACTGCAGTGAGAGGAAAGTCTGTGAGCTGCGGCTGGTGGTGAAACCAGCCTGGTTTTGCTCTCCTCAGCCCCTCCCTGCTTTCCTCTAAACTGGCCGCACTTTCTGTTGACAGAGGCAGGCAGGCATCTCACATCAAATGATTCACACAAAGCCCAGAGTTTTTTGAGAATCTAAGTTGATTTTCAATTCAATGGTTTTATAAAGTTGTGTCTCATTTCTTTTGAAAAAGATAATTATGTTGTCAGTCAATTCGGGCTGCTGTGCCTCTTTGTCGAATCAGACATCAAAACTGAACGTGATGAGGTTGCTGGCTGGGAGGGGGCTTTGCAGTGGAGCCTCCGAGGCTGGAGTGGAGGCCTGGCCCTGGCAGCCCTGGAGTCACCGCACTGGCTGGACAGTGGTGTTGATGGTGGTGGACGTGGTGGTGGTGTGGTGGGGCGGGTTGTACAGAGGCTGGGGAGGTGATTGGATGCCGATCTTTTTGCCCACACATTCCTCAGTCTCGCGGGTAGTGCGCAAGAATCTCCTCACTGTGTAGAAATAAAAGCATGGAGAAGCTCCTCGTTGGTTGGGCCCACGGACTTCCCTGTCGTCAGAATCTCTTCCAGATGATGAAACACAGGGAGCTGCTGATAAGCACAGCAGAAGAGAGAAGGGGGTGGGCTAGACCCTGGCCCCACAGCCCTTTCATGCCATTTCACGCTGCTTCCTTGATTTCCCTCAGCGACTCGTTTGTGGAGCTGAGGTTTTGACAGCTCTTCGCCTGCTTACTACAAGCAACTTGGCCACGTTGACAGTGAGAACAAGAACACACAGCACAACACACAGAGCAATCCAGCGCCCCCCCCCCCGCCCCCCTCTCTCTCTCACACACACACTCCTGTATACTAAGTCCCTGGGTTATTGTGTGACCACAGACAACTGGGTCTTAAAGAACAGACTGCTGCCAAGCTAGTGTTGGTTCTTTGTCTGGTGCACGCACTGGCTCATAATATTGAATGTGAGCTACTTTGAGCCCCTCCTGCAAACAACGCCTGGCCTCGGAGGCTCGTCCGCCTGAAGCAGGGACGCCGGCTGCCTTCTTACCGGGGAGCAGGCTGCTGGCAAGCCTGGGCTGGCCATGCCACTTTTTAGTCCGCTCCCGGAAAGAGTTAACGTCTCAGACGGCTGCCCACAGGGCAGCGCTACCCTGTCCTCCTACAGGGTCGCCATGGGCCAGCATCGACTCCATGACAGCGAGTATGGTGCAGCCCTCGAAACCACACCTCCAAATAAATCCGCCATCTGAAGCAGAGGCTGGTGATGCACCGAGAAAAGGACAAATGATGGTGAGTGGAAATGGTAAAGCCGTCGGGGAGGGTTAAACACAGTCAGTCCCTGGAAATGCACTGGGCGACAGTCAGTCGACAACTGGATCAATTTTCAAGGATCAGGTGATGATAATGGAGACCATGAGAGGTTCGCTCCTGACAGGAGTTACAATCACTAAGCAGCCTGGTGATTTAATCACGAAAACAGAACTACAATTGGTTACATGATCGAAATCAGTGCAGTGTGCCTACCAACCTCACTTTACGGCATGGAAAGGCTAGGAGACTTGTCCAGGATGCAAAGGCTGCACACGAAGCAAGTGAAGGTGATCGTGATGAGGGATTTGTTGCAAGTCAGCAACTGATTCAATTGTTTCAAAGTGAGGGTACATTCACATAAGATTAAAGTGCCTCAGATGCCAATCGACGCCATAGCAGATTGTCCAGAAATGTTCGGGGGGGGGGGTATTGAGAAGGGAAGTTATTTGCCAGATGAAACAGATTAGCTTATTTGTGGGGAAGAAAATGCTGGAAAGGGCATAAATTCCCAAAGAGGGGAAAATACAGCAGGGCATAAGGCATCAAAGAGCAAGCCGACATGACTGCTTAGAGATGAGGCATCTGGATTCCAAGGTGAAGCCTTCACTGACAGCACGCCTTCCTGTTAGATGGCCGGCACATGCCGAGGTTTGGGTTTCTTTGCCAAACTCTTATGTTGGCTTCCGGCCAACCCCAAAGCAGCTAAAGACAAACAAAACACAGATCCAGGAATGGGTTATGGGCTTGCACTAAATTCTAATTCCAATTTAACAACAATTAGTTCTTACATCACAGCCCTGCTTGATACTTGTGCTCAGGACGGGAACACAGAAGATACGGGTGCTATAGCAAAATGTGGTGAGGAAATTAGATGGTGCCCGGCTATCAGATAGAATAGTGTCTAGAGTCTTAAAGGCTTGTCTCCAAACAAGCAGCCATCTAAGTGATGGCCACAAAGTCCACATGGAAGGATGGTAAAACATATCATCTGACGTTGAAAGAGAGGTTAGTATCAGAGCCTAAATTGTGAGAACCCAGTTTGCAGAAGGCTATGATGGCAGGAGCCCAAGATACATTTGTGGAATGACATAGCAAGTAAGCCTCCAGAGATCTCCCTATATCCATAATTGTGAAACGACATAGGAAGTAAGCCTCCAGCGATCTCCCTATATCCATAATTGAGGGAAGGGTGGAACTTGGTTATTAAGAAAATCAAAGGGATAAACCTGACTTGAGCAGTTAAAACTTTGTCAGTTGATCCCCTCTCTGACGCACGCTGGACGTGATCTGGTTTACACCATTTTCTGTATTTTTGTGTTTGTTTGTTTGTTCCTATTAGAGTTTAGCTCAGAGGTATTAGATCATTGGGAGGTCGCCCTCTTGAAGTTGTGTTATATGTTTTTCTGTTTTTCGGTCTAAGAAGCCCAGATTTGATGAACCTTACAGGGATAGCAAGTAGAATAAGGTGGGTTTGCTTTTTTGGCAGGGGTGTTACAGTGGTGGTGGTGGGAGAGGGGGTAAAAGGGAGAGGATGCCAAGGAGTAAAGAAAGGGAAAAAAGGTTTGGAAACTGCTTGTGGTTGCAATTGTACAATACTGCTTGATGTGATTGATCTATGGAATGATATATGTATGAACTCTCAGTTAATAATAATTTTTAATGACCTAAATGTAATCCCCAGAACTAAGAAGATTATCAATGAGAAAATTGGGACACATTTAAGGGCCTAACACATGGGCATAAACCAATCATAATGAAAATTACATACTCAAAGTAAAAATAGATGACCAGGCCTTCTGAAAAAATAGGACACTTATGTACATCAAAGACCTCATCAAAAGAGTACAAAGAAACCCCACAAACGGAGGAGGGGAAAACTGATCATCTTTAGGGATTAATCCCTAAAATCTGTAAAAGCTCTATAAGACGGATAACCCAGTTTAAAAACAGGCAGAGTACATGACCAGAGAGTTCACCAAAGACGCCATCCATGAGCAGTCCAGGCATGCCCATGTTTGAATGCCCACAGGTGGGACACACAGTGGAGGACTACCTGCGCTAAAGACTGACAGTGCAGCTGCAAGCACCTGGCGGGTTTGGGAGGCATTATGCTGAGTGCCGTCGGCCAATCACAGAGGGGCTTAGTGCAGGACAGCTCAGTTATAAAGGGAAACGCAAAGTCAAAGCAAAGGGTTTCACATGGAAAGAAACAGACACGGATGGCGGGGAGGGTGGAGAAAGGAGAACCAACAGGCTCAAGGGGACACAGGCGTTAACGTGGGCGAAGGCAAGACAAGCTCCGACAAGAGGAAGCGGAGAGAACCCAAAGGTGGGTGTGGACTGGACCAGCTATTAAGAGTTTGATACGTTATTTACATTGTTCGAGACAAAAACGATGATCTGAAATGCAAATCCCCACCTAATTCATGATCCAAAGGGAGGGCGGGTGTTTCACAGGGGGCATCGATCACTGCATCCTACTTGTTGGGTATAATCACTGGGTCATGCTTTCCATTCAATGTCTCCACTCAGGGCAATTTAGCACCTGTTGCCGCTGTTAAGGTGTCATGGCGTTTTCAGCTTACAGGGAGAATGTTGGCAAGGCCATTGTACTGAGGCGCAGAGAGATGAGTACCACAGTCCGGTAAGTGACACAGCTTCCTACATGGCTGGGGACCAGAGGTTGAGCCCAGATGGGCCAGACTCCAAAGCTCTTTCAGTCAGTCTATGCAAGTCACAGTCACTAAGGCAAAGCTTTGGAATTCGGCAGAATTCTTTTGGAGATTTTTTTTAATGGAGTAAATGTCTATGTACTGAGAGAACTACACCATCAAGTAGGGTATTTTTGGTCATTAAGCAAATGCTGCAACCCCCAATACAATTTTAAAATGGAATATATCCAATTCCACTCTTTTAGCTCGAAATTAGCTAGAAGTTAGGGTTTGGGGGCTCCGGCCAGTCACAATTCTCCCATTTCCTTCATACCTCCATGTAAGGATCCAGTCTAAACCAGAAGTCATGTGCCAGGAAGGCCAATTCGGAGACCTGAGAGGAGGGGCACGGGGCCAACTCAGGACCCTACTCTCCAACTTCACACCCACAGTCCAAGCCGCCCGGCCTCTCCCAGGGCACAGAATGTAACACATGGCTTCCTCTGGCATCAACTCCATTGGGGTGTGGGGATTCAATGACATGACAGCATAAGAATGTTTTTACCTCCCCCAGAAGCACCAAAGATCATTAGTTTGAGGGGGACTGCTTCACTTCCCCTGTTGCCCCATTCTGTATCAAAGCTGCCACCCATGAAGCTAGGCACCAGCCAGCAGGGCAGCCTGTGGTGCACCGGCCAGGCCCAGGCCTTGCGCAGAACTGAGAACAAAGAGAACCAGCCGTTTCCAGGAGACGCAAGGACAGACATACTTCCCTGGCCCCTTTGCTGGGCCACAGGAACCCCTTACTCCATGAGGACAGGGAAGGCTCTGGAAGGAGGTCCCAAACATCTGGCTTTTCAAGAATTAAAACCCTTATCTCAAAATGGCCAATTCTTACATGATAGAGATGAATTCGAATCTGCGTAGGCCAGAGAAATCATGCCCCACCGGAGACGAGGCGTTCCCTAGGCTCCCAGGGTGAAGACCTTGGGTGAAGAATTGACGGCCGATCAGTGACAGCTAAAGCTGGAGCTCTGTAAGCATCTGGGGAGGCAGGGGGCCTGCAGCCAGTACACTGGGCAGCACGTCAGGGAGGCCAGGCTGCCCAGGGTGGCATCACCTTGGCTTTGGGGTTCCCACCTCCAAAAAAAGTGCCTTGCTCTTCTGACTCTTGGGTCCGGCTGCAGGGCCTGCAGTTAAGCTCATCAACCTGAACCAGGAGAACTGGGATAAAGAAAAGCACCCCCCGACTCTAGCCTGATCCCTCGGCCCGACAGCAAGCAGGCAGGAGGCCTCGTGGCGGCCCTGAGGGTGACCCTGAGAATTCCCAGTATCATCAGTCCGCCAAGTCATGTCCCAAAGCCACGTGTGTGCCCCCAAACTCTCACACAAATGTGACTCAACCACCTAAGATGGAGGGCACCTGCAGACAAGACTGAGTTAGGAAGCTATTTCAAACCAGCCTGATTCCCTTACAACTTTTCCTATTACAATAATCCCTGAATCCAAAGCAAATTAGGGAATCGGGCTTACCACCTGCTGAAAGTGAAATCATAAACCTGCCAACGCCCTGGGGGGGGGGGGGAGCCTGCCTACTCTGAAACTCGCCCATGACTGGGGAAGGTCATGGGAGGGTACCCCCAACTTCTGGGAGCCAAAGAAGAAAAGTCCTTGCCCCTCCGCCACCGCCCTACCCCTCCCCTGTAGCTCAGGGTGAGAGGTCAAGATCGGGAGTCTCTAAGAGGATTGGATACTCTTTCTTAAAGAAGAAAATGCGACACTAGGATACAGGAAAAGGAGAAATGGGTGCCCCAGCCGCACGTGGCCTGTCTCCAAGGAACTCCGAGTTAGCCCGTGAGCCATGTGATGGGTCTGAGGATGCGAGGCACAGCGAGAGCTATGTGCACACCTGGCCGCGTGCCCCGGCCACAGCTCCTTCCCTCAAGCCACAGTTGACATTTCCCAGCAAGCGACATTAACTTACTCGCTCAGGTACTAATTAGAGAGAGAGTAGAGTCAACAAGCACTGACTGCTCCCAGTCGGTGACTGTCAAACCATGTAACTAGCAGAAAGGAGACTGGTCTCTGTTCTCTGGAGCAGAAGGTATGGATGGGTTTAGCCAACACACGGCTGCCCCTTCCCTTTAGCACTGGCAATGGTTGGAGTCACAGGCCAGGCTGGGTGAGCCAGTGGTCCATGCCAGGTAGGTATTAAATAGTACTTTGGGCCTAACCAGCAGCCACGGGGCTGACTGGGGTCTAAACTTAGAAATGGTGCTGGCTGGCACTGGGGGCCAGCCACCCTCACCGAGGCCAAGTCGGGATGGACTGTGTGTTTACCTCCAACCAGAACACACTGCCGCTTCCCCCAGACAGTGAACCTTGGCCCGGGTCCAGGGGAAGAACGAGGAGCACACTTGGACGTTACACTTCTGGTTCACTTCCTCGTCCCAGAGCTGCTGAGAGGTCAGTAGAACAAAGGGTTAATGCCCCCGTCCGTTTGTCAGACTGTGTGGGCTTGTGTATTGCTGTGACTCTGTGAGCTGGGCCACTGGTGTCTCAAATACCATTAGGATCACCCACGGTGGCACTTGCCGAAATGCAGCCAACGAACACGCTACGGCTCACAGATGGCTAGCGTCTGCTGCAAGGCTGGACAATCAGCCCCCGTGCTCACAATATGCAGTGGCCACACCCGCTGGACTGGAGCTTATCGCTGATCGTGATGGTGGCCCAGGGCCAGGCAGGGCTGCCTTCTGGGGCTTGTCCCCCTGCCTACCTTCCTGCCTGCCACTCAACCTCAGGCAGCCCAAGCTCACTGCTGCCCCCGGAGATGCCTTCAGCCACCCACTGGCTCCCGGTCCACATAAGGCAGCCTGGGAGCTCACAGAGCAGGAGCCAGGCGGGACTCAGCACCCTTGAGGATTGGCCATCTCTAGCCTGCCCGCCTGCTGAGCTGTCTGGGCCTGAAAGTCTCAGGAAATGGGAGCAGGCTTGGGGTGGGTGGGGAGAGGAGGTAGAGGCATTGGGGCTGAAGGGGAGAGGGAAAGGTGCAGGAAGAGTGGGGCAGCAACAGGGCTGTGCTCTGCTAAAGGGGTTGAGAGAGGTCAGCGCATATAAACGGTGGAGCTTCTGCAGGCGGCTGTTCAGGCTCAGAGAGGGAGGGTAATGTGCTCAGGACCACAGAGCCTGATGGTAGCAACAGGGCCCGGCCTGCTCTCCTGGCTCCCAGCCAGCTGGCCCTTGGTGTCCTGGTGTCCACTGCCTTGCTATAAAGGGAGCGTTTTCTGTAAACAAGCGGCCATCTAGATCAGAAGCTACAAAGCCCACATGGAAGAAACACACCAGCCTGTGCGATCACAAGTTTTCGAAGGGATCGGGTATCAGGCATCATCAGAACAAAAAATCTTATCACAGTGAATGAGGGGGCGAGTGTGGAGTGGAGACCCAAAGCCCATTTGTAGGCCACTGGACATCCCCTTACAGAAGTTCTCGGGGAGGAGATGAGCCAGTCATGTTGCGACGTAGCAACGATGAAACATACAACTTTTCTCTAGATCCTAAATGCTTCCTCCTCCCCCACTATCATGATCCCAATTCTACCATACAAATCTGGCTAGATCAGAGGATGTACACTGATATAGATAGGAACTGGAAACACAGGGAATCCAGGGTGGATGATCCCTTCAGGACCAGTGGTGTGAGTGGCGAGAGGGTGGGTTAGAAAGGGGAACCCATTACAAGGATCTACATGTGACCTCCTCCCTGGGAGACGGACAACAGAAAAGCAAGTGAAGGGAGACGTCGGACAGGGAAAGATATGACAAAATAATAATTTATAAATTATCAAGGGTTCATGAGGGAGTGGGGAGTGGGGAGGGAGGGGTAGAAATGAGGAGCTGATGCCAGGGGCTTAAGTGGAGAGCAAATGTTTTGAGAATGATGAGGCCAATGAATGTACAAATGTGCTTTAAACAATGGATGTATGTATGGATTGTGATAAGAGCTGTATGAATGAACCCCTAATAAAACAGTTGAAAAAACAAACAAACAAGGGAGCGTTTTCCTAGGGCAGAGCTGATCTGCAGCCACCGGCCCCACAGGTCACATTTGGCTTCCCACAGGCCACTCTGCCCCACCCCAGGCTGGGTCAGGGTGAGCGCCTTGGTGAAAGGCAGCGGACAAGAACTGGGGTGAGTGCTTTTCTCCGATTCCTTCGCAGGCCCCTTCCCGCCTCCCAGGTTCAGGGCCAGCTGTCTGTCCCTCACTTCCTCCTATGCTCTTGGCTGTTGCTTCTCAACTCGGACTGGGACCAGCTCTCCAGCTTCCAGCTGTATCTGGTGTGGCCATACCTACCATAGTCCCCCCAAGGGGCTTCCACAGGGCAGCCCCAGCCCCCTAGACAGACATCCTTCCCCGCCCGCCCCCCCCCTCGGCTCAGTAAGGCCACATTCTGCTTCCCATAAGGCCTGCAGATAGGAGCTAGCTGGATAACGTCCTTGGTCTTGCCGGCCATACGGTGTCTGTCACAACTCCTCAGCAGAGCCCCGGCACTGCAGAAGCAGCCACAGACAACACGTAAACAAACGGGTGTGTGGCTTTGTGGCAAGAGAGCGTTATTTTTGGACACTGAAATTTGAATTTCAAATCATTTTCACAAGTCATGAAATGTTCGTTTAAAACAAACCCTTCATTTAAAATCGTAAAAACCATTCTTTGTCAGGCTATGCAAAAACCGGGTTCGGGAGACAGGGGCAGACTGAACTTGTCTGCTAGGCCCTGGTCTAGGGGTCTTTTCCCCTAGACCCTTCAACAAACACCTGCTAGAGGCCAACGCTGTTGGGGTCTACCTCTACCCACTGCGCCCACCCCGGAGGCCAGGGCCGCCTTGCTCCTCCCCATCCACATGGCCAACAGAAGGGAATTCAGAAGCAAGGGCTGAGGCAGGCCCATCTCTGCCATCCAAGACCCAATCACGTTTCCAAAACCTGGCCTCCTGACACACCGCACAGACACGCAGGAGCCCCAGCGGTGGGTCTGGTCTCTTCTCTCACACACAGGTTTCTCCCCAACTGCAGGGTGAATCCAGGCAGGCTTCCATCAGGAGATTTCTCTGCACCCAGAATGCCTGCTGATTATATAGAGAAACACACCCGTACACGCTCTCCAAAAGACCCTACAGGAAAACTCAAGTCGGAAATGGAATGCTCTTAAAAAGGCAGGTACGTGTTATTTTAAAAGTCCGAACGAAGGAGGGTGGGCTAGCAGGGCTTGCCAAGGACTACTTTCAACCCAACCCACTGACATTGATGGTGATGCTTGGCTTCTGGGGACATGACACCTGGGAAAATCTCTCCCAGTGCAAATTAGGACAAATGTGGAAGGGTCAGGGGTCAGAGGTCAAAGGCCCCCTCACCCCCCGGTGATGACTCTGTGCCAGAGCAGGGTCTTCCCCGGCCCTGCAGGCCAGCCCAGGCTCAGCGGCCACCCACCGTGCCTAGTGCAATGGCAACATAAGGAAGCAAGACAGGGGGACAGCGAGGGCAGAGGAGCACACAGAGAAGACAGCTATATGCTGTACCACTACCACCCCTGGAATAATGGGACAACAGGACTGTTCCTGGCAAACCAAATGCCTGGCAGTCTTGTGCAGAGGACGCAGGGAGCAAGGTCTGACTGGAAACGTGTCTTCCTGTGGGGAACCCCAGCTTTCCTGAGGCCCACTCATTGCGGTGGTCTCCTGCTGCGGGTGCCGGCTGCTCGTCCTTCCCAGTCCCCGGGCTTGGACACACCAGGGAAAAGCAAGGGCTCGGGGAAGTGGGCTCCTCCTTCCCTGGGTGAGTGGATTCATCATACAAAGCGGAGTCATGCACCCGAGCGGTCTGTGATGGCAAGGGGGCGTGCAGGACGCAGAGGTGGGTCTTTGCTCTGGCAGGTGACTGGCTCCAGTCGTGGAGTCAGGTGGGTCCCCTTCGGGACAGGAGTTAAACCGAGGAGGGGCACACATCCAAGAGTTGGCATGGGAGCTGTCACTGTGTCCTTTGGGGTTGTCTGTCTGTCTGAGCCTGGGTGCAGGACATAAGTCCAGAGCTAGAGGCCTGATGACCAGACACCTCTGCTTGGGGACAAGAGCAGCCTTGTTTAAGAACACACACACACACACACACACACACACACAGCACTCTAGTTTTTGAGAATCTCTGTGACCAATTCCTGCCCCATAGCAGCCACAGGCCTCCAAGCAACTGGGAGTCCAGCCAATGGGCAGCTTCCAAGACAAGGAGACCATCACCTGGTCTACTAGTTTCCAAGGGCACAAAAGGGGACCAGTGAGTACTCATGAGGTGAGGTACAGAAAAGAGGGAACTAGAGCCTTCCTCTGCCAGGGACCACGTCCAAGTTCAAAGACAATGTCAGAAATCTACAGATGATGGCGTCAAACATTCTCATTTTAGGGAGGAGGACACTGAGGCCCAAGAGGGGAGGGGACTTTCCCAGGCCACCTAGAGCAGCAGGGCCAAAAGCAGGGTCTGTCTCCCGACATTCCTGTCCATGGCCCATTGGAGGAAAGAGCAAGCTCCGGGAGTGCTCACTGCTTTCCACAGGAGAAGGACAGCCTCCATTCCTTCCAGGGTTCCTGAGCCGGTCCAAGCAACAAGCCAAGGGAAAGATAGCTCTGTGGGCTTCCCTGAGAATCACCTCCAGAGGCGGCAGGCACTGCAGTGCCAGGCCATGTGCTTGTCTCGTGGACCAGAGTCCTGTGCCATCTGGGATGCCGGCCTCACCCACAGCCTGGCAAGTCCCCAGTCTTGGTGGCTCAGAAAATGGCGCTGGGCTGAAATCTTCAACTCCATGGTCTTAAACACCCACATTTGGGGACAGGGCACAGCTTTGTCCTTATTGGAAAGAAGAGGCAAGTCCCGTGTGAGCAATTCCACCCAAACATCCAGGCCCTGAGACCCACAGGTATGTGGGTCTCACATGCTGACTCTTCCGTGGTCTATCTGTGATAACAGAACAACAGTGGTTGGTGGCAGCCTAGGTCCAACAGCTTGAGAGCTGAGGAACCAGAGGTCCAGAGACCAGGCTCCTCAGGCCAAGACGCCGCACGTAAGTGAGGGAGCTGATCTGTGTGAACTGCAAGGTTAAGGCAACCTCCCCACCCCCCATCCCACCCCACACACACCCTGCCCCACCCAGCCCCGGTGGCCCGTGGCCTCCCTGGCCTGAGTCAACTTACACGTCACTCATGTCACTCATTGCTCAAGTGCCTGTCCTGTTCAAACCCAAAGCAGGGAGAGACCCAGCCCCTCACTGCTATTTTTACGAGCCCTGGGAAGATGAGGGAGATTCCGACCTCTCTCCAGACACCGCAGCCCAGCACAGGCAGATTTCAGAAGCATGAGCCAGAAGACACACTCTGTCCCTGGGAACGGACTCTCCGGACATGCTCTACAGAGGAGGGACGAAGAAGGGAGGGCTCCAGGCCCGGCCCAAGGGATTCTGGAAACGGCCTCCTGGTGCCAGACCCCGGCACCTACCTCCAAACCCTCCAGTCTGAGCCAGCCTAGTCCCCGGGCTTCCCTCAGGACGACCGGTGGTGGGGCTCCGGTACCCCTCGGAACAGTCATCCAGCTCCACAGGCAATGCATGGTGAGGGCCCCAGCAGCCCCGGCCCCGGTGTGGTGTCCCGGGCGAGGAGGAGGCTGGGAGCAGGGTTTCTGTTTGCATGATTGTCATGAACAGTCATTAAAGCCAAAAATAGTTTGTGCCTGGGAGTTGAGCAGTCAGCACATACCTCCTGCAGCAGGTGCTGGGTGTGAGCAGGCCTGGTGGGTCTCACAGGCAGGGGCGTGGGGGCTCGGGAGTCTG